>NC_050573.1:247007763-247607763 GCF_011100635.1 Trichosurus vulpecula | reverse complement strand
CCAAATACACTAACCAATTTGCAGTTTGTTGAACATGACAATCTATCTCCAGGTGCTATATTCTTGTATTGACTGACCTCCATATATCAAATATTCTGCCCACAACTAAAATCCTACTCTCTGAAAAAGGCCCTTCCTGGTCCCCTCAGCTGCTAATGCCTTCCTCTTTCAGATTGCCTTCATCTACTATATACATACATGCATATATATATATGTGTGTGCATATGTGTATATATGTATTGTGTGTGTGCACATGCATGCACATGTGTGTATACATATATATGTTGCTAATGCCATCCTCTTACAGATTGCCTTCCTCTACTATGTATATGTGCATATATATACATATATGTATGTGTATATATGTGTGCATTTATAAGTGATATATATAGATAGCCTCATTCTTAGTTATTTACATTTTATCTCCCCTATTAGAATGAATGCTTGTTAAGGGTAGAGTCTGGGTTGGGTTGTTTTCTTTTTTGCCTTGCTTGGTACTCCCTAGAGCTTAGCACAGTTCCTAGCACATAGGAGTGCTTAATAAATGCTTTTCGACTGACTGACATTTGGTCCTCACAACACCCCTGTGAGGTAGGTGCTATTGTTGTCCACATTTTACAGAAGAGGAAACTGAGGCTGAGGCTGAGACTTGAACCTGGGGTTTAACTGTTGGAGGGAGAACTCAAAGTCAAGTCCTCCTGACTCCAAGTCCAGCATTCCATCCACTACACCGAGCTTACTCCTTCATCCAATTGCTCCAAGTTCTGCCCTCTGGGACCAAGCAGACAAGTAAGGCTCATTGGTCTTCCATGTGACAAATACTAAATGATAACTATCACACTCTCTACCCTCCAAATAATCTCTTTTGTGGGGCTAGATATTCACAGTTCCTTGAATAGGTCTTCATATAGTAGTATATGCTTAATAAATGTTTATTGACTTTTAACTGTGTTGAGATGACTCTCTATCTTGGTCATGCTCCTCTGGATACTCAGCTTTACTAATGTGTCTCTTCAAGCATGGTGTCCAGAACTGAAAATAAATAGAGTCAAGGAGGGGGACAGTTCCCAGACTTTAAGTGGTCATGGGTAGGAGAACAAAGGCAGAAAGTTGAAGAATATAGTCATAGAGTCCTCTATTACATGCTATCAACTACAATACCAGTTATATGAGATAAAGTGGCATGAGGTCAAACCATGCAAGGCCACAGTCACCTAATTTACATGTCAGAAGAACTTGATTTAAATCTCAGTTCTTTGATTTATTGATGTGACCTTGGGCAAGTAGCTTCAGCTCTCTGGACTTCACTGATCTCATCTGCAAAATTAGAGGTTTGATCTAGAATTGAAATAATCCCTAAAATCTCTCCCAGATCTAAATCTGATGATCATTCATCTGCCAGTGCCATTCATTAAATTCTTAGGTACCAAGTAAAACTCTGCAATGGAGCCCCCATTAATCCTACCGCCATCATAAATTTCCTCATCTTTATTCAGGTAGAGTAATTCCTTCCTTTCATGGACTCCCAACCACTGCTGAAGCCCTTTGGGAGTAGTCATGTCTACCCAATTCAACCCAAAAAAAAATAAGTGTCTACTAAGTGCTAGGCACTGTACTAAGCACTGAGAATACAATATCAAGACAAAAAAGAAGTCTCTGTTCCCAAGGATGTTACATCCTACTGGGGTAGGGAGGTAACAACACACATATACATGGTAATTTGAGTCAGAAAGACACATTATGTCTAATTTCTTGGGCTGTTTAATGAGTATAATGTATAATCAACACTTGAGTTTTCAAAAGCAACATTTGCTCCCCCAAAATCAGCATAACAGCAACAACAACAAAATGTGTATAATACCTTGAAGTTTCTTGTAAGATATGATCTAGAATAAATTTTCTAAGAATACTATGTCAGTTTTCAGATGAAGTTATCAAAACTATCTATAGCCATATGAAGAAATGCTCTAAATAACTATTGATTGAATAAATGCAAATTAAAACAATTCTAAGGTACTATCTCACCTGTATTAGATTGGCAGATAGAACAGAAAAGGAAAATGATAAATGTGGAGAGGAAAATGTGGGAAAATTGAGACACTACTTTATTGTTGGTAGAGTTGTGAACTGATTCAACCATTACATAGAGCAAATTTGGAACTATTCCCAAAGGCCTATAAACCTTTGACCTAGCTATACCACTACTAGGCCTTTATCCCAGAAAATATAAAAACAAAAAGGAAAAGGACCTAGATGTACAGAAATATTTAGAGCAGCTCTTTTCTGGTGGCGGGGAATTGAAAATTGGGTGATGCCCATCGATTGGGGAATGGCTGAACAAGTTGTGGTATATGACTGTGAAGAAAGGATGATCTAGATGCTCTCAGAAAAACCTGGGTAAACCTACATGAACAGATGCAAAGTGAAACAAGCAGAACGAAGAGAACATTGTCCCTAGTAACAGAAATATTGTAAGATGATCAACTGTGAATAACTTAGCTATTTTCAGCAATACAATGATCGAAGACAACTCTGAAGGACTTATGATGAAAAATACTATCCATCCCAGAGAATAAACTTATGGAGTCAGAATAGAAATCAAAGCATACTTTTTAATTTTCTTTGTTTTTCTTGGGTTTTGATTTTGGTCTATGTTTTCTTTTACAACACGACTAATATGGAAATATATTTTGCATGACTACATGTGTATAACCTATACGTAATTGCTTGCCTTTTCAATGAGGAAAGTAGGGAGAGAGAGAGAGAATTTGGAACTCATTTTAAAGACAAATGTTGAAAATTGTTTTTCCATGTGATTGAGGAAAAATAAAATACTACTAAAAAAAGAAAAAAAAGAATACTGTGTCTGAAGTACCACCTCACACTCATCATATTGGCTAAGATGACAGAGAAAGAAAATGACAAATTCTGGAGAAGATGTGGTAAAATACGTACATGAATGCACTGATGGTGGAGCTATGAACTAGTCAAACAGTCTTAGTAATGTGAAACTATTCTCAAAGAGCTATAAAACTATGCATACTCTTTGACCCAGCAATACCACTACTAGGACTATTTACCAAAGAAATCAAAGAGAGAGGAAAAGGATCCATATGTACGAAAACATTTCAAGCAGCTCTTTTTGTGGTGGCAAAGAACTGGAAATTGAGGACATGTCCATCAATTGGGAAATAACTGAGCAAGTTATGATATATGAATGTGATGGAACATTATTGTAGTATAAACAATGAAAAAGAGAATGATTTTAGGAAAACCTGGGAACATCTATATAAACCAATGCAAAGTGAGGTGAAGCAAACAATTTACACAGTATTATAAAGATAACCCACTGTGAAAGACTTAGAAACTCTGATCAATACAGTGATCTACCACAATTCCAAAGCAGTCATGATGAAAAATGGCAGCCGTGTCCAAAGAGAAAACTGATGGACTCAGAATGCTGATTGAACTATATTTTTTCTTTCTTTTTCTTCTTCCTTTTTTCTAGAACATAACTAACAAGGAAATAAGTTTTACATGACTTCATATGAATCATGAATACTATAATTTTTGCCTTCTCAGGTGGTAGGTAGGGTAAAGAGAGGGAGAGAATTTGGAACTGAAAATAAAAATCAAATTGAAAAAAATGAGTACCATGTCATTTAAAAAAATACAGAGAATAGGAAGAAGGCCTGAGAGAAGCACCTATAAACAGGACAGCTTTGAAGACTACTGGCTGAATTTATTATATGTTTTAAAAGAAAACACAAGCTGTACATGATAGAGATATGTGATTTCATGTTCTCTTCTCTCTGTTGTACTATGTGTATGCATGTGCCCATTGGGTTTGGTGTTTCTTGAGTTCAGAATAAAAATAAATGATATTTAAAAGAATACTTTGCCTGGTAATTTCAAATGGGTATTGTCACATTATGTCTCTTCAAATATTTCACCTGAAAATAGCATTTCCCCTCTGAATGGTTAAATTATTGCTTTTGGTATATGATCCAAGAAGCTGTTGAACTAGACTGCTGGGTCTCAAATTCACCTAATATTATTAAATCAAGATCTTAACATGAAAATTATCACCAATAGGGAAAGCCACATTACTGTTACACTTGCATCATTGCATCTCTTTTACACCGTTAACACTAGAAACTGGTTATGCCTCTAAAGTCTGGCTTGTGGAAAACTACCCCAGAAGCTCTGTGTGTGTGTGTGTGTGTGTGTGTGTGTGTGTGTGTGTGTGTACATGCACAAATTAAAGTCTACATTACTTTTACTTTCTGTTGCTCTTCTGACTTGACCCCCTCGTCTTGGCTCCCTAACAAAACCGTTAAATGAACAAAGGGGATTTCATAGAGGATGCTTTTCTTAACTGCTAACAAAGCCTTAGCAAATGTGTTTCTCTCTTACCCACAGTAATGGTCTGTGTCTTTCAAAGAGGAAACAAACTGAGAACAATCTCCATTTTTAGTAAGAACAGCATTCCAAAGCTTTCAGAACTTATTCCATTAAAATGCTAAGACATTGTCGCTTCACACAATTCTGAGAAATCACTGGGTTGGGGGGGATGTTTCCAGAAAGACTGGCATTCTCCTCATTTTCATGGCTGATTTAAGCTCTACCCTTTCCAAGTGTATTCAATTAAAGGCAGCCGTTGACTCCCCCTTTCTCTCTGTGCCAAACATCTAACTTGAATGATGAATAAGAGAATGTCTTTTCTTTTCCAAAGTTGGTGCTCTAGCCAATAAACCTCTGAACTCTACTTCTGTCAATGTCTCCTTCCAAAATGTAGATTTCAAAGTTTTAACATTGACCCCTGGAGCACAAACTACCAAAAGACATAATAATAAGTTAGGACAGCAGTTCTCAAACTCCATGCAGGGGTGGAAACTTTTGGAAACTCAGTGTTGTGTTTACATTAAGTGGTTTTTAGATTATTTTAAAATGCTGATTACTATCAGCATGAAAATGGAACAGATTTCTCAGCATTTCTATATGGATACAATTTCATCATCGGTGACAGTGTGGAAGCACCCCATTTGAACTCAGATTTTCTCTTAGCAATTCCAAACAGCTCCCTGGCACAAATGTACAGTGTAAGAGACAGCACTGGATTTGGAATCATAGGAGCAGGGCAGAAATTCCACCTCTGTTACTACTAGGGAGACCTTGGACAAGTCACTGAAACTTACTGAGTCTCTGTTTTCTCATCTGTAAAATGTATGGGGAGAGGTAAATGGTCTCAAAGGCCTTTTCAGGTCTATACTTATTATTCCCATGATCCTATGATCCTGTGACATAGTCCCCAATGTGCCAAGTGAGAAAATAAAAGAGTATTGATGATAAAGAAGGTAGGAAGCAAAAGCTGGCCAGGCCAAGTACACACAAAGAAAAGCAAGGAAGAGGACACAATCTTGAAAGCATTGAGGGACTTATTTTAAAAACTCAGGGAATGAAAGATACCTTTGGAGTAGAAATAATCTTGGACAATACTATTTCCCAAAAAGGCAGTTGAGAGGACTTTTGACCTCCCCTCTGTCCCTCTGTCACTTATAACATGCCAATTTGCACAAGTTACTCGACCATCCTGGATCTCACTTTACTCACCTGTAAAATAAGGGTACTGGACTAGATGGGCTCCAAGATTTCTTTCAAACCCAAATCTATGATCCCATGATCCAATGATTATGGTGACTGTTTATATTGGTTCTTTGGGAAGTGGTGAAAATCTACATCAATATCTATTCTTTCGTCTACTTTTCATTTTTCAAAGTATTAGCTAATTATAGTATGTCATTAAGCTGTTGAACTGCATGTTTTAACTGCATGTCAATTTTTTTCCCTTTTTCTCACTCTCAAACTAGCCAGTGGTTTAACTGTGTACAAACAAGAGATTCAGAAATGACCCAGCTCCATAATTAATAGTTCCGTGTCTAAAATACTAAGATACAGTCGATTTCAACTTTTGTGATGTTACTTGATTCCTCATGCATAGTTCTTTCTAAGTCATATTCCAGCCTTTGACCTCTTTTGTTTCTTAGTCCTGAGGAGCATTTTTTCTGACATTTACAATGAAGTTGCCAAGTATTAAGGTATATACAGCTTTTGCTTGAAGGATCTTATCAAGTTCTTCATATAATTTCTCTCCCTTCTTATCTCTTCTACAACAGATATTTATGCATAAGCTTCAATTATTAAACTTTCTGCAAATGCTAATAATAACTGCTACAATGTGAAATAACAATGTTTCATGAAATTCTGTTCCTTATTGCCTTTGAATATTTGACAAAACCAACTCTGCGGACCCTTTAATTTGCCTCTGTGAGAACCTAAAAGCCATTCTTCCATTTAGATGCAATTTCCTTTTGTCTTCTGAATGAACTTCTGCCCATCTCCTACTCCACCAAGTATTTGGTCTGGAGGTCTTTTCTGTGACCTTTGTGTGGAAAGAAGTAAGGGAAAAAAGCTAGCTCAAATGGCAAACTGCTTTAAGTTGTTTCTTTCATTACAGAGTAAACAAAACGGTGTATCAGGTTTGCAAAGAAATAAAATGAAAAAATGGCTTTAAAATAGTGCCCGCTTAGAGATATTGGAAACAATTGACTTTTTAGTAATTGAAAGAGAAGTTTGCTGAACAGGAACAATTGGGTTTGCTGAAGATTCAGTCTACATGTCCCAAAGTACACAGAGGGTATCTCCATTAAGGCTATATTATATTAGCAAATATAAAATGGGACTAGAATAGTCAAACTCTGCATAACCAGCAAGGCGGTACAGTAAATAGAGTGCTGAGCATCTGGTCAGGAATTTAGCCTCAGACACCATCTAGCTGTGTGACTCTGACTCTGAGCAAGTCACTTAACCCTGTTTGCCTTAGTTTCCTATCTGTAAAATGAGCTGGAGAAGGAAATGGCAAACTAATTCTGTATCTGTGCCAAGAAAAGCCCAAGTGGAGTCACAGAGAGTGGCATCCCTCAATGTCATCTATTACAACTTCATTTTACAGATGAGGAAACTCAAGCCAAGAAAGGTTAGCTGTGGTATCCTTGCCCAAGGTCTCAAAGGTAGAAATAGAGGTATAAGGTAAGATTTGAATCCATGTCCTCTAACTTCTGGGAATCACTTAACCTGGTTTGCCTCAGTTCCTCAATCTATTAAATAAGCTGGAGAAGGAAATGGTGAACCACTCTGGCATCTTTGCCAAGAAAACCTCAAATGGGGTCATGAAGGGTCAGACATGATTGAAATGACCAACAACAACCTTGAACTTCAGAGTCTTTTTTTTCAAACTCTTTTCATACTTCCTTACCTCCTATTTCAGTAGAAAGCCCGTCTTCTATTCTGTGTATATATAACAACTTGTCACTGGTAAAAACATAAAATAGCACACTCTGTGGATTACTAGAAAATTTGTCTTGTCCTCCACCTTTGCTGGATTTGAAATCCTCAATCGCCTTTCATTGCAGGTGACTACTGCATCAAACTGCCAATTTGCAATTACTGTTCTCTGTACCAGGAGCTCAGTCATTGTGGTCCTCAAATAAGGCTTTATCTATAGTTATTTTCCTACTTTTTTCTTGGGCTTTTCCTGATATTTGTTTTGAAATGCCAATATTTGTTCAGAGAGACTTTATGTTACTTGTAATTAGTAGATTTAAGAGAAAAATGATACAATGGAGAAAGCACTGAACTTTTACACAGAAAAACCAAGGTTCAAGTCCCATATTGTACATTTACTATCTGGATCCTTGGCAAATCAATTAACCTCTCTGGACCTTGGTTTCCTCATCTATAAATTGAAGAGAGTGAACTCGGTCTCTGATGTCTTGGTGTCACTAAATTGTAGAAATGGGGGAGGGGACAGAGTGTTAGGTAAAAGAAGAATAGAAAGGTAGGAAGTAGGAAAGGGCCAGGTAATAAAGGGTTTTTAAATCCAAATACAAAATTTTATATTTGATTCTGAAGACAATATGAAACCACTAAAGTTGATCGAGTAGGGGGTGACATGGTCAGTTTGTGCTTTAGGAAGATAAATTTGATAGCTGAGTGGAAGACAGGATGGAATGGAGAGAGAGAGAGAGAGAGAGAGAGAGAGAGAGAGAGAGAGAGAGAGTTGAGAAGGGGAAACCAACCAACAGAATGCTATCCCAATAGTGCAAGGGTAAGGTGATCAGGCCTTTCACAACAGTGGTGGCAGTGTCAAAGAGAAGGAAGCATATACAAGAAATGTCATGGCAGTAGAATGAAGAATGTGACAACTGATTGGTTATGACCAGAGTGAGACAGAGTAAGGCGTTAAGATACCTAGGTTGCAAGCCTGGGTAACTAAGAGGATGGTGAAACCCTTGAGATTATTAGGGAAATATGGAAGAGGGGAAGATTGGGGAAAGGGGAATATAACAAGTTCAGTTTTGTACATATTGAGTTTAAGATGTTGATAGGACATCCAGTTCAAGATGTCCAATTGGCAATTGGAGAATTAAAACTGGTCATCAGGAGAGAGATTAGGGCTGGATAAATAAATCTGTGAATAATCTCTATAAAGATGATGGTTGAATCCACAAAAGTTGATGAGATCACCAAGTGAAATAGTATAAAGGGAGAAAAGAAGAGGGTCCAGGTCAGAGCCTTGAGAGACACCTATGATTCGCAGACATGAACTAAATGAAGATTCAGCAAAGGAAACTGAAGAGTGGCCAGATAGAAAGAGAATAGGAGAGAGCAATGGCACAAAAGCCTAGAAAAAAAGAGTATCAAGAAGAGAGTGATTGATAGTGCCAAAGGCTGCAGAGAGATCAAGAAGCATGAGATAGAGAAAAGGCCATTAGGCTTAGCAATTAAGAAATTATCGGTAAGGAAGAAGGAACTGAAAAGACAGAATACTAACTGCCCACCAGTAAGAGATATCAGAGGCCATCTAGTCCAACCCCCTCGGTTTATAGATGAGGAAACTGAGGCTTGAGAAGGCTAAATGACTTACCCAAGGTCACACAGGTAGTGATAAAAGTGAGATTTAAATCCAAGTCCTCTGACTCCAAAGCCAATGCCTCTTTCCGCTGTGCCACTAAAACACTGATCCAAATACAATTAGATGGTTTATATTTTTTAATGTATTTTCCCCAATTATATTTTAAAACTATTTTTAACATTTGGTTGTTTTTTTTTAAGTTTTGTGTTTCAAATCCCTCCCTTCCTTCTCCTCCCCTTCCCTGAGATGGTAAGCAATCAGGTATAGGTTATACATGTGCAATCCTGTAAAACATTTCCATATTAGTCATTTTGTACAAGAAGACCTAAATAAAAGAGAAAGAATGAAAGAAAGAAAGTGAAAAATAGCATGCTTCCATCTGTATTCAAACAATATCAGTTCTTTCTCTGGAGGTGGATAGTATGCTCCATCCATTTGTCTTGGATCATTGTACTGCTAAGAATAACTAAGTCATTCACAGTTCTTCGTCTGTTACCGTGTACAACATTCTGGTTCTGCTCGCTTCACTTTACATCAGTTCATGTAAGTCTTTCCAGATTTTTTCTGAAATCATCCTGCTTGTCATTTTTTATATCACAATAATATTCCATCACTATCATATACCACAGATTACTTAGTCATCCCCAGTTGATGGGTAACCCTCTGATTTCCAATTTTTAGACACCACAAAAAGAGTTGCTATAAATATTTTTGCACAAATAGATCTTTTTCCCTTTTTGATATCCAATGAGATGAGATAAATATAAAAATCTTATATTTAAGTTAAAAAAAACAAGCTTCACGAGTCCAAGATGAGGAAGCATGATGAGCAGTTTGTCTAAGAGAAGAAAAGAACAGAGTATCCATCACGTTCAATATGAACAATCAGTGTGACATGGAAACCAAGAAAAATAGTATGATATTGGGCTGGACTAAGAAACATAATATCAGGAAAAAGGAGGTGATGTCTGTGGTTACTCAGCCTTGGTCAGACCACATCCAAAGTATTGTGTTCAGTTGTGGGCACAACATCTTAAGTAGGTAGGATAATAAGCTAGAGGGTGTCTAAAGGAGGACAACCAACATGGTAAAGGACATCAAGTTCATGCCATATAATCATTTAAAGCAAGCAAGGATACTAGAGAAGACAGACTTAGGAAGGACCTGATAGCCATCTTCACGTATCTGAAGAGTTGCCATGTGGAAAAGGGATTAGACATATTCTGGTTAGCTCCGTAGGACAGAACAAGCAACAACGAGTGTAAGTTTCAAAGAGGTACATGAATGCCTGCTGTCAAGAAAAACTACCTAACAATTAAATCTATCCAAAGCTGTAATGGGCTGCCCCAGAAGTCAGTGAATTCTCCTTCACACTGAGAGTCTTCAAACAAAGGCTGGATGACCACATGTTGGGTCAGATGTAGAAGAGATTATTCTTCAGGAATTGGAAGGATTAGAGGGCTACTATGGTTCTTTCCAACTTTGAAATTTGATGATCTTATTCTTCACAATCTTTTTATCTGTCTAAAAGAGAGAACAGTAACATATTCATTCTATTCATAGAAAAATCACGTTGGCCCCTCAGCCTCTGTTCTCTGAGCCCAGCAGAAGCCACAACCATAAATCCAACATGTCTGCTCTCAAGATCTAGGCAAGAGAGAACTTCATCTCCCATGGAAACACCACTATTGAAGTTGATCTCTTCACTGCAAAAGGTCTCTTTTAAGTTGCTGTGCCCAAGTACTACTGGCATCTATGAAGCCCTGGAGCTCCAAGACAATGACAAGACAGGGTACCTGGGGAAAGGTAAAGTATTTGAGTATGTCAACAAAACTATTGCCCCAGCTCTGATTAGCAAGAAACTAAGTGTGGTGGAACAGGAGGAGGTTGACAAATTGATGCTAGAGATGTGCAGCACTAGGAATAAATCTAAAATTGGTACAAATGCCAAATTTGGAGTATCTCTGGTTGTTAATAAGCCCAAAGCCATTGAAAAAGGAATCATATAGATGAAATCATCCCACCAAGGTTCCAGCCTTCAATATGATCAACAGTGGCTCCCATTCTGGAAACAAGCTGACAGTGCAGGAATTCATGTTCCACCCTATCATATCAGCAGAATTCAAGGAGGCCATGAACATTGGAGCTGAGGAAAAAATTATTTGAACTAGAAGTCTCTTGGTGACTCCAGCAGATAGATCACTCTAATGAAGTTGGGGGCTTATATAAAACCTTCGTCAAGGACTCTCAAGGGGTGTCTCTTAAAGCTCACTTTGGCCAGGATGACTGGGAGGCTTGAAAGTCCTTCACTGCTAGTGCAGGCATCAAGGTGGTAGGGAGTGATCTCACAGTGACCAATTCCAAGCACATTAAAAAGGTTATGAATGAAAAAGCCTGCAACTGCCTCCTACTCAAAGTGAACCAGATTGGCTCTGTAACTGAGTCTCTCCTTTCCTATTGTTCTGAGGAGACTAAAGATACTTTCATTGCATCGACTGGTGGTGGATCTCTGCCCTGGGCAGATCAAAACTGGTGCCCCTGCTGATCTGAGCATCTGGCCAAGTATAATTAGATTGTCAGAACTGAAGAAGAACTGAAGAATTTGCTGGGAGAGACTTCAGAACCTCTCAGGCCAAGAAAGCTTGAAGGCCAGGAGAGCCCTAGAGCTAGCAAGCACTAGTCACCTCAGTAAACATTTGTTCCAGTCCTAAGAATGGATAGTTCCAAGTACCTGATCTCTTCCTTTTGTTGGCAGGGGACTTCTGCTTCTTAACTCCTCTCTCACCTCCACCTCTCTGTGATGTGCTCACTGCTTTGATAGAACCTTCTCATCAGAGTCTGTACCTGATCACCTGGCATTCTGTTGGAAGACCTCACTTTGTAATCTTGTGACTGGGCTACAATGACCTTTTCTCACCCCCTCCCCCATATGACAATGTGTAGAACCATATGAGTCCACAGGCCAAATCCTTACTGGTTTTTATTTGCAGAATAAAAGTTTTCAGTAGGTCACTGGAAAAAAAGAAAGAAAAAGCTGATTGGAGACTAAATTACTCATTCAAGTTGATATAGCAAGTTGGTAGAACCAAAAAGAGAATTCAGGTTTCGGGTTCTGAATATTATGCTGTATTGTACTTGCTGAATATGAGAAATTACAAAAGAATTTAAAAAGGGAGACAGAAGTAGTATAAACAAATGAAGTGAAAACAAGTAAAGTTTAAAAAGTAGAAACAAGTAAAAATGAATTAAAATAAAGTAAAACCATAAACAAGCATAAAAAATAAGAATTACTGAAAGAAATCACACAACTTTTCAAAGGGTCTACTACAAATTCACATTATCTAACCTCAGATTGGCCCTCACTGTTCCTTAGCAACTTTTTATTCACTTCTTATCTATTCTTCATCACATTCCCTACAATACCTGTTCCAGACTTTTCCTACTTCCTTAAACCCGCAACTGGCCCCTTTGCTTTCTGTAAATGATCTTACTTCCCTGAGAATGTAAAGCCATGCAAAGTGAATTCTCTTTAGTTCCCTCCTCACATCCTCAAGACTTCTGTATTTTTGCCCAAAAGAAAGGGTTTCTTTTTCACTTCTCTATTATCTTTTCCCTTCCTTTCTTTCTTTCTTCCTCTCTCAGAGGAAGAGGTGGCCCTACTCCTTGCCTAGGTTAAATCCTCCCCAAAGTGCCTAATTATATCCCATTCCACATTTCCCCTGGCTCTTACTTATCTATATATAAAAACTTTTAGGTCTGCCCTATTCTAAAAATTCATTGCATCAACTAGACTGATTCCTCCAGCTACCATCCAACATCTTCCCTGCAACTTATAAATAAAACTCTTAAAATAAATAGCCTACGCTATCTGTCTCCACTTTCCCTCACTCCTCAAACCCTTGTGTTCTATCTCCCATCACCTATAATGAATCTAAAACTGCTTTCTCAAAGGTCATAACTGATCTCCAAATGCAATGGTTTCTGACCTTTCCAAATAGGAAGACACTTTTTCAATGTATCAAAAAATTATGTGGATACCCACATGACAGTTCTTATGCTAATTGTATTCATTGATTGAGAAAATACATTAATTACAAAATGCTACTATGAATTTAGCAGTGTTTTGAATGCATTTGCCTTTTATTTTTAACAGTATCTAACTATATATGTAGATATCTTCAAATAGCAATTATACAAAATATTTTATGAAGAATCGCTTATTAAGACTACAGAAAGTATATCTGCTATTTATTCCAATGGATCATTTAATGAGATGGCAATTTCTCATCAACTTCACAACTAGCCTCCCCAGACTCACTAGAGTTCCATGGCCTATAGGTTGGAAACAACTATCCTAATCAATGAATCAAATTTATATACTTCTTCAGTCTTCCTTATTGATGACCATCTATAGACTGCGACATTATCAAACACTCTTCCCTCCCTATTTTCTCCCAAACAACTTTGTGTTTAGCTACTTTATTTGCATTTATTTCCTTTGTCTTTATTGTGTATATACTCATGTGTATATGTCATCTCCCTTATTAGAATGTAAGTGCATTGCAAGCAGGGCTTGCTTCATTCTTTGTACTAGAACACCCAGTGCCTAGCACAGCCCCTGACACATAGAAGGCACCTTCCTTCCCTCCTCAGACTCAGACCCAAATTTCCAATTGATGATATTGAGATACAATTCAATGTTTTTCCAGCATTCATACCTGTTCAAAACCAAACTCATCATCTTTCCTCCCGTACTTTCCTCTCCTAATTACTTCTCTCTTTCCATAGCACTGTTTTTTTTTTCTCCCAGTCATCCATATTTGTAAAACTCTCTACTTCCTAAACCACCACCTCCGTACCCCACAGTTGCCAACATGGGATCACCCACAAGGACCCGAAACTCAATATATCCAAAACATAACATCTTTTTGTTCCTGCTTCTGATTTCATTGTTTCTGTCACCGTTGACATCTTTAACCTATGTGTTCAATATCTGAAACCTTGGAATGATTATGTCAACGATAATTGACATTTATATAGCACTTTAAAATTTGCAGAATGTTTTGCATACATGATCTCACTTAAACTTTAAAACCACCTCGTGAGGTAAGTATTGTAGGTAATTACTATTCCCACTTTACAGATGAGGAAACTGAAACTCAGAGAGAGTAAGTGGTTTGTCTAAGGTCACATAGCTAATAAGTGTTAGGGGTCATGTACTTCTCTTACAGTACATGTCCAAGATCAGTACTCTACCTGCTCCCCAAGAGGTGTCAACCTCACAGACCCTGAACTTAGCAAAACTCCAAAGTCTGGCCTGAACCAGATTAAAATGCAATTAGGAAACGTTTTGTTGTTGCTGTTTTTCAGTTGTTTCAGTTATGTCTGACTCTTTGTGACCTTACTTATGGTTTTTTTGGCAAAGATACTGGAGTGGCTTGCCATTTCCTTCTCCAGCTCATTTTACACCTGAAGAAACTGAGGCAAAAAAGTTAAGTAACTTGCACAGGGTCAGATAGCTAGTAAGGGTCTGAAATCCAAGGCCCAAAACAGATGCCAGCTCATCTCTTAAGACTTCTCATCCTCCACGCCCACCCAACAGCCAGAAAAAGCATGACTTTCAGATCTCAAGAACATTGTACCTTTCCTAAACGTGTATCACATTCTAATATCTTAGTATATTAATTCAAATTTGACCAAGCATTGACTTTTTTTCAATGCAGAGAAGACATAGTGTGTTAAAGGTAATCATGAAAAGAGAGATTAGACTTCTATTTTTCCCTAGAAAACAGAACTGGATATTAGTTATGGGTGGGAATCGCAGAGACATATTTTGGCTCAATGTGAAGAATACGTCCTGGTGGTTGCAGCTATGGAGAAGCAGAATGAGCCACCCAGGAGGCAGGTTACAAGTTCCTGATCACTTGGAGTCTTCAACATGGCAGCACCTTGTAAAAAAAAAAAAGATATCTCTTCTGCAATTTATTAAATGTCTCCTGCAAAGCACCGTGCTAGGCACTGGAGATACAAAGACAGATATAAATAAGTGAAACAGTCCCTGCTTTCCAAGTGACCTTACAGTCCACAATCGATCACCAAGCATTTATTGAGAATATATATTGTGTAGAGAGATCTGCAAAGCTCTGGGAGAGATGCGGCACTCAGAAAAGGGATAGTCCTTGACTTCCAGAAGCTTATACTCCAGTAGGGGAAGAAGAAATAAACACAAGTTGCATAATACATAACATGATAATGCTACTACCCCACTACGTTTTAAGGTTCTTGTAGGCAAATGTCTTTGTTTCTTTCTCAGCAAATGAGTAGAGTGCTTTGCAAATAGTAGGTAATGACTTCTTTAAAATTATTATTTATTTTTTACATTCTTTTTTTTTAAATTTTGAGTCCCAGTTTCTCTCCCTCCCTCCCACCCATCCCTCTCTCAATGAGAAAGCAAGTAATGTGATATCAATTATACATGTGAAATCATGCAAAACATATTTCCATGTTAGCAATATAACAATAAGGAGAGAAACATTCATCAGTTCTCTCTCTGGAGGTGGATAGCATTTTTCCATCATGAGTTCTCTGGAACTGTCTTGGATGATTGTATTGATCACAGTAACCAAGTCTTTCACAGTTGATCATCATTACAACATTGCTGTTACTGTGCTCAATGATTTCCCAGCTCTTCTCACCTCAGTTTACATCATTTCATATAGGAGTTACCATGTTCTGAAACCACACACCCCATCCCACCCCCAGTCATTTCCCACAGCACAATAGTATTCCATCACAATTATGCACCACAACTTATTCAACTATCCCTCAATTCATGGGCATCCCCTCATTTTCCAATTCTTTGCCACTGCAAAAAGGGCTGCTATAAATATTTTTGTATGTATAAATCCTTTTCCTTTTTCTTTGATTTCTTTGGGGTGCAGACCTAGTAGTGGTATTGCTGTGTCAAAAGGTATGCACAATTTTATATTTCTTTGGGCATAGTTCCAAACTGTTCTCTAGAATGATTGGAGCAGGTAGTTAGTTTAAATCAAATTGAGTTCACATATGAGAATTATACAGAATGAGTAGAACTAAGCTATGTTAGCCTATATTAGCTTCATGGAGGAGCAAATTTTGAACAGTGTTTTAAAGAACACACAGGGCATCATTTGGCAGAAAAATAAAGGAAGGAAATTCTCATTGGGAAGAATGGCTTATTACTAGAAGACTGAAGTGAAGATGGGCAAAATGTATGTAAAGTCTACTTGCTACAGAAGCCAGGGTATAGTGGCCCCAGTGGTATATGTAAAACCTCTTGTAGGTCTATTTATTCAGATAATTACTGCTGGCTATGCAAATATATGAATGTTAAGAAAAAAAGAGACAGAGGAAATAAAGAAGAGGAAAGTTTAAGAAATTGAGAAAAATGTGCAAAGAGAGGTAAAGTTTTATAGAGTTGGGAGGGGAAGAGATTGGGGTGCACTGAGGAAAGTTCTTAAAGTAATCTGATTACTGAAGGTCAGTCACTAGTGGGTTCTGGAACCACAAACTCTGCCCTTTCCTTCTTTGTTTGGAAAACTTTTTTCTGTTTTAATATTGCTTTAAAATTATATTTCTTAGTTAACAGAAGCACTTATTCTTGTGTCCTCTCTATATTTCACTCCTTCCTTCCAACATCTCAGACTTGCTATGTATTCCAGTTTGGGGTGGGGGGAGGTGAGACTCTCTATTAATGTGAAAACAAAAAAAGTTCTGGGTCATGAACAGGTATGCTTGATTTAACGATCATAGTAACTACTGGGGTTTATTGTTTCTTTACAGATGCACTCAAATTTAATTTGGGGGGGTTTGGTTAGGATTTGTGATGTAATTGGTGTAGGTAATTCTCTGTGAAAATACTGTGTCTAACAATGAAAATTATCAACTGTTCTCAAATTTCTAATCTAAGAAAATGCCCTGGAGGTAATGAGACGTTAAGTGATTTGTCCAAGGTCCCATAGCCACTGTTTTTTATAGTCAGGATTTGAACCCAAGTCTTTCTGATTTTGAGGCTAACTCTAATTACTCTGACAGACTGGCTCTTCAGATTTAAACTGCAGAGCTATTACTCTTGAGCACTCTCATACAATTTATGATTATTGAACATTTCAGCTATTTTGTCCAACTGACCAGATTTTAGCCCTCTTTCATTCCCAAAGAACTGGTTTTCAACTGTAGTTGCCCTTAAAAGAGCAACCAAACTCCAACCTTTACCTTAGCTAGGTTAAGAGATAAGGGAGTAGGAAAAGGATCCCTCCACATTTCTGGTTTCTTCCACAACCTTCAGATGAAATTCGGTCACTCAATAAAGTCCTTCTGTCTCTCTCTCTCTCTCTCTCACCCTCCCCCTCTCATTCCCTTGCTCCCCAGCACAGGGGAACCCTAAACCCTTTGGAGAACCTCCAGAAGCACGAAAAAAATCTCTTGACTATTTTCCCAGGGAATTCCTGCCTTAAATGTCAGCAGAGTGCTTCCCTCCAGCCGAACTAGAATTAAGCCTGGATCTAAATCAAGGAAAAGCTCCCTGCTGTATCTAATGGAAAGGACTGTGTTGGTGGGGAACACACGGACCTGGACTTTTGAGATGACTATGCTCCATTGGAAAAAGAAAGTTATTTTCTAGTTTTGCTCATTAGGAAATAGGAAACAAGCCTACACTCTTTAGTAGTGCCCTGTTGTAGTCTGATTATTAATGCCCACTTTCGTAAGAGAAAGAGCAGAGGAATTGGAGTAAGAACATCTCAGTTTGAAGGCAGGCTTCATGTCAGTCAATCAATAAACATTTAATCAACCAACTAATAAAAATTTATTAAGTACCTACTATGTGCTAGGCACTATGCTAAGTTTTGGAGAAACAAAGAAAGGCAAAAGAGTCCCTAATCTCAAAGAGTCAACAGCCTAAAAGGAGAGATCTTGGACGACTCACAAATTCCCTGAGCCTCATTGTTTTCATCTGCCAGGTAGAGATGATATTGCCTATTTTATTTACCTCCTAGAGCTGTTATGAAGATCAAGTGAAATGATGAGTATGAAACACTTTGTAAACTTTAAGCACTATATAAATATGGACCATTATTATTATTATTTTATTTATTCGATGGTTGACTATACTTCTGGATATTGTACCGGACTGCTAAAATATAATAATTCCTCCTTTGAAGGAGAACAAAGCTGTGTTTGGAAGCTGGCATTTTTTAAGCATGCGCTGATACTTAAGTGCTCTAGTAGGAATTCAATGACACTTGGATTCATGAAAAGCAAAACAAGATTTATGAGTCACAATAGACACTCTGCCCCCAGCAGCCTGCAGATATTTTTTTCTCCTAGAGACTGATGCATAGCAAAAGGGGAAAAAAAAACATGGTTTTTTTGTTTACTATCTTTGATATTTGAAGAGATGAGGAAGTCCTAAAAGAATTGTCCAAGGGATGTAGGAAATGGACTAAGCTAAATCAGGATCTAAGGGAAGGAGACAGTGTGGTTTGGTGGGATGACAATGCAGTAGCAAACGCATACGCAAAATCACAGCTGCTGCTGGCCTTCTGGGTGCCCTTGATACTTTCATTTATCCTGGCTTCAGTTTCCTTATATGTAAACTAGGGACAGTTACACTGAGCTACTACTTCACAAGGTGATCGAACTAATAATTAACAAAGCTGGCTGACTAATGAGATTGATTACAAATCATTGTGTAAATAAAAGCATGCTCCATAACTCCTCAAGAGCTATAATGTCATAAATCAAGGAAGCCAATAAAATTTAATTTCTTTCATTTTTAAACGTGGATTTAGCTCTTGCTAAAGGTACTATTGGCAGAGGTTTGCCTTCTAAAGCCTATCTGGATCTTGACACAGGAAGTGTCCATAGAACCCAATAGCTATTGCTTTTAACTCTTACGTTTTTTTTTTATCCACAAGCACCTAACCATAACATATAGCCCTGTTTCTTTTGCTCTGTTCCGTAATAGCTGACCCTCGACAGCTACATTAGAAGTACCTGGTACTGATCAGAAGAGAACCAGGCAAGAAAATGTGCTGGATAGCATAAATCCATCACCAGTATTGGGGCGGGGGGGGGGGCAGTACCAGAGTTTGCATAGCACATATCCTACTAATTTTGGTTCAGAAGCAAAATAAATTAATAAATTGTATCTGCTGAAAAATGATCAAACTCTAGCATGTGAAGGGTAAATCTCTATTAAGTTTCTGGCCTATCTTTGAAGACTACTAATAAGTGTATCAGCTAGTGCCAATTAGGGTAGTACTTTCTGTAATGGGAACAAGCATCCCTGGACTGTCAGTCCATTTTACTAGGGCAGTAAACATCCAGCAAGAAGAAAAGGAAAAGGTTTTGAGAAACTGTGGTAACCAAGTTTTGCTGGCAATTTGAAAAGTAAGGATGTGAACTGCCAAGGCAGTGCAGTGAGTGCTAATGAAACACAGTGGCTGGCAGCTGGTGAAGAATAAACCCTAAAAAAAGGCGCCTAGAAAACAGTGAAAAATCTGGTGGGGCGAGACTTGTGTATAGGTCAATCTTGAGCATGATTGGGGGAGAATGGGAGCTACAGAATCTTTAACAAAGAGAAATTAAAATACTACGGTACTCTTCCAATAGGTTTATAGTCTCTTAGACGTAATCAATTTAATATATCTGTCCAGAAACACCATGGGCAGCTAGGTAGTTCAGTGGATAGAATCTGGGCCAGGAGTCAGAAAGACTCACCTTTCTGAGTTCAAATCTGGCCTCAGACATTTCTAGCTGTGTGACCCTGGGCAAGTCACTTCACCCTGTTTGCCTTAGTTTCTTCATCTGTAAAATGAGCTGGAGAAGAAAACGGTAAACCGCTCTAGGATCTTTGCCAAGAAAACCCAAATGGAGTCGCCAAGAGTTGGACAAGACTGAAAAGACTGAACAACAAAAAGCACCATATTACAGTTTAGGAGCATTTTGTTCCTGTTTTTAACTATGTCAGATGTGCATGGAAATCAGCTTAAAAAGCCAACGTGAAATTTCAGAAAACCATCTATATATTCTACAGAGATTTGACTTCAACTATTTCCTCCACTCATTTTCATTCATTTAGACTTCCAAGCAGATTATTAAGGAAAGTCCAAACTTTACAGTGTGTCTGACTCTTCATGACACCATTTGGCATTTTCTTGGCAAAGAGCCTAGAATGGTTTGCCATTTCCTTCTTCAGTTCATTTTTACACGTGAGGAAACTGAGGCAAATAGGGTTAAGTGACTTGCCCAGGGTCACACAGCTAGAACGTATCTAAAGCCACATTTGAACTCAGGAATTCCTAATGAGTCTTCCTGACTCCAGACCAAGTGCTCTACTGCGCCACCTAGCAGCCCATTCCTGCTACACATATAGTAGGTCCCTTCCAAATGGTGATTGGGTAAATGAATGAAACGATAAGATGCTTTTCTGAAATATACTCAAAATGTCAAGTCCTCTTCTGGTAAACAATTTTTATCCATCTCTATCTTTTAGATACACCAGTGGGAGGAGAACAAATCATTTTTAATATGTCTTTTTTGTCTTCTCTCCTCCTATTTCTTCCTATCTAGTTGTCTTTTTTATAAGAACACACTCAACTCTAAAAATAATTCTAGCTTAAATGTGATGTTAACAGAGTGATCTGAGTCTTAATGTTATCTTGCACACAATTCCCAAAGCCCCATATGTTTCTGGGCATTATATGTCTTAAGGGTTCATTCCTCATTCCATCCCCAAGCTTCTTAAATTTGTTATTTCTTATACAACACTCCTCTAAGAGAGAGATAAACATAAGAAATGCAGCATGCTATAGTACAATAAGTGCTAGGCTAGCATGGAGTCAAGACTTGGGCTGGTCTCCGAGGTCCTGTACTTACTAGCCATGTAATCTTGGACAAGTCATTTAGCCTGAGTCTCAGTATACTCATCTAAACAGTAGGGATGGCCCTTGAACTACCTTTCTCCTGAAGTCATTGTAGAGAAAAATTTTGTGGACAAAGGGCTTTAGAAATCATAAAGTACAATATGAATAGTATCATTTTTTTACTTTAAAATAGCCTTATTTCCTAGTAAACTGTCCAAATTTTACATATCTTAAAAATTGAACTAGTACAGCTATAAATTGCAGCTTCTCCAATGGGGAAAAAAATTGAGAACAGAAAATACAAATTACTGGATTCTCTTCATTAATTCAAAAATAGTAAAAATTAATTGCCACATAAGCAAGATGTTTGCCGATTTTTACCCCATCTCAACTACTATATACAGCAAGTAAGGCAATTCCTTAGGTGAGGAGAACAAGGATTATAGTTAAAGAAATTCCCTTTAAAAAATAAAAATGACCAGCTAAAAGAATATTATATAATACATATGTGCTTCCTTTAAAAAATAAAAATGATCAACCAAAAGAATATTATATAATATACACTTCCTTTAAAAAATAAAAATGACCAACTGAAATATTATGCATATATATATATAGATGTATATATATATATATATGTATAGATGTAGATGTATGTATGTTTCCTATTCCTGAAATGCTCTGGGTTCATAGTGATCAGGTAAGGAAAAGTTATTTCAAGTTCAAATATAACTTAGTGATTGCCACATGGTTCAAAATCTTTCCACCCCTACACTCCAAAAACCCAATCAGACAAGTTGCAGTAATCTGACTCCGAGTGCACTCAGTGCTGTAGTCTGAGCTATTAGAGGGCTGCCTCCCGTGCACTCTATCCAAGGAAGGAATGAGTGACAGACCAGCATCAAGGCGTTGGGGGTAAGTACCTTGTTTTCCTTAAGGGAGCACAATGTAAAAGGCTGCCAAGCTGAGGGCTCTTGTGTTTTAATACAAACACCTGGAATCTCAGATAGAATCTGGATATATAGAATCCTTAGTATGTGGGTTGTTCTTTTAGATCTGGGTGCTTGAAGTATTTATTAGAGAGGTACAAAGAACAGAGGGAGAGAGAGAGCGAAGATGCTTTTAAATAAATCACAATTAGGGAATGGACCTGTGGAAACATAGAGAAAGTACCCTATGGAGGCAAACCTATCAGCAGTATCTTTGCTCAGAAAAGTTACTCACCCAGGTGTTCAGTTGCCCCCAAATGGATTGGACTAGATAAGCAAGCTTGGTGCTCAGTTAGAAAGTAAAGTGCACAACTCAGTAAAACCCGTTCACATCAACAAACCCTGCTTTGTTCTAGAGCAAAAGAAACAAAACAAATTGTGTTGGTGCATTTCCAAAGAGTGGGAGTCATTTAAGGGAACTGGGGGGGCAATGAATAGGAACTAGAGGGGTAGCTAGTCTGAACACTTGTTACATTAGAGACGTATGTTGCTTTGTAATGTTGGGGTTCACAAGGGAACGAAGCTTCTGGCTCAGCCCTGGAGTAAGACAAATCCTAGTAGGTTTCACAGGAAAGACTAAAAAAAAAATAGTTTAAAAGATGTTCATTTGTTTGTGGTTTCTACGGATGGCACAGATGAAAAATATAAGAAACAACAAAGTTTCTGGACTAGGTCTCTGGGGAGGCACGCAGGTGCTAGGAGAGAGAAGGAAGCAGAGAGAACCTGGGGAATTGGGGGAGGGAGAGATCCACTGAGGTTTAGCCAGAGAGGTGGGCCCTTTCTTTAGGCACCTCCTCCCCCTTGTGTTTTCTCATGAGATCCTTTTCTTTTGCTTAGCTAAAAGAAAAAAAAACTTCCTGCTCACCCTGCTTCCCTGACTTCTCTTCTTTTCTCCCTCCCTTTTCTAATTCTTCTAACTTCTGAATCTCTCTCCTTCCTCCGTGCAAAGTTAAAGACCAACAGCGCCGATAGCATCCCCCTTTACCATCATCACTAGGGCCTTTGCCCACTGGTAAGTCCAGGGCAGAACCTCTCCACTTTTTTTGGTTTGTGAGTTAGGTTGCCCTACTTCTTTCCCTACCCCTTCTCTTGGCTTCTGTGGGGGTACTTTTGAAAACCTTTTTTTTGTTTTGTTTATTTGCTTGCTTAATATCATAAAGCTGCTATTTGCTTCTATAGGTCTTAGTTTACAGGGTTGCTACAAGTCATTCATTTCCCAGTTGGGGTCATGTCTAATTACATATGTCACTTAGACAAGTTCAGCTAAGCAAAAAAAGCTTGGGGTACCCCCCTGCTGTTTCTCTTACAGTAACTCCTCCTTTATCTTGTGACAGGAGGCCAGTGTTTTTTACTTTCCTACCTCTGACCTCAAAACATCAACTCAACCCAAAAACTGAGCTGTGAGATGGATCCTAAAATGTCAAAGGCAGTTTCCTTTTTAGAGCCCCAGGACAGAAAATAGGGTATGGGACGTGAGGGCTAGGGTGGGTAGGGAGAGGATGACCTGATTGCTAAGGAATGCATTGGTGGATGGGCTCTGCTTAAGAAGTAATTCTGTCCTGCAAAAGTGCTAACTTAGCTGTCTTGCCTCAACCTCAACCTTGTTCTGGGTGGTGAGAACCCTTGGGCCACACTGCAGACCTGTCCCCAGGGAAATGTCTCTCTCCCACTCTGAGATTGCTTCTGCATTGCCTACTCAATGATTTTGGCCCTCTTTTTTCAAAGGGCTTTACCCACAAATGCTAAAGCCTCGATAGATGTCCCTAGGGCAATTGTGGGGTGCAGCACACAACCACACCAGACCATTTGGGAGCATTGCCCCAGGGGCAAACACACACTCGGTTATATTTTTATGTCCCTTATGTAGTTCTAGGGCCGTTGGTGGGAAAAGTCTCCCATTAAGTCCTGTCGACATGCGAGCCTATGGGGAAGCTAGCACTTCATCCTGTCTCCCCTTACCCAAAAGGGAGTGGAAAAGGGAAAAGTGGAAGGACAGGACTTGGGTCAGTGCCCTTGGTCAGGCAATCAGGAGCTGAAAAGAGAGTAGCAAGGGAAAGCTGCTACTAATTGCTCCCTACTCCCCCACCTCCACTCCACGCCGCAACGCAGCTTCCCGGAGCCCTTAGCGCCACGCCCCCTTCAAAGAGCCCCGGTTCCTCCTGCCTCTGTCTCTCAGAGGCAGCTCCCCTTTGCCTAGCTCAGGTGTCATCCTATTGGCTGCTTCTCCCTCCTCCCTGCAAGTGAGAGAAGGGTCACTGAGGGACAGGCGGGCGCGGACCTCCAAGTGGACCATTGCATCCTTGCATAAACCCAGGGCAATAGAAAAGATTTAGCACAGGGCGGGAAGAAGCCCCTTGAATGGCCCCTCCGTAGAGCAACAAATGAAAATTCCAGGGAGAAATTCACCCTAAAATGCTCTCTGCACCCATTCAAGGTCATTGACTAGCAACCCTTCCCTACCCCTGACTCCTCCAGCCCCGAAGGGAGGGGTGGCAGGGGTGAAACATCAAGCATGGCATTGCCCCCTCCTCTCAACCCCCCAGTTGCGTCCTGGTGTGTTAGTAGTCTCGGTCCTGAAAAAACACTCTATTCAGACCTTTGGACTCTGCCTGGGCTCCTGGTGGCCCCTTTGGGGGAATAGGCTGCTTTCCTACCAATCCAGAGAGGCTCTCTCTCCAAGGGCTTCATTCTGCACCCCCTGTGCTTTGTTCCGGAGATGATACTTCACGGAACTCTTCTTTCAGATCTGGCTTCACTAAGACACTCTTTGTGACTCGTGGGTTGGCAACCAATTAGCGAATTCCTCCTGCCTTCAATTTACTGTAATCCTGCTCCAGGTTCAAAGAGAGGGAGAGGGAATGGCTTGTCTAGAGCTCAGTCTGATTCTGTTCACATCGCTGCAAACTGAGAGAACACTCACTTTGTGATTTGTTTTCACTCCTAATTTGCCTGCTGAGGTGTTTCTGCAGCAAGAGACAGAGGTCTCGAATTTCTGCCTTCCTAGCAGGCTCTCTCTTAATCTGGGGTCACTAGAGAGAGGAAAAAAGAATGACCTCTGAGTCCATTTTCAGAATCTTTTCGAGGAAACAATGAAAAAAATAGCTGAAAAAGACTTTCTGCTTTGTGTCCACGATTGTCTATGGCCTTAAGACAGAGAGAATAAAACTTAATCTGATAGAAAGCCAATAGGATAAATCAATTTCAATATGTATTTCAAAGAATTTCATTATGCACTTCCTTTCAGGGATCAATTTAAAGAATTTCCTTTTAAAATGTGATGATTGTTAATGATACACATGTATGTATGTAAATATAAGTATACATGACATCTAGTTACCTAGGAGATCAACTTGAAAATTAAAGAGATTTTCTCCAATATTAGAGGATTTCTTTATTGCTATGCAAATAACCTTTGCTAACTCCTCCCTACCACACTCAGCATCACTGGAGGACCTGCCAATTATAGTTATAAAACTTAGCAGTAAAACACAGACTAACTTACTGGCTTCTGATTCAGGCTTATTTTCCTCTTTTTCAGTAAGTGTGGACCTCTGTGTAAACGTGAGAGCATCATGGTGGCATTCAAAGGAGTATGGACTCAGCCTTTCTGGAAAGCTGTGGCTGCTGAGTTTTTGGCCATGCTTATTTTTGTTCTCCTCAGCTTGGGTTCTACCATCAACTGGGGTGGAACAGAGAAGCCTTTACCAGTAGACCTGGTCCTTATCTCCCTCTGTTTCGGACTCAGCATTGCAACTATGGTCCAGTGCTTTGGACATATTAGTGGAGGCCATATCAATCCTGCTGTGACTGTGGCTATGGTGTGCACGAGGAAGATCAGCCTTGCTAAATCTGTCTTCTACATTGCTGCTCAGTGCCTAGGTGCTATCATCGGGGCAGGGATCCTCTACCTTGTCACACCTCCCAGTGTGGTGGGAGGCTTAGGAGTTACCACGGTAACAACTTTCACTCTTACTTTTAAACCAAGACTCTGAAGTTGATGGTGTTGACTCTGCTAAATGAAACCTTAGCAGCCACCCAAAGTGGCTAATTTAGTCCCAGCAAATATCCTATTCATTGGGGAACCTAGATAATTATTAAAATGGGCGAGAAAGTATTCCGGAAAACTGACAGTATCAATATGAAATCTTTGGGGGTTATTAAGTGATTTAAAACACTGCTGAATTCAGATGTATCAAAAGGTATCATTTTCCCCTCTATCTTCACCATCCCCATTTTTTCTACTGACTATAGATTTTGGTTATGACTTGTTTCTTAACATATATTCTTTAGATAGGGGATGGAGGAAGAAATTTGTGGGAAGAATTTAGTTTCATTTCCATTAGAATATTATGTTTCTTTTACAAAAAGTATTCGTGTTTACATCCCGGCTTTGTTCTAAGCTGATAAGGAATATCATTTGTTAGCTCAGCACCACAGCTGATTAAAAATCCACTAGAGCCTCACACTGCTTAAAATTTAATTGAAATAGAAATTAATTAATTTAAACCTAATTAATGAAGTTCTAATCGCATTATGAAATTACAATACTCTCAAAAAATGGCTTATAAGTTTAAGTTCAGCACCAGAAAAACTGACTTCCTTTGTAGGAGTGGGCATTGAATATGAGTTCCATTTGGTCATTGTGAAATTGCCTCTAACTGCCAAAATGAATAGAAATGTATTCTGTTTTTTTTTCTCCTCGCAATTAAAAAAAAATCTCAAGTATAACCACCACCTTTAACCCTCATGAAATATGCTATTTGCATTTATATATTGTTATATAAGATGCATACTTCTAAGGAGGTATTATTTTTCTCTTTTTAGGTCCATGGAAATCTTACAGCTGGTCATGGGCTCCTGGTGGAGTTGATAATCACATTTCAGTTGGTGTTTACTATCTTTGCCAGCTGTGATTCAAAACGAACTGATGTCACTGGTTCAATAGCTTTAGCAATTGGAATTTCCGTGGCAATTGGACATTTATTTGCTGTAAGTTTCCAACTCTGTTTAAATAATTGATGCATTTCATTTTTCTTCTCCTTAGAACGAGGCTGAAGGTGTGTTTAACAGCTATACTTGTTTAGGATTTAACTTACTATTTCTTCATTTTAAAGGGATAATTTTGTTAATTCAGTCATAAGGAATGTTGATATACCTACCAATAACTAGAAATCTCCAAATGGGCTGGCTAATAGTATCAAGTGGCAGTGAATAACGCTAGTAGTAATCCTGTTTTAATAATGCCTGAAGTTGATTTCATTTTTCCCATAGATCAATTACACTGGTGCCAGCATGAACCCTGCCCGATCTTTTGGACCTGCTGTTATCATGGGAAACTGGGAAAACCACTGGGTAAATGTGTCTATTATTGTTATTACCTCCTTATAGCTGAGAACAATGACCAATCGCTTGTTTCTCATTTGTTTGTTGTTGTATTTTTTCCTTTTTATGGCACCTTCCATAAAGACGAGGGAAATACTAGCACAGATCTGCTGCAAAACATCCCATCTTACATCTGTTCTATGCCTGCAGGAAGGATCTTATAAATGTCCTGCTTTTTGTACTGTGTGCGATAGGCTGTGTGGCAGAATTTAGTGCATACATGTAGGTGGCCTATTTGAAGCAAATTAAAAAGTGAGAGAGTAGGGCGGGTTAGTTTCTCAAGTAAATGAAAACAAATCCTGCTCATCAGTGCAAGAAAGCATACCTTTGGAAAGCCATGAACTTAAAAACATTGTCCAGGCTAGCTTCTTTGTTTACCAAAGCATAAATCTAACTAATCGTATGGGAACTGGAAGCATCCCAACAGCAAGCAGATCACATAGAATATATAATATAACTTAACTGTTATCACAGAAATAGAAAATATATACATATATAACATATATATATATATATACACATTTGTGAACATATATAATCTATGTGAGATTAAGGAGTATGCTCGGTTTGGTGCCTAAATAATTAATATCTTGGTAGTGCTTCAAGACAACAAGGTTTTCTGTTTTCTAACTTAAATCAGTTTTATTTGAGTAGACTCTTGCAACAAGTCTGGAAAAACCAAAGGGTAATGCAGCAGTTTTAGAGACTGATCCCAGGCAAGATTATCTGTAGTGCCTGATCCAATCAGTCCCACTATAATACAGAGGATAGAAATTTGAATAAATATCAGGAAGGTAGATGATAAAGTTATGCAAGTTACGTAAAAGTAGTCATAACTTTTTTAAGAGTCATAATTATTTAAATATATACACATCTATATATACATACACATATGTATATACATATTTAAAGAATTTGTTCTGTTTTGTATCTTACTCTGTTCTTTAGTGTTGACAATCCAAGCCCATTACTGGTTGGAAGTTCCCCTGAGAACTTTCCCAAGGGCAAAGTGAAAAAATGAATTTTTTTTAAAAAGACCAATATTTAAATCCATTTCAAAGAAAAAATCTAGTATAACTAAAAACAGATAGATACTGTACTTAAACTATAACTAAAAACAGATAGGTATACGTAAAACTACTTCTCAAAATCAAGCTATTTTTTGCATAAATGCAAAAAACAGGTATTTGGGCAATCAGCTAAGCGTCTCAGTTCTCCTTTTTGAAAGTGATTGTACATACAATCAGTCTTACTAATCAAATGAGTCTTTAACCAAAGAAACAAAGAGCAAAGACATTTGGGGGAGGGTTCTCATTTCACACTTTGATAGGGAACAAAGAAAATAAACTTGCTTACAGTTCTTTTCATGTTCAAGATAAGGAACCCAGTCTTACAGCCACTATGCCCACAGTTTGATCAACTGTGTTTGCTACAGTCACAGCTTAAAGTTGGAATTTGGTTTGTATTTTGCAGTGAGAAAGCTATGTAAAGAAAATTTTCCTGAACTCTAGTGAACATCGTTTGACCATGTCTTTTCAGAAAAAGACAGAAGTATCTAAAAATTGCTTAATAGTCCACCATTGATGTTTTCTCTAAGGGGAGAATGCCAGTTGATTAGAAATCTTAATTTTAACCCCCAGATGATCTCAGCTTTTGGCAAGTTGATTTTTATGTCCCATTCCAGATAAAAATGAAGGTTGTCCATCACTCAGACTATGGTGAAAATGTGTTACCCCGTTGTTAAAGAGGAAGTTAAGTGGTGCTAATTGTGTGACCCTGGGTGACTCATTTAACTTCTATCTGCTTCAATTTATTCATCTTTAAAATAAGAAAAATAATAGCACCTGCCTCCCAGGCTTGTTCTGAGCTCATAAAATGATATTTGTGAAGTACTTTGAAAACCTTAAATTGGTATCTAAATGCTAACTACTGTATTTTTAAAGACCTAAGCACTGAGAATATTCAATTTCTGATTAAGAACAAGAATGAAAGTATTATGACATTTGCAAATAAAACCAATTCATCAAAACAGGAAAATCATAGGTGAAAATGGAGCTTTCTCTAGTTATTCTTCTCACATTTCCTTCTGTAAATTTTCAGTGGGGTGCTTTATAGCTAAATCCAGATATTGTCAAGTCTGTACTGTGAACATGACCTCAGAGAAAACCAGTAAAAGACTGGCAACTCTAAGGAAGAATAAAAACACCCCTGGAAATTCTTTTGTATTTATTTCAAGTTCAAGTGGAGAATTCATAACATATGTATGGTTTTTCAATACAGACAAGGAAAAGGTGTTCTGACTTTAGAGAACTAAGAAAACAGGAAGAAAAGAATCGAAAAGAGGTTTTTAAAAAGGAGGAATGGAAGAAAGAAGGATTCTTTCTTGTTTTCCTCTCAGAAATTTACTCAGAGGTCTATGGCTTGGGATGGATTATTGTAATGCCTTACATTTTCTATGCAGCTCAGTTTTCTTCTAATACATAAACCCTAATCTAGCCAAAACCTACATTCAAATGTTTTTTGTTTTCTTTTGGAATAATAATTTTTAACAGCTTTCTATTATTTCATCTTTCCGCAGATCTACTGGGTAGGACCAATCATTGGTGCTGTCCTTGCTGGTGGCCTTTACGAGTATGTCTTCTGTCCTGATGTAGAACTTAAACGCCGGTTTAAGGAGGCCTTCAGCAAGACTTCTCAGCAAACTAAAGGGACCTACATGGAGGTGGATGACAACAGGAGTCAGGTAGAAACCGACGATTTGATCCTGAAACCTGGATTAGTGCACACAATTGACATTGAGCGGGGGGATGAAAAGAAGGGGAAAGATCCATCCAGTGAAGTGTTGTCTTCAGTATGACTATCGAGTGGCACTGAAAGCAGAGAAGACCCCTCAGATTTCCTTCCACCCATTAAAGAAACAGATTTGTTATAAATCAGGCACACGCAGGTCTTCTAATTTTCGAGGGAGGAAGCAATTTCTTGGCTCCTTTATGTCAGAGGCCTCAGTCTCTAAATGTTAAATCCCTCCTTCTCTCTGCCAAGATAGGAAGGAGACCTGCAGTGGATTCCAAATTCTAAAGGGTATGCCTAGGCATACTCCCAAACTGAATATACATAAATGTTTATTTCTTTCCTCATTTATTAGCAGTCAATACTGAACTGAAAGTATAGATGTTTAAAGTGCAGATTGACAGTTGAGACTTGCCTGGGAAGTGCCTATGGACATATATTTATCAGATTGGTCTTCTGACACATGATGGGCTGTTGTCAGCCCCAATTAGGCCATTTTACTATATTGAACATTCTTTGCAGATTCATCAATAGTAATGTACAATAAGGCGCAGACTCAAACTCAAGGGAGGAATTACTTATGTTCCCCTACCCCCACCACATCCATATCACCAGGCAATAACTTTAAAAAAAACTGTACCCCTGCAAAATAATATTTAACAGGGGTTTAAAAAAGTAGATGAGTCATTGCAAATGGTTCTTATTAAATTGATATTACATGTATCTATCTTTTACAATGCAAATGTCACCTCCTTTTGAAATAAAGATCCATCTGAAAAATCTAAGGTTGAGACATTCTCAAATACTATACACATATGTTGATTTCTATGTCCACCTGACCAAACATCTAAATCTTGAGGTTCACCTATTGAAATTCAGTCCCACCATGAGTCCCAGGCTCCTATGGGAATCAGTATGTTCCCATATTACAACCTAATAATATAAGATCAAGGAAATGTGGATTCTGGTATCAAAGGAAACAAAGGTTAATCTGTTTTCAGTGCACTTACTTAAATAAACTGTGGTGTGTTCATTTATGTCATCTCAACTTTAACCACACTTATCTTTTTAATTTATTGGAAAATCTGGGGTTTTTGTTTGTTTGTTTGTCATTAACTTTGGTTAACTATATTTAACCATTAGATAAGAGATATTTTTGATAACAGAAATATTATATTAATAATTCTATTATCGATAGATAAACTCTGCTTACCTAAGCCATGTCCATGGTAAAAACACTAATTGGTCCAGACTTGTCTTGTTAAAGAGTCCTACTCAGTCTCATTGATAAGAAAGTCCCTCTCATTTCTCATTCAATCAATGAATAATAACCATTACAAGTGTGATATCTTATGGCAAAGGGAAATTGAGAAAGAAGAGGCTTCAGGAAGAAAATAGGACCAGATGAAAAGGAAAACATCTGAATGTTCGGCATGCAATGATGATTACATGACCGACCTTTCATTTGTGGATAACCCAACACAAGTAAATTTAATGGATTTTCATTACAGACTCATTTCTTTGTTATAAGGGTGCATTTAAATGGCTTCTATTCATTTTTGCTTTTGCCTTATGTCAGTACCGAGTTCTCTGGAAACCCCAGTTCATATAGTTTTAACTGTTTAGGCTTTAGTCTAAAACAAAGAACCACAAGTGTCAATTTCACTGAACAAAACCCAGTAGAAGTGAAGCAAAAACCCATCACTGCAAGGGGCAGCTTGTAAATAACTGATAACCAAGAGCTCCCCTCTCCCAAGCACAGCTCCAACTGAGAAATACTTTTTAGCGTTAATGGCAGCTGTGTGTCTGTGGCAGTGAGATAATGGACCATTATTAAACCTGATTCTCTTCGGTGCTAGGAAAGCCGCAAGGCTGCCTGAGAAAGGTAATGCCAATGCAGCCAGCTGGGTAGTGCCATTGGCATTTGGTGATGGGCCCTGCCTAGGTTCTAGGCACCATCCTTGGGACAAGCACCAAGGGTAGAGCTCTACTTGGCCAATAATTCACTTCTTCAGCTCCAAGTTTCTTGCTTGGTCCTGGTTTCTATAGAGTCAAGTGTGAAAGTCACCTGAGGGCTATGTTTGGCTGCTATGCCAAATGCCTGAATACTACACAGTCAAAGAGGCTTAACATCAGTGGTTGTGTTTTCCTAGTATAGGCCCAGCTATGAATTATCAGTAGATAAGCCGGTTCAGTGATAAACTAGGTTAACCAGCAAGCGTTAACAGATTCCCTCCCCACTTTCATCATTAAAAAAAAAACCTACTTTATATCATAATGACTTTCCTGATGGCAATCACTTTTAGCAACATTCTTCTACATTATATTTGTATACACTCTTTTGTCTGCATAAAAGATACAACCATGGCTACTTCATTCGTCAAATCAGAGAAGAAGAAAAGTGGTACATGATTTTGGTTTTCAAAACACTTCATTTGAGGTTTGGAAACAAAAATAATTTTGTTTTAATAGATGTGTTTTGCTTAATATTTCATAAAGGCATGCTTTTAAGGGACTTTTTAAGGGAAAATATTACAAATGTAAGAACTATAAAAATGTCTTTCTTAAATTCTAGTATTTTAGAGGCATGAAGCAAATGAATACATAAGTTGTGAGTTGGGATATAATTTTTTTGCGTATGAGGTAACATATTTTGTATTTCACTCAAGGCTCTGCCAGTAAAAAGTAATGAAATTGTACCTTTCTAATGACATCTCTGCAGCAGGGGTCTATTGCCTTGTGGATGACACCAAATTATCCATGTGTGTTAGGAGACTGAGGCTTTTTCCTTTAATCTCTTTTTATTAATGAAGTGCATAGTGCCTGTCCCAGGAGAGCACTACCGACTGATATACAGAAGAGAGATCAGAGAGGAAAAAACTAGTAAAAACACAAAGGAATTATGCCTGACCATAAAAATGATCCTCACCTTTCTCTTTAAGGATATACAACAGAAAAGTACAGAATTGTAGGCACAAAGACAGCCCAGGCATCCCTGAATAGTAAAATAACCCTCTCTACTGAAGATCTGTTTATTTTGTCAAAAGTTACAAAAAGCAAAGGTTTGGAGGTGGGGGATGGGAAGGAGAACACATCTAACATGCCTGATATCAAAGAAGTATTCAGACAGTCCTCACTAAGCCTTTACACTAAAAGGAAGTGTTGACTGGTAGTTAAATAATAGACTACCAAAAATCAATATTTCTATGATTTGTATCACTGCTGTCACTTTGCTCTGTAACTCTCAGCAAATCACTTTATCTCCTTTCAGTATGGGTTGCATAGATAGGTTCCAAGGCTACCATATGCAGAATTTCAACAGAGATTTGAAATATTGGGATAGAATGTAGAATAAAAGTGAGTTATTTAGGTTCATAAGATTTTAAATTTGGAAGGGACCTTAGAGATCATATTGTCAGTTCCCTCATTTTTCAGAAAGTAAGGCCCGAGATCACACAGTTTTGTTTTGTTTTGTTTTGCTTTGCTTTTTAATATAAAAGCCAGGATTCACACCCAGGTCTTCTGGCTCCAAACCCAGCATTCCTTCCTCTGCTCCATACTGATCTTCATTTGTTTGGAGCTTAATCTCACCTCAAAAACTAGGGAGCGTTTCAGTACAGGCACACAATCATAGCATTCTTTTCAAGCTGTGAAAACTGGCAAAATGTCATTGGTAAATTGCCTGAAAATCCAAAAATGGAGTTTTCCATTCAAAAGCTAAAATAAACTTTACATACTCCCTTTTCTTGCCATAACAGATCACAGTTTGATCTCCACAGACCATAATCCAATCAATATAAAAGCCAATGAAAATTATTATGTATGGTATTTCACAATACATATATCCAAAACATTTCACTAGAAAGTAATTATGTCTTTCCTAACTAGTTTGGTGATGAGAAGATTATTAGAAAGACACAGTTGTCTTTGGAAAAAGATTATAAAATTAATTTAACTCACTTCATCTCAAATACATCTTCTAGCACTTATATTTTCATATATTATGTACACATAACTTTAGTCAATGTTTGTGGCAATTCATTCTATAACTTGACTATTAAAGACATGTCTAGTGTCTTAAAGAGAAGGATCTCTTTAAGTAAAGAAAAAAATTAAAATGGTTTGTAGCTTTCTTTTCCGGGTAAAGTGATAGGAAAGCCCAATGGGTCCAGGCCCTGCTAAGGAAAACCCATCATAGATTAGAAGGGTTGTAGGTATATGATAGATATATGAGATTTTGTGAGGCTCCATCCCACTTAATAGCTAAGCTCCATCCCTTTAGTTCCTAAAATAAAATAGATGAGAGTAGGAATTGCTTGTTAACTGCCCAGACCTTGTGTTTATAGGGTAGGAAACAGATCAACATGAGAAAGGAGCTTGGCAGAATGGACAGTACAAATGCCATCTCTCTTGCCATTCTCACTCAGCTCTGAACAACCATTTTTCCATCACAATCACTGAGCTTAAAAATGAACAACCTAGGGGCAGCTAGGTGGCGCAGTGAGTAGAGCACCGGCCCTAGAGTCAGGAGGACCTGAGTTCAAATTCAGCCTCAGACACTTAACACATGTATTAGCCGTGTGACCTTGGGCAAGTCACTTAACCCCAATTGCCCTGCCAAAAAAAAACAAAAACAAAAAATCAGAAAAAAATGAACAACCTACCACACCCATCCAACAGAATACTAGGAGGGCCAACAGAGACCATTTTCACTATGTCCCTAACTTCAACCACCTTGGTCAATAATCTGTACCTACTGGTTTATTGCTGTAAATACTCATTATCAATACTGACAACAGTAACAACTGCTATATTAGTAGCCAAGTGTCCATTGGATTTGACTTACTATTATCCAGTGTTCCTCTTTTTCTTTTGGACAACCTTTCCTTCTCAGAGGAGGTATGCGCTACCTATCAGTTGATAAAAATGGAATTGCTTTTTGAAACCCATATTTCTTTGAAATAAATGACAGAAATTTTGTGCTAGATCAAAACTTAGCAGCTCTACTTTGCTAATGTCTGGGGCTTTTGAAGAAAATACATCAAACATTATAAACTATGCAGTATTGGTAGTGTACATCAAATTTAAGCAAAGTTAGAGTATTCGTCTTTCATTGTAAATGTGTGTCAAGTCAAAAGGATGAGAATATACCTAATTTGTGTAACCCACCATGATATGTGTTTAGAAGCTTTTCTGGATTAATTAAATAGGCAAGCAATGCATGAAAATGTATAAACAAGTATTTATCACTTTTATGACCCAAGTCAGAACGAAATTGTAATTCATGATAAACTAAGGAAAATAAACTGAACATATGGCTATATTCACAGTTATTTATTAACTGAAATGTTAGTTGTTACTATAATATTAGAACTAATGTCACAGGGCTTTAAACTACAATGCATTGCATTTGGAATAATATATTAAAATATGATCAAATTGGTTGATTTCCATTAGTTATACTGTATCTCATAACATTACACTTTTGCAAATAAACTGTTGTGTGCTTAAAAAAAATAAGCATGGTGTTTGATATCTTCAAGTTTTTGCTTTTTTTCTCTAAGCTAAATTTTGTAGCAAGATATATTATTTTCCCCAGAAAATCATTAAGAATGTTTCTGATCTTGCAATCTTCCAGAGGAATGGAGAGTTGTTAAAGACATTTGATTATGTTTCACACGAAATAAAATATCCATGGAACGAAGCTCCAGCAGTCAATACGTATTTATCAAGTACCCACAGAGTACACTCAGCAAGAGACCCAGATCTAGATAAAAATTCTATTCCATAGGTCAAAGTGCCTATATTCATTTTGACATAAAATACACCGCTGGCTATTAACCTTCGTATCTAGACTTAGGCTCATACTTGGCTGTGCAAATTACTTGGGACAAAATAAAATAATTAAATTTGTTGACTTATATCTTAAAACTTTTGAGGAATGAATTCCTTTGGATTAAGTCCCTACTAGGTGTCTAGGCTGCCGTACTTGGTAGCTTTATTGCTCTTGAACCAAGTTGATGGCTTTCTGTTCCAAGGCAAAGGACAAAAGCTGTGGATTTTGCTATGAGATCCGCCTTCTGTTTATGTTGTTGATTTGCTATTTGACTTTCAGCCAATCACTTTGTTTCTTAGTTTTCTATGAAATGGAAACCAATAAAAAATGACTTGTAAATTTTTACATCTTTAAAAATTTTGTCATGTGCAAAATATCCTCCTTTTGCAACAATCATTTTTTACACAATTTGTCATAGAGTTCACAAGATTTTGGTACATATTTTTTAATTCTTCATCATGAAACCACACTTTTGTCACATTGGATATTAAGTGTCCTATTGATGAATAGTCATTTTCTCAAGTCTAGTCTTGATTATAGCCAACAAGTTTTCTTCAAAGTTTAAAATAGATCAGTTCTTAGGCCACTCAATTGTGTTTATTGCCATCATTTGGTTAATTTTCTTAACTTTTCATGATGTGTGGTCTGGTGCAATGTCATGTTACAGTATTCTAGATCTCATTAGGCCTTTTTTTTAATTCTAGAACACTTCTGCTTCTCTGTATATAAATGTATTTATCAGAGTTCACCATTCCCTCAAAAGGAACAAGATTTCCAGGCCCAGTGGTATTTTTTATCCCCCCCAACAAAGAAACATTTGAGGGGCAGCTAGGTGGCACAGTGAATAGAGAGAGCACTGGCACTGGAGTTAGGAGGATCTGAGTTCAAATCCTGCCTCAAACACTTGACACACTTACTAGCTATGTGACCTTGGGCAAGTCATTTAACCCCAATTGCCCTGCCCTCCCCCCGCCAAAAAAACCCATTTATTTCAAATTCCCCAATTGAGAAATGGTCAAAGGATATGAAAAGGCAGATATCTATAGGCATATGAAAAAATGCCCTAAATCACTATTGATTAGAGAAATGCAAATCAAAACAATTCTTAGGTACCACATCTCTCCTGTCAGATTGGCTAACATGACAAAATAGGAAAATGATAAATGCTGGAGAGGATGTGGGAAAATTGGAACACTGTTACATTACTGGTGGAGTTGTGAACTGATCCAGACATTCTGGAGAGCAATTTGGAACTATTCCCAAAGGGCTATAAAAATGTGCATACCCTTTGACCCAGCAATACCACTTCGAGGGCTGTATCCCAAAGAGATAACACAAGTGGGAAATGGACAGTATGTACAAAAATATTTATAGCAGCTCTTTTTGTGGTAGCAAAGAATTGGAAATCAAGGGTATGCCCATCAATTGGGGAATGGCTAAACAAGTTGTGGTGTATGAATGTAACGGAATACTATTGTGCATAAGAAATGGGGAAGATACGGACTTCATAATAACCTGGAAAGACCTATATGATATGATGCTGAGTGAGCAGAGCAGAACCAGTAGAATATTGTACATAACCACAGGAACATTGATTCTGTGATGACTAACTACGATAGACTTGGCTCTTCTCAGCAGTACAAGGTTCAAAGACCAAAGGACTCATGATGGAAAGAGCTATCTACATCCAGAGAATGAATTATGGAATCTGAATGCAGATGGAAGAAAACTATTTGCTCTCTCTTTTTTTCCTCTTTTTTTGGTTTTGTTTCTTCTTTCTCATGGTTCCTTCCATTGGTCACAATTCTTCTTTACAACTTGACTATTGTATAAATAAGTTTAATGCGAAGGTATATGTAGAAGATATATGAGATTCCATGCCATCTTGGGGGGGAAGGGAGAAGGGGAGGGAGGGGAAGAAAACCTGGAACTCAAAAACATGCAGAACTCAGTGTTGTAAGCTAAAAATAAAAAATCTTCATTTAAAATGTTAAAAAGAATTTGAGAGGATGCTCTATAATCTGATAAGAATATTCATGTCTTCAAAGGATGAACAATAACATCATCACATCTCTTGTATATGCCCCATTCTCTGATCACTGTCACTGCCCTAGTACTGTCCCTCATTATCTCATGTCTGGACTATTGCAGTAGTTTATTCATTGCTCTCCCTACCTCAAGTATCTCCTCTCTCTAATCCACCCTCTACTCAGCTGTCAAATTAAGTTTCCAAATGCACAGGTCTGACCATGTCAATGCCCTGTTTGGTAAACTCCAATCCCCTCCAGTAACTCCCCATTACCTCCAGGATCAGCTATAAAATGCTCTTCCAGGCTTTCAAAGTCCTTCATAACCAGGCCCCTTCCTCGCTGTACTTTGCACTGGCATTGGCCTCCACCTCCTCGCTCTAGCAATTTTCACTAGCTATTCCCTATTCCTGAAACTTTCATCCTCCTTATCTCCACCTCCTGGTTTCCCTTGCTCCCTTAAAGCCTCAGCTAACATCCCATCTTCTTCAAGAAATTTTTCCCCTCTCTTAATCTTAGTGCCTTCCTTCTGAGACTATCCCCAATTAATATTGTCTTTATCTTACTCGTTCATTGTTGTTTGCACATTGTCTCCTCCATCCAACTGCAAGCTCTTTGAGAGCAGAGCCTGATCTCTGCCTTTCTTTGTATCCCCAGTATATTTATCTTTTTCCAATCTTCAGCACTCCACCCTTTGTCTTTGCATTTTCTTGTCAAGAACAAACTTTTTGTTTTCTTTATAGTAATGATTGTTTTTGTTTACTGGTCTTCTTGCAGTTCTTCCAACTTTAGGCATCTACTCCACATGCAAATCAATAACAATCCTTCCAGCTGCCAGATCACTCTGAAGGTCTTTATTTTCTGAGGATTAATTAGGTTGCTTTGCAGCAATACTTTGTCAATTATCGGGGTTGTTTTCATTTTCAACCACACTTTCCTTCGTGTTTCACTGTGGATAATCCTGTTTCAGCAGAAGCTCGAATTTTCCACATCAACAGCCACTGTGATATCTTGAACAATCATTTCAGTGTGTTCTTTTAATAAATGCAACTTTTGAGCATTTCCTTGGAGTAATAACGATTATTAAAACCTACCGAAATGAAAACAAGAAGAGCAAATGCATATATGGGATAAAATCTAGCATTCAACCAACAAATAATTAACTAAGGTAGAGAAAGCAATGCAATCTGGTTTCATCTGTTCAAGCTCACAGGTTATGAGTGGGGTCAATAGAAGGGCACTATTTTCACAAGATGAAATCATATCAAAATTATTGCTTGTCCTAATTCTCACAGCACACTACTGTAACTAACCTAATGAGACTGATGATTCTAAAAAGTTTATAATAATGGCATTGTATGGTGTTTTGTGGTTTTTGTTGTTGTTGTTCAGTCGTTGCAGTCATGTACAACTCTTTATAACCCCATTTGGGGTTTTCTTGGTAAAGATACTGGAATGGTTTGCCATTTCCTTCTCCATCTCATTTTACAGATGAGGAAACAAAGGCAAATAGGGTGAAGTGACTTGCCCAGGGTCACGTAGGTAGTGAGTGTCTGAGGCTACATTTGAACTCATAGAGATGAGTTTTCCTGACTTCAGGCACGGAACTCTAGCCCCTGCACCACCTAGATGCCCGCTTTATATTTTACAAAGGTCTTATAGAGCTTTATTTGTGCTTTCATATAATACTGTCTTAATGTCTTGTAGAGTATCTGAATTATTTTGGCCAAGTAACTGACCCATTCTGAGCCTGTCTCCTCATCTGTAAAATGAAGGAGTTGGACTAAACATCTGCTAAGATCCCTTCCACTTCTGAATCTATAGCTCTATGTTCTGCACAACACCCTTTGACGTATACAACGCAGATATTTTATTCCCATTTTACAGATGACGAACCAAGGCCAAAGTAAGATAAGCGGTTCCTGCAAGGTCACTTGCAGGAAGAGCTGTAAGTGGAAGAGCTGGGACTCAAACCTAGGCCTTCTGACTCCAAGTCCTCTGAGAGCTGTTCTCATCATAACACAGTAACGGCTTTGGTCCATCATATGAGCTATCGGTCCATTCTAATGGCATCTGACAAATTTGTACTGTCTCCCTTTTTAATATTGTTTCAATGAATATGGAGGTGGAATTATTTTTACTGGGCATGCTAGAGTGGAGAACTCTATATGGATAGAAACAATTTTTAAAATCATTTTGATAGGCCTAGCCTCCATGCAGCCTAGGTCATTTATTGGAGCACAGCCATTCAAACCTGGTCATCGGTTCAGTTGGGTTAGGGAGATGATATGACTAGGCAACAGGCATAAGGAAGTTGATCATGGAATGTAGAAGCAGTAAGGGAGGAGAAACACATGACAAGGAAGTGAGTAGGAAAACAAAATATAGGTGGTTAAACCTGGGGCAGTCAAGTAAAGTTCACCAAAGACCTGCAAAAAGAGGGTTCACCACCTTCCTATATGTTTCCTTTCTCAATCAGAATGTAAGTTCCTTGTGGGTATAAAGGCAATCAGTAAATGAGAAGATCTTTCCCACCTTAATGATATAGTGGGCAATTAATATTTACTTTGAGAATTGTATCCTCATTGCTTAGTATTAGGCCTAAAATATAGTATGCTTTTGGCCAGGAGAAGAGTATTTCATCAAACAACCTCAGTAGCTAACAAGTGGCCACAGCCTTAGCAAATGTGATGAATAGCAAAGCCTGAAGTCTCAAGGAAACATTAACAAAGCTTGGGCCCTGTTGGACTGAGAATGAACTATCCACATATTCTAAAATTATCTTTCCATGTAAACTGTAAACTTCATTGTAACTGAATTATAATTTTTCTGAATGTTCCTTCTACCTCCACCCCCAAAAACATGCATTTTACCCCCAACATTGTAACTGAGGAAATTTAATGTAATACAACTATTCAGTTCCTTTAAAAAATATAGTAAACACTACTTTGTTATTGAGAGGAAACTAGGTAATGCAGTGGATAAAGCATTGGGCTTAGAGTCAAAAAGACCAGAGTTCAAATCCAGACACACTTATTAGCTATGTGACCTTGGGTAAAACACTTAATCTGTGTTTGCTCATATGTAAAGTAGAGATAATGACAGCACCTACCTCCTAGGGTTGTCATGGAGGATAAAATGAGAAAGTATTTGTAAAGCACTTTGCAAACCTTAAAACACTATATCAATGTATTATTTTTATTATTCATTCACAGAACAATTAAACATTCTTAAGGATTATTGTTCAGCTAATTTAACTGAAAATTTCTCTTCAGTACAATGTGCAATGACTTCTGAAACACATGGGTATAACAGAACCCAGGAAGAAGTGGTGTCAACATTAAAACTCACCAATAATGCACCATAGTGCAACACCATGAATCATTTCATTTTTCTTCAAACCAGTCGTTTACTGTTGAACAGATGCCTACTCCCAAGTATCTAGTGCTTTTTATTTCATACCAAATTAACTCCAATAGAATATACCTCCCTCTCCTCCCCTCCCCGCCAAAAAGTGAAATGCACAGAAAGAACTAGAATTCACTGAATTTCTCAAATTTATACTTAAATATGTCTCATCATGCCCTACACGTGCAATAATTATAATAGGTTGTCAACAGTAATGGTACCCATTGTCACCCACGGGGTATAACAATGGTGTACATTTATGTAACACTTGTAGGTTTACAAAATGCTTTCTTCACAACAACTCTGTCAGGTAGGTAGTTCAAGTATCTATTACCTTCATTTTAAAGATTAAAAATATTGAGACTGAGCCCCAGGTCACCCATCTAGTAAATGTAAAAGCCAATTGAGCCAAGGTTTTTGAACTCTGAGCTCTGCTCTCTCCATTATATCAAGCTGTTTAGGCAATAAGATGTGTTTTTATTGTTTTCTTCTTTTATAGCAAGCCAGCTACATGTTGGTTGACATTTGAGGCAGTAAATATTTCTGCAAGCAGAGTATTTTAACAAGCCCCCACCATCTTTTAAAGTTAATGTTCATCTCAGTTTCAAATCCTGCCTCAACTACTTATTACCCCGGGAGAGTTAACCTCTCTAGAACTCAGTTTCCTCATCTGTAAAATGAGGAAAATTCAATTACCTCTAAGGTCTAAATCTGTGATCAAGTGATTCCTATAGGTAGCCCTCCCTTGTAAGATACACCAGTCCTATAACACAGGGCTGTCCAACCTTAGGTTTTTATTGAAACAACAGATAACATATTTTGATTTGCCATTTTAGTGAGAGCTCTGCAGTAGCTCAGCTTCGTTTATTAAAGCATTTATGTAAATTTCTATGCTTGTTGGTCGACCACATAATTGCACTGTGGGCAGCGTGAGGCCCGCGGGCCACATTTTGGACAGCCCTGCTATAACACATGGCACAGATGTTTTAGAGAGAACCTATGAGAGGCTGTGTGTGCATAGGTGACTGGGATGGGTTCCAGGATGGTTCTTGAATGAGGAAAGATGAAGAGGTGTGAGGGGTAGAGCGTTTGAGAGGAGTCAACACATTTTTCATCCTGGAGAAAGAAATTATGTTGGCACCAGCCCCCCCAACGTATTTTCTCCCTAGCACTTGCATACAGCAAAACTATGAGAACCATGACTTGCAGAAGTATTGAGCTGCAAGAGGTATCCTCCAAGATGGGAATGGATCTGGTTTAAATGAGACTGCCCTTTAGTGATGCTTCCCCTTTCTGGGAAACCCAAGCAGAGGAAGAAGGCATTGCTAAACAGCCCCTTCTCTAGTGCCTAAGCAGGAAGACCCTTCCTGCCTCCTGCAGCCAGAAAGATAACAGGCTGCTCTACTTCCACGAAGCTGATCAGCACCACCCCCCTGTTACCCACCTCCATTGACTGTACTGTTTGCTTCCCCCCTTTACATTCTGATTTATTCCCCGCAATATATAAAACTAATTTAGCACAATAGCTTTGATTATGTGATTATTTGGGGAGTTATGGGGGGGGGCAGGGGATGAGAGAGGTAGAGTTGGTTTAGAATAAACACAATAGAACATGCAGCACTTGGCAGGAAGCCAGCTTCAGAAAGGTAAACAGTGGGCTCCTCCTGAAAACTGCCAAAAGCCTACAGAGGTGCCTATGACCATTGTCTAAATCTGTTCAATGTTATCAGTGGGAGAAATCAAGACCAGAGAAGAGAATTTATTTTTGAAACTAAATGTCCTTTATACAAGCCACATACATATATCTTTTTTTTTGGAGGGGGGAAGGCAGGGCAATTGGGGTTAAGTGACTTGCCCAAGGTCACACAGATAGTAAGTGTGTCAAGTGTCTGAGGCCTGATTTGAACTCAGGTCCTCCTGACTCCAGGGCTGGCACTCTACTCGCTATGCCACCTAGCTGCCCCCATATTATATCTTAAAAAGCCCAACAGCCAGGAACAAAAATAAAGTGGAGAGAAAAGAGGGATTGAACTGTGTAGATTTCCCTGGGTTCTTCTGTCCTCAGTCCTCAACCTTTTGCAACATGTGAAGACTTCACCCACATCTCTGGAGGTATGTGCAAAAATACTACAACAGAGTTCTACATGTCACATATATATGTACTCCATAGAAAAGTGACCAGACCAAATGGAGATGATTTAATTCTTAAGCTATTTAAATCCTTCCACCTCCTCAGTCCATAGATGTGAGCAAAGAAGGATTAGAAAGGGCTTCTTGACCCTTCTATACCTTCTTTTACTGATATTACTTCGCACCCCAACCTCTACTTGAAACTGCCAGTAGGGAGAGATGTGTTCAGGTAGCAAGATCAAGCCACACCCCTTATTTCCCTCAAGGATTCTTTAACTACAGCAAGATTGAAAATCTTAATAGATCACACCTACCACGAGGACCAGGAAATGAGTGGTAAGACTACTGCATTATTAAACACATGTTGAGGAAGAAATCTGGCTTGGCAGCTGGGACATTCAAATATTCAAATAGATAAGTGATCTCATCAATATGGATATTCCCTTTAAAATGCAGGATTTAATCCATTCATCCTACGCAACTTTCATGCAACTCATCCATTTTCATCAAGTAAATTTACCACGGAAAGTCCACTGAACAGTCTAGGGATCTTCCCCAAGACCTTCTGATATCTTATACATATCAGTGGACCATGGCAATTGTCCATTAATTATCCTCACTCTCACCATACAACCAATTCAACTCCTTTTTCTATCACACATTTCTTAGATGATACCTTCTAAACCAATTCCCCTTAATAATTTCTTAATTACTATGGTTTCTCTTTCGTGTTTTTGATTATAGTTTTTTCAGATGTCTTTTTAAGTACATTTACTGGCCTGTGTGCGGAAGATCTGGGCTCTGCTATGACCTTTCATGTCACCCTCTTAACCAGAAGTTGTCTATGTTCTTGTATGAAATGATTTTTATATTCTTTGGTCCATAGCTGTGACTTCATTAATATAGTTTATCCTAGTAAGGAAATTTACTCTATCAATTCTTTGTTTATAATCCATTTCAGTCTGATGATTCCCATCATAAACTTCTGTATTGATTTTGGGTGTTTCTCAATTTCATTCTTTGGAATCTATAGTATTACATGATTCACAACCATAAAAAAATCACTAGGAGAATATTGGTACTAAAATGATGGCCTGCCAAGAATTGGAAGTTGAGGGGATGCCCATCAATTGGGGAATGGCTGAATAAGTTGTGGTATATGAATGTAATGAAATACTATTGTGCTACAAGAAATAATGAGCACACGGGCTTCAGAAAAATCTGGAAAGACTTATATGAACTGATGCTGAGTGAAGTGAGCAGAACCAGGAGAACATTGTACACAGTAACAGCCACATTGTACAATGACTAACTTTGATAGACCTGGCTCTTCTCAGAAATGCAATGATCTAAGACAACTCCAAAAGCCTCATGATGGAAAATGCTGTCCACATCCAGAGAAAGAACTATGGAGTCTGAATGCAGATCAAAGCATACTATTTGCTCTCTTTTTTTGTTGTTTTTTTTTTGTTTTGTTTTGGTTCCTCCTAATGGTTCTGATTCTTCTTTACAACATGACTAATGTGAAAATATGTTTAATATGAATGTATATGTAGAGCCTATATCAGAACGCCATCTTGGAAAGGGGGAAGAGAAGGGAGAGGGAGAAAATTTAAAACTCAAAAGCTTATGGAAGTGAATGTCGAAAACTAAGAATAAATAAATAAACATTTTTAAATAGTGAACAAATAAATAGAATGATGGCCCTTTGTTTCAGGAGAAGCATATGTCATTAAAGAATTTCACTATTTCCTAAAAGTAATCCAGGTACACTCCCTGACCTGTTCAACTCTAGGACGAAATCATCCTCCATTGGTAATATCTGTAAAAGATAAATGGATATCAGCATTAATATTAATATATAGATAACTGATAGATGATTTCTATAAGTTTTCCATCCAACTATACATATGATAATAAGGCCAATATGAATTCTTCATTGACATGCTTTTGTTGTTGTGGTTGTTGTTGTAGCAGCTGCTGCTGTTTTTCCTGGGTAACTAGGGTAAATTATTTTCAATTATTATGGATCTCATACAGGAGGTTCTAAAATGTTCTCAGGCTTGATGGAATCAATACAATGTCATCAAAAAGAGAATCACCTTCAAAATATCAGCATATGTTAGGAATTATTCTTCAACTTGGACAGGATCTCCTCCATTGTAAAGGCAAATACTTTTGATGAGCATCCATCTCTCTATTTCATACCTGAGTTGATTTGAATCTAAGGAGCTTCAAAAAAAGTTATCTCTGTTGCTAACTTCTTTCTAAGAATCATGAGATCATAAGAATCATAAGAATTTTGATATATTCAAGCATCCTTGGATCATAAATGTTGAGTTGGATGTTCTGGCTCCAACATCAGCATTTTTATACCATTTTATAATGTTTGCCCTTGGAGATTTGCTGAAGGAGACTCTGAGAAGACATTTTGCTCTACAAAGTCAAATGCTATGATTTGTATAAATTACATAAATGTATAAATGCTATAATTCACTAACGCTAAATGCAGTGAGAACTTGCCTCCTCTATGTTTTTCTGTCAACTATGTAATGTTAAAGATATCACCTGCTGTGGAATGTCACAAAAGGCTGCCTCTTCCCTTCCAATATCATCATCAAAGATGCCCTTCTCATTACGTATTCTCATTCATCTTATTACATTGAAATTATTCTCATAACAACTTTTTATCACTTTAGATACCTATTTTTAAAAATTGCAGTATCCCCCAAGGGCTATGTAAGGAAAAGTATTGAGGGACTGTTAAAAAATGCTTATCATTGGAGAAAAACAAGATTTAAGGGTGAGTTGGAAGACTGAGCATGTGGATTTTGGTTCAAATATGTCAATATTTCCAGCTTCTTTTCATTATTTGCCCTCTCCAGAACCCGTGCCTTTTCCATATCCAAAAGATATGCTAGTATGTTGAACCTTTAAGTTGTACCATATGTAACCTTTGATAATCAGTTATGACTACCTTCGAAAGAAAATCTAAATGTACAAGTACTAATACCACAAAGATAAGTCAGTTTACCTTACTCACACGGTATTTTTGGAAGGAATATAGCATCATTGAGAAAAGTCATTTGTTACTTGTACTTAAACAATGAAGAACTGTGAATGACTTAGCTATTCCCAGTAATACAATGATCTAAGACAATTCGAAGAGACTAATGATGAAGCATATACTATCCTCCTCCCGAGAGAGAACTGATATTGATTGAATACTGCCTGAAGCATGCTATTTTTTACTTTCTTTCATTCTCTTTATTTTATTCAAGTCTTCCTGTACAAAATGACTAATATGGAAATGTTTTACATAATTGCACATGTATAACCTTTATCTAATTGCTTACCATCTCAGGAAAAGGGGGAGTAGGATGGAGGGAGGGAGAGAATTTAGAACTCAAAACATTAAATTAAAAAAATTAATTAAAAAAAACCAAGTGGTTGATGACAGAACCCTCTTCCACAAGCTCATTTTTTTCAATGTTTTCCTTATACTCTCATGCTAAAAATCCATCTCTGTGCCTTAACCTTTAGGTTCTTAAATTCCAACAACTTTCCTTAAAGTTAAAAAGATTTTTTTAATTTAATAATCATTCACCCAATCAACATCATACATGTGAATATTTTAATGAGGTAATGAAGGCAACTATCCTTGACAAGAGATGATAGGAGAATGCATATCATAGCTTACCCTCTTACAATCTTGTCAAAATAAGAAGATAATTTTGTAAAGAAAATTAAGTATTACTTTATCAGACACCAAATATAAACTTCCAATTTTTGTTTTTAAGACTTTTTGCAAGCTGTCCCATATATCTTTCCAGCTAAAATATCAAAGAATAGCATTAATGAGATGTCAACTGTTCTAGAAAAGATTGTTCCCAACTGAAACTATCAATTAGATTCCTTCAATGATGAATGGAGATAAATATGTATCAACAAACAAGGAATCACTGAACAAGCATTTCTTAAGTGCCTACTAACTGTCAGGAATGATGATAGGCTCTTTGTTTACAGATACAGAAATTGAAACTATTTGTACTCTCAAGGAGCTTACTTTCTATTAGAGGAGATAATGTATATGTACATTGGTATATACAGAATAAACACGATGTATTTTGAGGGAGTTAGGGAAATTGCAGTGGGAAAAAATCAAGAAAAGTTAATTTTTTGTTTGTTTTCTTTTTACTTATTTATTTAATATTTTTACTTTTCATCATTGATTTTCACAAGAGTTTGAATTACAAATTTTCTCCCCATTTCTACCCTCCCCCCACTCCAAGATGGAATATATTCTGATTGCCCCATTCCCCAATCAGCCCTCCTTTCTGTCACCCCACTCCTCCCCCCATCCCCTTTTCCCTTACTTTCTTGTAGGGCAAGATAGATTTCTATGTCCCATTACCTGTATATCTTATTTCCTAGTTGCATGCAAAAACTTTTTTTAACATCTGCTTTTAAAACTGAGTTCCAAATTCTCTCCCCTCTTCCCTTCCCACCCACCCTCCCTAAGAAGGCAAGCAATTCAACATAGGCCACATGTGTATCATTATGTAAAACCCTTCCGCAATACTCATGTTGTGAAAGAATAACTATATTTTGCTCCTTCCTATCTTATCGTCCTTTATTCAGTTTTCTTCCTTGACCCTGTCCCTTTTCAAAAGTTTTTGCTTTTGATTACCTCCTCCCCCTATCTGCCCTCCCTTCTATCCCCTCCCCTTTTTATCTCCTTTCTCCTTCTTTCCTGTGGGGTAAGATACCCAATTGAGTGTGTATGGTATTCCCTCCTCAGGTCAAATCTGATGAGAGCAAGATTCACTCATTCCCCCTCACCTGCCCCCTCTTCCCTTCCAACAGAACTGCTTTTTCTAGCCACTTTTATGTGAGATAATTTACCCCATTCTATCTCTCCCTTTCTCACTCTCTCAATATATTCCTCTCTCATCCCTTAATTTGATTTTATTTTTTTAGGTATCATCCGTTTGTATTTAACTCACCCTGTGCCCTCTGTCTATATATATATATATATATATATATATATATATGTGTGTGTGTGTGTGTGTGTGTGTGTGTGTGTGTGTTTGTACATTCCTTTCAGCTACCCTAATACTGAGGTCTTATGAATTATACACATCATCTTTCCCTGTAGGAAAGTAAACAAAACAGTTCAACTTTAGTAAGTCCTTGTGATTTCTCTTTCTTGTTTACCTTTTCATGCTTCTCTTGATTCTTGTGTTTGAAAGTCAAATTTTCTATTCAGCTCTGGTCTTTTCACTGAGAAAGCTTGAAAGTCCAGTATTTTATTGAAAATCCATATTTTGCCTTGGAGCATGATACTCAGTTTTGCTGGGTAGGTGATTCTTGGTTTTAATCCTGGCTCCATTGACCTCTGGAATATCATATTCCAAGCCCTTCGATCCATTATTGCAGAAGCTATTAGATCTTGTATTGTCCTGATTGTGTTTCCACAATACTCAAATTGTTTCTTTCCGGATGCTTGCAATATTTTCTCCTTGATCTGGGAGCTCTGAAATTTGGCAACAATATTCTTAGGAGTTTTCTTTTTGGCATCTTTTTTTCAGGAGGTGATCAGTGGATTCTTTCAATTTCTATTTTACCCTCTGGCTCTAGAATATCAGGGCAGTTCACCTTGATAATTTCTTGAAAGACGATACCTAGGCTCTTTTTTTTTATCATGGCTTTCAGGTAGTCCAATAATTTTTAAATTATCTCTCCTGGATCTATTCTCCAGGTCAGTGTTTTTTCCAATGAGCTATTTCACATTGTCTTCCATTTTTTCATTCCTTTGGTTCTGTTTTACAATATCTTGATTTCTCAACAAGTCACTAGCTTCCACTTGCTCCAATCTAATTTTTAAGGTAGTATTTTCTTCAGTGGTCTTTTGGACCTCCTTTTCCATTTGGCTAATTCTGCCTTTCAAGGCATTCTTCTCTTCATTGACTTTTTGGAGCTCTTTTGCCATTTGAGTTAGTCTATTTTTTAAGGTGTTATTTTCTTCAGTATTTCTTTGGGTCTCCTTTAGCAAGTCATTGACTTGTTTTTCACGGTTTTCTCACATCACTCTCATTTCTCTTCCAATTTTTCCTCTACTTCTCTAACCTGCTTTTCCAAATCCTTTTTCAGCTCTTCCATGGCCTGAGACCAGTTCATGTTTTTCTTGGAGGCTTTTGATGTAGGCTCTTTGACTTTGTTGACTTCTTCTGGCTGTATGTTTTGATCTTCTTTGTCATCAAAGAAAGATTCCAAAGTCTGCATCTGAATCTGAGTCCATTTTCACTGCCTGGCCATGTTCCCAGCCAACTACTTGACCCTTGAGTTTTTCATCGGGGTATGACTGCTTGTAGAGTAGAGAGTACTTTGTCCCAAGCTTGAGGTGCTGCACTGTTGTTTTCAGAGCTATTTCTACACAGCAAGCTCTGCTACACCAGCGCTTCTCCTCCCCCAAGAACTGCCAACCCTGACTGTTCTCAGATCTTAAGCAGGCTCTGCACTCCCACTCTGATCTGCCACTTAATTCCTCCCACCAGGTGGGCCTGGGGCTGGAAGCAACTGTAGCTGTAGTTCTGTAGCTGCACCTTCTCTTCTGCCCCTGGGGTGGTGGCTGAATTGTGAACTCCTTTCACTCTGTCCCCCACAGTTTTTCCCACTAACCTTCTCTGTTGTCTTTGGTGTTTGTCAGTTGAGAAGTCTGGTAACTGCCACAGCTCACTGATTCAGGGTGCCTTCTGCCTGGCTCCCAGTCTGGTTGGTCTGGGTACTGCCCACGCTGGGCTCTGCTCCCCTCCACTCCCAGCCCTGTGCGTGATAGACCTTACCCAGAGACCATCCACGCTGTCCTGGGCTGGAGCCCTGCTTCTCTCTGCTCTTCCATGGCTTCTGCAGTTCTAGAATTTGTTCAGAGCCATTTTTATGGGTGTTTGGAAGGTCCTGGGGGATAGCCCTAGGCAAGTCCCTGCTTTCCAGATGCCATCTTGGCTCCACCCCCCAAGAAAGGTTAATTTAACAGAACATTTGCACTATGTCTTGAAGAAAGTGATAGATTCTTGGATGCAAATGAGGAGGGAGAACATTCCAGGTGTGGGGAACAGCCAAGGGAGATATAGTACCTTGTATGAGGAAGAGAGAAGTCCAGTTTGGTTGCATTACAAGTACAGGGGAAAAAATATACAAAGAGACTATAAAGATAATAGAATAGGCTGTAAAAGCCTTTAAACGTTCTACCACCACCACTATGTCCCCAAAAATGGAGTACATATTTTATCCTAGAGGCAATAGGGAAATTACTGAGTATGGAAGTAATATGGTTAGCTCATTGTGCTAGTTTTAAGATATACATACTAATGGATTCATTTGGTAGGCTGTGGCCTATTCAACCACCTGTCATTCATTTAGTGTACAATAAGCAATCTTCATTCATGTTGGTTTTTTGGTTGTAGTTTGGTTTGGTCTGGGTTTTTTCCCTTATGTTGACTGCTAGTTCTATCTCTTTCAAGTAGCCATTGATCTCTCTCATTTGGGAGTCCCTGGAATCATTCAAGGCACGATGCAGTCAACACATCTTCTACAGACAAGAACTGGATACCATCATCTTCCATAGGGAATCTCTCCTCCATTGGAGTTTTGGGTTGAATATACTCATCATCACTCTTTTCAACAAATGACTCCAAGTTCTATGTTTTGCTTGATGTTAAGAGAATTGTTGTACAAAATTGTCTCTTTTTTGTCTATCAGGAATGAATGAATAGGTGAATGAAAATGTATTTAGAGGGGAAGGATTCAACCCGTAGCAGCCATTCCTTGTCAGCACTTGTCAGTCACTCAACTGATTTATTAAGCATCTACTGTGTGCTAGGCTCTATGCCTATTGCATATATGCCATTGGGAAAGAAAGAAAGACAAAAGACGGTCCCTGCTCTCAAGGAGCTCACAGTCCAATGGAGGAGACAGCACAGAAACAACTGTGTACAAATAAGATGTACATACGATAAAATGGAAATAATCAATAGAGGGAAGGCAGTAAGATTAAGGAAGACTGGGAAAGGTTTCTTGCAGAAGGTGGGACTTTAGCTGAGACTTGAAGCTAGGAGGCAGAGATGAGGAAGAAGCACTTTCCAGGGATGGGTGGAAATGTTCACAATCTGGTGATTTAATGTCTTGTGTAAAAGACAGCATGGAGGTTGGTGTCTATTGCAGAGTGTGTGGAGGAGGGCAAAGCATTAAGAAGCCTGGGAAGGAAGAAAGGGGCCAGGTTATGTAGGGCTTTGAAAGGCAGACAGAAGATTTTATATTTTGGACTGGAGATAACAGGAAACCAATGGAGTTTATTGAAGAGAGGATTGACATGGTCAAACCTGTCCTTTAGAAAGATTAAAATGACATCTGAATTGGGGATGGATTGGAGTTGGGAGAGACTCAGGGCAGGGAGACCAACCAGAAGGCTATTATAATAGTGTAGGGACAAGGTTATGAAGGCCTGCACCCAAGTGGTAGCAGTATAGGAGGTATACAAGAGAAGTGGGTAGATAAGAAAGATGTTTCAAAGGTAGAAAGGTCAAGACTTGATCACTGAGAGGATATGGGGGATGGGGAGTGAAAGAAAATTAAGAGTCAAGAATGAGACCTAGGCTTTGAGGAGGATGGTACTATCCTCAAAAGTAATAAGGAAGATGGAAAGATGGAGGATTTGGGAGAAAAGATAATGAATCCAGTTTTGAATGTATTGAGTTTAAGACGTCTATGAGAGACCCAATTCAAGGTGTCTACTAGGCAGTTGGAGATGTGAAAGAAGAGACAGGTTAAGACTGGATGAGTAGATCTGAGAGTTTTATCTACATAGAGATGAATGATAATTGAAACCTTGGCAGCAGATGAGCTAAGAATCAGAATGAAGAGTTATCAGAAAGGACATGACATTTCCCCTCCAATTACAAATAGACCCTTTACTGAAATATCCACAAAACAACTAAGGATTGGAAGATGTTAGACTTTCTTTAGCAAACCATAATAAAGAAAAATTGAGAAACACTAATGTAGATTATTCAGCCTCATGGTACAGGTATAATGTAGTTCAATCATTTATAATTCTTCTAACTAAAATGAAAAAATTCTTATCCAACAATGATGACATTTTCATCTCATCAAAGTTTAATCCCAAGAGTATTGTAATTCTGAATTTCTTCACCTCAGTTCAAATTGAAAGTAATTGTCAGATGTCATTTTAATTTCTACCATTACATTCATTTCTACATGTTCTTCCTTACATTATTATGATTCATTTTATTCTCTGAGTTACTCAGCACATAATTTTTTTCTTTTCTTTCATCCATTTTAAAGTAACTCTCTCAACTACTTATAAAGACCATATTTAGAGTTGATAAAAAAAGTGTCTGAGTTAGTCTATTACCTTGACTAGAGAACATTTCTGTGAATCCCTGAAAGGCTACAAAAGCAATGAATTCAGTCTACTGATTTGCATGATATTAGACATAATCTCTAGTCCTCCGCTTCTTTATCCATGAAATAGGAAATATTTTTTTTCTTCTTAGCCAAGAATTTTTGTTAAAACCAAGAGAATCCTCTAAAAAATGAATACAAAGCAGGAAGAGGGGTTAGGGGTGGATATAAACTTGTCTCTTCCATTCAAGTTACCTGAAAAAAACCTTTTGAAAATAGAGCATTATCTAAATCGACCATACAAATTAGATTGTGCCAAAGACCTAAAATAAATTTAGGAAGTGATCTTTACAATATGTGATGTTTTTATTAGATTTGTGTAGAAATTTGTACCTTTAAGCGAATTTGGTATATTTAACTTTAGGATGCTACATCTGTGTGCTTTTAGCCCCATCAGCACAATGCAACATTCCATTTAAAAGAAAAAGAAAATAACTTCTAAGACCATAGGATCATAGACTGGAGCTGTTAAGGGCCTAAGGAGTCATATACTCGAGCACCCTCATTTAACTAATGAGGAAACTGGAACCCAGAAAAGTGAAGGGATTTGATCATGGTGGCTCAAGTGGAGAAGCTGGCATTTAAATTCAACTACTGCAACTCCAAATTGAGTGTTCTTTTCCCCTTTAAAACACACAGTGAAGGGGCAGAGCCAAGAGGGCAGCTGGAAAGCAGGGACTTCCTTAAGCTCTCCCCGAAATCCCTCCAAACACCTGTAGAAAATGGCTCTGAACAAATTCTAGAGCTACAGAACCCACAAAATAGCAGAGGGAAGCAGGTCTCCAGCCCAGGATGGCCTGGATGGTCCCTGGGAAGGGTCTATCACATGGTGCTAGGAGTGGAGTGCAGCCCAGCATGGGCCGCACCAGGACATACCAGATGGGGAGCCAACCAGAGGATGTCTTAGGGCCATGAATCATTGAGCTGTGGCAGTTACTAGACTTCTCAACCCACAAACACCAAAGACCACAGAGCAGGTTAGTGGGTAAAGTGCTAGATTGGGTTAGAGAGCAGTCCAGCCACCAGCCCTGGGGGTGGCAGAGGTGGCAAGGTGGTGGAGCTCCAGCATCAGCTGCTTCTAGAGTCCTTGGCTCACACAGTGGGAGGGATCAAGTGGCATACCAGAGCTGGAGTGCATGGCTTGCTTTGCTCTGCTTGGATCTGGGTCTCAATCCTGGATGGCGGTTCTTGGGGGAGGAGGAGCACTGCTGTAGCAGAGCTTTCAGTGACAGTGAAGTAGAAGTAGGTCTGAAAACAGCAACACAGCCCCTAAAGCTTGGGACAAAGCACTCTCTACTCTACAAGCAGTCATACCCTGACAAAAAGCTCAAAGGTCAAACAGTTGGCTGGGAACATGGCCAGGCAGCAAAAAGGATGCAGACTCAGACTCAGATTCTAAAACCTTTTTTCAGTGACAAAGAAGATGAAAACATACAGCCAGGAGAAGTCAACAAAGTCAAAGAGCCTACATCAAAAGCCTCCAAGAAAAATGTGAATTGGTCTGAGGCCATGGAAGAGCTCAAAAAGAATTTGGAAAAGCAAGTAAGAGAAGTAGAGGAAAAACTGGGAAAAGAAATGAGAGTCATGCGATAAAACCATGAAAAAGGAGACCCAAAAAATACTGAAGAAAATAACACCTTTAAAAAATAGACTAACCCAAACAGCAAAAGAGCTGCAAAAAGCCAATGAGGAGAAAAATGCTTTAAAAGGCAGAATTAGCCAAATGGAGAAGGAGGTCCAAAAGACCAATGAAGAAAATACTACCTTAAAAATTAGATTGGAGCAAGTGGAAGCTAGTGACTTGTTGAGAAATCACGATATTATAAAACAGAACCAAAGGAATGAAAAAAATGGAAGACAATGTGAAATATCTTACTGGAAAAAACACTGACCTGGAGAATAGATCCAGGAGAGATAATTTAAAAATTATTGGACTACCTGAAAGCCATGATAAAAAAAAAGAGCCTAGATATCGTCTTTCAAGAAATTATCAAAGAGAACTGCCCTGATATTCTAGAGCCAGAGGGTAAAATAGAAATTGAAAGAATCCACTGATTGCCTCCTGAAAAACATCCCAAAAAGAAGACTCCTAGGAACATTGTTGCCAAATTCCAGAGTTCCCAGGTCAAGGAGAAAATACTGCAAGCATCCAGAAAGAAACAATTTGAATATTGTGGAAACATAATAAGGATAACACAAGATCTAGCAACTTCTACATTAAGGGATCGAAGGACTTGGAATATGATATTCCGGAGGTCAAAGGAGCCAGGATTAAAACCAAGAATCACCTACCCAGCAAAACTGAGTATCATGCTCCAAGGCAAAATATGGATTTTCAATAAAATAGAGGACTTCCAAGCTTTCTCAGGGAAAAGACCAGAGCTGAATGGAAAATTTGACTTTTAAACACAAGAATCAAGAGAAGCATGACAAGGTAAACAAGAAAGAGAAATCACAAGGACTTACTAAAGTTGAACTGTTTTGTTTACATTCCTACATGGAAAGATGATGTGTGTAATTCATGAGACCTTTCTCAGTATTACGGTAGTTGAAGGGAATATACATATAGATAGATACATAGATAGATAGATACATAGATAGATAGAAGGCACAGGGTGAGTTGAATATGAAGGGACGATATCTAAAAAAAAAAATCAAATTGAGGGATGAGAGAGGAATATATTGAGAGAGCGAGAAAGGGAGAGATAGAATGGGGTAAATTATCTCACATAAAAGTGGCTAGAAAAAGCAGTTCTGTTGGAAGGGAAGAAGGGGTAGGTGAGGGGGAATGAGTGAATCTTGCTCTCATCAGATTTGACCTGAGGAGGGAATAACAGACACACACTCAATCGGGTATCTTACCCCACAGGAAATTAGGGGCAAGGGAATAAAAAAGGGGGAATGATAGAAGGGAGGGCAGATAGGGGGAGGAGGTAATCAAAAGCAAACACTTTTGAAAAGGGACAGGGTCAAGGGAGAAAATTGAATCAAGGGGGACATGATAGGATGGAGGGAAATACAGTTAGTCTTTTACAGCATGAGTAATGTGGAAGTGTTTTACATAATTATACATGTGTGGTCTATGTTGAATTGCTTGCCTTCTTAGGGAGGGTGGGTGGGAAGGGAAGAGGGGAGAGAATTTGGAATTCAAAGTTTTAAAATGCTCAAAAAAAAGCTTTTGCATGCAATTGAGAAAAAAAGATATATAGGGAATGGGGCGTAGAAATCTATCTTGCCCTACAAGAAAGTAAGGGGAAAGGGGATGGAGGGGAGTGGGGTGACAGAAGGGAAGGCTGACTGGGGAACAGGGCAATCAGAATGTATACCATCTTGGAGTGGGGGGAGCGTAGAGTGGGGAGAAAATTTGTTACTCAAAACCTTGTGGAAATCGATGTTGAAAACTAAAATATTAAATAATAAAATAATCGTTAATTTAAAAAAACACAATGCCCATGAGGCCTCCCCTTCTTTCCAGCCCTTCCTGAAGCAGCAATTAGGGAGAAAAATGTTTTTCCTAGTGGGCAGACAAGAAACCAAATTGGTCTCTCTCTCTCTCTCTCTCTCTCTCTCTCTCTCTCCTCTCTCTCTCTCTCTCTCTCTCTCTCCCTCTGTCTGTCTCCCTCCCTCCCTCTCTTCCTCCTCCTCCTTCTTCTAGAATCTCTGTTTAAGGTGGGCACCTAGGTCAGCCAGTGATCATTGCTCTTTCAGGCTGCCCTATGGATTTTCTCTTTGTTGCTGTTGTTCTGTCATTTCAGTCATATCTGACTCTTCATGACCCCATTTAGGGTTTTCTTGACAAAAATTTTGGAGTGGTTTGCCTATTCCTTCTCCAGCTCAATGCACACATGAGGAACTGAGGCAAACAGGGTTTGCCTAGAGTCACACAGCTAGTAAGTGTCTGAGGCTAGATTTGAGCTCAGGAAGAGTCTTCCTGACTCCAAACCAGGCACTCTTTCCACTGTACCACCTAGCCATCCCTGGACTTTCTCTACCATGCCCTTGAACTTGGTTCAAGTATTTTCTGGGACATTGTATTCCACACACACACAAATTCCTTTTCAGCTTCCTATCATGTGTTGACTTCTTCCATTAGATTGTAATCTACTTCAGGGCAGGGAATATTTTTCTTTGTGCTTGTATTTGTATTCCCAGAACTTAGCATGGTGTTTGGCACATAGTAAATACTTCAAAATGTTTGTTAACTTGCTGACTGACAAAAATATTTTATATGAAACTGTGAATCTCCATTTCTCACTGCTTGTTTTCTTTTTATAAAAATTATATAATGAAGTCTATGTGTTACTTTCACTGCTTCTTTCATGTTTGTATATTTTCATGCATCCTATTTATGAGAAATAGCAAGTTCTATCCCCTTTTTTCTCCTTTCTACACTAGTGTATTCCTCTTTTTACCCTCCCTTCTCTTTTCCATTTTCAGACCCTCAAAATAGAACCAATACTCCCCCCAGACCTCTGTTTTTTTCTTATTGAATTCCTTCAAAATCATTTAAAGATATTAAGGCTCTGAAGGGATGCTTGTTTCTTCTCCATATATGAGAATTGCTAGTATTCTACATACTCATAAAGCTTTTTAAATTGTTCAACTAAGGTTATTTTTCTAGGCAAACCTACTTTTCTCTGGATTTGATTTAATTCAATTCAATAAATATTTATTTAAGAACTTTTTATGCGCCAGGCATTGTACTAAGTGCTGGGGACAGAAATAGGAAAAAGAAGCCCTCAAGGAATTCACAATCTAATGGGAAAAGGCAACACATAAAAGGAGGTTGGAAAAGAGAAGGAGAAACCATGGGGTACCCTGCACAAAGGCATCTTTTTTCTTAGAGATGAATCAAGGCAGAGTTGCAAATGCAAAGTAGAGAGAGCTGGAAGTCCAGTTTCTGCTTTCTGTAATGGAAGCCAATGGGAGGAGTTTGCCACTTCACCCTCCAGTCCTCCAATCAGAGGAGAAAGAAGGTAGCAGGAAGTGACATCAAAACACGGATTGTGTTAGCATCAGGGTGATGAGATTATAAGTGATGAGCTTATTCTGGTAAGGACATCTTGTTTCACAGAATTAAAACCAGGCAAGTTCCTATTCGAATGTGTTCTTTTCAGCAGAACTTCTTGAAACTCTTCTATTCTATTAAAAATTCATTTTTTTTCTTTGTAGGAGTCTAGTCAATTTTACAGGATAAATTATTCTTGGAGATTTACCTTTTGGAATATTGTATTCCATGATCTCTTCTTATTCATAGTAAAAGTTTTGAGGTCTTGAGTGATCCTGTCTCTTGGCACCACAGTATTTGAAATACTTCATTTTATATGTTTTCAATATTTATCATTTGATAAGTAAAAGAAGAAAATGGCAAACCACTCCAGTATCTTTCCAAGAAAACCCCAAATGGAGTCACGAAAAGTTGGGCATGACTGAAAGGTGACAAAATTGACAAAGCATTGTGCTAATCACTGAGAATACAAAGATAAATCACAGTGAGTTCTCTCCTCAATGATGGCTATGGGGGCCAGGCTAGAAATAGAACCAGTGGTCTGGAAATATCTGACGAGAGGTGGTAACTAAGATGGTGGTAGTGGCTTGACTTTCCTAGCATATGTACCTCCTGTATCTCCCACAGGCTGTTTTATTGCTTCAGGCTAAACTACTTGTCTGGAAAGTGACAGTTGATGGGTAATTGGTGAGGATGGCTGGCCCCTTGTCCACAGGAGTAGCTTCCTTGAATTATAGCTATGGGGCCAAGGTCTAGAAGTAGGACTAGTGGTATGGAGAGTGGGAAGAGGATATGGCTAGTTCTAAGTCCTTTGGGCTCAGGGTCCTAGGCTATCTCCATCACAGTCTCAGGAGATGAGGGCGTCAAGGTGTTATTGGTAGTGGTTTTAGGGTAGTACATATCTGTCTTATCTCTCCCTCAAAGTGCCTTGTTACTACTTATTCAGTGAGACTGAGCCAGTCAAAGTGTTTGATAGTCCACTTCCAATCAGATTCCAAATTAATGTCTGAAAAACATAAGTGTCAGTCGTATCCCCAAATCCCTTAGGAGACTAGTGACATTAACAAGTCTGATGGAAAATGAGGATATACAGAGTTTTATGAGAATCATTGCTCTTAAAATGCATTAGAATGGGTCCATGGGAAACAGTGGATTTTAAGTTCAAGGCAATTCATCAACATGGCATTGTTGTTTGAAAGTAGGTTACTAGGATATATAATTATAATTATATTGTAATATAGGATATACATTATAATTAATTTATGTATATAACTATTTAGAGGTGAGTAATGCCCATAAAGACATCAATTTGACCTTAAGGAAAGGTTGATGAAATTTGAATTTAGTCAAAAGAAAGAAAAAATTGGAGTTACTCAATGATGACCTTCCAACATTTGATAGAATATTCCATCAATCATATGTCAAGCTTCTAGAACTGCTAGACACTCTTCTATGTGACTGTGCATAAAGACAAAAATGAAAACATCCCTGCCCTTAACAAACTTGCACAAAGAATGATGATACTCTTCTCTAGCAAGGGAAGAAGAGATGTGGACTCAAGTGCTGATATGATAGATTTGAGTGAGGTAAAAGGTTGACAACTAGGTGGGACAATGCATAGAGCACTGGGCCTGGAGTCAGGAAGACTTGAGTCAAATCTAGCCTCAGACATTTACTAGTCGTGTGACCCTGGGCAAGTCACTTAACCCTGTTTGCCTCAGTTTCCTCTTCTGTAAAATGAGATGGAAAAGGAAATGGTAAACCACTGCAGTATCTCTGCCAAGAAAACCCCAAATAGGGTCAAGAAGAGTCAGACATGACAGAAACAACTGAATAACCACAACAAAAAGGTATAATTTGATTATGTCCTGTAATGAATTACCAAGGAAAGTTAGAAATTCTCGTTTGCTAAAGTCTAAAAAATATCAGCTTGATTGAAGGCTAAAGGAGAAGGAAGAGGGAGAGGGACTCAGATTAGAGACCTAGGCAAACTATCCCCACATTATAATTCTATGCAAATACAGCCCCATTATGCAAGTTTCTAGGAAGAAATTGAAACTGAGTAAACAAAAAATTGGGTTGACTGCCCTCTGCCACTGTTCACACCAAGTGAAACATAAAAAATAAATAAAACTTAACCAGGTCTGACATTCTGTGATTTTATGATATGAACAATGGAAAATAACCTGGACTAAGCAGTCCTAATCATAACTTACAATTTCAAGTCAAAAGAATTTATGGCATTCTTTAACAATATTTCCATAATTTTATCATCTTGTTACAGTGGCAGATTTACTGCTAGCTATCTAGAAAGAGAATGGAGAATTTTATCTAAGATAATGTGGAAGGGCTTGAAGTTCCATAAAAGTTTCCTGATGTTGATACTACCTGAAATAATAATAATAAAAACGATAGCTGATAATTATATATTGCTTTAAAGTTTTCGAAGCTGTGTGTGTGTGTGTGTGTGTGTGTGTGTGTATCATTATATTCCCAACAATTCTGTGTGGGTAGTTCAGTTGTTGTCCCCATTTTCAAATGAAGAAAGCAAAGCTCAGAGAAAGTCACAGTTAGTAAGCATCAGAAGCTGGATTTCAATCCAGATCTTATCTGACTTCTGAACAAGCATTCTTTACGTTCTACCCCACTGCCTCTCAGCATACCACCCTGAAATATTTTCTTATGTGCCACTGCAGCTATGATAACCAGGAAGTAAATTTCTTTTATAACTCAAAATGGAAGAAAAATATTTTTCAACACCTATTTTTCTCTTTTACTAATGCACAATTAGACTTCTTTAGATGTATAAATTCCCCACATCCTCTTCCCTTTCAAAAAAAAGCCTGTTTTTATGTCTTATCTATAAGCTGTGTCATGACAGCTTCACACTCTGCATCCTGGGAAGATTAGTGTGACTTGGAAGTTCACTTTGTTGGTTAAAAATAAAGAGAAAGAAACCCTGATCTAGGATAATTGCAGGGCAGGTAATCTCTTGGGATTTACACTCTAATTTTTTTTTCCCTTTTCAAACGTTAAGAGAACACATTCCCCCAAGGCCAGGTGCTGAGGTCCAGGATGTGACTAAATGGCATGATGGCCAAAGATGAGGTTGATGACAATAAGCAACAATAGTAATCAGAAGAAATAACTGTAACGATAGTAATAATCCTGGAGCTGCCACTAGAGCAAAAGGTTGTCATAGAAACCCTGGGAAAATGGAAGCAGAAAAATAGGTAGGAAAAATCTTTGATAATGGAATGCTGTCCCTGAAACTCCTGAGAACAAGCTCCTATATTGTTGCACTATGAGAGACGATTCAGATAAACACTAATCTTTAGTGATTATACATGACAGAGTTAAGGACAAAATGGCTTGCCAGGATCAGGAGGATATACCAAGATGATGGGCTGTTCAGTTTGCCTCAGGTGATGCTCTAGAGAAACAGCTGTACAGCATCTTCTCCGAGATGATTCAGACCAGCTGCCCTCTAAAGGATGTATACAACAAAGAACAAATGTTCAGAGCACAGTGTTTCTTTCCTTGTTTTTTTCACAGCTGTCCAGAGCAAGCCACTCTTTGCTCTTAAGGCAAAATATGATGGGGAACTTTCTAAGCCTTGGGACTGAAATGTGAATGGATCAAGATCCCACCAGCTTATTACAAAAATATCAAATACAGAAAAAAAAATAAGAAAGCCCATCTGGATCACTTTTGAGCTCAGCAGATATACTCAAATATATTTTATTTTTTCAAAGCTCTAAACCCTTTACATATTTATCCTGTTAGTGAAATAGCTTACTTTCATGATATCCTTGCCACCAGAACACCAAAGACAAAGTTTGAATGAATGATGCTCTCAGTGGTCATTTCACAAGAAGACCTGCTCCAGCCTTAGGAATAATAACATTTTATTCCTTCTGAGCATCATCAGTGTGGTCCCATCCTTTAACACAGATGACATGCCTGCTCCAAGCCTAGTGGATGGCCTTTCTGAATCACTGTGGCCAAAAACTTATTTTTTCATCTAATTAGTAATGAATAAGTCATCACCCCAGTCCGGTGATAAATTTCTCTGAACTTCACTAGACTGATCTTTGAATACCAGAAACACAGTCTATCATGAGATTCAGACAAAAACCTTTGCAGCTATTTAAGACATGCCAAAACATGTATTTCTATGGGATAGTCTTCAAAAACAGCATCACCTTCATAAGGGCAGTATAAAACCATTTCAGTGGCATAATAATAAGATCCCCCTCAAAGTCTAATCCATCATCCATGCCATGTAGCGGGGTAGGAAGGAAAATGGCAAAGTAAGAGAACACCAGCCTGAGCAATATAGGATAGAGACTTCTCATACCCTGAAACCATTATGACAACTGGGGGACCTTGAAAGTAAGGTGAATTGGGCTCTAGCAATGTCACTGATTTAGTTAGCACCATGATCAGTGTGATCCAACTACTTAGGGTCAAAGAAATAAATGAGGTGGCATAGGGTTACAGGCTGTCCCTATTCAAAACTGCCAGGAAGTTCAGTGTGACACGGAGGATGGGCAGAAGGAAGGCTCTCCTTTATGTTCTGGTACCACAAGATGGCAAGGTTCTCCAACACAAAAAATATCAATATTCCACCTACTGAAAATGCTTTGGTGCAAAAGGTATGGTACAGACCAGTAAGCAAGCAAACTACTAGTGTCTATGAAATAGTTTGGACATAAATGCTTTCATTATGCACTAACTAGTACTTTATTATTTAACAGAATTCAAACCAAATTTCAGTCAATTGAATCAATCAATATGCACTTATTATGGACTTACTATGTACCATGCATTTATAGCCAAGGAATTCATACTGGTTTTTTGTAATATTGCCCTTAGCTCCAAGGCCAAGTGCTGACCAGTGCATGACAATCATAAACAGAACTTCATCCCTAACCTGAGATTATGTGAAATAACATAAGAAAAAATCAAGGAACTACAAAAATATGAAGAAAGAAAAGCTGAAGAACTTCATGCTATTAAAAAGATTTGCTTAATAAAAACTCCATGCCTTACACACTCAACTGGGTATCTTACCCTACAGGAAAGTAGCGGGGAGGGGATAAGAGGGAGTATGATAGAAGGAAGGGCAGATTGGGGTAAGGGGTAGTCAGAGGCAAACACTTTTGAAAAGGGACAGGTCAAAGGAAAAAAATAGAATAAATGGGGGCAGAATAAGATGGAGCACAATATAGTCTTTCACAATATGACTATTATGGAAATGTTTTGCATAACTACACATGTGTAACCTATATTGAATTGCTTGCCTTCTCACTGAGAGTGGGTGGGGAGGGAAGAAGGGAGAGAATCTGGAACTCAAAGTTTTAAAAGCAAATGTTAAAAATTGTTTTTATGTGCACCTGGGAAATAAGATATACAGGCAATGGGGTATAGAAATCTATCTTGCCCTACAAGAAAGTAAGGGGGTAGGGGATAAGGGGGGGCAGTGATAGAAGGGAAGGAAAACTGGGAGAAGAGGTAATCAGAATGCATGCCATGTTGGGGTGAGGAGTAGGGGAGAGATGGGGAGAAAATTTGGAAGTCGTAATCTTGCAGAAATGAATGTTGAAAACTAAAAATAAATACATTTTAAAACTCCATGCCTAATAATGAAATGGGTGACAAAAACAGTCCCAATGTGTCAAATAATTTTGAAAAGGAGAGAGGATACATAGACTGAAATTCCAAGAAGCCTTTTTTGAGTTTGGTGGCATGAATCCAACTAGCAGACCAATTATACGAAAACCAGAGTAATGTCAAAAAGTTGGCACCTATTATAACCAGATTGTATGAAATTATTCTCCTGTAGTATTTGACAATAAGCAAAAAATGTTCAGGGCTTGCACACAATACTATGTATAGCAGTCACAGTCATATTAACAACCAGAGGAGGAAGAATAAAAAATAAATAAATATTAATAGTGTTAGTATTAATCATTGTATTTGTTATTATAGTCTTTAGTCTGTCTTGATATATTGCTATTTGATATATTCTATTATAATGATTATTGTGTATTATACTATATGCTACATGTTATACTTTTGTTATAAATGTTTGTTGCTGCTATAATTGTTAATGATAACATCCAGTTATTTTACATACATACATATGTCTCATTTTATCTTCAAAATAACTTTACATGGTAGATGCCATTATTATTCCCATTTCACAGATGAGAAAACTGAGGCAGACAGCAGGGTCAAGTGGCCTGCTCAGGTCACACAGCTAAGTGGTATGTGAAGCAGTTGAGCCCACGTCTTCCTAATTTCAAGTCCAGTGCTTTATCTACCACACCACGCTGCCCCTCCACCAAGGAATAACCCAAAGGACAGGTGTCAGACCAAACACAGTAAAAAGCAATGTGAGAAATCTGTTGAACGCCTGAGGCTGATACACGCAATAGAAAAACTGAATATCCTGTAGCTCAATTAAAGCAAAAACAAACAAACCCAAGTATGTGAAAATTAATCTAGAAAAACAAAGAATATCAGAAATTCTATCTTCCTTTCATTAGCAATTGAAATCATATGTCAAAGCATTAAGATAAGAGAAAAAGCCAGAGTAGTACCCTGAATAAAAGAAATAACTCAATATCAATTAATTTTTTTTTTACTACAAAGACTCACAAAATTGAAAAAAAAAATTCTGAGATGAGATAGGACCCCAAAGGAGGACTGTGGGATTTTTCTGGTCATCTATATAGTTGCAAGAAGATTACCATAACAAAAACACAAGTTAGATCAAAGAAGAAACTTTTGGCACTGTTAATATAAGTGAGAGAATACTTACATCAAGGGAGATAGCTAAAACTCTACCTTTTCTCCAAAATTGCAAAGAGACAGAACTGGACAAAGTCAATGATTATTGGCTCAAATGTCATAATGGGCTCTTTCCCCTCGGAGGCGGTGGTGGTGTGTGTGATCCATGATCATGGCAAAAATCAAGGCCAGGCATCTTCCTGGGAAGAAGAAAGAGGAGCCACTCAAACAGTTGGATGATTTAAAGGCGGAACTTTCCCAATTGAGAGTGGCCAAGGTCACTGGAAGAGCTGCATCCAAGCTATCAAAGATACGAGTCGTCCAAAAATTTATTGCCCGAGTCCTGACTGTCATCAACCAGACACAGAAAGAGAACCTCAGGAAATTCTATAAGGGCAAGAAATACAAGCCCCTGGACCTTACGCCCAAGAAGACCCATGCCATGCACCGCAGGCTTAATAAGCAAAGGAAAGCCTGAAGACCAAAAAACAGCAGAGGAAGGAACGCCTGTACCCCCTTCGGAAATTTGTTAAGGTGCTCAATAAAAAGACAAATTGTTATAAAAAATGTCATAATGTACATGAATTACTAATAAAGCATTTTACCAGCTTCCTCTCGAATATAAACCTGAACCCACCTTTCTTAACAGAAAATATCTTCTATGTATTACTAAAATATGACAACATTACTGACCCTTCCAAATTCAGCCAGTCATATGTTTATAAGCTTTATACAAAACGTCTACATCTTGTGTCACTTTTTTTAAAATCTGTAAACATAAGAAAAATATATTAGCTGAGGAGCAAAAAACAGTACACCAAAAAGTTCCGGAGATGTATAGAGAAAATTATTATCAGTTCAATGATTATTAAACAAGCTGCCAGAAAGTGCTGTGACATGTATGTTGTCTTTGTTGATTGTCACAAAGCCTTCAATCAAGTTCTGCACATATGGCTTATCCATCAACTGCAAATATATAAAATACTCAAGTGTAGTGAGAATGCTAATGCATTTGATATCCATATAGAAAACTACTCTCTATTGAAAAAAATACATGAACACAGTTTAAAAATGGATAATTACCATCACAAGGTACACAAAGGTCCAAGAACCTGAATCTATTCCTTGATGCTGTTTTCAAAGAAAATTATTAAACCCTTTATAACGTATCATGGCACGTTGCAAAATTTTAGCACTTCCCACATACCTAGAATGAGAAGATGAAGTGGCAGGATTTATACAATGGAAGCTTCATAACCTAATGGACAACAAAACTTCATGCTATAAATATAACCCAAAAATATCATTCAGGATTAAAGAAATCAGCTGAACTGGAAATAGAACTTCACAGACACAGACACAGACGCTGCCCACAACCACTACTGACCCATAAAAATTTAAGAACAACGCCTTCAGTAGATGTTACCATACCAAATACTCATAACCTCCCAACTATAGAGAATGAAAAGCTCTCAAATATAGAGACCTCGAAGAAGAAATCCAAATCATGTAGGAACAACATGAAGTAATATTCCTGTTGCCTGTTTGCTTCTGGAGTTGGCCCAAGATACTGTCAGTGAGGGGCCAAAAAATGAGCATACATCCCAATGCTTTTACTCAACTACAAAAAGCCACCATATTATCCAGCTGTGCAAGTCTCCCAAATAATCAAAATAAAAGAACACTCTTAGGGCAGCTATGAGGCACCAGAGTGCACAGAGCACCAGGTCTGGAGTCAGGAAGACTCAACTTTCTGAGTTCGAATCTGGTCTCATACATAGAAGCTGTGTGACCCTGGACAAGTCACCTAACCCTGTTTACCTCAGTTTGCTCATTTGTAAAAATGAGCGGGAGAAGGCAAACCACTCTAGTATCTTTGCCAAAAAAAAAAAAAAAGAATAGGGTCATGAAGAGTCAGACATAACTAAAACAACTCAACAACAACAACATAACAACAAAAAAAAAACTTCTCTCCAGACCATTTCTATATGTACTTCATCAGTTATAAGATGAAATGAATGAGGAGGAGGAAGCAGTGGAGGAAGTGGAAGAATGTGATAGAAGCTTTATCATGTAGTGGATAGACAGCAGAGAAAGTGTTAGCCTTGGAGCCAAGAAGACCCTAGTTCAAGTTCTGCCTCAAACACATACTGGCGGCGTGACCCTTAGTCCCTTCACTTCTCAAGGCTCCAGGCAATTCTCTAAGAGCATAAATTGCAGAATAGTGCTCAATCTGGATTCTACACTGATGAAATTGCAGGTCCAGGTATAAAATGACAACAACCACCAACAAGGCAGCTAAGTTGTACCATAGTGCACAGAGCACTGGGCCTACAGCCAGGAAGACCTGAGTTCAAATCCAGACTCCAAAATTTACTAACTGTGTAACCGTGGGTGAGTCATTTAGCCTCTATTTGCCTCAATTATATCATCTGTAATACGGGGATAATAATAGCACCTACTTCCCAAGTTTGTTGTGCATCTCAAATGAGAAAATTATAAAGCACTTAGCACAGCAACTGGCATATAGTAAGCACTGTATGGGTGTTATTATTATCAATTATAAGACAACTAGGTGGTGTAGTGAATAGAGTTCTGGGCCTGGAGTCAGGAAGATCTGAGTTCAAATCCAGGGCAAGTCACTTCACCTCTGTTTGCCTCAGTTTCTCAACTGTTAAATGGGGATAATCATGGCACCTACATCTCAAGGATATTGGGAAGAAGAAATCAGATAATATTTGTAATGTGTTTAGCACAGTGCCTGGCACACAGTAGGCACTTAATAAGTATTTATTGATGGATGGATATAGCACTCTACAATCACAAAACATCAGTCACATTTTTCACGTTATCTGAAAGTATACGCTTGATACAGAATTTGAAAGTAGGTCTTCTTGAGTCAAGACTAATAATTTTGCTGCCATATTATCAGGCCTAGGCAAAATTAACCAAAAGAGACCAGGCCTATTGTTAGCTCCTTTCTGTTTCACTTATACCACGCTTTCCAACGCCCTTATGTCCCTTGGCTGCTGAGGTTCTCCCCCTCAATACCACATCTGGGTTTTAATCATCTCTCCCTACTGGAAAGAGTGCTGTACTTGGCCAAGTTGACAGGAACTTATTAAGGTCCTACTATGTGTCAGGTACTGTTCTATTATGTTAACGGGAATGGGAAGATCTTTCCCATTCATTAATAGGCCCGTGTGACCTGCTTTGAGCCTGGGTCACATGGAGGCCTGAGTCACATGAGCCAGAGTCACACGGTGGGAGGAGCTTGCTGAATGAGTGGAGCAGGAAGTAAGTGGGTGAGACGGAGCAGTCCGAGCTGGGAGAGAGAGAGCAGGCAGAGCAGCTGGTGAGTGAGAGAGCGGGCCATTTTGTCTAAGGGAGCTTGCTTGTGGGGAGGCCCTGACGGAGGAAAGGCTTGGGGATGGCGGTGCTCCCCGCATTGGTGATGTGTGTTAACTTCTTTGTTACTATGATGGATTTGGCTTCCTGGTGTTTGAATAAATGTCTTGGTTTCATCTTTGAGCAAGAGAGCGTGTTATACTTTGCGATTCAAACCTGCAAATACGCCGGCATATTCGTAGCAACCGCTGTGGGTAGCGCATTGGCGATACGTGTTCTAAGCTAGGACACAAAGAAAAGAGAAAGGGAGAAGTTACCCTTCTCAAGGAGCTCACTGTCTAACGAAGGAAACAACATGCAAACCATGTGCAGACAAAATAGATCTATAGATATAGATACATGTCGAATTGGAAATAATCCAATAGCGAGGAGACGTGAGGATTGAGGGGTATTGGGAAAGGCTTCTTGCAGCAGGTGGGACTTGAAAGAAGCCAAGGAAGCCAGGAGGCAGAGATGAGGAGGGAGACAATTCCAGGCATTTTTGTGGTTCAGTAATTTCAGTCATGTCTGACTCTCTGTGATTCAATTTGGGGTTTTCTTGGGAGAGATGTTGGAGTGGTTTGCCACTTCCTTCTCCAGCTTATTTTACACATGGGGAACTGAGGCAAATGGGGTTAAATGACTTGCCCAGGGTCACACAGCTAGTAAGAGTTTGAGGCCAGATTTGAACTGAGGTCTTCCTGACTACAAGCCGAGCACTCTGTTCACTGTGCTGGCTAGCTGCCCACTAATTCCAGGCTTGGGAGACAGCTAATGAATATCCATGGAATTAGGAGATGGAGTGTCTTGTGCAAGGAACAGCATGAAGGCCAGTATCACTAGATCCCAGAGTTTGGGGAAGCATGTAAGATGTAAGTTAAAAGCTAAATAGAGGATTTTGTGGGAGGTCCTGAAGATGATAGGGAGTCACTGGAGTTTGTGGAATGGGGTAGGGGGATGACATGTTCAGATTTGTGCTTTAGGAAGATCACTTTGATAGATGAGTAGAAGATGGACAGGCACTGGGAGACACTTCAGGTGGGAAGAACAACCAGAAGGCTATTATAATAGTCTAGGAATGAGGGCCTGCACCAAGAAGGTGGCAGACTTAGAGGACAGAAAGTTGAATATACAAGTATATATAAGAGATGATACAAAAGCAGAATCAACACGAACTTGGCAAGTTATTGGATATAGGGGGTGGGGTGGCAGTGAAAGAGAAAGAAGCTGAAAACGACACCCAGATAGTGAGTCTAGGGGACTAGGAAAATAGTGGTACCCTTGGCAATAATAGGGAAGTCTGGAAGAGGGGACAGTTCAGGAGAATAGATAATGAATTCAGGTTGGGACATTTTGAATTTAAGACTGGCTATCTACGACATTCAGTTTGAAATCCAATAAGCAACTGGAGATGCAAATATAGAGGTCAGGAAGGAAGTTTTAGGGTTGGATAAGCAAATCTTGGAATCATCTGTACAGAAATAATCATTGAATCCATGGGAGATGATTTCATCTTGTTGGTAGAGGATCTGAAAACTATTCCTCTCTGAGTCTCAGTTTCCTCATTTGCAAAATGAAGGTATTGGGCAGTAGATCATCCCTCGAGGTCCCTTCCAGCAATAGATTCTAATATCTATGTTCCTCTTGGTTCTTAACCATCCCTCTCCAATCCTCCCCTCACTCCCTGCTTCCCCAATTCACTACTGACCACCTGTGTTCCATCCCCCCAGGGTCCTCCTATATGTCTGAAACTAATCTAATCAATTAATTCATAAGATATCAATGACTTATTAAAAAGTATCAGAAGCAGAGGTAGCAGTATCTATGGCACTCTTCCCATTAGACCAGCTTATCCTATCCAAAGGTCATTTTACTCACAAGAAGTAATTTCCCAATTTCCTTATATCCCATGACGTCCTTCTTCACTCTACCTCAACCACGTAGATATGGTCACACTCTGAAGCTCACCATTACCCACAGGTGTTCCACTTCCTTAATCAAAATTTCTAACATTCCTCTTCTGATCATAACTTCCTATCATTCCATCTCTTCCTTTGCCTCACCACTCCTAAACCTATTCCTTGCGTTCATGCTGGCTGCCAATCCTTCCACCCTCGATTACTTTCTCAATCCATTAGCTCTGCTCTGAGTTCATTTTTCTCCCTTTTCAATATCATATAGTTAGATAATTCAACTCTACAATGTCCTCTACTCTGACAACCATCTTTTTATTCCTCGATGAACTTCAGCCCTGGTTTACTCGCATCATCCTCTATTCTTATTCATGTGCTGCTGAACAGAACTGGGAGAAGACATACAACTGTGCTGAGTACTTTATAAATTGGTGTTATCAAACTTCAACAAATGTCAGATGGATTGCAAAGCAATCCTTTTGTTGTACCCTAATAAATTCCCTATATCACTTCTCCAGAAATTATTCCAAGCTGTTCTCTACTCAAACCTCCAACACTTCCACCTCCCTTTCAACAGAGGACATTGCCTAATTCACAGAGAAAATTAAGGATCTTCTAAGCGAGCTCCCTCTTCTCTCTTTCTCTTCATCTCAAAATCCCATGATGTTATCCTTTATCCTCCTGCATGCCCCTTGCTTCTAACAATAAAGTTGCTCCTCTCTTTGCCAAAGCCAACTCAACTAGGCATGCACTTGAATCCATCTTCTCCTGTCTTCTCTTACAGATTTCATCATCAATCATCCCCTCTCTTTATAATCTTCAAATTCTCCCTACCAACTGGTTCTTTTCCTACCACCTTCAAATATTCCTAAGTTTCTCCTATTCTTAAAAAAAATTCTTCACTAGACCTTACCATCCCCTAAAACTATCATCCCATGTCTTTTGTCCCTTTCTTAGCCCAATTCTTAGGAAAAGCAGCCTGCCCTCATAGCTTCCACTTCCTCTCCTCTCACTCATTCCTGAACCCTTTACAACCTGGCTTCTGACCTTATCAATAAACTGAAACAGTTCTCGACAAAATTATCAAGATTTCTTAATTGCCGAAGTTAACTATTTTTGACTCATTCCTTATCCTACTTGATCTACTTCCTGAGATTACTCTCTCCATGTGGGTATCTCTCCTCTCTGGGTTTTGTTGACACTAATCTCTCCTCCTGCCTATAGGACCACTCTATCTCAGTCTCCTTTGCTAGTTCATCATCCATTTTTTGTCCCCTATCAGTGTTCCCTAAGGTTTTGTTCTGAACCCTTCTTTTCTCTCTCTATAATCTCTCAATGACCTCATCAGCTCCCATGAATTGAATTATCATCTCTATGCAGATGACTCACAGACCTATATTTCCAGACCCATTCTCCCCAAGCTTCGATCTTAAATCACCAGTTGCCTATAGGACCTTTCGAACCGAATGTCCCATAGAAATCTCTAATTCAATATGTCCAAAACTGAACTCATTACTTTTCCCTCAAAATCCAATCCCTCTTCCATACTTCCCTGTTTCTCACAAGGGCATCATTATTCATCCTCATCTCCCAGGTTCATAACCTTGGCGTTCTCATCAACTCTCACTCTTCTTCCCCCTACATATCAAATTATTTGCCAACCACCAATATCTCTTGCATCTGACCTCTCTCCTTCCACTTCTACCACCTTAGTTCAGGCCCTCATCACCTCTTACCTGGATTCTTGCAAAAGCCTCCTAATCAGCTTCCCTGCCTTAAGCCTCTCATCTTTCTAGTCCATCCTACACCTTGCTGCCAAAGTTGCTTTCCTTAAGTGGAGACCCAACCATGTGACTCTCCTACTCAATAAACTCCAGCAGCTTCCTTTTCCCTCTATGATCAAATATAGACTCCTCTATTTAGCTTTTTTAAAACTCTCACAACCTGGCCCCGCACTATCTTTCCAGCCCCAATGGACATTACTCCCCTTCTTGGACTCTGTGACCCAGACTTCGATGTCTTCCTCACACACCACATAACACCTCCCATCTCTTTGCCTCTGAACCGGGCATGCCCCATGCCTGAAATGAACTCCCTTCTTATTTCTGCCTTTCATCTCATTCCTTTCCTTCTCTCAAGACACAGTCCAAATACCACATGAAGCCTTTCCTAATTCCGCCAACCTCCTAGAGCCCTCCTTTCCAAACTTCTTTGTATTTCTTCTATTTACATTTATTCTGCATATAATTATCTATGCTCTTGTTGTCTCTCCTGTTAAAAGAGTTGAGGTCATTTCATTCTTTGTATTTGTATCCCCAGTTCCTAATACAATACCTGGGACATAGCAAGCACTTAAAAAATACTTGGTAGTTGAAACAGAAAGAAGTTCCTACCATCATTGCTGCTAAAGAAATGAGAGTCTCTGTTCTGTCTCATGTGCTTCCTTGGAGGCTTCCAATCAGTATCTATGGATCTACTGCTCCAGAGCCAGATGGGGAAAGAAGAATAAATATTTATATAGTACCTACTGTGTTCCAAGCATTGTGCTAAGCTCTTTTTCTTTTTCTTTTTCTGTTTACAATATTATCTCATTTGATCCTTACAACAACCCTGCAAGGTAAGTGTAATTATGATCATCCTCATTTTAGAGAGAAAACTGGGCTGAGAGGTTAAGTGACTTGCCCAAGGTCATGTAGCCAGTAAGTGTCTGAGGTCAGATTTGAACCCAGGTGTTCTTGACTCCAGGCCCAGCACTCTGTGCCCTGTGGAGCCACCTAGCATCTTAGATAATACAAGAGAATCCAAAGGCCTTCTTTTAACAGTCCTAGAGCTACAACATCTAACAGCAGCAATAAAGGGTAACTTTTATTCCTGGATTAATTACGGTACTAGAGACCTGGTTGCAGGATGGAGTAATGCTTCATAGATACTGTAATCCTTAGCAGCTACCTCACTGATCTGAAATTCTCCAAACTATCTGGGATGCAGGGTCCCATTGATAAAATGGCTAGTGGTTCCAATTTTCCCCATCTGTCCTCCAGGTTCTAAAAGAAACCACTGAAGTAGCATAACACATATATTCAAATATCAAGCATTGAGGTTTTTGGACTATGATTCACTTTGATTTTGCTAGGAGTGAAAATTGAAAGGAAGCCTTTTAAGCTGGGCATCTCAAGAAAACACTGGCTTGTATGCAGCAGGAGGGACTGATTTGAATTCTAAGAGGTTTTTCCTTGAAATAAGCTTTTTTGCAGAGGTTATAAAGGCAAGAAAAAAGATAAAAGGGATCAGAGTTCCAGATAGAGTTTAGAATGTCTTAAAAATCAAATGCAGTCATGAAATGATAGGAGCTTAGGCGCATAAGCACACAAAAGAATCTCAGCCATCCTTTCCTTTCATTAAGATTTCCATTTCTTATTTTTTGAAGGCTGATGTCACAGGGTGAATGAGCATATAGGGTGCCTCTGGGGAAAGTTCAGAGGGGACCCAGTCAGGGCTGGCTCTATCATTTAGGGAGAACAGGCAGTTGCCTTGGGCAGCGAAATATTAGGAACAATGAAAATGTGTAGTGACTGTATATTGTGTGACTGACTTCAGGCTTGGGGGGACAGACATTTTCCAGTCCACCTGGGGCAATAAAAGCCTTCATTGCCACCACTAGATTCAATCAGGGACATACAGTATTGATTTCCAACATTAAATTACACTGAAGTTTTTATTATTGGATACAGATATTTCCCATTGTTTATAATGTGGACGTGTGTGGATGGAGGGGAGGGGAAGGAAAAGAAAGGAAAAAATGGGTGAGGCACATCAATGGCTGCAACATCAGACCTCAGAAGTCTTTCAGGACAAGAAACCCATTTATTTTCACAGCTCCATTGTCTGAATAGGGACTCTGTTGCCCTAAGATAGGTGCCCACTAAAATTTCTTGAATTGCATTTTGGACAAACAGGAGGCATGATCTAAGAGGTTGCCAATTCTTTATGCATGGCCACAATCAAAGAATGCAGGACTATCACCCATTGGCTTAGGAGGACCCTTAAGCTTAATAAGAATTGTTATTGAGCATGAAAATAGTATTCTTGAATTATGTCAAGGTAATTTTTTTTTATCTTATAAGAGCAGGGGCGTTCTTGGAGCTTGAAATAAATGCAGATACTCTAAGTTGGAATGGTTGCTTGTTTCCACTTGGTTAACAAGGGTATTTGTCTCTAGTGCAGATGAAAACCCAGCTTGAAATAGATGCAGATACTGTAAGTTGGAATGGCTATTTGTTTCCACTTGATTAACAAGGGTATTTGTTTCTAGTGCAGATGAAAACACAGACAACACACAATTCCCTTTCCTGCCAGAAGTTGCTCTAATTTTGTTTCCCCTCCCCCCTAGATATAATAAAAATAAAAATGGAAACATCTTTTTTAATCTTCAAGTAACAAAATGATTACTCGAACTACTCACAGATGAGATGCCACAACTTGGGAAGGTAACAGCCGCATGTCTATCCGTGTGTAAGATTTCCCATTGTAGTACAAGGAAGCCAAGTCAGCAAGTAGTCAGGCACAATATTTTTGTTCCTTGAATTTAACCCATTACTTCTGAGGTTCTGGGAAGGAAGTAAGATGGCATGTTTCACTTTCTATTTAATCCCTTAGACTCTATTTTTACACAGATACTGTTGTGCTGATTGTTTTGAAGTTGTTCAACTGTTAATCATTAATTACCAAGCCACTGATGGATTTCCAGATCGTCAATACTAACGGGCTGCCTCAATAACCAATATAACAGCATCAAATAAAGGATTCTGTTATTAGGACAACTGGATCAAACCAACTACACTTGAACTGTTCAGTAAATCAACAAAGGAAATGATTGTTTACTCATATAAATGTGATTCAAATCATCTGTGTTACCTACTCATACCCAAAAGAAATATATTATTAGAATAAAGATTTATTTTGTAGCTAATTGTTAAAAATATATGTATGTGTGTATATATAATGTATTTTATATATATATATATACATATCTGTATATATGTGTGTATAATACAAATTACATATATTATATAAATTATATATATACATATATATAAAGAAGTCACTCTCTGTGTATATGTGTGTATATACACACACACACACACACACACACACACACACACACACGTTTGGGAGCTAAGGGTGGTTCAGACCTGTGATTTTATTGGTGTAGGCAGCTCCCAGTGGGAAAACTTCCTCTACCAATGTAGATCAACACTTGAATGGGTATTGCAAATTATTGTTTTAGAGATTTGCCTTGGGCACAAAGAAGTTGACTTGCCCAGAGTCAAACAGCCAGTATATTTCGGAGACAGTACTTGAACCTAGATCTTCCTGAGTTTGAGACCAGCTCGCCACTCATTATGTCACATTGTTTCTCACATTTCATAATGTAACGAGGGAGTGGAAAAAAAATATCCACTCCTTAGGCAATGAGAAGAGTGCTCAGCTGATTCAAACCTCACATCGACTTCAGAACATATGCAGACATTGTATAATTGTTTGCTTGTTTGTTTGTTTGTTTTTGGTAAAGATGATCCCTTTTTAATGGGTTACGGAACTGATGTATTGAAAAGGCACCAGACGTTCAGCATTTGTCCTTTTGTCTGTCTTACCGGCTAGCTGCTGTTTTGGTGAGAGGCAATGATGTAAAGGCAGAAGCTTCAGTCTCTTTCCATCTGAAGCCAACATGTGGCCTCTGAATATGAAGCCCTATTCTTTTCCTCTTTGTGTTTATTCTTTCCTGTTTTCAGTAAAGGAGATTTCAAATAACTATGACTTTGTGAGCTTTGAAAGGTCAATAGAGTGAGCCAGGAGACTCCAAGCAGGTCCAGGAACATGTTCCATGATGGGTTTTATAGCCATCCAATCCAGCAAAGAGGCCCTGAGGAATGACTTCAGGGACCTAGCCCAGCAATACATGAAACAAGGACTCATCCAGAAGCTATGACACATTTGGAAGTGAACTTGGTAGGACAAATGCTATGTAAAAACTTGCGTTAGGTCTGAGCCCACTCTTCCCAGGAACCAAGATAGGATGGGGAAAGTCTGCCTCCAGTTTTTAGAGGGAAATTATTTCTGTCCATCCTATATCTTCATAGTGAATATCCCTTTTTAAAAGCTAATCAGTGTTAATTGGTTAAATAGAACTGGGAATTAATCACCCAGTGGTTCACCGAGTGGAGAACACACAGAAGTGAGAGCTGGAGCCATTAGCATTGCAGGAAGACTCTCGTACCTATCAGAGGTACCTTCTAGAATCCCAAGGAGGCGATGCAGCGAGCCTTGCTCTGAGATAGTAAGTCCAAAGTCATCATTACAATAATATCTATGCCCTGAAACTTAATTACATAAAACAGAAGCTCAATATGGTACATTTTACCTCAGTCTGATCATTGACTCCAAAATATAAAGGAATTATGTTGTTTTTCCACCCATCTCAAGCTTGTTCCTTTATTTATAGCCCTAACTCCTCACTAATTCATATAAAAGTCTGTGCTTACATTATAGAAGATATTAGCCTTCCACTTTTCAGTCTTAATCAAATTAATTTTCCAAACTCCAAAAAGAATATTCATAGCTATGATCAAATAAACTGGCTGGACTGTGAGGCATAAAAGAAAACAATGCAAGGGGTGGGAGGGGAGAAGAATAATCAAACAAGGTAAATGATCACCATGGAAACTACATTGCTATCACCGATGTATGAGACTACAACACAGTAGTACCAAAAATTTCAACTTCCTTCCATCATAGAAATTCATCTACCAACAAAAAGAATCTCTCTTTTAAAAAAATCATACAGCTCCTTGACGTTATAACTCACTAGAAAAAGCTAGTACTTTGCCCTGTCCCCACCATCCTCACCAAAGCTCAATTGATAGCTGTTCCAAAGACTGATGAAGAAATGTCAGAGTAATTGCATGTTTGGCAACTGTTTATTTTGATTCATCCATTTAGAATCTCATTGCCAGTATTCAATATAAATTCGTGTATACAATACAATACTCTGAGGGAGGAGGGAGGAGGAAGAGATATGAAGAATGAGGTGCATGAGGTCCAAACAAGACAGTCTGATTAACACTTGAGCTTGTGTTTTCAGGGCAAAAAAAGTAATTTGGCATGGTTTCTACAAAGAAATGTAATAATGAAAGGGAAAGGGAGGGAGGGAGGAGGAGGCAGAGGTAAAAGAGGAAATGGACAAAGAGAATAATGAACTTAATCTGGTCTCTGGGGCAGAATCACACATAGTATATAACCAGCAGCCTTCTTTCACTACTGGCCATGACACCTTCAAAAGAAGCTCTATGAGCAGCAGGGGAAAAAGCTATCACAGAGAATTCAGAACCTACTGAATGCCCTTAGGAGAGTGCCCAAAGTGGACTCCTCATCACCTTGTTGGAGGCAAGAACAGAGTGACCCCAATGGAGAAGTAGCTAATGGGGAATAAATTATCTATCCTCTGTCTCTTAAACTATGAGCAAATCTACAAAGGGTTGCTTATAGTAATTTAATGGCATGTCATCCTGCAATCTGTAAGTGGAATCATAAGCTTGATATGTTCAATGCTAGGTCCCAAGTCTTGTTTCTTATACTAATATACAACTGCCTCATTAAGCACTACACACACACACACATACTGTATCTGATTCTTTACTTTCAGTAACAATCACAGCATCTGGGCTTGACATCAACAGGAACCACAACTCCAGATGCCCCAAGATTCCTTGTGGGAGGTTGTCCTTTGATGATGCTAAGGAGAACTACAGGATGTCATGATTACAAGACAGAAGTCCCCAGGACTTCAGAGTTCACCAGCACTCCCATGGGCAACTCTTGAATGGGCTACAATTTCTCAAGAAGGAAGATCATTGGGGTTTGTTTGTGCCTGTACCAGGACTACTACACCAAATATTTAAATGTCAGAAGGGAGCTAGAATTCCAGAGTTTAAATTCCATTCCTAAGACTTTTTCCTATTATAGAGATTTTAATAGCTGGGCTTTCAACAAATGTATTAAGGATTTGCACTTCATATAAAAATGGAACTGAGGTTTTTTTGATGGGAAAACAGCAGCAAGAAAAAATAATGGTCTGTTTTGTGTATGGCTGCATATAGACAGGCACAAAATAGAAACCTGAGAAATACTTTAAATCTGATTTTTTAAAATCTGACCTTTTCAACTTTATAAAGATTCTATTCTTTCTTTTGACCTTCTGTGAAAGGCAGTATATACAGCAGTAACATTTCACTTTTGTGTGACAGAACCTGTGATTTCATTGGCATAGGGAATTCCCAGTGAGAAAACTCCCTCCACCACTGCAGATCAGTACCTGCTCTGCACCTTAAAGTCTTAATAGAATTTATGGGAGTCATATGTACACAGCACATTTCATTAGGGTATGCCCCAAAGAACTATGTTTTTTGGAAAGACATTTATTGAATATTCAGCCACAAGGGACATTATTTTTATTCATCAAAGCAAAACAACCTAACTTAAATAAACTTACTTTTTAATTTGACAATTGAATTTTACTTTTAAAAATACAAAGTTTGCAAAAGTTTCTTTTAATCGAATCCTTCCTCTAAAATATAGAACCCTCTTTTCAGCTTTGGATAAAAAAAGCATTTTTCAAACTGAACTCTCCCCTAAACCCTGCTTTGCTATGAAAGGGCCAGCCAATGATGGAGTTTAAGGCCTGGTAATCAAAGGCTTATCCTTTAAAAATTAAAATTAGGGGGTTTTTTGCCTTGCCTGTACCAGGACCACATATTGAAGACTGAAGACTGAAAACAAAGTAGCCAGAGGAGTCAAAAGGGGAAAACATTTTCCCTGGTCTGTCTGCAGTGGGCTAGCAGCTTAGATAGGAGCAGGGCCTTCCTGAAGGCTCAAGGGAAGACAACAGATAGACTGCTTGACACCAACAGGAACTGGGTTCAGCCAAGCAGAAACATCATCAGAGTAGGTGAGATGGCACCTTGGAAAGGGTGTTTGAGGGGCCCCACACTGTGGACAACTAACTCCTTAGATGGGCCTCTTTCTTCCTCATACCTCAAAGAAACAAGAGAAGCTAAAGGAGTAGGAAGTGAAGGAAAGAAACAGGAATAGAGGAGAGGAGGTTGTAGCAATAGAGGTCCCCAGATAATGAGAAACGAGTCCCCACACTTTGTGGGCTATGAATTCAGAGAAGCCTCCTGGTAACCTAGGGTTTGCCACCTGAGGGTCTGAATGGCCTGTAATTACACAAGTATACATTAAGTGCTTAGTACATACATCGTACTGTGCTAAGTATCGGGGATACAAATACAAGCAAGGCCTTTGCCCCCAAGGGGATTATTCTAAAAGGGCAGTAGTTCTTTTACATATGTGTGTATGTGTATAAAATATTTTATTTTTCCCCAATTACATGTTAAAACTATTTTTTAACTTTTTTTTAAAGTTTTGAGTTCCAAATTCTACCCCTTCCCCCTCCCTGAGACAGTAGGCACTCTGATATAGGTTATACATGGGCACTCATGTACAACATTTCCATATTAGTCATTTTAGAAAGAAAGAGAGAGAAAAAGAGAAAGAGGGAGAAGGGAGGGGGAGGGAGGGAAAGGGGAGGGAGAGAGAGAGGGAGAGGAAGGAAGGAAGGAAGGAAGCAAGGAAGGAAAGAAGGGAGGAAGGAAGGCAGGGAGAGAAGGAGGGAGGGAGGGAAAAAAGAAAGAGAAAAATAGAATGCTTCAGTCTGTATTCAGATATTATCAGTTCTTTCCCTGGAGGTAGGTAGTATGCTTCATCATGAGTCCTTTGAAATTGTCTTGGGTCATTGTATTGCTGAGAATTGCTAAGTCATTTACAATTCTTCACCATACAATGTTGCTGTTACTGTGTACAACATTCTCCTGGTTCTGCTTACTTTACTTTGCTCCAGTTCATGTAAGTCTTTCCAGGCTTTTATGAAATCATCCTTCTTGCCATTTCTTACAGCACAATAGTATTACATTACAATCATATACCAGAGATTGCTCCGTCATTCCCCAATGGATGGGCATCTCCCCAATTCTTAGCCACTACAAAAAGAGCTGCTGTAAATATTTTTGTACAAATAGGTTCTTTTCCTTTCTTCTTTTATCTCTGGGTTACAAACCTAGCAGTGGCATTGTTGGATCAAAGAGTATATACAGTTTTATAGCCCTTTGGGCATCATTGCAAATTGTTCTCCAGAATGGTTGGATAAGTTCACAATTCCACCAACACTGCATTAGAAGGGCCGTAATTCTTAACCTGAGGTTCGTGAAACTGTTTCATGGGTTTTTTTATTTTATAATTGTATTTCAATATAAGTGATTTCCATTGTAATATCATATATATTATTTTATATACCTAAAAATCTTATTCTTAGAAGAGGTCCATAGGCTTCATCAGACTGTCAAATGGGTGAAGAATTATAAAAAAGATTAATAACTCCTTTATTAGGGGAAGACAACACACATGGAGAAAGGTGGTCCAGAAGGAAAGTTTTGGTAATTTACTTTGATTACTATTGTTAGAGCTAGAGTAGGAAAGGGGTAGGGAGTATGTGACCTTGCTATGCAGCATGAGGATAGCTGGGGTATAGTCCAGAGGGTTTGGATCTAGGTTCTATAGAGAGAATGTTGACCAATCAGAAATCCATGAATCCAAGGAAGGGAACTTGGACAGCCAGGTTTTAGTATAGGAAAATGGTGACATGAAAATACCCAGGCAGTTCATGAGAACTTATGTGATTTGCTTGGGGTCACACAGCCAATGTGTGTCAAAGGCAGGACTTGAACCCAAAACTTCCTAACTCCAGGCTGGTTTGCCATCCACTGCTTCCCTAAGGCAAGACATACATCACAAATGGTTCAATATAGCATCAACCTCTTTCATCAATTAACTTGGAAGTCATTCTTCACTATCACGAAATTGGTGATGTTCAGTTTTTTTCAGTCATGTCTGACTCTTTGTGACCCCATTTGGAGTTTTCTTGGCAAAGATACTGGAATGGTTTGTCATTTCTTTCTCCAGCTCATTTGACAGATGAGGAAATTGAGGTAAAGAGGATTAAGTGACTTACCCAAGATCACACAGCTAAGTAAGAGTCTGAGGCTAGATTTGACCTCAGGAAGATGTCTTTCTGACTCCAGGCCTGGCAGTGTACCACCTAGCTGCCCATCATGGGATTAGGCTTTACTAATACACTTTTGGGTTACATCACAATTTATGATTGTATGTAAATCGAAAACAGAATTGATGAGTTTCAGGGGAACCCCTCCCAACCGTTTCCACCAGGCTAGAGGGGATTATATACTGTATACTCCACTGCCCCTGTGGTAAAGGCAAAAAAAAATGGATGACCTTGCAATATCAACTTGACCTGAGAGATAGAGAAGAACCGCAGAACCTAGATACTCTTCTAGGGCAACATGTGCAGCCAGGGCTGGGGGCTCTAAGGCAGAATAGGCTATGGCTTGTCAGGGTCGATAATAATGGTGTCTGGCCTGCCCCACTACTGTTCATATGGGGATTAAGCCCACCACATTATTCTCATTTGCCTCTTGGTAAAAGGTGTTGCTAAACAGGTTCATGTTTGCTCAGGGTCAGGTTTGGTCAGGTTGTGTTTTGATCAGGGCATATTTACTCCCTATCACATTCCCCACTCAGCCTGTTCCAAAGCTTTTCAACTCTCCTCCAGCCCCTGTCTCTATCCCCACCCCTATCCATTTCTGCATAGGACAATCGGCTCCTTTACTGAGAAGTCCAAGGTCATCTGATAGGATCCCCTTCAATCCCAGTCCTTCACGCCTCTAAATTGGAAGTGGAAGGGGGGAAGGGGAAAGAGAAGGGGGAGAGAAATAACTGAAAGGTGGATTTCTACTTAAGTGCTTTTCACATAGACCTAATAAATGTAGCTTCTGTTTGTATTAGGGATTTTGCAGAGATCTGCTAATTACAGGTCAAATACAGTTGAGTAAACTAGCCCCACCTGTGGGAGGAAAGGTAGGAAAATCCCAGGAAAAAAAAAGTGGCTAAATCCACCTTAAATAAAACATTACTCAGTAGCCCCTAGCAATTGACCCCCTGACAAGAAAACATATGAAACAGTCATAAGATATGCAGAGAACTGATGACCTCAGCTCCAAGCAAGTGTGGAGGGCAATGGGAAATTAATAACCATAACTAACATTTATATTAAGCCTGCAAAGTGCTTTTACACGTTATCTCATTCTCACAATAACCCTGGGAGGTGGATGCTATTATTATCCTCATTTTACAGAAGAAGAAACTGAGGCAAATAGCGATTAAGTGACTTGCCCAGTGTCACATAAGTAGTGTTTCAGGCAGGATTTGAACTCAGGTTTTCCTGAGTCCAAGTCTAGTACTCCATCCATTATACCATCAAGTTCCCTCCTGCCTGACAATGGCAGCCCGTATGCAGGAAATATTTATCAGGTAGTGTATCCCTTCCCCCCACCATACATTCTATTCCCAAAATGGACACATGAAGGAATACAGGCACCTATAATTTAGGTGTACTAAAAGAGAGAGGAAATGGAGAAGTAAATGGCAAACCACCCCAGTATCTTTGCCAAGAAAACTCCATGGACAGTATTGGCATATATGGTCCACAGGGTCCCAAAGAGTCAGACTTCACCGAACAACAACAAAAAGAGAGAGGATCTAATCTTACAAATTTTTATTAGTTTTCTCTCTTTGGGGATACCACTGGCACCAACGAATGGAATTGCCCCCAATGCATGGTTTTTCAAATACCATGTCCCAAGGCACATATCCACTCCCTCTCTCGTTCTCCTGCCTATGGCCACTATACTCATTCTTATATTGAATACATATCTGAAACAGGCTGCTTCCTTCACTTTGAATCTCACTGCGGTATGCTAGAACCAATATCTTTCCAATTACTGATGCTGAGGCTCCAAATAGACCAATACCAGGTCTGAAGCTACTCCCCAAGGGTAGGACTAGGGAAGATGAGTCAGACCACCTTGCCAGGTCTACCTCCACAACATCTCTCATATTCATCCCCTTTTCTCTAGTCACACAGGCATCACCCTACTTCAGGCTCCCCAACCTCTATCCAGGACTGCTCTAACAGCCTCCTAATTGTTGTTGAAGCTTCTCGCCTCTAATTCATTCTTCACACTGCTGCTATAGTGATCTTCTGAAGGCATAAGACTTGAAGGTGTAATTTCTTCTGTTTAAAATCCTTCAGTGGTTCTCCGTTGCCAATACCCAGATGTATCAAACACTTGTCCTGTGGGCTACATTGCAGCCTACCACAACCCCTAGTGCTTAGGGAACCAGATTTAAATGTAATTGGGAAACATTTAACAAAAATAAATAAGAATACAATAGAACATAGATAATATCGATGTGAGATTTTCTAAGTCAATAGATGGCCTTCAGGAATCCTCATATACAGTGTAGCAGCTCCTGCTTCTGTGTGAGTCTGACCCTACTGACCTGAAGCATAACACAGAAACTCCTTTAGGGAGCCAACATTTTAGGCATTTCACAATCTGGCTTTCATCTACCTCTCTAGTTTTATTTATTGTGCACTATATCCTTTCACAAAGTCCGTGCTCCCATCAGACTCTATTATCAGCCTTTCTCTGCATCCAGTACTACATTTCTCACCCCCGTACATCCACACCGATCGCTCCTCATGCCTGGAATCCTCTTGCTTCATCTTCTCAATTCCAGAAGTCCTGTTGTGGGCATTCCCCCACCCCCAACTCATTCTGACTGGTGAGTACCTCATGTGGCCCATTTTGTCATTTTCTACTCATCATCTTCTCATCAGTTTACCTGCTTCTCCACATTTAACCTCTGCTGTCCTCTCTTATGTTACTATAATAAAATCAACCAAGCTATTGCTAGGATGTATCCATCTACTCCACTGTGGTACCAATTCATGACCCCTCCCCTCCATGGCCACCATTTTTTCTGAGTTGTCAACTCCATTAGGAAGTAAAAGCATCAAGGAGAGGGATTATTTCTGCTTTCATATCTTAGCCCTTAGAATAGTGATTGGTACACAGTATGCATGTCATAAATGCTTTGTCATTCATTTATGTGGCAGCTAGGTAGTACAACGGATAGAGGGCTAAGTCCAAAGTCAGGAAGACCTGAATTCAAATCCTGTTTCAGATATTTTCTAGATGAGCAATCCCTGGCAGGACAGCTAGGTGGCACAGCGGATAGAAGCTCCAGGCCTGGAGTCAGGAAGACTTATTTTCATGAGTTCAAATCTGGCCTCAGATACTACCAGCTATGTGATCCTGGGCAAGTCACTAACCTATTGCTTCAGTTTCCTTATCTGCAAAATGGGCTAGAGAAAGAAATGGCAAACCACTCCAGGATCTTTGCCAAGAAAACCCCGAATGGGATCAAGAAGAGTCTGACACAACAGAACAAAACAACAACTGATTCCAGGCAAATCATTTTAAGCTCTCTGACTCTTTTATTTTCTTCATCTGTAAAACAAATGTAATACTAGTACTTCCCTCACAAGGTTGTTGTGAGAATTAAATGCTATGATGTATTGCAAGGACTTTGTAAACCTTAAAGATTATGTAAATATTTGCTATTATTGGGATTTATTCATTGCCCATCTCTGTCTTTCAGAATCTTTGACTTCCTTAAAGGCTCAACTCAGGTTCTACCTCCTCCTTGAAGCCTTCTCTGACCCTCCTAGTTGCTAATGTTTTCTCCCTCTTCAATTTTCCTTGTTCTACATTATTTATGCCCTTGCTTAATAAATACACATTGACTTAATGGGTTGCATCCAAATGTCAGCTTCTTGAGAGCAGAGACTTCCATACTTGCCTTTGTATCCCCAGTGCCTATAAACCAGTATGTTGCGCATAGCAGGTGCTTAATAAATATTTGTTGAATGGAATTGAACTAGGCTTTAGTGTATTACAAGTTCAGTATGAATAAGCAGTATGGCAGTAGCCAAAAGAAGCTGGTACAAACTTAGGCTGCATTGATGAGGGTCCTAGTGTCCAAAACAAAGGAGCCGATGGTGTCAGTCAGTTGACAGGCATTGAAGTATTTACTATGGGACAGGTACTTTGCCAAGTGCTGGGGATATAAAGAAAGAAAGATTTTTTTAGAACTGTCTAATCCATTAATCAATTGGAGAATGGCTCCTATTCTTATAAATTTGAATCAATTCCTTAGACACCTTGGAAATGAGACCCTTGTCAGCACACCTTGTTGCAAAGATTTTTTCCCACTTACCTGCTTCCCTTCTTATTTCAACTACATTGGTTTTATTTTTGTAAAAATGGCTTAATTTTATGTAATCAACATTGTTCATTTTCTCCTCTGTGAGCTTCTCTGTTCCATTTAGTTATGAACTGTTTTTCTATCTGTAAACAAGGTAATCAAAAAGGTAATCTCTTCCTTGCACATGTAATTTGTTTATGATGTCTCCCTTTTTTCACAAAAGCCTCTAATACTGTGACTTGGCTTGCACTATTAGAAATTGAGCTCTAAAGGTTAGGATAAGAGTAGTTCATCCATTAGGTGTTAACAGATGAGACTTCTTTCTAGAATGTTAAACACTCATTAGTTTCTAAATTTACATTTTTACCAACAGGAACCATTGTATCAATATATTTTGGTTTCAGCACAGCACAGATGTCAGGCATATTTATAACCATACCTATTATGGAATACCATGAGATATGGTAGCAGTAAATCAGTTCTACCAGCTGCAATTAGGAATTTTGGGCAAAATTTCATCTTCTCATTCAACTGCATTAGTACATCCAGCAGATGGTTGCCACCTATTACTGGTGTCCCCCCCACAAATCTGCTCTCCCCAGCCACTTAAGTTATTCCCAATAGGAGCTGGCGGTTATTTGTGCAGCCTGTGTTCAGAGGAGACATCTCATGTAAAGGTGCTATTGTTATAAAGGTTCACCCCTTCTTTCATTATAGTGTGCTCTAGGGTCCTATTCCTGAAAGAACCAGGCCCTCTTGGGGATCTGATGGTCTCTATGGGCTAATGGAAATTGAATGGTCTTGTACACCCACTGGTTTATGGCTCAGTTATCTGTTCTGAAACACAAAAATATGAGACCTCACTTTTGCTGGACAATAGATAGGAAACAGAACAAGAGAACCAGTTGCCCATGACACAGAGGTTCTCACCCTTGATGTTTCATCTTATGGTGTTGTTTGCCCACAAAATTCCAGGTAGGCAATGCTTTTTATTATCTAAGAGCAATATCATCAACTGGGGAATGGCTAAACAGGTTGGAGTGTATGATTGCGATGGAATACAACTAGGCCATAAGAAAGAATGAGCTCGAGGATCTTAGAAAAATATGGAAAGCTTTGCATGAAATAATGAAGAGTGAAATGAGAACCAAGATGACATTGTATACAGAAATAGCAATATTGTTTTAAGAATTACTTTGAGTAAGTTATTTTGACTATAATAAACACCCAAATTAACCATAAAGGACATATGAAGAATGATGTTATCTACATCCAGAAAAAGTGCTGATAAATAGAAGTACATATAGAATAAGTTTTGCATAGCTATTTGTGTCTAATGGTAGCCATTTCTAGGGTTGTAATATCAAGCAAAGTGGAACTTTTTGCTGTTTTTTTTCTTTTGAAGTACTTCTCAGCACTAGGGCAATCAAATGCCTTTGATTGAGCCTTGCCTTTGTTTGAATCAAGAGTCTTTGATTGAATCAAGAGTCATCGTTTGGAAATAGTATATCTACTATGAGGTTAGCATTTGGCTTTGGGGCTCACTCGTTGGAAGAGTGTTTGTGTTATTTGTCCAGGCGAGACTCTGGGTAGCCGTTAAGAAGCCCCCCAGCTTTGAAAACCCAGATGTTGGTGCTTCTCTCTCTGGTAACTATGCATGTATTGCTATGGACAGACAGTTAGAAGGCCTGTCTGTATTTGCTCTGTTTATATAATTTCTGCTTGTAATTTCTGTTTGTGTTTTCTCTGAAGTTCAGGGTGCTGACTTTTTCCCCTGAACTAAGTGAATGATATGTGTATGTTCAATTAAAGTGAGATTGTAAACCCTTTAAGTTGCTTTCCTTCAGAAAAGCAGATCAAAGAACCTGTGCTAGCAGCCCTCCTGTGTGCTGGTGTTGTTGGTCTTACACTTCCACAGCAGCTGCTAGTTACATTGGTGTTATAAGGGTGAGGGGTGGGGAGAAAAGTTGGGAAGAAAAAATAGAAATTTACATGATAATTTTGTTATATATTTGAAAAGAATAGCAAGTTGTGCATAGTAAACTTGCAGTTTCATGTGAGTCCATCCTTTTTATTGTACAATGTTATAGAAATGCTTGTTTAACTCCATAAATCACAAATAAAATAAATTTTTTAAAGAAAGAACAATGTCATGAGCAGTCTAGAACTATGAACAAATTGACAAAGAAGCCCTTACTCCAGGAGCCTACAAATACCCTGCATTCACACATGACTTTACAAGTTGTATTGAATGTGTTATTTTATGCCTTTCTAGAGCTAAATCAACTCAGAGATTACCATGAAGTCCTTTGATCAGTGGTTATGGTATATTTTTTTTTAATTAATGAGTATGCCTAGGTAGGACTTGACAATGCTTTTAATTACACTTTTTTAAAAGTTTTATCAGGTTCTTTTTTAACAGCTTAACAATGTTAAACAATTCCTCTTTAATTTAAAAAAGTAGCATAGCCAACCCATATAATCTCAATCTCCACAAAGGCATATGAAGTGCATGGAGAAGCTATTGTTTTTTTTGTCAGAGGCCTCCTCATCTGGTCAGTTTCAGTCTCAGTTACTGTGGTTCCTATACTGGTTCTAAAGGTTTATTATTTTTACTCCTATGGAATTGATTCCTGTCAACCCTCTTCAACACTCCCGGGTCTGCTTCCTCCCTTGGAAAAGAACTTAAAATTTCAGAAGCAAAAGAAAAATTAATTGAACAAAATCAAAGGCTAACAAGATTGGAAGAATACTTGAGAGCCCTATAAAACTAACAACAACAAAACCCCCTGAACTTGAAGGTAAAATGTGATGGAATAATCTAAGGATCATAGGCCTAGAAAAACATCATGAAAAAGAAAATGTAAATACCATATTTTGGAAAATCATATAGAAAAATTGCTCAGAAATATTGGAAGTAGCTAGCAGAGTTCAGATTGAGAGAGTACAAAGAACACTAGTAGAAGTGGGGGGGGGGCGGGGATCAAGCTTAATTCACCAAGACATATCATAATCAAAATTCTGAATTACAACAGCAAAAAAAAATTGCAGGTAACAAAAATAACAAAAGAAAACCTTTCACCCTCAAGGGAGAATCCATTAGAATGGCACTGGATTATTCAAAGCTAAGTGGCACAGTGCATAGAGCACTGGACCTGGAGTCAGGAAGACTCACCTTTGTGAATTCAAATCTAGATTCAGACACTTAGTAGCTGTGTGACTCTGGGCAAATCACTTAACCTGTTTGCCTCAGTTTCTCATCTATAAAATGAGCTCAAGAAATAAATAGCAAACCACTCCAGTATCTTTGCCAAGAAAATGCCAGATGGGGTCACAAAGAACCAGACATGACTGAAAACTAAACAACAAAAATAAGAAAAATCTGGAATATTGTATCTCTAAAGCACTGGTCCCCAAAATTACATTCTGAGAAGCTGAGTCTAAAACATACAATAAAATAATTACACCTTGAGCAAAAAGGAAGAATTTTATTAATTCCTTCAAAAGAATCTAACATTGAACAGGATATTCAACATATGAAAGACTAAACAGAAAGAATAGCAGTGGAAGATGAAGAAATGAAATGTTTATTTTCATGTTGCTAGGGCCAGAAAAGGCCAGGAATGTAGGGTGTGAGTTCTTTTGTTTGTTATTTGCTGTGCTTTGGAATTAAATTTGCCAAAACAATCAAAACTTAATGTTGTGAAAGTATAAAGAATAAGCTTTCTCCAAAGAAGAAACGTGAGAAAACACTTCACCCTGATCCTTTTCAAAATTCAATGTCAATAATTGTAGAATATAATATATAACATCAGCTTTTCCCTATGTTTCTATCAACTTTGCTGGGATTTTTTAATCTTTTTTTTAATTCTTTATTATAAGGGTTGGTTCTCTGAGAAGAAATGAGACTTGGGAAATTTAGATGATATAAACAGAAACATATTAATAAAAATCCATTTTAAATAAAATTTGTACCTTGAGATACTTTGGGAAGTCAAAGACAGCATCTATGGGCTTAATAAAAAAAATCTAAGGAGCAAAAACTTATATACAACTGGAAAAATCAAGAAAAGAATGGAAGGAAGAATTAATATTTGGGGAAAATATTCTCATTCCTTCATTAGTAAATCAATATAAATAAGGAGATGGAACACAATCTATCATGTTTTAGGAAACTATGGAAATCAAGAGTTGTAATCACAATGTCAAATAAAGCAACAATAACAATGATAATGTTGAGAGACCCAGGAAAAGTATCTAATGCTTAAAGGGACCATAGATATCGCAAAAATGTTAGTAAATTGTATGTCTCACATTACATAGCATCAAATTCCTTAAGAGAAAAGCAAGGTAAATTGTAAAAAAATATAGCTGAATAAATTCAATAGGTATATTTTTAAAGAAAAATATAGATCTGAACATACTCTTGGAAAATTAGATTTGGCTGACCTATGGAGATGGTTGAATTGCATTATTAAAGCAAACACATACCCCGTAGTACATTTATAAAAATTGATCATGTGTAAGATCATAAAGAAATCATAAAGAAAAGAAAAATACTGAACACATCCCTCATAGTTATAAAAAAATTAATGAATAAAATAAATATTATGAAAGATATAGACCTGAATAAACACTAAATATTGATATCCTGAATAATGAATGTATCAAATAATAAATAATAGAACAATAGATAATTATGTCAAGATAATGAGAACAATGAGACAATACTCAAAAACTTATGGGATTCAATTAAAGCAGTCCTTACAGTAAAACGTATATCTCCGAAAACATTAACAAAATAGAGAATCAACTAATCAACTTAGCATTCAATAAAAAGACTAGGAAAATAAACAAATGAGCAACTCTAAAACAAATATAAAAGAAGAAATCTTTAAAATAGAGGGAAAAGAGACAAACTTAAAAATAAAAAGACTACGGAACTGAAAATACTAACAAAAAATGGTAAAGCATCAGTTAATCTAATAAATTAAAAAAATAGAGGAAACTCAAATTACCAAAACAAAAAAGGAACAGGTGAATTTATGTGCCTCCAAAATGGAGAATTCAAATAAAGTTAATTTATCTACAAAACTATAAAATATGCAAACTAACAAAACAGAAATTGTCATAAATAGCCGTATCTTAGAAGAGGAAATGAAGCAAACCATACATGAATTGCCAATGGGAAAAAGCTTAGAGCCAAATGTAGAGAATCCTATCAAACCTTTAAAGAGGAATAAAAAGCTAGGCTACAAAAAGTATTTGCAAAAATATAGACAGAAGGATCCCAATCCAATTACCTTTATAAAGCAGCTGCAAATCTAACGCCCAAACCAGGGAGAGACAAAGGATACAAAGAGAACTATGGCAATGTAGGAATGTAGGATTGGCCAACTACCATGTCTACAATGTACTCTCTTTTCACCTTCACCTCACAGTATCTCTCACGTTAGGATGCAATACAAGTACCACGTTCTACCTTTTCCCATTCCATCACCCCACCCCATCCACAACTGCTAGAGCCTTCCTTCCTTAACTATCATATTTAACTACCTTATGTTTATTTGTATTTATTATATTTTTATCTTGCAGATATCCATTACATACATATATGTGCATATATATGCATATATATACTTACAGATATGTATGTTGACCTCTCCAGTAGAATTTAAACTCCTTGGGAACAAGAAGTGCTCCATTTTTGTCTTTTTATCCCAAAGCACATAATACAGTTTCAAATATGCAATAAGCTCTCAATAAAGGAATGTTGATTGATTGATTGATTGAATTATTCAGAAAATAATTTCATGTCACAAAATTGATTTCATACAAGGGATAGAAGCATAGATCAACATTAGGTAAAGCAATTAACATAATTAAACAGCTAAACAAAAAATACATTGTTTCAATAGATGCCAAAAATTTCCTTTAACAAAGTATCCTTTTATGTTAAGTACCCCAAAAGCATAACAATTAATTATAGAAGGAGTTTTCTTCATATGATCAAAAGTTTGTATCTAAAGCTAAGAGCTAGCAGTACTTGCAATAGTGAAACTAAGATCTTTGTCAGTACATAAAGATGTAAAGCATGGATGCCTCTTTTCCCTGTTATGTGATGGTATAGTCCTAAGAATGCTATCTATAGAAATAACACACTAGAAAAGGAAGTATAAACACTGGCAAAAAGAAGCCAAAATTATCAGTATTTGCAAATGATGTCATGCACTTAGAAAATTCCAGAGAATCAGTAAAGAAACAAATTTTTTTCCAATTTTGTAACATTTTTACTTAAAGTTTTGAGTTCCAAATTCTGTTCCTCCTTTTTTCCTATTTTTTTCCAATTTTGTAACATTTTTACTTAAAGTTTTGAATTCCAAATTCTATTCCTCCTTCCCTCTCTTCCGTCCTCCCTTCCTGAGATAATAAGCAATCAGATATGTTACACATGTGCAATTATGTAAAACACTGCCATATTAGTCATTTTGCACAAAAAGACTCAAATGAAAAAAAGTAAAAAAAAAATGGCATGCTTCAGTCTGTATTCAATCCATATCAGTTTTTTGTCTGGAGGGGGATAGTACCTTCTTCATCATTAGTCCTTTGGGATTGTCTTGGATCATTGTATTGCTGAGACTAGCTAAGTCATTCCCAGTTCTTCATTGAACACTATTGCTATTATTGTGTACAATGTTCTCCTGGTTCTGTTCATTCCACTTTTCAGGTTTTTTTCTGAAATCACCCTGCTTTCATTTTTTATAGCACAATAATATTCCATTATAATCATATGCCACAGCTTGTTTAGCCATTCCCCAATTGATGGGCATCCCTGTGATTTCCAATTCTTAGCTACCACAAAAAGAGCTGCTATAAATATTTTTGTATGAATAGGACCTTTTCCCTTTTTTGGATGTCTTTGAGATATAGACCTAGCAGTGGTATTGCCTAATAAAGGGTCTGTACAGTTTTATAGCCCTTTGAGCATAGTTTTAGATTGCTCTCCAGAATGGTTGGATCAGTTCAAAGCTCCACCAACAGCACATTAATGTCTGTTTTCCCACATCCTCTCCAACATCCAACATTTTCCTTTTTTTATATTAGTCACTCTGATCGGTGTGAGGGGGTACCTCAGAGTTATTTTAATTTGCATTTCTCTGATCAATAGTGATTTAGAGTATTTTTTCATATGACGATGGATAGCTTTGATTTCTTTGTCTGAAAACTGCCTGTTCATTTTCTTTGACCATTTATCAATTGAGGAATGACTTGCATTTTTATAAATTTGACTCAGTTCTCTATATATTTGAGAAATGAGGCCTTTATCAGAGATACTTACTACAAAATTTTTCCTAGCTTTCTTCTTTCCTTATAACTTTGGTGGCATTGGTTTTGTTTGTACAAAAACATTTTAATTTTATATGATCAAAATTATCCATTTTACATTTTGTAATGCTCTCCATATCTTCTTTGGTCCTAAATTCTTCCCCTATCCATAAATCTGACAGATAAACCATTACATGTTCTCTTAATTTCCTTATGGTATCATCTTTATGTGTAAATCATGATATACTATGTGAGATGTTGGTCTATACTTAGTTTCTGCCATACTGTTTTCCAGTTTTCCCAGCAGTTTTTGTCAAATAGCAAGTTTTTGTTCCAAAAGCTTGGATCTTTGGGTTTATTATATACTGGATTACTATGGTCATTTACTATAATGTAATTTGTACCTAATCTATTCCACTGATCCACCACTTTATTTCTTAGCCAGTAGTACCAGATTGTTTTGATAATTACCACTTTATAGTACAGTTTGAGTTCTGGTATGGCTAGACCACTCTCTTTTACATTTTTTTCCATTAGTTCCCTTGATATCCTTGAGCTTTTGTACTTCCAGATGAATTTTGTTATTTTTTAAATAGCTACATAAAATAATCTTTGATAGTTTAATTGATATGGCACTAAATAAATAGATTAATTTAGGTAGAATTGTCATTTTTATTATATTGGCTCAGCATACCCATGAGCAATTAATGTTTTCCCAGTTGTTTAGATCTGACTTTATTTGTGTGAAGTGTTTTATAGTTGTGTTTATAGTTTATAGTTCCTGGGTTTGTCCTGGCAGGTAGACTCCCAACTATTTTATATTGTCTACAGTTATTTTAAATGGAATGTCTCTTTCTATCTCTTGCTACTGGACTTTGTTGGTAATACAAAGAAATGCTGATGATTTGTGTGGATTTATTTTTTTTCCTGCAACTTTGCTAAAATTGTTAATAATTAAGTAGTTTTTTAGTATACTATCATATCATCTGCAAAGAGTGATAGTTTTGTTTACTTACTGTCTATTCTAATTCCTTTAAATTCTTCTTCTTCTTTTATTGCTATAGCTAACATTTCTAGTACAATATTAAATAATAGTGAGGATAATTGGCATCCTTGCATCACCCACCCCTGATTGTATTAGGAAGGCTTCTTGCTTATCCCTATCACAAATAATGCTTGCTGATAGTTTTAGACAAATATTACTTATCATTTTAAGGTAAGTTCTGTTTATTCCTATGTTTTCTAGTGTTTTAATAGGAATGGGTGCTGTATTTTGTCAAAAGCTTTTTCTGCATCTCATATGATTTCTGTTGGTTTTGTTATGATATGGTCAATTATAATGATAGTTTTCCTAATATTGAGCCAGCCCTTCACTCCTGGTATAAATCCCACCGGGTCCTGGTGTATGATCCTTGTGATATATTGCTGTAATTTTAGTATTTTATTTTAAAATTTTGCATCTATATTCATTAGGGAAATTGGTCTATAATTTTCTTTCTCTGTTTTGGCTCTTCCTGGTTTGGTTATTGGCACCATATTTTTGTCATAAAAGGAATTTGGTAGGATTCTTTCTTTGTCTATTTTTCCAAATGATTTATATAGTATTGGGATTAATTGTTCTTTAAATGCTTGATAAAATTTACTTGTGAATCCAACTGATCCTGGGGAATTTTTCTTAGGAAGTTTATTGATGGCTTGCTCAATTTCTTTTCTAATATTGGATTATTTAAGTATTTTATTTCTTCTTCTGTTAACCTGGGTAATTTATATTTTTGTAGATATTCATCCATTTCATTTGGATTGTCAAATTTATTGGCATGTAATTAGGCAAAATAATTCCTAACAATTGTCCTAATTTCCTCTTCACTGGTGATGAATTCACCCCTTTCGTTTTTGATACTGATAATTTAGTTTTCTTCTTTCCTTTTCTAAATCAAATTGACCAATGATTTATCTATTTTATTGCGGTTTTTTTTCATAAAACCAACTCCCAGTTTTATTTATTAGTTTAATAGTTTTCTTAATTTCAATTTTATTAATCTTTCATTTGATTTTCAGGATTTCCAACTGAGTGTTTAGTGGGGGATTTTTAATTTGTTCTTTTTTCTAATTTTTTTAGTTGCATGTCCAATTCATTGATCTGCTTTTTCTCCATTTTATTGATGTAAGCAATTAGTGATATAAATTTTCCCCTAAGTACCTTTTTGGCAGTTTTTGGTATTTTGGTATGTTGTCTCATTGTTGTTATTTTCTTTAATGAAATTATCAATTGTTTCTATGATTTGTTCTTTGACCCACTTGTTTTTAGGATTAGATTATTTAATTTCCAATTAATTTTTAATCTCTCTTTCCATTGTTTATTATTGAATGTAATTTTTACTGCATTATGATCTGAAAAGGATGCATTGACATTTCTACTTTTCTGCATTTGGTCATGAGGTTTTTGTGTCTTAATTCAAGGTCAGTTTTGGTGTAGGTGCCATGCACTGCTGAAAAAAAAAAGGAGTTTTCCTTTCTATTCCATTCAGTTTTCTCCAGAGATCTATCATATCTAACTGTTCCAGAATTTTATTCACTTCCTCAAGTTTTTTCTTGCTTATTTTTTGTTTAGATTTACCTAGTTCTGAGGGGGGAAAGTTGAGGTGCCCCACCACTAGTATAGTTTTATTATCTATTTCCTCCTGTAACTCATTAAACTTCTACTTCAAAAATTTTGATGTTGTACCATTTGGTGCATATATGTTTATTATTGATATGACTTTACTGTATATGGTACCTGTCAGTAAGATATAGTTTCCTCTTTGTCTCTTTTAATTAGATTGATTTTTGTTTTTTCTTTGTCTGAGATCATGATTGCTATCCCTGCTTTCTTTGCTTCAGCTGAGACATAATAGATTCCACTCCAGTCTCTTACCTTTACCCTGTGTGTATCTCTCTGCTTCAAATGTGTTTCCTATAAACAACATATTATAGGATTCTTGTTTTTAATGCATTCTGCTATCCATTTCCATTTCATGAGTGAATTCTTTTTGGGCCTAACACCAAACTACATTTTTCTTTGAACCTTCACCTATAGCCATTTTGACACTGTTTCCCTCTTCTAAGTTTGTGCCTTGGTCCTCCCTGTCACCATAGAAACTTTCTATAGTCAAGTTCTTTTTTTTCTTTTTTGCTTATTTTTTCTGCCTATCTAGTGACTTGGTGCTTTTATGAAAGAATTGGGCTCTTGTCTTGCACTGACCCAAGCTTTCTGTGCTAGAGCTCTGGGTCTTACTGCTTGCTTTCACTGGGCTTCAGAGTTTAACTGCTTGCTTTCCCTGGGGGGAGGGGGGATAGGCTTCCCTTCTGGCTTGTACTAGAGGGTATGATTCCCTATTGACCTCCCCTGGGTGTGGGGTTTAGCTGCTGGCCTGCTCCAGGGATGGGGCCCTGCTGCTGGGTTGCTATGGAAACAGGGTCTCTCTGCTGGTAGACCCCAAGGGTGGGATCTTGCTTTTGGCTAGCCTCAGGGCAGGCCTCCTTTATTGGTCAGCAGTGGGGTCAAGGCCTTACTGGTGGCTTGTGCTGGAGTTGGGGGTCACTGGGGTGGGGCCTCACTGTTCTGCACAGACTGCTCACTTGCCTAGAAGGCTGCTGGTTTGCAGGAGGGTAGGCCCTCTCTGGTGGATTCCCCAGGCTTGGAGCCTTGCTGCAAAGTCCCTGCTATGAGACTGGCTGCTGCTGCTGCTCATGGACCTTACTCTGATCCCACCCCAGTGAGACAGACCTTTCCTACTGGGCTGGTCAGCTGCCTCCCTGCTTCTAGATCAATTCTGAGACAGTTTTCTAGTTGTTTGGAGGGGAATTTGGGAGGAACTTGGAGGGTTCCTTCCCCACTCTGCCATCTTGGCACTGGAAGTCAGTAAAGAACTAAATCAATTAATGTCTTCAGTGAAGTAGCAGTATACAAAATAGGCCTACAAAAATCATCAGTAGTGCTACATAAGATTTGCAAACCATAAAGAAAGGAGAGCTAAGTGGCATACAGTACTGGTCAGTACAGTACAGGTCAGGAAGACCTGAGTTCAAATCTGGCCTCAGACATTTACTAGCTTTGTGGCCCTGGGCAAATCACTTAACCCTGTTTACCTTAGTTTCCTCAAATGTAAAAGGAGCTGGAGAAGGAAATGGCAAACCACTCTAATATCTTTGCCAAGAAAACCTCAAATGGAGTCATGAATAGTCAGACATGAATGAAGCAACTGAATAAAAACAAAAAGAAATAATAAGAGATATTCCATTCAAAACAATTACAAAATTAATAAAATACCTGGAGTTTATGCTATCAAGCCACCCATAAAATTTATATACTTAAAGCTACAAAAAATTCTACAGGATTAAAATGAGACTTAAATGATTATAGAAATATTCGCTGCTTATGATTGGGGTGTGCCAATATGGTGAAAATAATATGAATTAATTTATAGATTTAGACCTATCCCAATCAAATTACCAAGGGGATACTCTATGAAAGTAGACATATAAAATTTGGTTGGATAAACAAAAGGCCCAGAATCTCATGGGAAATTATGAGAAAAAATCATTAAGAAACCTCAAATTATATTATAAAGCCAGAGTCACCAAAGTCATATTGTACTGATTTTTTTAAATACAGAAAAGCAAATCAGGGGAATATCCTACACAAACAAGGAACAGAAACAATCAAAAACAGTGGCCAAATATTTGATAAACCCATGATACTAGCTTACAGGGGAAATATTAACTTTTTATTGGCAGCAAGGTGTCTCAGTGGGCTTGGAGTCGGGAAGACTCATCTTCCTGAGTTCAAATATGGTCTCAGACACTTCCTAGCTGAATAACCCTGGGCAAATCACTTAACCCTGTCTGCCTCAGTCTTCTCATCTGTAAAATGAGCTGGAGAAGGAAATGCAAAACATTCTGGTATCTTTACCACGAAAACCCCTAAAGGGGTCACAAAGAGTCAGACAGGACTAAACAATGTTAACTTTTTGACAAGAACTGCTGCAAAGCAGTTTGGTAAAAATTAGGCTTGGACAACACTCTACACCATATAACACAATCAGCTCAAAATAGATGTGAACCTCAACATAAAAGGTGGTGGCAATATAAAGTTAGGAAAAAAATAAGAGAAGTTTTGCAATTATAGTGGAAAGAATTCTAAACCAAACCAAACAAGGAATGGGGAAATCATAAAAGATAAAATAGGCCACTTCAAGTATGTGAAATTCAAAAGTGTTTGTATGAGTACAATCAATCAATAATGAAAATAAATAAGGAACAAAATTGTCAATTGGGAAAAAAATATTTAACTCAAATACTGACAATAAAAACCTGAATGCCAAGATACACAGAGGATTAAGTCATCAAGTCAAATGAAGAAGGATTTAATAAATGCTTACTATGTGCCAAGCTTTAGGCAAAGTACTGGGCATAAAAAATGCAAGCAAAAAGAAACAGCCCCAGCCCTCAAGGAGCTCACAAATTGATGGGAGAGGACAACATCTAAAAAGGCAGCTGAAAGGGATGGGGTGGAAGGTGCCCCTCCACAAATCCTGGGGGTGAGCAAGTGGTGAAAAAAGAAGTCTGAAGATTCAGGAGCAAAGCCCACAGAGGAATGAAGAAATAGGCAAATTAATAAAAATATTTAACATCAAGAGACAAGTGGTCAAAGGATAACAAACATTTTCAGAAGAACTGTAAACTATAAATGATCTTTTGCAAATATATTCAAAATCAACAAGTAAGAAATATACAAGTTTTAAAATTTCACCTCACGCTATGCAAATTGGCAGATGACAAAAGTAGGAATAATCGATTGTGGAGTAGGGAACTAAGAGGAGATATTTCGCTAATATTGTTGGTGGAACTATGAATTGTTTTGACTGTTCTAGATAACAATTTGAAATTTTACCGAGAAAGTGACTAAACTATCCATACCCAATGATCCTTCTGAATATATATCCTAAAGAAGTAAGAGACTGAAAGAAAAAAAAGTGCAATATAAAAATAATCATCACAATATTCTTTGTTGTGGCAAGGAACTGGAAACAAAGAGGGTACCCACTGATTGGAGAAGACTGAAAAGAAAGACTATACAGGATGTTCCTAAAGTCTGGACACATAGGCAATTGATGGCAATGTGGAGTTATTGCATCGAGTTCACGTGAACCTTGCAAAGCGCATCAACCTTTGCATCACAAATGATGGAAATCACATTGAAGATGTTATTTGTTAATATTTTAATTAAATAAAAATTTCATTCATTTCATTTCTTGAAAATACGCAATTTGCCTATGTGTCCTGTAGTATATAAATGTAATAAAATATTTTACATTAAGAAATGACAAATGCGAGACATTCAGAGAAACTTGGGAAGATTTGTATAATCTGATGCAGAATGAAATAAATATAAGCAGGAGCAAAAGAACACTCTAACCACAACCTAAACGAAGAGAACATTAAAAGAAAGTGAAACTCTAAGTAAATGAAGAACCAGTGATCATCTGAGAGACCAAAAAATAAAGTATACCTCCCAAGGTAGCCCATCTTTATTTTTAGAGATGTCTACTCGCCATCAAGCCAAAATTTGTCTCTCTGTAACTTATAGTACCATAGATCTAGAGATCAAAGAGACCTCAAAGACAATGTAATTCAACCACTACGATTTCTAAATTAGAAAACTGGGACTTTGATTTGCTGAGGTCAAATAAGTAGTATCAGAGGCCATTGCTCCTTTTTCTGCCCCCTGGGAACAAATCAAAAACATAAAATCCTTCTTCCACATGTTGACTCTTCAAATACCTGAAGACAGCTAACGTTTCTCTCCTATCTTCCAGGCAAAGCTTCCCACTTCCTTCTATCAATCCTACCCGTGTCTAGATATTCTCCAACTTATCTATGTCCTTCTTAAAATGTGGCATCCAGAACTGAACACATTACTCCACCTGTAGTCCCAGACGTTATGTGTCTCAATGCGACAGAGGATTGCCTTAGCTTCTTTTTCTGGTGGCAAAGAAGTGGAAATTGAGGGGATGTCCATCGATTGAGGCATGGTTAAACAAGTAATGGTGCACAGATGGGATGGAATGCTGTTGTGCTGTAAGAAATGATGAAGGGGACAGTTTCAGGGAAACCTGAGAAAGCTTGTGTAAATGGATGCAAAGGTGAGCACGACCAGGAAAACACTCCATAAAATAACAACATATTGTAAAAACAAGCAACTTTGAAAAATTTGGGAATGCTGCACAAACAAAGACCAACCCTGTTTGTTCATGCCCAACACTACACCTTCTCAACATGACTCCTAACTCCTCCTCCTACAACAATGAATCATATTACTCATTTTTGTGTGCCTTTCTTGCTTTTGATGGAAAAAAACAAATACTGAAATCTTGATTAAATGACCAAAATTTGTAATTATTTTTTCCAGTGCTTGGAACAGTGCCTGGCACATAGTGGGTGCTTGATAAGATGCTTATTGACTTGTTTCCTTGATTTTCTACATTGGCCTTTAATAGAAACAAAGAATAATACAGCAAGCTGCAGTGAGAAATGTCTTTTTCTTCTTCCCCCCAAAAGGTAACTTCCTGGCTATATCTTAGGGTCAGTACACATTTAGCCCAATTTCCTGCATCTTCTATATCGACAATACCATATAATGAGAATTTATAGCTAGACTTATAACCCAGAGGCACTGTAAGATCCTCAATCATCAAAGAAAGATGCAATTACATTTACTGCTCTGTACTTCCTAAGGAAGGAAAGTGTACTAATATGCTTTACAAAGATTTTCAGCAACAGTTGAAACCAGAAAGAAGTTTGGGGTTAACCATAAATTCAGTTAACCAGAATATCCTCCACTCTCTCGTTTCATATGGTAATAAGTATGTATGTTTTATGGCATTTTTTCTACCTACATTGTAAATATTCTGAAAAGAGAGCAGTTCATGCTGGTTTACTTGTCTGAGGGTATGATTTTCACCTTGGTCAGTTATCTCAGCAAATTGGTCACAGGAAGGTTACTTGTCATCATTAAGGCATCAGCGGGTACCACGACTGTTCTGGCTGTTGTTTGTACAAACCTACCTGAAGAGAAGTTAGCTATCATTTCCCTTCCAGTGTTTGCCTTCAGAGCAGAAAATGTCTGCCAAAATATCATTGCCTTCAATAGGTCTGTGATGGAAAATTTTTATCATGCAGCATGTGTTGGGAGACTTCTGTTTGAAATCACACACCCACATCTACCCCCGCCTTCCCAGGTGCTGTTTGGTTCTAACAACTTATCTTCATCATCATTATTTATATGGCATCTACCATGTGTTAGCAAAATGACCGTCTGATGAGGCTTTACAAATAAGAGAGAAAGCAAAAGGTAACCAACCAATTAGGTGACTGCTCTGAGCCTACTACTATGCTTAGCACTGGGAATACCAAAAAAGGGGGGAGATGCAGAAGACAGTCCCTGCACTCAAGGAGCTCACAGTCTGATATGGGAGACAACATGAAAACAACTATGTACAAGCAAGAGATACAAGGGTAAGTGGAGGATAATCTCAAAAGGAACGCACTGAGATGCCCAGAAAGACTTCTAGTAGCAGGTGGGAGTTTAGATGACACTCGAAGGAAGCCAGGGAAGCCAGGAGGCAGAGATGAAGAGGAAGAGAATTCTTACATAGGAAACAGACAGAAAATGCAAGGTTGGTTGGGAGATGGATTGTCTTGTGCAAGGAACAGCAAGGAAGCCAGTGTTATCGGATCGCAGAACAGGTGGGGGTAAGAAGTAAATAAGAAGTAGGGTATAAGAAGACTGGAAAAGTCAGCAGAGTTAGGTTATGATGAGCTTTTTTATGCCAAACAAAGCATTCTATATTTTACCCTGGAGGTGATAGGGAGCCACTGAAATTTACTGAATAGGTGGTGATGTGGTCAGATACGTGTTTTAGGAAGACCAATATTGATAGTTAAATATGGTATGGATTGGAGCAAGGAGGGACTTGAGGCAAGAAGACCCAGTAGAAGGTTTTTGTAATAGTCTAGGCAAGAGGAGATAAGGGCTTGCACCAAGACAGTGGCAGTGTCATAGGAAAGAAAGGGCAGAGATGTTGCAAAGCTAAAATCAACCAGTCTTGGCAACAGATTGGAGATGAGTGGTGAGAGAGAGTAAGGAATTGAGGGTGACATCTATATTGTAAGCCTGAGTGACTGGGAGGATGATAGTAACCATGAAAGTAATAGGGAAGCTAGGAAGAAGTAGGTAGTTGGGTAAAGAAAAATGATGAATTCAATTTTGGACAAACTGAATTTAAGAAGTCTTAAAAGTCCAGGTTGAGATGACTATTAGGCAGTCACAATGTAAGTACAAAGGTCAGGAAAGAGGTTAGAACTGGATAAATAGGCCTGGGAATAATTTGCATAGGGATGATGATTGAATCCATGGGAGCTGATGAGATCATCAAGTGAAATAGAATGGTGGTGGTTGTTGTCCTTCATTCTCTGAGAGGACCAAAATGGCATCACTAAGCTAAAGTCAAATTTCAATGTGTCTTACTGTGGCTGACCAGACCGATATGAGCTTGGAATGCTCTACCACAGGTTGGGCACAAATAGTAAATGGGAACATCTGGAGTGGATTCTCTAAATTTGCACATCCTGCATTTCCTTTGAGCTGTCTCAATCCTGCTTTGCTCATAGAGCATGGCACCTTCTCTAACGAGGGCACGCTATGCTGAGCGGTCCTGTGCCAGTATCTCCCATGTCATACAATCAATTCCAAAGTTCCTGAGAGAGACCTTGAGAGTGTCCTTGTATCGCTTCTTCTGACCACCATGTGAACACTTGCCCTGTGTGAGTTCTCCAGAAAATAGTCTTTTTGGCAAGCGTACGTTTTGCCCATTGGAGTTGGGCTCTCTGAAACAGAGTTTGAATGCTTGGCAGTTCAGTTCAAGTAAGGACCTCAGTGTCTGGTACCTTATCCTGCCAGGCGATCTCCAAAATGTTCCTAAGACAATTCAAATAGAAGTAAAATAGAATAAAAGAAAAAGCAAAGAGGGCCTAGCACAGAGCCCTGAGCACCCACTAGTAGTAGGCACAACCTGGATAAAGATAGGAAAAGAACCAGGACAGAGTAGTGTCACAAAAAATACTAAAGAGAAGAAAGTACTAAAAAGAAGGTGGACAACAGTGTGAAAGGCTGCAGAGAGGTCAAGAAGGATGAGGACTAATTGAAAAAAGTCCATCAGATTTGACAACCGAGAGATCAATGGTAACCAAATCTGAGAGCAACTTCAGTTGATGGATGAGGTTAGAAACAAAGGTTTAAGATTAAGAAAAGAATAAGAAGAAAGGAAATGGAAGTATCAATTGCAGACAGCCTTCTCAAGGATTTTAGACATGAAACTATTATTATTATTATTAATAGCAAACATTTCTATAGTGCTTATTATGTGCCAGGCAGGCACTATGCTAAGTGCTTTACAATTATCATCTCATTTGATCCTCATGACAACCCTGGGAAGTAGGGAAGACAGATAGAGACGACAGCTGGTGGGGACGGGTGGATCAAGTGAGGGTGTTCTGAGGATGGTGAGACATGGGCATATGTGTACACAGTAGGGAAGAAGTCAGTAGACAAGGCAAGATTAAAGATAAGTGAGAGTGGGTATGATAGAGGGGGAGGGGAAAAACAGGATAGAACAGGATCATTTGTGCAAGTAGAAGGGTTTGCCTTGGCAAAGAGAAGGGCCACTTTTTCTTGTGAGATAGGGATCAAAGAATCAAGAACAAGGCAGATGTAGTATGAAGCTAATAGGACCACAGAGAGGAGGGCAGTGCTTAAACAGGAATCAAGGTCAAAGTCAGAAAACATAGCATGGCAAGAGAGCAAAGAACACCAAGATCCATGTGCAGTCTAAGCTATAATAGTTTACTTTGGGACAAATAACAAGATATCCCACTAAAATGAAAAATTATCTGCATTTGCCCAAATCAGAGGCAGCTGTATAGTATAGAGAGCTCTGGTCATAAGCCTGGGTTCAAATTATCATCATTATTTTTGTTTATAAAATACATATACCACCTTATGACATATAAATATATAATATGTCATTATATAAATATCTGTTAAAATATATACTACCTTATCATATAAAAACAGATATTAATATAATTATATATAAAATATATCATTATTATATAATATGTAATTATTATATCATACATAATGTTATATAATATATAATAATATGTTAATAATATATACCACCTTATATTTGTATAGTTGTTTGATACATACTACCCATGATGGGCTAGTCATGCCATTTCCTCATCTGTCATTATTACATCTACTCCAACCTCCTCATTTTACAAATGAGGCCTAAAGAGATGAAATGACTAGCCCATCATGACATGTCTCATATGTTTGTAATAATAATAATATTTATTTTTATCATTAGTAGGAGGAAGAAAAGTATATCTAGCATTTATATAGCACTTACTATACATAAGCACACCTCATTTGATCTTTACAACAACCCTAGGAGGTGGATACTATTATTATCCCCATTTTACAACTAAAGAAACTGAGGCCAGCAGGAAGTTAAGTGACTTGCCCAAAGTCATAAAATTAGTAAACATCTGAGATTTGAACTCAGGTCTTCCTGACTCCAGGCTCAGCATTCTGTCTTCCATGCCACCTAGATTTCTGAGGTAATGGCCAAGTCTCTATCATGGCATGTATGAGAACCTGTTTCTGGGTATATGTCAGAGCCAAAAAAGAAAAGGTGTTATTTCTATACTTCTTTGTCCCCACCATCCCAGGTAGTCTTGGCATTCCTCTGGAGGACAATACTATGATGCTGTATACATATAGGGAGCCATGACTATTGACTGGCTATGAAACTTCTGGGAGAGAGAGGCAGAAAGATGAGGGAAAAGACCAGGGATGATATCTTGAGCCCCAAAAGCATCCTTACCCTAGACTTCGAATATCTGATGTACAATAGGTAAATATAATTCTAGCAAAATTACACCCCTTCAAAATAAGAAACCAAGAAAGGGTGCATCGAGTCTCTGCTGTGCCCATGCAGTGCTCACAAAGGTAGCAAAATCTAGTCTCCTAGGAGATGTGGCATGAGGCAACTCTGTTGCTATCTCTATATCCCTATATGGGTCTTCGTTCCATTCAAATTTCATAAGATAAGACATTGTACTTTACCCAGAGCTAAATGGTATGTGGCTCACGACCCAAAACTAGGTGGCAAAATTTCCTAAACTCTTTTGTATTCTCTTGGCTTCCTTAATTTTTCTCACACAGCTGAGTTAACATCTTAACCCAACTTCACCTCTTAAAGTTTGCCTGACCCTGGTTTTTAGAAACTACAGAAAAGGCTATTGAAAAAGAAACCAAACACTAGCATAGACTGAGAATTCTTAACAGAGAACATGATGGTTTGAGTTGGTATTTTTTATAAACTATTTCCACTTTTAAGGAAACATTTGAAGATTTCTCTCTTCAAGACAAAGACACAGTGCCTTATTCTGCACAAGACATATGCAGTGTGTGATCTTTTCATGACTACTGGCTCACAGTATAACTGTGGCAAAAACAAAAATATAGACCTTGTCCAAATGCAAGGCAGGTTTTGACATGTACTTTGTGAGTGCCAATGAAAACCCTGCTGCAGCAGCAGGAGAGATTAAAAACAGCAGAGGAAAAGCATTGTTAAGAAGCAATAGGAGAGCCAAGGAGAGTTTGTACAAAGAATCAATACAACCAAAGACCAAACATGAAAACAAAGATGCTGAAAAGCTGGATAAAAGATCCCCACGTCTATTTCACCCCATGGAATCTTGTGCAACCTGTGATTTATAAAGGCATGTGGTGGGCATACTTTTGTCCATAGTAACATAGATTGCTTCAGATTAGTTCAAATGATAGCCACACTGTGCCACCTTATGGTAGTACCCATTCCTTTTGATTTAGGATTATAACAGGCAAACAAATTGGTTGTTGCTGTTGTTGGTTGTGGTTGTTGTTCTTTTAAATCTTGGTCTTTCCTCCTTGCCCCAACCCAGAGTTCAAATTCTAATCCTAGCTGTGACTTAGACAAGTCACTACCACTCTAAGTCTATGTAATCATCTTAGAAAATGGAAAAAAAGTTATACTTCTCCTTATGTAACTAAAATGGTATCGTAAGAATCAGATGTGATCATTTGTATGTAAGCACTTTCAGTACTGCAAGACACTATGGATGTGTAAAGCATGATTATTAGGAACAATAATGATGATGAATTAACATCTTCTCTATGTTTTTAATGCTAAAACAGACTAAGCAACCAGTATAGTGATAGCTAAAAATGTACAAATGGAATTCTCTCTCCTCTCCTTCCTTCTCTTTCTAGATAGATCGATAGCTAGCTAGATAAACATATATGTACATTTGTGCCCATTTTACATACTGTGACTGTATTTTCTACACCAAAAATTGAGACAAATGGTCTGACAAACAATGCACTTTTCTCAAAGCCTTATTAGAAGTACTGTATTTCCCCATGTACGAGATGCACCTTAATTTGGGGGCCCAAAATTTGAAAAAAAAAGTATTACATAAAGTTATTGAATTCGAGTTTTATTCATCTGCTCAAAGCTTTCAGGCATCTTTTGGGCAAGTCTGGTGTGTGCACACATGCTTAGTCCATTCCGTTTCATGAACCAATTGTGTCCTCCTTCGAAATCAGTAACTTCTTTCTCATCAGCAATTCTTCTTGCCTCATGCTGAACCATCTTTGTGGACACAGGAATTCCAACTGCCCTTTGCTCTTCAATCCATATCTTCAACTCCCTCTCTAAATCAGGCCATTTTGCCGACTTGCCTCTCATGGCCTTCTTCTGCCCTGGCATTTTCAGTAGGGTTTCCTCTTCCCGTAGCCGGTCTCGGATTGTTTTCTCAGTTGGAGGAGGACCAAACTTAAATGCAGCAGCACAATTTCCATTCCCTTTTGCAAACTGGATCACTTTTAACTTGAATTCAGCTCTGAACGAAAATCTTTTCTGAGCCATTTCTGGGCAGAATGTGGCAAAACATAACCTAATGTACTGGTAACAAATGGGAAGCAAAGACAACAAGTGCGAAAAAGCGGGAAATGCAAGTAAAAAAATCTACAACAATGAGCGCAAAAACAAAAATCTGCAACCACTGTATAAGACGCACCCAGTTTTTAGACTCCAAATTTTTTGGAAAAAGGTGCATCTTATACATGGGGAAATATGGTAAATAGCATTTACATACCTTTTTGAGGTTTACAAAGAACTTGATAAATATATTACATTATATTATATTATATTATATTATATTATATTATATTATATTATATTATATTATATTATATTATATTATATTATAATATATTATATTATATATTGTATTGTATTATATTTATTGTATTATATTTATTATATTACATTACATTATATTACATTATGTTACATTATATTATATTACATATTATATATTGTATTGTATTGTATTTATTATACTCTATTATATTATATCATATTGTATTATCTTCTCAACAACCCTGGGAGGTAGATATTATTATTTTCTCCATTTTACAGATAAAGGAAATGAGGTAAACAGAGGTGAAGTGATCTGCCCAGGGTCACACAGCTAATAAGTATATGAGGAAAGACTTGAACTCAGGTCTTCATAATTCCAAGTCCAGAGTTCTCTCCACCAAGCTGCCTCCACCTAGCCTCTCAGCATTTTTTAAATCTATGCTGTCCCAGGAAATCTGGAATGTGGGGCTACATCAGTACCTACTAAGATAAGAAAAAGATAGGTTTCATGATGGGGGCAACTAGGTGGTGCAGTGGATAGAGTGCCAGACCTGGAGTCAGGAAAATTGATCTTCATGAGTTCAGGCCTGGCTATGACCCTGGGCAAGTCACTTAACCCTGTTTGCCTCAGTTTCCTCATCTGTAAAATGAGCTGGAGAAGGAAATGGGAAACCACTCCAGTATCTATGCCAAGAAAATCCCAAATGGGGTCATGAAGAGTCAGACATGACTGAAACAACCAAACAACAGACTTCAAGAACTCTTTGTTAGATCCCCAACTATTTCAAGCAAATTGCCTTGAGCAAAGACCTAGTCTTTACTGCCCCAATGGTTTTTAGGTAATAATAATAATAGCTGATATTTATATATTACTTTACAATTTAAAGCACTTTCTTCACAATGGTTCTTTGAAGGAAGTAGCACAAGTATTATTATCTCAAAAGTTCATAGAATTCAGGCCTGGTATGGGACCTTAAAGATCCCTGAGCCAAAACCACCTGATTTTAGAGATAAGTGAACCTCAGAAAAGCTGTGACTGGCCCAAGGTCATACAGTTAGTAAGACACAGCCAGCACTCAAACAGACAACTTCTAATTAGCTCCAGGTCCAGTGACCTTTCCATTTCTTTTCAATAAGCCTAAATCCTCTGGGACCAAGCAGAGCTTCCTCTTAGGTAAGGATGCAAAGGGAGATAAGACAGCTTCCTTTCTTTCACTCTGCTACAAGCTGCATTCTGAGCTGTGAAGTCTGATCCCTTTCCCTCATGGCAGACCTTCAAAGACTTGAAGTCTGCTACCACATCTCCTCTAAATCTTTTCTTCTCTAGATGAAACATCCCCATTGTTTCAGCTGGTCTTCATATGGCATGATATTCAGCTCCCTCAGCATCCTGTTCACCCTCCTTGGGACATGCTCCAGCTTGTCAGTGTTATTGCTAAATTTAAAGCCCAGAACTGAACACATTTCAAATGTGGCCTGACACTGGGATTATCACTGTAAATTCCAACAGTTACCAATTTCCTCCTTAGTTTGGCATTCGAAGCCCTTCACAACCTTTCTCCCTCCTACCTTTCCAGTCTATTTATGCTTTACTCCTTCCCAAATACTCTACAATCAAGCATCCCTGGCCTACCTGCTATTTCTCACACACAACATGCCACGTCCTGGCTTTGCTGACTTCCTTCAGGACCCAGCTTCAGAAGGAAGCCTTTCCCAGTCCCATCAACACCCTACCATCACCACCACCACCATCGCCATCACTGCCACCACTACTGCTACCACCACTGCCACCTCACAACTGCCACCACCACCGCCACCATCACCACCACCACCACCACCACCATGCAATACTACCATCTTTGCTCTAAGATTACCTTTCACTTACATTATGCATGTCTTCTATGTTTGCAAGTTGTTTGTATGTTGTCTAATATAAGCTCCTCAAGAATAGGGACTATATTTTTGGCTTTTTTTCTATCCCCCTAGAGCTTAGCACAGAGCCTGGCACAAAGTAAGTGCTTAATAAATGCTTATTCTTGTTCTTGTTTATCGCTTAAGTGACATTGTAACAACATACCTCAAATAAGTGAATCTTTTTCAAAATTTTCCTGCATAGTCCTTTCCTCTGCTCATCCCTTCATTTGTATTTCATACACATGACTGTTCTTTGATCATCTGTGTAATGTTCCCTTGAGGCAAATCTCTCTCTATTCATCTCCCACTGATTTATCTGAGAATCATAGATTTGGAACTGGACAGGATCTCAGATCTAATCAAGACAAAACCTGTCATTTTACACATGAAGAAACTGAGGCCTAGCAAGTTGAAATGACTTGCCCAAGGTCACCTAGGTAGTAAATAAGAGAGTAAGGATTTCAACATCAACCCTGTGAACTGAAAACCAATACAGACAATTCTTGCTTTATCTAAGTTCACATTATACAACTTCAATTTTATGTAAAGAATTCTGAAAGAAATCCCCATTCTAAAAAAAATTACAAAAATATTATATGCAAAGCAGATGTTGCACAATAAGACTCTTTATGGTACAGGCAGTGTAAATGGTAGCAGGAAGCTGAGAAGTCAGTCCTACATGTCACAGACAATGAGTGGTACTGTGCCCCTCCCTGTGTTCAATAGCGATCCTTATATTTTCACCATGGCTGGTGGCAAACATTCTCATAAGGGGAAAAGTGAACCATCTCATAAATGTAAGCCAATAGTCATGAAAAAGAAAATAATTACAAAATGTGGAGGACAAAATTGTCATTCCCATGTTACACCTATGTTAATGTTACTGTATGATACTGCACATACTTTATCATTAACTTTATCTTTAATTTCATAATTCTGTTTGTTATCATGGTACATTGTATGTCCATATTTTAGTACATTTTAATACATATGCCTTGCATAAAGGTATTATTTCATGTATGCCTTTGTTATATAGGTTAAGTGAAGTGGATGGGTAGGAGCAAATTTGCATTATGTAATTGTTTTATGTAGAGATCTACTAAATGGTCTACTAGAAAACAAGATCTGAAAAAAATAAATAAAACAAGATCTGTCAATATTCTTTCCCCTATTCATGTGAATGAACAGAAACTGTCACTATATTTTACAGTGTAAAAGCACCATCTGAAAGAGGTAAGAGCTTACTATAAGTTGAGGCCAATCTGTAAAAGATGGATATTGATGAATTAAAGAAAGCAAAACCAATGAGCTGTTTGTGGTTCTACAGCTCCACCATATGGCAGGTGTTGAATGTGGAAAGAATTCTACCTAAAATAGCCTGATTTCGTTTGGTGGTGGTTGTCCTTCGTTCTCGAAGAGGACCAAAACAACACCACTATGTTAGAGTCGAGTTACAGTGCATCCAACTGTGGCTGATCAAACTAATAGGAGCTCAGAATGCACTACCACTGGCACAAATAGTCCATGTGAACATTTGGGGTGGATTCTCTAAATTTGCACATTTCATGTTTCTTTTGAGCTACTTCAATTCTGCTTTGCTCATAGAGCACAGCTCCTTTTCTGACGAGGGCATGCCATGCTGGGCAGTCCTGTGCCAGTGTCTCCCATGTCACACAATAAGTTCCAAAGTTCTTAAGAGACCTTGGGAGTGTCCTTGTAATTCTTCTTCTGACTATCATGTGAACGCTTGCCCTGTGTGAATTCTCCATAAAATAATCTTTTTGGCAAGTGTATATTAGGCATTTGAACAACAAGGCCAGCCTGATTACCGTTAATCAAATACACATTCATTAGTTGAAGAAACACTTATTAAGACCCTCACTCAAATCAAAGTCAATTGCAAGTCATGTCATCATCCCCCTGATGTCATGGTCTTCTTTAAAAAATGAAGGACAAACACAACAACAACAATTAAGACCCTACTAGTAACAGAACCATCTACTAAGTACAGGAAGAGACACAAAGTTTATATTCATAAATTCATATATATGCATGTCTGTATAAGTACATTTTCATATATACATATACATATGTATGTATGGAATGAAGACACTGGACCTTGAGGACCCAGTCCTTAGAGCTGATGCAATATGCTCTCCCCAGTACCAAACCACATGGAGGACTGGTGAATTGGCTTCGGGTATGTTTAATAGAGGGATGTATCTGGTATCCTCTGGGTATTTTCTGTTGGCTTACTGCATGGTGATATCTCTTAATTAGTGACTGAGCCTGAACTAAGTGCATATATACGAAGTTAAAAAGGATAATGTCTCATTTTCTTCCTTGGCAACTTCCGAGTGAAGAAGAGTCCATAGACCTCTAGGTAGGGAAAGGCATAAATTCCTTTATCCCACCCAATATGAGAGTGCTCATTGTCTCTGTTTATTTTGTCCCTTGTGTTTATACTTTCCAGAAGGTTGTTGACAAAATATTTAAAGGCAAAACTGGCCAGGCTCACCTTGTGAGCTTCCAACAGATAGAAGAACCATCCAGAGGTCCAACAAGCAAGTTCCATGTCAGAGTTTGTAGAAGTCAGAGCAGTTGAGTCTAGTGAGGAGCCAGCACAGTAGCCAGGAGCCAGCCTAGCTGAGCAAGGGAGAAACTCAGTCATTGGGTATGCCATACCCAGAGGTGAACTTGGTAGAGAATCTGCAAAGAGAAGAAGGGATTCACATGGCTGAAAAGTGTCTATACATCCTTGGTTTGGGGTCGGGGAGAAGAAATATTCTGTAGCAAACATTTTAAATGTTAATACACTCTCTTTAGGAACTGAATTGGTAACACAAGGGAGCATAAACCTCCCAATCTGGAGGGATGTTGATGCGTGTAGGTCTTTCTTATACCTTTTCATTTGTTGTTGTTCAGTCATTTCAGTTGTATCTGACTCTTCATAACCCCATTTAGAGTTTTCTTGACAAAGACACTGGAGTAGTTTGCCATTTCCTTCTCCAATTTATTTTACAGATGAGAAAACTGAGGCAAACCGGGTTAAGTAACTTGCCCAGGGTTACACAGCTGGTCAGTGTCTGAGGCCAGATTTGAACTCAGGAAGATGAGCCTTCCTGACTACAGGCTAAGCACTCTACACATTGCAACACCTAGTGGCCCCTGTCTACACCTTTCTTCTCAGTAAATACCCTTTTGTAAAAGCTAATTGATGTAAAATGTTTAAGAGATATTAGCAAAATGTTAACTTTTTAATTGATATTAGGGGGAATAGACCAAATGAGGACTTATGAAAAAGAGAATTAGATATCCCCAACCAATCAGGGTTACCCCCAGAAACAGGAGTGTCCTAGAGTCAGTCCAGATCTGCTCAAGAAATCTGATTATTAAAATGCTCAATGTAAATCAGTTGTGATTCAATTCAGTGTCAGCTCAATGAAATCTGATAATTAAAATTTTCAATTCAATTTCTTATACCTAAGAAATTGACAAATGCTACAAATCAAGACAACATTTTTGTTAATTGTCTAGACTTGAGAAAGTAATGGAGAAAATATTAATGATGCAGATAAAAGTTAAAAGGGTATCTCACATAATTTTTTCTTTTGAAAGTGGGTTGTTAATCATTTACCGGCACATCCCTGCCTAGAACCCTAAAAAATGGAGTAATAACTAAACTTTGGGGACATGACTAGACAGTGCTGGTCCATCTAGGATAGATGAGGGAGCCCAGATGTGCCATATATGTGTATGTATGTATGTATATGTGTGTATATACATACATACATATATACACACATATTTTGTATCTGTATACATACTTATACACACACACATATATATATATACAACATATACATAGTCAGTATAACCTGTAGTAGGGAGTTGGAAAGAAGTAGAAGAGAAAATCATAAGCTCCATGAGGGCAAGGATTGTCTTTTGCCTTTTTTTGTATGCCCAGCACTGAGCACAGTGCCTAGCACACATTAAGCACTTAATAAATGTTCACTGGTTGGTTGAGGGGACTGTTTTGCAAAGATAGGTAATGATACAAAGGGAGCTATTGGTAGCTTTCTTTCTCTCACTCTACTGTATCCCGTATTGTTGCTGTAACGGCATTTATAAAAACACTCAAATATCCCCAAATGGGGCAGAGTCAAAGTATTTACCCAGGACTCAGGCTGCTAGTCAGGGTTCTATCACTAAAACAATCTGTGTGACTTTAGACAAGTCACTTTTTTTCTCATTATCTCTGTTAAAATGTGAGGGGTGGGGGGATTCAATACTCTCTTGGTCCCTTTTGGCACTAACATTCTAAGGTCAATCCGAAATAATTTAACACAAGATAGTCTTTCAGTCTTTCTGTTAAGCTGTGTTCGATACTAAAAAATCCTGAAAATCTTACTCAAATCTCTGCCAGAAGCTTCAGTGTCTTTGATTTTTCCTCCTTTGAATTATGTAGTTAACCTTTCAGGCACAGAGGAGATCCAAGAAGGCAAAGACTATGTCATCTATCATTGCCTAGTGGAGCCCACATAACAAAGGAGGAGCTGAACAAATGTTCGTTGAGTGAACAATGAGTGATCCAGATAGAAGGTTTTGATGAGTTGGAATCCAGAATCAAGTTGCTCATTTTTATCAGAATATCTACATATGAGTCGGAACAGATAATATTTAAGAAGAAGAATGCCTAAGGTGTATGAAATAATGATTAATGTTATTAATAAATTAGATCACTTAGGGTTTGGGGTGGGAGATATTAAGGGACGAAGAGCATGCTGTGCTAAATTGGGCCTTGCCCACAGCTACTCTCTTCTCCTAAGCAGTTGTTTGTTTCCACAAAGAATCACAAAATCAAAGAATCTGCTGGTTAGAAAGACCCCAGAGGCCACCTGTATATGAATAATAATCACCTCTACTCCATGACCTTGACGAATGGTTGTCTGGTCCCTGTTTAAGGCCTCCAGTAACCAGGAATCCACTACGCTTCCCTAAGCAATCCATTCCACTTGTAGAGAGATCTAATTATTAGGAAGTTTGGGTGTTTTTTTCTCCCTGAAACCAAGCTTAAATTTACCCCACTGCAACTTCTGCTCAAGTGAGCTTCCTAACCTGTGGGTCTGACCATATCACCCCTCCCACCTCCACAAATAACCTCCCTCACTCCCTATTACCTTCAGGTAATGAATGCATAATCAAGTCAAATATAAAATCCTCTGTTTGGTTTTTAAATCCTTTCACAAACTGGCCCCTTCTTCCTTTCCAAGTCTTCTTACATTTTCCTCTCCTGCACATACTCTAGGACCCAGCAATCCCAATCCTCCAATGCGACCCTCCATCTCCCCATCTTAACTTTTTCACTGTTGGCCTCCAGGCTTTCCCTCCTCATCTCTGCTTCCTGGCTTCCTTCAACACTCAGCTCAGCTCAGATCTCACCTTCTGCAAGAAACCTTTCCCAAGCCCCTCCCCACCCCTCCAAAACCAATGTCTCCCCTCAGATATTACCTCCCATAGACACCGGAGGGATCTCGTATACACAGAGTTGTTTCCCTGCTGCTCCCTCCACGTTGGATTGTAATGTGAGCTCTTGAAGGAAAGGACCATATTTTTTGCTTTCTTTGTATTCCCAGAGCTTAGCCCAGTGCCTGGTACATAGTAAGAGCTTAATAAATGCTGACTGATTGACTGATTCTGCTCTTCACTTCTAGTTCTTCCCTCCAGAACCAAACAGGACAAGTCTAATTCTTCCTGTATGTGACAGGCCTTCAAAGGCAGGCTGGCTCTTTGACATCAACACTCCCTCTTCTGGGTGATCAATATTTGTTGTTGTTGTGGGCAGCCAGGTGGTGAAGTGGCCCCAGGCTGGGCCTGGAGTCAGGAAGACTCATCTTCATGAGTTCAAATCCAGCCTCAGACACTTACTAGCTGTGTGACACAGGGCAAGTCATTTAACCCTGTTTGCCTCATTTTCCTCAACTGTAAAACGAGCTGGAGAAGGAAATGGCAAATCACTCCCGTAACTTTGCCAAGAAAACCCCAAATGGGGCCACAATGAGTTGGACATGACTGAAACAACTGAACAACAAAAGCATTTCACTACGAATTGGAGTTAAGTTTGCTGGTCTGTCGTCTGTAGATTCTATTCTCTTCCCAACTTTAATAAGTAAGGTGAACATAAGGGTGAATATAAATAAGGTGGAATAAGTTCAGAACTGCTGGCACCAAATTGATTTTAGCCTGTGACTCTCAGCCTGGGTTGTTCAAACTGGCCCTTCTCTAAAAGAATGTTTCCAAAGCCTTAGTCAACTTTCAAAATCTACTGACCTGAAAAGATGTTGAATGTGGGTTTTTTGAGAACTATTTCCTTTAAGTGAGAAGCAGTTTCACGTAAGAGATAGAAATCTGGCCTTGGAGTCAGGAAGAATTAGGTTCAAGACATTCAGCCAAATCGCCAAGACTAAAAGTTGCAGAATATTTTGATCTGCATTGTTAGACAGAAATTGCACGATGGTAGATCCCTACACTGATGAAATCATAGAAAAGGAAAAAAATCTTTATCAACTATACTAAAATCATCTTTGTCTACTCTTTGCCACCACCCATACCTCCACTCCCCTACCAAAAGATAGAATATATTATCTCTTGATCTGACAAGAACAGAAAGCCTAAAATTTGGGGCAAAGCTACCTGGACAGCATCATAAATGGGAATCAATTGAAGGCACCTGAAAACTTATTAAGTACCTCTACAAATACATACTTTGTCTAAGGAACTGGGCAGTATAAAAATAGAAAAGCAGCCTGTGGTTTCAACTGTAAGATACAAAACATGCAAACCCAAAGCACTGTTGTCCACCCTATGGCTTGTACCAGACACATCACAGAAGCACAAATCACCAGGAGGGACTGGATAGGCCACTTTGCTCAGCCATGTAATCCACTGTGTGAGTGCTCCACCACCTTTTATAGATACCAAGGATTTTGCCAGCTGGAATCAGTGATCTCATCTATACTAAAGAATTTTATTAACAAAGATGAAGTTGAAGAAGATCCCAGGAGAAAATCTCTTACCACTAAATTTTTTAGAATCTGTCCTGAGTGACAGGCCCTTATTTTTGCCAAATTAATTAATGTTACAAGTATAGTTCTTTCAGGATGGGCAGTAAGTATTCATCTTTACAATGGGATATCCTTTAATCATCTCAAAATTATAGACCTCTTACTCTGTTGTACATCTCTTCAAAACTCTGTAATAGCTTTCTCCTCAATAAAAGATAAAGTTTTGCAAATTACAGGGATGGGTTTCCCAAAATAATCTTTTGTGAGAGCAGCAGGCTGGATTCAGGAACAATTATTTCTCTATTGTTCACTCCCACAAAGTGCCTAGACCATATTATCTCAGCTCTTCAAAGAAATGCCCTCACTGATTTATGATTCCATGCTACATACTCTGCCTTTTAGAGAGTTGTGACAGAAAATCCAGGAGTGAAGACATTGCATCAGCTCCAACTGAAGCTGGTTCTTTCCCCAAGAAATTCCCAAGAAATTCATTCTTGTTCTCATATTCTCTCTGTCTCTGTCTCACTGTCTCTGTCTCTTTCCTCTCTATCTCTGTCTCTCTCTCTCTGTCTCTCTTTATATGTCTCTCTGTCTCTGTCTCTCTCTCTTCTCTCTCTCCCCCTTCCCTTTCTCCATGTCTCCTCCCTCCCCTGGGCCCCCTATCCCTCCCTTTCTTCCCTCCCCCATCTCCCTCTCCTCCTTCTCCCTACCCCTTTTCTTCCCTTCCTTCTCTCCCCCACCCCATCTCCCTGTCCCTTTCCTTCCCTCTCCCTCTTCTTCCCCCATGTCTCATCCCTCTTCCTCTCTCTCTCTTTCCCCCCCTCTCTCTATCTCTTTCCCTTCCTCCCTCCCTCCCTTTCTTCTCTCATTTATTAAGCACTTATTTATTGAACTCTGTCTCTTTGTCAATGTTTCTTTGTCTCTGTCTCTCATGTTCTCATTCTGCCTCTGTGTCTCATCTCCATCTCTTGTCTGTCTCTTTTTCTCTACCTCTGTTTCTGTCTCTGTCTCTCCCTCTCCATCTTTATCTCTCTCCAGTTCCACCAGTTTCATCCAGACTCAGGAGCTAGGATGGTCACTGCCAACATCACATCTGCCTCTAGGGTCATACACACTCTCTATATTGACTAAGATAAAGAAAAACCTATTTAGCTCCAAAACAAACTACACAAAAAAAAAAATTTCAGTTTCAGAAGGAACTTTACTAAGAAACAATAAAAGTGTAGAAAAGGATGATTTTTGCAGAGTACAAATTTCTTATCCAAACTCATCGTATTGGCTTGGCTAGCATGCCGTATGAGAACAATTCCACTTCCTTTTCTTGCTTCAACTCCCATCTGATTGGCACTGATTCAGCTCACTAATCACTCATATCAGGCTAGCAATACTGTCCTAGTGAATCACGGTTCATATACATTGCTCTTTTTAGCAACTAGGCCTCATCTTTCTTTTAACTATATGTTCTCCATGAGAGTCCCCATCTTTCCCTAGAAATTTTCTGCAAGTGGTCAGTAAATAAACTAACATTTACGAAATGCCTACTATATGCCAGTCACTGTGCTAAGTACTGGTAATTGCTTTCCTATACCAACTAGATGCAATTTTTCTTCCCTTCCTGTTTCAAAATCTCAGCCCTCGGTTTTGGCCCACTCTCTAGTTTTCTCCTACTGTCTAAGAAACAACTCCAGCTTTTAGTTCATTTGCATAGCAGATGACTATCATGTCTTGAGCTAACTATGCAATTAGGTTCACTGATCCAAGGTACTATCTATGTCCATTTTCCAAGGATGCTCTCTGGTGATTCATTATCCCAAGGGCTTCCAGAAGAGTAGATCCCAGAATCCTATCTTTATCATTTTATAATTCTAAAATACTTGGATCATGCATTAAAAGCAATACAGATAATTCCCACCAAAGGAAGAAGGTATTCTTGCCATGAGGGTCAATATGAAATATGCTAAATTATATAACATATTTATCTCCTATTTGTTTTTCCTTCTTAGACTGTTATAAACTATAAGCTTCCTCAAGTCCTTTAGGAAGAAGTCAGAATATGAATGGCAAACATATATATATATATATATATATATGCACATATAAAAATACAAAAATAAAAATTCAAAAATTGATATTTAAATCACATGTATTTTCATTGGCAAGGATATTCCCATCTGAAGTACAAACTGCAGCTTATCCGTGCTACCTCACCTCCAATTCAACTAAGATTTATTAAGTGGGGTAAAGGGGGGCACAGCTAGGTGGCATAGTGGATAGAACACCAGTCCTGGAGCTAGGAGGACCTGACTTCAAATCTAGCCTCAGCACTTGCCAGCTGTGTGACCCTGGGCAAGTCACTTAACCCCATTGCCTCAAAAAAAAGGTTTATTAAGCACCTATTGTGTGCAAAGGAGTGTGGTGTAGGAAAAGGAAAGAAGGAAGAAAGTGAGAGAGAGAGAGAGAGAGAGAGAAACCAGGCTTTAGAGTCAGAGATGTAGATCTAAGTCCAGCCTCTGATACACACTGGCTGTGTGACCCTTCTCTCAGTGTCTCCATTAGTGGACTAAGACAAAGCAAGTATATTGGTAGTAGAAATTTCCTCATTGATAGCTCTCCACACCAATGGAATCACAGGTCCAACACACCTCCTTAAAAAAAATACCTGTGTGTGTATTAAATATATATTACATATATATGCATATATATATATAGAGAGAGAGAGAGAGAGCACTATGCTCAGTATGGGGAATACACAGAATTGAAAATGACAAAAATCTTTGACCCTAAGGCATTTATATTAAGAAGTCTGGATTACAACATGACATGTGCCTGGTTAGTGTGTATTACAAACAAAGGAAAGACCCAAAGTATTTGAAGATTTATGAAAAGAAGCATCACTTTGGGGTTGGGTGGAAGGAGATCAGAGAAACTAACAGACCAAGGATACCTTCACTGAGTGTTGAAGCAAAGGGGGACTTTTTAGAGGTAAAGATGAAAAGAAAGTGTAGTTTGAGAGAGGAGGAATAGAATGCGCAAATTCACAGAGTAGAAAGATGGAATGTTGGTGTCAGAGTGCTACTAGCAGTCCAGTCTAACTGAAACGTAAGATGATTGATGGGGCATGACATAATGTAAACCTGAAAAGACAGGTTGGATCTGCTCTATGGAAGGCCTTAAATGCCAGGCTAAGGAGCTTATATTTTATCTTGGGAGCAACAGGGATTCAATGTAGGGTTTGTTCAGGAGTGACAGGAACATACCTGTGCCTTAGGAAAGATGCTTTGTCAGCTGTGTAAAGGATGAATCAGAGAAAGGAAAAACAAAAGGCAAAGGAACCAATAAAAAGGATAATATAGTAGTCATGGTAAGAGCTAATGAGAGCCTGAACTAGGATAGTTATTGTGTGACCAGAGAGAAGAAAAAACATTTCTTTGTCATTATTGAGTCTAATTCTTCATGACCCTGTTTGGGGTTTTCTTGGCAAAGATACTGAAGTCATTTGTCATTTCTTTCCTCCAGCTCATTTTACAGATGAGGAAACTGAGGCAAACAGGGCTAAGTGACTTGCCCAAGGTCACAGAATTAGTAAGTTTCTGAGGCTGGATTTGAATTCAGGAATATCAGTCTTCCTGACTCCAGGCCTGGAGCTCTCTCCACTGCACCACCTAGTTGTCCATTTTCCGCTCTATTATTCTACAATCCAATGACAGTGGTCTCCTTTCTATTCCTTCACACAAGACATTTCATCTCTTGACTACATATTTTCACTAGATGTCCCCCATTTCTCAAATACTCTCCCACCTCGTCCCCTCTTCTGGCTTTTCTAGATTCCCTCAAGCCTCAGCTAAAGTCCCACCTTCTATAAGAAGACTTCTAGTCCCTCTTAATGCTAGTGTCTCCCCTCTGAGTTTCCTCCATTTTATCCTGTATGTACCTCCTGTTGGTATGTTGTCTCCTCCATTAGATTATGAGATGACTGTGGGCAGGAACTGTTTTTGCCATTCTTTGAATCCTCAGTGTACAGCACAGTGCTTAGTACATAGTAGGTGATTAATACATGCTTGTCGACTTAAATATATGAGAGAGATGAGATAGAGACCAAGTTGTAAAAGAGCTTTGGGATCACCCTGTCTCACCCCTCATTTAAGCATGCATCTCCTCTACAGCACCCCAACAGTGACCAGGCAGCTTCTGCTTGAAAATCCCTGCTGATGAGGAAATGACCACCTTTTGAGCGAGCTCATTCAAATTTTGGCAGCTCTGTCAAAACTCTTCCCTAGACTGAGTTTGGATCTGTCACCCTATATTTTTTATCCATTGGTTTTTAAGGGTCAAACATAACAAATCTAATGCCCCCTTCCATCTGAAAGTCATTTAAATATTTGAACAGCATGATCACATTCCTTCATTCCAATTAGTCATTTGTCCAGGCTAAACATCCTTAGTTCCTTCAATCAATCCTAATGCAGTATTGTTTCTGATTATCTCCTTTCCTTATAATCCTTTTCTGAACATATTCCAGGTCCTCAATGTCCTTTATAAAATGTGGTGCCCAGACCTGGACAGAATACTCGTACGGGATCTGACTAGAGCAGAATATCTTGAGGCCACTGCCTTGTCTGTTCTAGACACTAGACTTCTATTAATGTAACCAAAGTTAATATTAGCTTTATTGGCCACAAATTCCTAATTTTGGTCCATACCAAGACTGCTGCCACTTATTTGAATAAAAAGTGCAATATTGTAGTCCAAAAAGCTAACGCAATCTTAAACTGCATTAAAAGAAGCATAGTGAGTTCTCATGATTCATTCCATTAGTCATAATTCTTCTTTACAGCTTGACTATTGTGTAAATAAGTTTAATGCGAAGTTATATGTAGAAGATATATCAGACTACATGCCATCTTGGGGAGAGGGAGGGGGGGAAAGAAAGTCTGCAACTCAAAATCATGCAGAACTGAGTGTTGTAAACTAAAAATAAAAAAATCTTAATTTAAAAAAATTTTAATTTTATTTATTTTATTTTTAATTAATGAAATAAAACAATTTCCATAACACAGTAGAATTTTTGAAAGATAATTGCATATGAAACTGCAAATTTATTATGTACAACCTGATATTCCTTTTTAAGAGGGATAAGTGGCAGTTAGATGGCATATCGCATTGGACTTGGAGTTAGTTAAGACCTGAGTTCAAATCTAGCTTCACATACTTAGTAGCTGTGTAACCCAGAGCAAGTCATTTCATCTTTCTGTGCCTCAGTCTCCCCATTTGTGAAATGATGATAATAATAGCACCTACCTCACAACATTATTGTAAGGTCCAAATGAGCTAATATTAGTGAATGTTAGAGCACTACATAAATACATGATTATCTTTGTTGTTATCAAGTCTACACCTCGGTTCAAAATATCAACTTTGCAAATATAACATGAGGGAGATATGATTAGATTGCAGTTTTCTGGGGGAAAAAAAGAAAAAAGAAAGAAACCTGAGTGTTTTAGTGGCTTGCAAGCTCAATATAATTTGACAGTGGGATAGAGCAACCAAAAAGCTAGCACCATTTTAGTCTGTGTTAGGAGAGAGGCACAAAGATCAGAATTAGGCAGGTGATAGTATTTCTATACTCTGCCCTGGTCTGACCATATATGAAATATTGTATTTGGTTCTGGACATCACATTTCAGGAAGAGAGCATACTAAGAACAGGTCAGCTAGGTTGCACAGTGGATAGAGAGCCAGGCCTGGAATCAGGAAGACCTCGGTTCAAATTCAGCCTCAGACACTTACTAGCTCTGTGACCCTGGACACTTAACCCTGTTTGCCTCAGTTTCCTCATCTGTAAAATGAGCTGGAGAAGGAAATGGCAAACCTCTCTATTATCTTTGCCAAGAAAACCCCAAATGGGGTCACAAAGAGTCAGATACAACTCAAAATGACTGAACAACAGTAACATACAAAGGAGAGGAAGCAAGACAGCGAAAGAACCTGAAATCATCCCACAAGAGGACAGTTTGGAAGAACTGAAGGCACTCAGCCTGGAAAAGGGAAGACAAGGGAAACATGAAAGATTTCTTTAAGATCTGAAGGTCTGATGTCATGTGGAAGACAGATTAGACTTATTCATCTCGGCCCCAAAGGGATACGAGGTCCTGCTACTCCCTGAGAAATCTGAGCAGCATATTTAGCATATGTGCTACCTCTTTGGTTTACATCATATCACCTAATTAAGGCACTGCTTCACAAATATTAGTGACTGGGTGAAACTTAGGTCATTTTAATTTCATTGCCTTGAAATGGAAAATTAAAAGTTATTTTGCAACAGATAAGTTCTACAGATTTGGATTGGGAGGGCAGGGATAAGTATGACTGGGAAAGGGAGAATAACTGTGGAGATTCCCACAAACCACAGAAATTCCTAGTAGCACCCCTGCATATAACACTTCATGTTATCATCCCTTTGTAAACACTACCTGCCCCTTTACCTTCCAACCTTTTATAGAAAAAACAAAGATTAAAAGATTCATTAACCTCCATAAGGACCCAGAGAAATTCTTACAGCCTAATTAGGCTTCATGACACTACCTGACATAATACATCCTGACAGGAAAGTATTAAACCAAAGCTATAGAATGGGACATGTTTTTGGACATGGTCAATATGAGAAATTGCTTTTCTTGTATATGCATAGTTGTTACAAGGATTTTGCTTGTCTTTCTTCTGGTGACAAGGTGAGAAGAAAAAAAAATTTGATCGTTGAAATAATAAAATTTAATTTTAAATGTAAAAGTTTTTTTAAGATGCAAAAACAAGCTTCAGTCATTGGTCATAGTTAGGTTACAAATGGGCCTCATAGAGAATGCCACAGGGTTACAGAATAAGGGAATAGTGACATATGCCACATATTTCCCTTTGGATTTCCAGCTTAATGTGAGTAGCAGGAAAAGAAACCTCAGATAGCAATATCACAGAGCCAGAAGTATTAATACTGTTTCTTTGAACTAAAAGAAGTTTGAAAAGTCATCTAGTCCACAAACCCTTTGTTTTCCTTATGGGGAAACCAAGTCAAAGAAAGGTAAAGTGACTTTCCCTAAAGTCTATCACTACATCCGAGGTTTCATGAATTGGTGAGTAATTTTTATTATAACCATCCCTTCAAGGTTCAGGGGTGGCATAAGCCTCCTCAGGCAACCACAAGGTCTAGTATTAGCGGAACCCCCAACTTAGAGCACTAACTGCCCTCCTCCCCACCTTTCTCTCCATTCATAAACATATATATGTTAGGCTAGGTTAAAATGTAGTTGTCATATAATGTAATCCATAGTACAGTTTACAAAATAGAATGTAATCTATAGTGTAAACATAAGTACCCTAAATCTGACTTAAATGCCAAAAACTAAAGCAACAATCATAATAGCTAGCTTTTACATGGCTCATTGTTTTGCAAAGCTCTCTCAAATACAGTTTCTCCTGCGCTCCTCACAACAACCCTGTGAGTTACTGCAGGCAGCCAGAAACGATTGCTCGTTTAAAGATATTGCTATGAAACTTCATAATAAATGTTTCCCATTTAGTCTTTTTCAAGTTAATATGGTATATTAGAATGGTCCCAATCAGGAATCCATCTAACAGACTCTGGTACTGGCTAATCGTGCAACCTCAGGCAAGTCCCTTTCCCCCCTTTAGGTCTGTTCCCTCATCTATAAAATGAGCCAGATGTTCTCTAAAGTGCCTTCCAGCTCTAAAATCCTTTTCTATGATTTAGTCCTTGTATAAGCTTCCCAAAAATGACTCCCTTGGAAAACAACAGCAATTCACCTGTGTTTGAATATCTGTTTCACTAACAAATTATTTATGCTAGGTTTTGTTTAATTTCTTAGGACTAACCCTTTAATGCCTTCTACTATTCTGTTCTATTTTAATGTTGCTTTAAGCATAAAGGTGACCTTGGGTTTTTAGAGACTAGGACAGGAGAACATGGTTTGCACGTGTTTGGAAAGCTTCTTTGTGCAGGGGCCTAATGGCTGACCAAGGACCAACTTAGTGACATTCAGAGAGGCTTCTCATCAGAAAGTTGGCCACCATGTAGAGAACTTTGAACTTTCCCTTCTTCCCCCAGTAGATGGCAAGTTCTTTATGATGATGTATCATAGGATAATAGATTTAGAGCTAGAAGGAACCTTAGAAGGCACCTAGTCTAATGTCTTTTTTTTACAGATGAATAAACTGAGACTAAGACATCAAGGGACTTGCCCACAGTCACACAGTTAAGTGGCAGAGATTTGAACTCCCATCCTCAGCTTTCTCACTACTGCACCAAGGCAGGGAATGTTTTTGTTTTTGTCTTTAGACCTCTAAAAAAAGGTTCTTAACTTGCTGTCTCTGAACTTGTTTTATTTTTTAATCTTTTGGAATAATATACATCCTTTGTAATCTTATCTATTTTATTTTATGCATTTAAAAAGATTATTCTGAGAAGGGGTTCATAAACTTAACCAAATGCCCAAAGGGCCCTGTGACAAAAAACAAGGTGAGAACCCCTCTTGAACGATTGGCACATAGTAGGTTCTTGATAAGGGCTTGTTGAATGAATTAATTCTTTTGTCTAGAGAAACCCACAAAAATAATTTCCTGAGGTGCAAAGGGGTTGCAATAAGCTTCACAGGAAGGGATACTCCCCACACATAAAACCATGCACCACTGAAGTGTTAAGATCCCTTTAATCAATGAATGCATGCACGCAAACCAAGACCTTTTTATTGCTATGGTGACATTATTTCTAGTTTTGCTTACCTATGATTCCATCACCTTGGGATTTATCAGCAGATACAGTATAGGTGAGTTTCTTGCTTGTTGAAAAGCTTTGCACACCTTGAAATTTTTTTATACATATATATATATGTATGTATGTATGTATGTATGTATGTATGTATTCCTTAAGAAGGAGCTAACCCTTGGCAAAGTATCATTTGAAAAAAGTTCAGAGGGAGATAAATGTTTTCAAAATTACAAAAAGAATTGTTGTTAATTGGACAGTCTGCTACCTCAAGCAGCAAAAGAGGGAGTCACATGGACCTGAGGTGACATTATATTGCCCCTAGGCATAAAATGAGTTAGTTACTGTAAAAGAGACAGACAAGATGGAAGGATGGATGGATGGGTGGATGGATGGGTGGGTGGGTGGGTGGATGGAGAGATAAATAGATGAGAGAGAGAGAGAGAGAGAGAGAGCATTTATTAAGCACCATTTCACCACAAGAAGATCATGAGGGCATCTTTTCTAAAAGTGCAGGAAGGAGAACAGAAAAAAAGTACAGACAAGCAATGGCTTTGAAACCTACATGTTAAACTTATTTACTTAAAAACAAAGGAGGCTATACATAGAAAGCCACAGTCTCACATGCAATCCTCTTTCTCTGTTATGCTAGGTATAGAGAAATGCCCTTTTCTGGTATTCATTAAGTTCAAAAGAAAAAGAAAAAAAAGATGTGGGTATATATATAAAGGTAGGATTTGAATAGCTATAGATGGGAAGGAAGGAAATTCAAGGTGGAAGGAATACTGTGATCAGTGTCAACAGAAGCTAAGAATGATGGGATGTGTTCAGGTCCAGTGTGATTAGAGTCAGATACTCAAAGGGGAGCAGTAAGTGATACGGCTAGAAATGTTGGGGATGTTGGGTCTGTGTTGCAGAGCCATGGATCCCAAGCTAAGCAGATGGAACGAACTTTGTTTAGTAGGCAGTGAGGAGCCATGGAGATTCTTTTAGATGCCTTCTACAATCCTTTCCAGCTCTAGATCTATCATCCTTTGATCCATCATCATAAAGAGCTTGCCTTCTAGTGGGGGAAGAAAGGGATATTCACCACGTGGTGGCCAATGGTCCTAATGAGAAGCCTCTCCGAACATATCGCTAGGTTGGTCCTCAGTCAGCCATTAGGCCCTTGCAGAAAGAAGCCTTCCAAGCATGGTAGAATCCACTGTTTTTCTACCATGTTTGTGATCTACTGTTTTTGCCTTTCTTCGTATGCCCAGTGCTAAATAAACTATTGTTGGTTTGATTTCATTTCACTATAGCTCTGGACACAGTAATCGTATTCAATGCTACCTTTCCTGGAAAGGATATTACGATCATTATTGCCCAATGGCTCCATTCATCATACATACATACATACGAACATACCTCCCTGACTATAAATTCCTTATATCTGTTATCTTCCCCTGTTAGAATACATGCCCCTTGAGGACTTGCTCATTGCATTTATATCTGTAGTACTCAGCATAATAACTGGAACAAAGTAAGAGCTTAGTAAATACTGTTTGCATTCATTCATTTAAATCCCTATATTAGGTCAACATTAAGAATTTATTAAACATCTACTACGTGTCAGGCACTATGCTGATAATAATATCAGTGATGGTGCATACTCAGTAGGGTACCTATCTAGATAGGCACAGTAATCCCTGGTCTCCTTTAGTTGAAGGTACAAGTCCCCCTGAGGAAGAGACAAGAGGCAACATGTGCCAAGCAAGTCAAGCCACCACTACCTCTACCACCACTTTCTCTCAGACCCTACTGGAAATACCCAGGACCTTAAACCCAATAGCACTGGGAAAAGCAGTAACCTCCCAACCTCCTGTTCCAGCCTAGGCTGTGATTGAGGGGAGAAATCACTATGGAGAAGGGGACCACCAAATGCTAACCAACCACCAAATAATTGACAGGCAAATAATCCCAGAAGTGCCAAGGGTGGCAGCACTCCCTAAATCAGTTCTGCTTCCAGCCCAGCCCCCATAGCCATCATCCAAGGAAGGAAGAAAATAAATTTATTAAGCTCCTACTATGTGCTATACACTATACAAATATTATCTCATTTAATCCTCACAACAACCCTGGGAGGTAAGTACTATTATTTATTTTACAGTTGAGGAATCTGAGGCAGACTTGTCCAGCATCACACAGCTAGTGGTTGTCTAAAGCTAGATTTGAACTCAGGTCTTCCTGCCTTTAAGGCCCAGCTCTCTATTTACTGTTCTACCTCCATGCCCCCATAGGAGGCAAGCCCCATGGGACTGCAACCTGGCAACTACATATGCAGGAGGCTCTGTTCTGCATCCTCAGAAGATGAAGATACTGCAAGCCCCTGGGCGGGGGAGGGGTGGGGTGGGAAGAATTCTTCTTACCACCATAGTCTTTGGCACTGTCAAATGGTTCAGCATCAGGAACAGCTACGGCCTTTTCAAAAGAAATGACGTTAAGAAGGTACATTGCCATCTGCTTTGCCACTACACCCTAAGTAACAAAGGACCTTTCTTTCTGACTTACAATTCAAACCACTTCTATGTGTTGTCTCCTCCCTTCGCCCCCCATTAGGATGTGAAACCCTTGAGAGCTAGGATTCCCTTGCTTTTCTATTCTCAGAACTTGACAGTGCTTTGCACATAGTAAGAACTTAATAAGTGCTTTTTCATTCATTCTCAGGATTTCCTCTGCTTCCTCTTGCCTCTCCCCTGACTCTCTCTCCTCTTACCTTTTCCTATCTCTCTCTCTCTTTACTGCCTTTGCTTACCCTTTTGCTAATTCTGGTGTTGTTGTTCAGTCATTCTCAGTCTTCAATTTCTTATGGATTGGCTGCTCCCAAAGCTTTGGTATCCCAGGAAATTGGTTTCATTAAATCCAGGGCTGTCCCCTTCTCTATAATGATGAGTAGGAATCTTCCTTCATTGCTTTTGCAATGGAAAATTACTAACTCTGCCTGCCATCTTTTCTCTCTCTTACAGGAGACCAGGGACACCAGAAAATACACTTAGGGCCCACAGACGGAGACAAGAGAAAGTTGTTGGTACATTTCAGCATGCTCCGTTAAAAAACAACTCTAGGCACTACAAAAGTGTATGTTATTAATATGCATATGTGATATCTCTGAGGCAGAGTTGCCTTGAAGGTGTATTTTCAGCAGGACAGCATTTTCCCATGTGAGGCAGGGAACAACAGTGAATCATATGTGTGGGAGGGAAAGGCCTGCAGGCTATGTACAATACTTATTCCCTTTTGTGTCTTGCTCACCCCCTCCCCCCCCTTATTAATGGTTTCTGCAATTACTGGTAACATTGCATTGCCAGCTAAGAAAAACCAGTGACTCTCAGACAGATTGTTGGAAAGAGGGAAGAGAGATTGTTTGCAGAGGAAACTGAACCGACTGTTTGCTGCAAAGTCAGAGATTTCCCTGAAATACCACTTTCTAAAGTAGAGTCTGTCTAGATACAGGGGTTTGTGAACTTGGTTTTTTTAAATATGTTTTGATAACTGCAGTCAATATAATTGATTTTCTTTGGGATCCTATATTATTTTATAAACTTGAAAATATTATCCTGAAGAGAGATCCAAAGACTTTACCTGAATGCTAAAGAGATCCATTGCTCCTCTCAAAAACAAAAAAAGGTTCAGAATCCCTGGCAAGCCTAGGGAATATCTGGAGGCCACAAATCCAACCAGGTAGAGGTAGTCTGTGTGTCACATTACTTTACTTGTTTATAAATACCAGGGCAGATCATAAAATAGAAAAGGACATATCTGAAGTCCATGTGACATTCCGGATGGATACTCAAAAGATCTCAAATAAAATTGTCATTAGAGAGTCCAAAGAAATTTAGCTATATCATTTTTTAAAATTACATTTAAATTATGAAAAACACTGCTCAGCCTTAAGCACCAAGCAGTGGTTAAGCTATTCAGGGAGATGTTTAGACATGTTTTTTTCCTCTTTTATCACTTATCTTGCAAAAGAGAGATTTTGTATCAAACATGGAAACTGTAAAAGAACCCACTTTGGGAAAAATCAACAATGATAAAATCCCACCGAGAAGCTACCGAGAAAAAAGTGCCAAACCTTCCTTGGCTTTGGTTTCAAACCAAAACTAAACTAAACTTTAGGGAATATATTTTGACAGTGGAATCATTAATTCAGCTGCACAGAAGTGGGCTACTAGTCCACATTCCTCTCATAGAACACGAAAAATATAAACAAAAAGCAATATGAATTAGTTTGGACAGATGTCAACATTCCTATGTTTTAGCTAGACTGAATTAAAATTAAAGCCAAATATTACAGCATTGGGAGAGGGGGAAAGAATATGCTCCCATTGGTCTTTTATGTGTTTGTATTAGGCAAATGTTTGGTATATGCTACATTTACAAATAAGAAAATAGCAGGAGAGAGATGTGCAATGGAGGATTGGGGGGTGGGGCGGGATTCTGCAGGGGCACCTGAGAGTTCATTATACTGTAACACTATGTTTACACAGCATTTATTCCTTCTTCCATAATGCATTTAATGGAAATACCTGGATAAGACATTCTTAAATAAATTGAATATGTTTTTCAAAGGTTGTATTGGGTATTTCTAATATATTTCGTTTTGTAGAAAGGTGTTTTCCCACAGAATCCTAGAATTTTAGATTGAAAAGTGGTATCTGAGGTCACCTCACTCAGCTCCTGCCATTAACTAGTTGTGTAACCCTAAGCAATTTACATAACCTGTCTGGGCCTTAATTTCCTCACCTGTAAAATACGAACACTGGACAGTCCCTAAGGTCCCTGCCAGTTCTAAATCTATGATTCTATAACCTTATCCATCTCCTAACATATGGCTGAGGAGGAAACAGGGAGGGAAGGTGGTATAATGAAAAAGATTAGGAATATAGGAATATTGCTTGCAGAGTCTAAAAGGTCATTGACCATAAGGGAATGTTTATCACAAAATCACAGAATCTCAAGGCTTGAAGAGTTCTCAAAGGTCATCTGGTCCAACCAATAACTGATCAAGAATCTCTGCTCTAGCATAGCCCACAAGTGGTCAACAAGTCTTTGCTGAAAGACTACTAGTGAGGAATAATTCACTCTCTCCCAAGGTATGCCTTTCTGCTTTTGGACAGCTCTAATTTTTAGGGAAATTTTAGTTACATCAAAACTACATCTGATCCCTCTTGAAAATTTCACCCACTGTTTCTAGTTCTACACTCTGGGGGTCAACCAGAACAAATATATTGTGGCTCCCTCCCCTCATCCAGAAGACCTTAGGATCACCTGAGATTAGGAGCAAAGTAAACACATACTTACATGTGAATTATCTTCTGGAGTTTCCTCTTCACCATTTTGAGATAATTATATAGGGCTGTGAGTTCAGCAGGGACCTAGGAATCCAAATTTATGAACCCATGATTCTGCTAGCTCAATGCCTTCTTCTCTTTTATTTGAGGAGAGACTCAATCTCTTCACCATCAATGTGGGACTCCAGAGAGTGTAAGCCCTAATCAACTGATGTTTCCACCAATCCAATGGCTAACAGATACTTACCTCTTCCTCCCCTAATCTGTGAAATTCAGAGTTGCCATCTGACAAGGGATCTAGAGTACATTGTGGTACCATCCTGAAAGCCTCTCTAGCCTTGTATAAACACTTTTCCTGACATTTAAGACCCTTCACTCCAACCTAACTTTCCAGCTTTGGTTCATACTACTTCTTCTTGGGCCTCTAAATTCTCTAATCTTTCCCTGGCCTTCCCTGGCTTGGCTCCATGAATCACCCAAGTCATGCTCTATTCAGGGAATTCCCTTTCTCCTCTGTCTCTTCATTCAGATGCCACCTCCTTTATGAAAGCTTCCCTAAAGCAGAAAACTAGGAAAGAATTTTTACAACCAGTGTCTCTGATAAAGGCCTCATTTCTAAAATATATAAAGAACTCAGTCAAATTTACAAGAATACAAGTCATTCCCCAATTGATAAATGATCAAAGGATATGAACAGACAGTTTTCAAATAAAGAAATTAAAGCTATCTATAGTCATATGAAAAAAATGTTCTAAATTACTATTGATTAGAGAGATGCAAATCAAAACAACTCTGAGGTACCACATCACACTTCTCAGACTGGCTAACATGACAAAACAGGAAAATGATAAATTTTGGAGAAGATGTGGGAAAGTTGCAACACTAATTCATTGTTGGTGGAGCTGTGAGATGATCCAATCATTCTGGAGAACAATTTGGAACCATGCCCAAAGGGCTGTAAAAATGTGTAAACCCTTTGACCCAGAAATACTACATCTAGATTTGTATCCCGAAGAGATCATAAAAATGGGAAAAGGACGTATATGTACAAAATTATTTATAGCAGCTCTTTTTGTGGTGGCAAAGAACTGGAAATTGAGAGGATGCCCATCAACTGGGGAATGGCTGAACAAGTTGTGATATATGAATGTAATGGAATATTATTGTGCTATAAGAAATGACATACAGGCAGACTTCAGAAAAAACCTGGAAAGAGTTATGTGGACTGATGCTGAGTGAAGTGAGCAGAACCAGGAGAACACTGTACACAGTAACAGCCACAGTGTTCAATGATGGATTTTGATAGACTTAGCCCTTCTCAGCAATGCAAGGACCTAAAACAATTCCAAGGGACTCATGATGGAAAATGTCATCCACATCCAGAGAAAGAACTATGGAGTCTGAATGCAGAGTGAAGCAGACCATTTTCTTTTTTTGTTTTGTTTTGTTTTCTTTTTCACTGTTTCTCCCATTCGTTATAATTCTTCTATACAACATGACTAATGTGAAAATATGTTTAATAGGAATGTATATGTAGAGCCTATATCAGATTGCAGGCCATCTTGGGGAGGGAGAGGGAGAAAATTTAATACCTATGGAAGTGAATGTTGAAAACTACAAATAAATAAATTAACTTAAAAAAAGAAAGTTTTCCTAATCTTCCACCCAACTAAAAATGTTTTCCCATGGTAAGATGAAAAGAGTATCAGGTTTGGAATTGTGTCAAATGATTAATTTAACCCCTATTTTATTCCAATGATTACCCTATTTTGTTCCAATCAGTATTATTCAGAGTGACATAGTGAATACTGCTGTTATATTTATCTATTAATATACATTCACTCAGTTTAATCAGCTAATATTAATGCCTATTATCTTATAATCAGGAATAATTAGATAAAGTTAGATAGATTCTTTCTCACATTGGTCCCCAGAACTTCAAACTACAAGTTATATGTTCACTTGATTGTTGTAAAGTTCACTTGCTTAATCACAGGAAGCTAACTAGAGGTACTCCAATCTTTTCAAATGAGAGACTTAAGCCCAGCAAAGTGGAGATGACAATGATATGGAAAAACCCTCAGCTATTTCTGTTGTCCCTCTGCCCTTACCATCCCTTTGTTGCCCAACATGGGGAAACAACCTTTCTATGGCCAGGGGTTGTTCCTTGCCTAGCTTTGTCTTCATGACCCTGTATATCACCATGCTGATCTACCAGCCCTCTTTGGACCTTCCAAAGAGTCATGGTACAGGTTTGTCAACCAATGAGCTTCTGTATTTCACTCAGCCTCATCTGGGTATCACACACCATAAAACCAAGGACCTGGAGAAAGTGGGCATCAAAGATCATGAGGAAGATCTGAGGTCCCACTCATTGAAGGGGGCTATGTCCCTTTTGTCATTAGCCCAGAGCTCTGCCTCAGTGGTTTTTACTTGAAGATTGAACATATCTTTTAGACCCTACAAAGGCAGAGGAGTTGGGTTTGAATGCTGATTCTCCCACTTACTACTCATATGACATTAGACAAGTCAATTAACCTCAGTTCATATGACATTAGACAAGTCAATTAACCTCAGTTTCCTCATTTATAAAATGAGAGAATTGAATTAGATATGGTTTCTAAGGTCCCTTCCAGCTTTAAATCTATTTTCTTCAAACTTTCTTAGAGTACTTTGTCTGGATATTTCCTTGCATCTATTACACTCTACCTTGTATTATACTTTAACATCTACATACCATGAGCTGTGGATAGAGAGCTGATCTCAAAGCTAAGATGACCTGCATTCAAGTCCTGCCTCTGCTAAACACTGGTTTGATAACTCTAGCCCACCAAAGTTCTCCATGTTGGCCTAGTGAAAACTCTCCTTTCTCCTACATAATCTCAAATCACACACACACACACACACACACACACACACACACACACACACACACACACATATTCTTCTGCTCAATCCTACCAGATTTCTCCTTTAACCTCCTCAGTCCTCCTGACCTATTCTAGTTCCCCCAAATGTCACACACATATCTCATGAGATGTTGTTTCTTTAAAATATAGAGAGTCCCCATCTTCCGCCAGCTTTTGCCCTTACTTTTGCTACTACAGCTCTGGGTATAAGATATATATCTTCAAAGGCAACTCTAATTCCCAAAGGAGGCACTCTTTTTTGAGGGGGGGAGAGAGGAAGGAAACCATAATCCTCATTCCTCCTGAAATTAACAAGTTATCTTTCCTTTTCTATCAAATCATATTACTAACACAATTATACAAAGTGTTACTTGACATAGTTACTTGACATAAATACTTTACCAAAAAGATAACTTATTTTGAATGATGAATGCAATCACTGTTGTCCTCTATTTCCCTCATTGAAATCATGACCCATCCAACCCTATTATAGGCTGCTATAGCCAGAATCATTTGTCACCATGTGGCCAGCTGGTGACCAGCTACTTAGGTTGGTCCTTGGATAATACACCTGTACAAGTCTGTCACCAAGCCCAAAATCAAAGCCTTTCCAATGTATCAGGACCTGAGAGAGGTTGCTCTATACGAGTACAGCCTTCGAGGACAATTCTAAGGTCCCTTCCAGCTTTGTCAAACTGTATAATCATCGAATGGACAGAGACTTTTGAAAGTATTTGTGATACAGAATTCTTCATTCAAACAGACTTCATTGTCCCCATACTAGCATTCTAATTTGGTACCATCATATGCAGAGATGCAGAAATGTTTGTTACAATGACATGGACATTTCAATGATATGTATGAGGCAACATGGCATGGCTGATAGACCTGGATTTAAAATCTCAGATCTGACACTTACTAGTCATTTGACCATGGGCAAACCTCTTAATCTATCTAAATTTCTGTTTCCTCATCTGTACAATGCAGATAATAACCCCAGAGCTCAAAAGAGATAATGCATGAAAATCATTTTGCATATTTTAATGGCTATATAGCTACCCATCATTAATCAACATACATTTAAGGGCAAGTAGATGGTGCAGTGGTTAGAGTACTGGACCCTGAGTCAGGAAAGCCTGAGTGGCTGATCTCAGATACTAACTAGTTGTGTGACCCTGGGCAAGTCACTTAACCACTGTTTGCCTCAGTTTCCTTATCTGTAAAATGAGGATAATATGAGCCCCCAAGGTTGTTATGAGGATCAAATAAGATATTTAAAGTGCTTTATAAATTTTAAAGCATTATGTAAATGCTAGTTATTATTATTACTATTATTGGCACTGAGTTAAGTACAAGTTAAATTTTGTCAAAAATAGAATTCTACTCACTGTATACAGAAAAGAGGATGAACAAGTTAAATTAGTCTGGCCTCGAGCCTTATTGTATTTATACACAAGGGATCATGGAAATTTTTCTTAAAAAGCTGTATGGAAAACAAATTAACTCTATCTGCGTATCTCTTGGTCACTATGATCAAAGATAGCATTACTTTATTTACAAAAGTGACAGAAAATAGACATCAGAGCTGCTCTGAGGGCTTTACACAATGGGAGTACCCAATGTAATATGCAAAGTATTTTCAAATTTCTGGTTCTATCACTGTCTTTCACCACCTCTCTCCCTTTGAAGCAGTGCTGACACAAATCAGTAACATAAATTCTTTCCGTGCTTATTTTTGCTTCTTCCTTTTAATAATAATATCCAAATACATATATATATACATATATATAATCTAAGTAGATATATCTAATCTAAAATATATTTATATCTAAAGTATATATCTATATCTAAACAAATATATCTAAATATTTATGTACATATATTTAAATACCTAGAATATACGTAAAAAATATAAGGGACTCTTCCTCTAAAAAGAGGACAACTAGAGTAGAACTTTTTACTGCTCTAGAAGTAAGATCCTGAATATGTGGGGTCTTCTCTTATTTGGTAGGTTGAAGCTTTAAGAAATAACAACAATAATAGCTAACATTTAAATAGTACTTACTATAGATTAGGCAATTAAAAATTATTATGTCATTTGCTCTTCACAATTAACATGGGAGGTAAGTGCCATTGTTAATCCCGTTTTACAAATGAGGAAACTGGGACAAACAGAAATTAAGTGACTTGCCCAGGGTGAGACAGTGGTGTCTGAGTGTCTGAGGCCGGATTCATACTCTGGGCTTCCTGACTCCATGGTGGGCACTCTATCCAGCATGCCGCTTAGCTGCTCCTAAAAGAAAATATATGGTTGAGAAAAGAAACAGAATGTTGGAACAGATTAAAATGAGTTCACAGAATCACAGGATTTTAGGAAAGGAAGAAATCTTAGAGATCATTTAGTTCAAAGCCTTTACAGAAAGTTGTGCTGACCATATATAACCTAGACCAAATTACTTACCATTTTGAAGGGAGGGAGAACAGAAGAAAAAAATTTGGAACTCAAAATTTTTTAAATGAATGTTAAAAAGTGTCTTTACATGTAATTGGAAGAAATAAGATACTATTTAAAAAAAAGTTATGTTGACTCAGCGACCCATTGTTCCCAGCCTGGCTTCTCAATCAGTGTTGGGAAAGGCTCTGTAAAGGGAGACGTTTTTGGGGTAGGCGTCAACCAGTCCACAACTTTTGTATTACCTGCTACTCAGCAGGTACCCCCTACCTGTGATGTTTGTGTCCCTACCTGTTAAACTTCACATATCTGCTACCTTGGGGAGAAGTGGAGATGCAATGGCCCCTTCTCTTTGGCTGCCATGGACCTGTCTGAATTGTCTTCATCTCATTACAAAACTTATCAATAAAAACTGGCTCCATCTTGAATCCCTTGCTGATCTTCAGTGATCAGCCTGTCAACGTGTTGCTCCCCTGACGTATTTTTAATAAACTCTTTTAATTCTCTTTTTCCTGAGTTTTGCCTCATCAATCAGGGAAAAAACCCAAACAAAGAATTTCCTTTTAATAACTTTACAGAAAAGAACCACAGAGGAGGAATCTCAGCATCTCACTCCTAGCCCAAGGCTACCTTCCTTCCCCCAAACATGGCTCTCAGGACAATGATGTCATGGGGTATAAGAGGCTTTCTTAACATTAATCTAAAAGCAAGCCATTTAAAAAACTCAACTGATTTATATCAAGCAGCTTTTATTTTTCTCCCTTTCACTTCTGTACCACCAATCATGGACTCAATATCTTTCTTTTCTCTAACAGTCAATCTCAGAGCAGTACATAGACTTGTTGCCCCCAGAAAGCATGTAAACTGTCCCCTTCCTATTGTCACTAAATGAAACCTTCCACTCCCACTCCATCCACAGCACATACATACACACTCAGGAGAGTCCTGCCCAGTTTGAATGTAGAATGTGCCTGAGTAAGCATTTAGCAAACACCTATTATATATCCAGTACTGTGCCAAGTGCTCCAAGTGACACAAAAGAACTATTTAAAATATTCTACTCAAGAAAGTAAGAAGGATTTTGGCGTTAGCCAAGTAAACTCCTACCCCTCCCCAGTTTGTTCGGTTTATTTGGTACTTCAATTATAGTAATAAACGACAAAGTTGGGCTAAAGTCGGCAGCAAGATCCAGGTCAGGAGCCCATGAAATAGAATTCGAGTCAGACAAAGAATCAAGAGTAACCTAGGGTTGGGTCCTAGTTGCACCACTTAACTTAGGACACCTACCACAAGAGGTGTGTGTCCCAAAATCATGTCCCAAATGTGATTTCTAATTTCCAGCGGACTCTTTAATGGAGACGGTCCCAAAGTTTAGTGTGCAATGGCCTGAGTCTTTATACCACAAAATTAAAAAAAAAAACCTTTAGTTTGAGTAGGTGGTCTTCAAGAGGTTTTTTTTTCCTTCATGTGGGGGCTTTTTATAATAATGTTATGAACAAAAAGGTAAGGGACTCCAGTCATAGAGCAAAGAAATTTAATAGAGAAAAAATGGGGAAAAAAATGATGGAAACCATTGAGAGGTTGGAACTTAGCTCCCTCCCCTGTTCCCTGACAAAGAGCCCAGAATGCAGGTTTTTTGCAGTATTGTCTTTGCTTTGCTAAGTACATCTGTGTCAAACCAGAAGATGTTAAGCAATTATATGAGAAACTGCTCTAATTCTGAGTAGCACAGGGACCCTGGAGATTAGTAAATAATAAATAAAGTATTTCTTCTTTTGTTAGTAGCTTCTGTCCCTGTTCATTAACTCTCTTTCTGGGCAGCCAAAGGGAAGGCTGGGGGCATGGTGCCATCGGGGATTCCCACTGCTGAACATAACCACTAAACAGCTTGAAACATGCTGTCTGTACTCCCAGAAGACAAAACCAACAGAAATATATAGCCTGTTTCCTTTTTCTTCCATTTTCATTGTCTTGTTTGTTTTCTCTTTCTTTTTTAGATATACATGTAGATATAGAAATAGGTATACACACACACACATATATGTGAGTATATATGTGTGTGTATGTGTGTGTATGTGTATAAAATGTGTGCATATGTGTAAAATGAGAGAAAGCTTGGCATAATTCACATAGGGTCACCCCACGATTCAATAAGACCTAGGTTTAAGCCCCATTTCTGACACGTACTTGCTCTGTGACCCTGTCACTGACATTTTCTGGTCTGTATTGAGAATGGGAGTTTATACACCTAGAGCCCCTAACACCAATAAAATCACAGGTCTAGACTTTGTGTATTTTGTGTAAATGTACATATATATAATTATATTTCATATATGTTTATATGTATATATGTGTCTGTGTGTATATATACACATACATAGATATAATTGGTCTGGCCTCAAGTCTCATTGTATTAAAACATGAAGGAAACTACTCTTTGAAAGCTATACTCAATATAAATGTAAATATATATGTCAGATATAGATATATGCTTATACATATATAACATTCCTCCACTAAATTCCTATTCCAGTCTTTCATCATGATATGAAAGTAAGCCTGTATTCTTGAAGACTATGTAAGCAGAGCACAAGATGAAAGGTTTTGGAATACAGGTCATATGCCAAACTATTTACCTCTCATCAGAGTTAAATTCAGAGAGCTTGATCTCTAGAACCTTGACCACCAGATAATAAATTTTTTGACCATAGCAAATTATGAAGACCATCTCCTAAGGCAGAGAAGGGTTATGATCTGTGAATACCAATATTGATGAAATTACAGATTTTCTGAAGCATTAAAAAAATGTATTCTACCAACTGGAATAACTTATAGAGAAACAACATAAGGAAAATTTTCCTCAAAAATAGAGCATGCAGTTAAATGGGGGTGGGGGGTGCAGAGTTTTTGTAGTTAAGTTCCTCTGATGAAGGTCTTATTTCCAAGACATATAAGGAAATGATTAAAATTTATAATTGATAAATAGTCAGAGGATATGAACAGGTACCTCTCCAGGGAAGCAATCCAAGCTATCTAAAGCAATAAAAAAATGCTACAAATAACTAATAACTACAGTAATGCACACTAAAGCAATACTGAGCTCACAACTATCAGATTGTTAAAGTTGACAAAAGGAAAAAAATGATAAATGTTAAAGACGCTGCTGGGAAACAGCCACATTGATTCACTGTTGATGGAGCTGCAAATTGGTCCAGCCATTCTGGAAGTTGGAACTATGCCCCAATTGGGAACTATGCCCCAAAAGTTACTAAATTATGTCTGCCCTTTGACCCAGTAATACTAATAGCAGATGGTCTTGATAACTTCTTGATTTATAATATGGTTTGAGGTCTGGAAGTGCTATTCCTCCTTTAGCCCTGCCTTTTTTCATAAGTTCCTTTGATGTTCTAAATTTCTGATTTTCCAAATAAATTTTGTTATCATTTTTATCAAGTTCCATAAAGTAACCCTTCGATAATTTGGTTGGTATAGCATTTAAAGCAAAAATTAACTTTGGTATATTATCTTTTTTATTATATTGGTATGGCCTAACCATAAGCAATGAATATTCCCCCAATTATTTAACTTATTCTTTCTTTAAGGAGTTCTTTGTAATTGAACCTACATAAGTATTCTGCGTGCTTTGGTAGATTTTTCCCAAATACTCTATGGATTTTATAGTTATTTGTAATGTGACTTGTCATTCCATGATTGTCTTTTGGATTTTGGTATTTTATGGAAATACTGTTAATTTTTGAGAGTTTGTTTTGTAGCCTGCAAATCTGCTGAATATGTTAATTATGTCAATTAGTACCTTTGTTGATTCTCTAGGATGTTCTAAGTAAGCCATCATGTAAGCAGTAAGTAGGGATAGTTTTATCTTCTCTTTATCTTTTTAACTTTAATTAATTTCTCTTGTCTTATTACTGTTGCTAGCATTTCCAGGGTTACATCAAGTAATAATGAGAAGAGTGAACATCCTTGCTTTATTCCTATATTTACTGGGAAATATTCTAATATATCTTTATGGCATGTGATGCATCCTTTTGGTTTTAGGCAGATACTTTTATGATATTTAAAAAGGTCTGTTTATGCCTATACTTTGTGGGGGGGGGGATTAGCATAAATGAGTGTTGTACTTTCTCAAAGGCTTTTTCCACATCTATTAAGATAATCATGTGGTTTGGGGTACAATTATTTTAAATATGACTGATTATATTGGTTGTTTTCCTTGAGCCATCCTTGAATCACTTATATAAATTCAACTTGGTCATAAATAACATTTTTTTGAATAAATTACTATAGTCTGTTTGACAGGACTTTATTTCAAAATTTTGATTCTATTTTCATTAATATATGGAACTGTGGTTCTCTTTCTGTGCTTTGTCCTTCCCTGATTTGGGTAGTAGAACTCTATTTGCACTATAAAAGGAATCTGGCAAGGTGCTTTCTTTCTCAATTTTTAAAAATAAGTTGGATAGTATGGGTACTAATTTTTCTTTAAAAGTTTGGCAGAATCCCCCTGCGAACCCATCAGGAGCAGGAGGGTTTTTTCTCCTTTTAGTAGCTCCTTTACAACTAGTTACATTTATTTTTCTGAGAACGAATTACTTAAAATTTCTAGTTGGTTTTCTGTTACTTTGAGTATTTTATGTTTTTAAGGTATCCCTCTATTGCTCTTGTATTCACAGTTTTGTTAGCATACAACTAGTAGATTCTGATAATTCTTTTTTATTTCTTCTGGTTTTGTTGTGGTATCACACTGCTCTTTTCCATGCTGTTGATTTGATTTTCTGCCCTCTGTTTTTTTTTAATATAAGATTGGCTAAAGTGTTATCAGGGCAGCTAAATGCCTTCGTGGTGACAGTGCTAGGCCTGAAGTCAGGAAGACGTATCTTCTTAAGGTCAAATCTGGCCTCAGATACTCACTAGCTGTGTGACCCTGGACAAGTCACTTAGCCCTGTTTGACTCAGTTTCTCATCTATAAAATGAGCTGTAGAAGGAAATGGTGAACCACTCCAGTATGTTTGCCAAGAAAACCCCAAATGGGACCAGAAAGAGTTGGATATGACTGAACAACAAATTATAATTTCTATAATTTTTTGTTTCTAATTAATCTTTTTAATTTTTTAATATAAATTCAGCTCATTAATCCTCTTTTTCTACTCCACTAACGTATGTCTGAAGAGACATTATTTTTCCCCTAAGGACTATTTTAGCTGTATCTCAAAATTTTGGTATATTGTTTTATTACTATCATTTTCTTTCATGTAAATATTGTTTCTATGATTTTCTTGGACCCACTTGTTATTTAGGATTTCATAGTTAAGTCTCCACTTGGGTCTATGTCTTTTGTTTGTGCTTCTTGAACTGATTACTATTTTTATTGGGTTATCATCTGTAAAGTGTATTTACTATTTCTGTCTTTTGACATTTAGTTTCAGTATCTCTGCTCCTTAACACATGATCAATTTTTGTAAAAGTTCAACATGATGGTAAGTAATATGAATATATGTGCATGTGTTTTTATATATATATATATATATATATATATATATATATATTCTTTAACAGTCCCATTTAGAAGATGTAATAAACTTTGTTCAATTCCTTATTTTCCCTTTTGTTTATTTCTGTTGGACATATTCAAAACTAAAAGGACGTTGAAATCTCCTGACACTATTTTATTACTATCTATGTGTTATTGTAGTTTAGTTAATTTTTCCTTTATGAATTTAGATGCTAAGACATATGGAGCATCTGTTTAATACTGATATTGGTTTATTGTCTATGATTCCTTTCAGCATAACACAGTTTCCTTATTAATCTCTTTTTGTTGTATGTTTGTTTTGATTTGTCTGGTAATATGATTGCAACTACTGTTTTTTGGATTCATGATATATAGTAAAAAAAAATTCTCCAGTGCTCCGTTTTTATTATGTATGGAGGCCATCATAGGTACATCATAAAGTAACAGTGGTCAAGCTTGGAGGGACCTTCAACACCATCTGATCCAATTTTTTTAAAAATTTTTTGTTTTAAGTAACAAATTGTAAGATTTTATTTTCCTTCCAGTGTATCACTCTTCTCTTTTTTTAATCAGATTGGTTAAGCCATTCACATTTAAAGTTCTGAGAGTTGCGTTCATATTTTCCACTATTTGTCTTGAACACTGGATATTTTCTAAAATTAAGATTTCCCCCCTTCTCTTTTGTAAACACGATATTGTCTCTTCATTTCATTCATTCTTATATGATCATAATCTATTTTAAGGCAACCCAAAGATTTTTTGCCTCTCACTTTCAGCCCCCTTTCTCCCTCACCTCCCACCCCCAATTGTGACTTTTTTCCCAAATTTTGGAATTTTGCCTATTAGTTCCTTTTTTCCTTCCTGCTTTTATGTAGTTATTTAATAATTCCCCTCATTTTTGTCTTCTCAGTAGTCAAGTAAAATTCCCATCCTCTTTTCTCCTTCACCTTTTGTTCTTTAGTGTTTTTAAATTTCATTTTCCTATTTTTTTTCCTAAAGGGATTTGTTTCCCTCATTCTTTTTATTATTTATTCCCTTTCTGTCTAAGTCTAGATTTATTCTTTGGTTCATGGCCCTTATATAAATTTAGTCCTTCTTTAGTCTATATATTCCTCATGGATTTAAAGCTTCTAAATTTTTTATTTTGTATTTCTTCTTCAACACAGTTTCTAAGTTAATGCCTTATAGATCTTGCTCCATTGTCCGCTCTTTCTATTGTCTCTCACTCTTGAATAAATACCAATTCCCATAGTTGACAAAGAAGATATTGCCCCATGGTGGGAATTTTCCTATGTCCCTGAATATACAATTCATTATTAACCTTTGCCCTCCCCATGGTCATTTCTTCCTCCATTTGCCATGAAATCTCCTTTCTGAGTCCATGCCCTCCCACCCTTTTAAGTTTCAGTTCCCCCAGGAGTTCCAATTCTATTTCTCCTGAGGAAAAAATGAGTGGTTTCTAAACACTAAATTCCTGCAGCTTATATTCATTATAAAGTCCCCATCTCCCTTTATAGAATATCTCTCCTCTCTTAGAGACATTCATGGGTGGTACCACCTCCCACCACGGAAATAAGATTTCCTCCTTTCTTTCCCTGTGTTTTACCTCATTCATTCTCCTAAAGGCTCTCTTCTTCCTGAGGGAAGATATTAATAATAGAAGGGAATATGGCCTCCAGAGCAACTAAAAGAGACCAGACATCTTTGAATAAATATTGCAAGACAAGGAAAATGAATTAATGCACGCTGAAGCAAAAAGACCCTGTATATTTCTGCATGGAACCATAGCAAGATGTTCCTTAATGGTTTAAAAGAGAACTGAGAATTATGAAAGCAGAATTTATGGCCCACACAGAAAAAAATGGCAGGACAGAAAAATATGAGCCCACCATGGCAATTTTCATCAAAGAAACAAAAAAAAGAATAATTGGAAATGAAAATACACTGAATGAAGGACAACCTGGAAAAAGAAAAGCAAAAGGCAATAATGTTAAAAGAAAACATGATCTCCATACAAGCAAAACATATTGATTTTGAAGACAGATTGTATAGGGATAGCTTAAAGATTATAGGTTTCCTAGGGAAAAACAAGTCAAAAAAACCTATAAATGATGAAAAATCGTACAAGAAAACTGCTCAGAACTTCTGAACACTGAAAAAAATACCAAGTGAAAGAATTCACAGATCATTTACAGGAGAAAAAAACTACAATGCTGCAAATCCCAAGATATGTAGTGGTTAATTTTAATTATTTCAATGACAAATAAATTCTGCAACTGATCGTGAGAAATACCTTCAAATATAAAGGAAAGGAAAACTGAATAACATGAGACCATTCTATTCCCACCAAAACTGCAAGAGGGAATGGAATAATGTGTTTTGAAGAACAAAATAATTCAAAATGTATCGCAAGGTAAACCTGAGCCTAACCATTAATGCTGCAAGCCGATTTGTGGGCAGTAGAGGAAAGGGTGCTTAGTGAGTACACTAGGGGGGGTTGGGATTAACCCTCTTTGCTGTTGATTCATTGAATTTTTACCTCTTAGGGTTCTTAGTGTCCTAGACCATGGAGAGAACTGAATTGTGTTGTTGCTCATGTATAACTTCCACTCTGGAGAGGTTTGAGAGATAATGAAGATCATAGAAAATGTCTTGTCCTCCATCTTCTGATCCATCAATACCACTATAGACAGATACACCAAAGAGATTTTTTTAAAAGAAAAATAGATCCTACATGTATAAAAATATTTGTGGCAATTCTTTTGTATTTGCAAAGAACTGGAAACTATAGGAGTGCACATCAATTGGGAAATGGCTACACAAATTATGGTATATACATACAATTGAATACTATTGTTCTATTAAAAAAATTATTATGAAAGTAGTTGTTTTAGATAAACCTGAGATGATTTGCATGAATTGATGCAAAATAAAGTGATCAGAATTAGAACAATTTATACTACAACGGTATAAAAACAAACAAATTTGAAAGATGAGAGTTTGAAAGAACTCTGAACAACACAATGACCAACCATGATTCTAAGTACCGATGATAAAGAATGCTATCTGCCTCCTGACAAAAGAGTGATTAATTAAATATGCAAAATATGACATACTGTTGGATAAAGCCAATGTGGGAATTGGTTTGCTCAACAACACACATTTGTTATAAGAATTTTTCTTTTTTTTCTCCCAGTCAGAAGGTATAGTGGAAATAAGTATGTTAATTTAGGATGAACAACTACATTTTGTAAGCCTCCATTTTGTGACTTAGTAGTTGTTATATAAGTTGTTCTTCTGTAATAAAATAAGCACTCGTGTATAATTTGACAATGATATAGGTGTCCCTCAAATCTGTTAAACTACCAATGATGTATTATCCAGATTTGGTAAACAATTGTTAATGGGGTGTGTAGGGGTGTATGTGTGTTTGGGAATGTATGTGTATCCCAAATTTGGTAAACAGCTGGTGTTAGCTTTGACCAACAGTCAAACTTTGTTGACTATTCAATAATACAAACATCAAGCTCTCTAAGAACAAACAACCTGATTCCTAAAGGTCCTGGTAAGTCTGTCTCATACAGGTGCTCATGACAACATTGCCCCTATGCCCAGCTGGAGGCCATGTGCCTTCCTCCAAGGTGGCAGTGTCTATCAATCTTCACTGCTCTAGAATGAAAGCAAGATGTTCACATTTCCGAGTGCAGAGAACACAGCGATCTACCCTAGGCTCATCCCAGGAGCAGGCTGATGACTGGGGTCTCTGGTGGGTTTTTACAATTCGGGCTAACAGTGTTTACAAATAAGTTCTTATTGATGATCGATCACCTAAGCTGATGATGAAAGGGAAATAAATTTTTCAAAAGAAATATGTGGACGTTTTGTGGGCTTATTTTTTTTATCAGAGAACATAGACAAGCCAGGAGCATTTCATTCCATGCATTCAGTAGATTTTTAACTATAAAGTGACCAAATATAATAGAATATTATAGAATTGCTCGGATGGTGGAAAAAGTGTTAGCTCTAATTCATCTGAGAGTAAAAGTAATGTTTTGTAATTACACATATAAAATTTGAGGATTTCCCACAATTCAAAATTACCCATAAACCTCAATTACTGGCCCTGTATGTGATTGTGAAGGAATAAAAAGATGGTGAGACACTATTAACTTCAACAGGGCAACAAACCAGAGCTCTGATTGCCATTTACAGACTATAAGTACCTAATTTTATTTAAAACCTGAACAGCTCTTGCTTAATATAGAATGCTGATGTACAAGTATTTTCTACAAATTCACACTGCACTTGGCATTTCTATTCCCGTGCTGAAATCAGTCACGAATGACACTGGATCATGAGTGTCTTTATGTCCTAGTTTCTAACAGAAAGAAGCAAGAGAGGGGCAAAATGCAGTGGGCAGTCATGATGACAAGCACAAATATTTCGCTCTTCTGAAACCAAATCTGCTGCAAAGAAAACTGTAAAATGAACTTAGTATAAAGCATCTGACCTCTTTTCAGGGAACCACTAAAAACAACACGAAAAATGAGTTGAGGAATAGTTTGCTGGGCTTTTCATATGTCTCTAGTTGCTAAGGAAACTACTTCTTTCACATCAACCTGTTCAGTACAGCTGGTTTTCACATATATGCTTATGCATCTTTGGAAGTAAGGCTATGGAAGTCAAGGGAAAATAATGAAGAATAAAAGTCAGCACCATGCTGGTCCAAATAGCCCTAGACCACTCTCCTTACCAAGCCTTACCCTTCCCAGTCACCTGGCATATTTGCCACCTGGCAAAAACCTCCTGGACTTAAATTTGAAGATTTAGCTAATAGGGTAAACAAAACAGCAGGAAGTCCTATTTGACATGCAGCAGTAGCTGAAAAACTGCCTCTTCACCCCTACTCCACTCCCTCTCCTGCTGGGGAAGTGGGAGGCAGCTCTTAACACAGCAGGGAGAGCAGCCTCAGCCCCCTCTCCTGCCCCATATCTCTGGGGGAAGTTCTTATAAGTTTCTCAACACCCTGGGTTTGACCTGGAGCTGTGGGTTAGCATCAGTGAACTTAATACAGGTGGGGAGTACACATGCTTACAAATCTGATGATACCAAGTCAAACCTAGATAAAATGGTATCTCACCAACCCAACCCAAGTATGACCAGAACCTCACAGAATACATAGGCTCCAATTTTCACTGTATTCAAGTCAGTTAAGAGGAGAAGTGGAAGAAATCAAATTGATCCATCATTTTACCAGCCTCCTTGCCAACACCTATCCTTTGCCCCCACCCTCTTTCTAATTCTGCCACTGCTACAGGAAAAGGTGTTTTAATCAACTTCGCCCTGGCTCCTTTCACCATTGCTGTAGCTTTCCAAACCAAAATACTCCCCGCTGGCCATTAGTCCCCCATATGTATTGTCTCCCCCACTTAAAATATAAGTTCTTTGAAGTCAGGATCTCTCCCCATTTTTGTATTTATAGCAACAGAACTTAGCACAGTGCCTAGTACATAGTAGGTGTTTAATAAATGCTTGTTGGTTGGATAAGTGAATGAAAAATATTTGTTAAGTTCTTAACTAATAAAATAAAGTAAGTTGGGAGCTGGGAATATAGAGATAAAAACAAAATAGACCCTGCCATCAACAAGTATGAAACATATCACCAAATTATGCGTGTTGTTTCCCTTGTTAATTTGCTGCAAATTATCAATGTAAGCTCCTTGAAGACAGGGTCTGTTTTTGCTTTTTCTTTCTATTTCTAGCACCTAGAACAATAGTTCCTGGTATACAGTGGGTGCTCAATCAATGCCTGACTATTGATTGATTCAGAGATGCTGCTGCTTGCTCTCTTGGTTTCTTCCTCTAGCTTATACCTATAGCCTAAAGGAACTGAAAAGTTAGGCTACCAAGCCAAAGATATCTAGGATGAGTTGTGGCCTGCTTTTAGGATGCCTTAGGCAAAAGGAACATTGATTTTCTTTGAAGTAATGTGATTCTCATGGGTTTCAGACAATCTTTTTCATGCATAGCTGTCTAGTTGGCAATTCTATGAAAGGAAATATTTTAAAATATTTATAATGATTTAGAGGCCCTCTCTCTCAATTCTTTAAGGAGCCATGTGGATATTCCACACGAGGAGACCAATCTCTTCAGAGATGATAGGGCCAAAAAATCAGCAACTTGTAATCAACCTAGTAATAAGCCTCTCTGAGCTTAGCTAGTTTGTTGCTCCATGATTGACTTAGAGTCTGTTACTGGCTCATATTCCAAACCTTTCCAGCTTAGAAGTAGCACATGCCAGAGTTTTTGTCCCATTGGCATCGCCTCCCAGACTACAGAACTACCTACACTTCACCCTGAGGTCTTGGAGGACAATATTAGTAGACAGAACATAAGAAATGAAAAAAGCAAAAATGCTACTATGCCACGAAACATCTTAGACTCTTGGGAGCTTTCCAACAATGCTAGAAATAATATGGAAAGACACTTTCAGGCCTTAGGCTAAAAACTGCTTCTCCTCAGGGGTTTCCTCAGATAATCAATGCTGTTTGGGATCCCTGGGCTCAGTAATAGCCTAAAAACTATGAACTTGTGTAATATAATCCTGACTGGATGACTTTGATTAAGGTACTTAGAGACTATAGCTTCTGTGACTGGGGGGAAAAAAGGGTGGGGGGAGGTGAGGTAATTATGAAGCCTTCTATAAATGTTAAATAATGACTTCAATGAAATTTCCCTCTCAGCTGGGCAATAAATTTATTACAGTGCTGTTTATTGTTTTGAACTGTGTTATTTAGAAGGTTTGGTTTTGTTTTTAACAAGGGAAGACTCTAATGTGCTCCTTTATATGTGACTTTTCTGTCAGGAAATGGAAAGCAGGTGGGTGCCTCAAATGCCCAAGTTTCTCTGTGGTCATTTTGACCAGGGGCTAAGGGACATTTAGTAAACTAAAAATATTATCATTGCAGTCACATCCACGGTGTTTGTATTTGAACACTTGAGACCTACTCCATCAAAATCAATAGGTCAAGAGAGTGTTACTTTATCTTAAAAAGTGTGACAGTAAAATACACAAGAAATTCACTTGAAAAATTACATTAAAAGAAGGTTACAAATCAGCCAAAGCTCAAAGGATGCTGGGTATCCTCACCTCCTGCCTTCTCTGGGCACAGCAGGAGTGAGATATGAAGTAGGTATGGGGAGAGCACAGATTACAATTTCTCAAATTACTTAGGGAGACACTTTCCACAGTGCTATAACTAAAATGTGAAAGCCCTTTCCACATTAAGAACCAGCCCTCAGAAATCATTAAGATAGTCATTATTATAGGTGGGGACAGGGGGCTAGTTTTAGGAATTCTTTTGGGAAGAGTGCTTTATTCTTTATAAAATTTTCCTGATGAAACAAATGAAAACCTAGAGAAACATAGGCGTCATCAAATAGTATAAATTGCAACGGTAAAATTCAAATGTAATCTCACGCGGGATCATATTTCTTCCTTTAACTCTCCTTCCTCTGAAATACATAGGCTACTACATCAACCAATTATTCTGCCCACTGTCCTTCCAGAGTTGGCTGAAAAACCCTACTCCTTCGGCCATGATGTTTTACCAGAAGCATTCTCTGTTTCCCCCATAGGACCAGTTGGCAATGAGTTCACTCGCACAACGCAGTTCTCTCTTTCTCAAGTCTCATAGCCTGAAGCTTTTCTTCTCCTTAAAGGCTTTCTATTTTCTAAAAGTCCCATTTATTTTCTACACACATATATACGTGTTGGCAGGGGAAGGATTTTCTTTCAGGTTTCCTTTAAGGGTGCATTTAAAATACTCACTTCAGGCAGGGCCAAAATGGACCATGGACCACAGCATCTCAAGGCTACATATGCATCCTTTTCACCTAGCATTAAACTCCGTAGAGCATCCTTAGGGCTCGAGGGAAAGAAGGTGGCAGTATGTGAGAGCCGGGGAATGTTTTCATTTTCTTTTTAGTCGACGAGCCAGGCCACAGTCTGGGTTTTGTCAGCTAGAGGCAGGTTCCCATCTCTAGCATGAGACAGGGAGGCTTTGATTTTTCTTCATTTGGGATATAACTAGATCCTTGTTATTTGCCAAATACCCCCAAGGGTGTCCTACTTTCCAATATCTTCTGTTCTGTCAGTGTTCCTGTGGCTCAGTCTTGTGGTCCTTTTTGGAGAGAAGCCCCCTCCAGTGAAAGGGTTTCAGGACTCAGTTGGCTGCTATTTTTAAAAACTATGCAGATCATGATGCTTTGAGATCCAGGGAAGGTCACCAAAGTATGAATTATTATTACAAAAGGATGTCAGAAATGGAACATACTATCTGTATTTGTGTACCACAATTACGATCAATCACAACAAACCTATAAGCATTTATCAAAATGTCTAATCTGTGCCAGGTGCTGGTAATATAAATATGGAACAGCAGCAAATAATGGAGAATATGTTGAATTTGGAGTCAAAAGAGGTAAGTTCAAATCACAGCTTTGCCATTTACTGCCTGTATGACCTTAGGCAAGTCTCTTGGTCTCACTGGGTCTTGGGCTCTTCCTATGTAAAATGAGGAGGTTAGACTTGATCTTACAGTTCATAACCTAAGATCCTATGACAAAAGCAAAACATTTGGAGCCCTCAAGGAGCTTAAAATAAAGAAGGAGGATGCAAGAGTTTAAAAAAAAGGAGTCAAAATCCACACTAAAGTTGAGGCTGAAGAAAAGTTCCCTTCTTTTCTCTCTGTTCCCTCTTCCTCATTCCTGTTCCCTATTCACTACCCCCCTTCCCAGGCCAGACTTATCTGTTTCATTGTGTTGGAGATACTAATGGAACTTCAGACAAGTTTTCTTTGAAAGCACACAAATATCTGGGGATTAGAAAAGCCTAATAATTATTTCAATCCAGTTTTTGAAAATGTTTTTATAGTAATGCAAAAACATGCAAGCTATTTTCAATGGTCTTACATGTACATAGTATTGTATAAAAATTATTAGAAATAACAATCACTGTTATTATGACTATTACTTTCCTCATTAAAAGTAGAAACTCCATCAGAAAATCAGAAAATTATTATCATTATGCATGTGCTTATATACATACGTGCACATATGTAAGCACGCATACATACGCTCCCTTCCATCACATCAGTAAAACAACTGCCTACTGTCTCTTGCCTAAAAGGCTGGTTCTGACTATTGCCACTGCCTTTCCTGTCCCCACCCTCATTCCTTGGCCATAGCCTTATACACTGTCCTAGGCTACCCTCTGGGGACTCATCTGTCCTGTGAGAGGAAAGGGTGGCCACTATGGGGAGGTACAAAGAGCCAGAGATTAGGGAGTACCTCAGGTGGCCCCACCATGGATTGCAATCTTGTCTCTTTTTTCTCTCTTTTCTCTCTGTGCTCAAGTGTTTGAGGGAAAGCAGTGATCCAAAGCTAAGATCAGATACTTTGGAATCCCCCCAAATAAACATATTCCCAAAAATAGAATCTTGAGGCAGCCAGCGAAAGGGACTATGTTGACCTTATCCATGAATGCCAAAAACACCAGGTGTGTGAGTATTAACCGAAATCTGTAAGAACTAAGGAAATCACTGCTTTCAAATCAGGATCCTTAAAGCTTGATGGTTAGTCCTAGATAGCATTTGTTTCAAGAACAGGCCAGCCTTAGGATGATTAACTATTTCCAGAATAAGAGTCACCTTCTGTCTGTGCAGTTTCCAGGACTCTGCATTATCAGTGTCAATGGTTCATGGTCACTCTGAACACCAAAGTCAGCTATTAGTTTTCCTGCTCATGTTCCATGCAAAGCTACCCCTGGGGAAATGCATGTGATTTTTTTTTAACTCCATTCATTTTCTCTAGGAATCTTGAAGGTCACCAGTACCGCTGGCATCTTGGTTTGGTTTGGGCTTTGCATACACAAACACACAAAACTGAAATAGGCGATTTCACTGCTTGGAGTCTTGAGAGAGAAAAAAAATGTGTGTGTGTGTGTGTGTGTGTGTGTGTGTGTGTGTGTACATATATATGCATATAGAGGTATCCCTAGTGTATGATGATCCCATACATTTCTGATTATGATTATTTATTAGAGAAACTATCAAGCAGAAATGGGACACTGGATATAGGGAGTCAAGGGGGAAATGCATTAGATTGAAAGGGCCCTAAATCAAGTCCAAGAAACAACTGGGAATTCTAATTAAATTGCTTTACCTTTCCATAACTCAGTTGCACCATCTTTTAAAAAAAAACACAGCATTCATAATAATACCAAACATTGGTAAGAGTCCATCTGAAGGACACATACATACCACTGGGTGGGCACAGGGGATCTCAGAGTCTAGGTCCCACATGCCATCATCAGATGCTGACCCAAGGCAAGCTGCCTAAAGACTCCTCAGAGCTCCGCAGGCCTCTCACTAGAGACACCTCCATCCCCACCACCAGCTCCCCTCAAAGCCCCAGTGTGTATGTGCTAGGAACAGGAGGAGGGAAGCTCATGAGACCCATATGTCCAGGCAGCCTTGCCATCTGTGCAGCAGGGAAGGCCTGTGGGGATATCCCTACATGCCTCAGATTGACCTTTGCCTATCTCGTGGTGACCCAGAGAGACTTGAAGCAATAGCTACCAAACACTCTGGAGCATCAGGACTGAGGAGCATTACAGAAACAGAAAGCATTATATTTCATCTCACTCCTGCTACACTTGCCTGAAACCCACTAAAGCCTCCTGTTTTCTTTCCAGGTCTCAAATTTTCATGCCATGCCCACGGACACTAAAGCTCCTGGAGCTCAGCAGGAGCAAGCGCTGCAGACAAAGGGAGAGGCAGCCCAGCCACTGAGGGGGAGGCTTTAGTAGCCTGGCTGTTTTGTTTCTAATAGTGAACAGTTCTCCCATCTGACCAGCAGGAGGAGGGAAACCTCACTCTACACACCTCTTTCTCCCAAAGCATCCATCATCTGCAGGCACCCGTGCCAAGGAGTTAATCCCTCAAAGAAACCCTGGGCCTGAGATAAAAATCAATTCGGATATCTCGGCATTCTTTGCAAAGGCAACGGTTTTACTGTATGCATTCTGAGTCACCACTAATTTACACGCTGCCAGAGCATTTTCCTTGTAAACACTGGGGGATTTCGATACCAGCTCCGAGGGTGCAGAGTATCTTGGCACCGGGACAGAGGAAGTTACATTTCCAGGATGTGTCTGAAAATGAGTAGCAAGTGTGGCCTGTTTGAAGTTTGTCTCATCTTTCAAAAGCTGCTTCTTTTGAGAGATTCCAACCCAAGTGGACTAGTTCCGAGCTTCTTTTTGGAGTAGGAAAGGGCTTTTTTCAAATGCTCCCTTGAAGAAAAAATGGTTTTTAAAAATCTGGCAAACAAAATTGCGCCATCCAAATTAGCAGAAGGCAATATACAAATGCAGGAAAGAATCCATGTAAGGAAGAAGTCTGCGGAACCACAGGGCACAAAACGGTCACGACAGGGTAGCAGCCAGAATTTAGCCATAGAGTGGAAGGCACTGAAAAGTTCCCAAGACATGTAAATACTGATACAATTCTATTTTAAAAAGAAAACATTGCATTTATAGGGTGCCTTTCTACTATGATTGCAGTGTTCCTTTTAGGAAGACACTTTGTAAACCTTAAAACACTACATGAATGTGGCCAATTAGAAGGGGGGGCGGGGAATGATGTATCTGGAGTCAAAGAACATGGGTTCAAAACTTGATTCGGCAACTTTACCTTCGTGACTTTGGGCAAATCACATGAGCTCTTGGGCTTCAGTTTTTGTATCCATATAACAAAGAAGTTGAGCTAGACGACCCCGGCTTAAAATACATGATCCTACTGTTAAAAGGTATGGGCGCCTAGGTTGCGCAGCGGATAGAGCGCTAGACCTACGGGCAGGAATGCGTGAGTTCGAATTTGACCTCAGACACTTCCTAGCTGTGTGATCCTGGGTAAGTGCTGTTTGCCTCAGTTTCCTCATCTGTCAAATGAGCTGGATAAGGAAATGACAAAGCAGTACAGCATCTGTGCCAAGAAACCCCCAAATGGGGTCACGAAGAGTCAAACACGGCTGAACAACAAAGAAATTGTTATAAGAAATGCAATGAATTGCAGATAAAGTTCATGAAAGATTCCTGATCCATTACGAATAGATCACATGCTCTCAGATTGGTTGGTTGTTAGTTTCCCCCACCTTCGGCGCTCTGAACCAAGTGAGCCCTTTTCGGAGATACATGGCCAGGATTGGCCACTAGGTGGCGAAGTGGAGTGAACTCCGGATTTGGAGGTTGACCCACCTCAGTTCAAAACCTGCCTCGGGTACTTACTATGCTGCTGGCTGTGTGATCTTGGCAAATCCACTTAGCCTCTCTGAGGCAGTTTTCTAATCTTTAATACGAGAATAATAATGGGAATATAAATAGCATTTACCTCACAAGACTGTTGTGAAGACTAAGTGAGATAATATATGTAAAGCACTTTGCATACTTTAAAGGCATATATAAACGCTAGCTGTTAGTCTTGTTAATACTAAGCAGTATAGTCAGTAACCATGCTAGAATCTCTTTACAATACAAAGCTAAATTGGCTTACACATTACCTTGGCCTCATTATCCTTGCATCTCATTAATCCTCATTATTGCCACCGTCAACAACACCACCGTTAGGTAAGAACGGGGATGTTCTGGTAAATGTTTAACAGCCAGCTGAGGGGGGGGAGGGGCGGCAGTGAAAGCAGGACACACTTAAGTTTAATCTGCATCATTAACACTCTCTTCAACATTTGCTTCTAGGAACAAAGGACGAACCACAACCAGAGTCTATCTAATCAACAAAACAATGAGGTAAATTCTGATTTGTAGCCTTTGTTGATTTACAAGGTGTGAATTCTCCAAGGTGTAAATATTCACACTGAAAAACTAACAATGCTCTCCCAAGTTAGCTCCAGCACACTCCTGAGTACACAAGAAAACAAAAAACAAAGAACAAAACCCTCTACAACTAAAAAAGAACAGTGAAAGGCATTGTGCCAGCCCTCAAAGAGCTTCCAGTCTGAATAGTGAGAGGAAGTGGAAGGAGCGCTGAACTAGGTTCTCTTCCCAACACTGCCCCTAGTTACTTTGTGCAACCCACTTTACTTTTTTTGGCACCATTTTCTTCATCCGTAAAAGGAAGAGGTTAAATGGATGATCTTTTAAGGTCCCTGCAAGGTGTCTGATTATGGGACAAAATACACCCCTCAGTGACAAACAAAAAATAATGTAGTACATAAAAAACACCAAGTCGACCTAGACCTTGTAAATGAGCAATGTGATATAACTTGTCCAGAGCCACGAACAGAGACCATTGGTAAAGTTCCCATGGCGCATTTGTCGAATTCAACTGGGCCTAATAATCATAAAGTGTTTTTCTTTGTAGATTTGTGTTTTGTCTTTAAACATCCTACCTATATGTCTTCAAAATGTCCCTCAGCCTAGTGAAGTGTGTAGTATATGGTACTTATATTTGTCAGGCACATAAATTAAAGTTTCTCGTGTAATCAGTGAAAATGCCACGGAATTTTGGAATCATTAAGAAAAAAATTTAAGCTCAGTTTGTGATTTTGTTTCACAAACTGACAATTAACACGAGCCAGATCACACTTGCACTAGTTAATCATGAAAGTCACTGATTGCTGTAGGACACACAGATGAAGAACTGTTTTTAATATTCTACACTAAAGATAATCCCTTTCTATGATTCTAGGGGAAAAGATAGATATAGTGATAATTCCATATAATGATACCCATTTATAATTGTGTAGGAAAGACGGACCAACATTTAAAAAAATGTTTCGGAATATGGTCTTGAAAATGATTTTTTGGAGAAAAAGATAAATCTTTCTAATAGGATATAGTCTCCTTCAAAAGGACTCTGAGCAAAGTCTTTGAAATCCTACTTTTCAATCACTAAAAGAAAGCACCACAGCTCTTTGTTTTTAAATTGATACCCGGGGCCAGTTATCACAAGAGTAGCTAATTTGGTAATTTTTTTTTTTTTGCAAAAATAGTCATTTACGTGTACTGATCAACCCACTGTCTTTCAGGCCAGAGCCTCCATTTGCAAAACTCTAGGACCTTAGTTTCATTAGTTCCAGGCTCTAACCAATTGAGTTAACCCCCTGCTCCCTTGTCTCTGCTTTTGCCGGTAGCAAAAAGAGCCTACCAGAAGAATTAAAAAAAAAAAATCTCCTTGGGTGTATGAGTTAGTCTTGCCTGAAGCAATAGTAAGGGTATCCAGAGGTCAGTGTCCTGACTCTAACTCGGGCCTACAGCCTCCACCCCTAACCCTGAGGGCCTCCCGGAGCCAGAGCTGAATGAAGGGTGAAAAGGGCAACAGCAGCCAAGGAAAGGAAGGAAATAAGAGGCATTTTCTGTTTTTCTGTGGAGCAATCATCACTTTGTATTTCTGTTTTATAAATATCGTTGTATTCTATTTAGATGTATTTTAAAAGTGGTGTTGAGCTGAGCTTAGATTATAAGGAAAAGCAGGTTGACACCGAAGTCTGTCTGTGAGTGGGCTAGAAATTGTGCTGGAGCCATAACAAGGAAGAAATTAATATATAAATGTTTTTGTTTTGTGTTTTGTTTTGTTTTGTTTTTCAAAATCACCAATAACAGGAGCTCTAGCTTCAAGAGGCTTCAAGCTAACCAACAGGAGGCAGGAGATTTGGGGAGAGTCGTGAGGCTGCATGATCAGGCCGCTGTCAAACTCCTTCCTTCTTTCTTCTTTCCCATTAAAAGAAAGAAAACGCAAACAAGTCAAGGGAAATATAGAATGGACCTACAGCAAATCAGGAAGGCAAATAAGGCTGGCTTTCTTATTAGCTCACAATTAATCATAGTGAATAGACCTTTGTGACTGTGGCCAACAGAACTCATTGACAGTTCAGTTCAGGAAAGGCCTGAAAGGGCTTTTATTGCTAAGCTAATGAAAACTTCCAGAGCTATGGATAAGGCCCCTTAATCTAAGAAAGGTTCAAGGTGAGTTAACCTGGTAATCGAACCAGAGTTAGATCAAGGAGTGATTGATAACATTTGATGATTAATGAGGAAAAAAATCATCATATCCTCATTTGGCATATGAGCTTCAGCTCAGTAATTGGCCCCAGGGTCACAAAGCCAGCAAGTGTCAGAGATAGGATTCAGACCCAGCTCTTTCCTGACCCCAAGCCAATTCATTATATTGTGCTGTCTTTGCTTTCCTCACCACAACCCAGCCCTGGGAGACAAGGTATAATTATTATTTCCATTTTATAGATGAGGAAATTGAGGCTTAGAAAAGTTAAGTGAGATTTGGACACACATCTTCTCACATCCAAACCAGCATTTCTTCCATTATACTATGCCACCTCTGCATAGTTAATTTCTTTCCAGTTCATTTTGGCTCCTCAACTAAGCCATAAGTGCCTTGAGGGCAGGGCCCCTATCTTATGCTTCTCTTACATTCATTGTAGAACCTAACAGTGCTGAGCAGACAGTATTTGCTCAGTGATCACTTGTTGACATTGCAGGTTGAATAGCCAGGAGTACAAAGATCAAACTATGTCATCCCAGCTCAACCCTGAATAGTGTTCAAGGCTTCTAGTTCAAAGGAGAGATCAAATAAGTGGAGGGTATCTTGAGATATGTCTCTGATACATAGCAAAAAAAAACATCAGACTTTTTAAATAAACAGTTCATAGTAAAGGACAAGAGGGGAGTACATGAAGGTAGTGAACCCTCAGTACTGCTTAATTTACCGACACTTACCATCAGGAGGAGTATGGCTCTGTGCCAGAGTTCAGGTTGATATGTCCTGACTCACCTAGGATAAGTGGGGGGGGTGCTTTGATTACACCTGCACCTCATTGGTATACTCATTCTTAATCATCTCTCTCTTCTCTCTATCTCTTTCTCTGGCTCTGTCCCTCTCTCTCTCTGTCCCTGTCTCTCTCTTTCTCTTCTCTCTCTCTCTCTCTCTCTCTCTCTCTCTCTCTCTCTCTCTCTCTCTCTCTCTCTTCCCAGCTTCCCAGAGAGCAGCAGAGAATCCAGATGGATTCCCTTGCATGCCCTGGTTTGATTCCTCAAGGAGGACAGATTGGTCACATACCCATATGGCCATAGTTGAAAGCAGTGAGTTAAGCAGTAAGGTGCCCGAGGGAGAGGATGTCTTTCTGTCAAAGCAAGAACACAAGGCAGCTATGAACTTTGAAGTCCAAAAACCTGAAAATGCAATCACAGAAGAATGGAGGAAAAGTTCAGGGGAGTCACAGGACACTGGCAAGGGCCTCTGTTGGGTTTTCAAGGGGACAAAAGGATGCTAAAAAGAGGATTCCTTGCAGGACAGGGTGAGGGCTGCTTTCAAGGTACACTTCTCAGCCCATCTCCATCTCCATCCATAAAGTGAAGCCCAGCTAAGGAGATGGGAATAGGAACATGGAGGGCTGATTATGTTTTGATTCCTTGCTTTTTTCACAGACTGCCCCCTTCAGATTATTTTTCTTTTGACCAATCCCCAAAATCATGATCTGTTTTTTCTGGACATAAAACTCAGCAGCAAAAACAAATAAGAGTACTTTTCCCCAGCTCCAGGAGCTAAGGATACAGTTCACTTTAAGTGTATTCTCCCTTTCAGTGGCCTGTTAAATGATGACCACTTAGAGTGAGGAGTGCTAGAAATCTGGGGATTTTTTGTAGTAAGGAGCTGAGAGACAGGGATCAAGAACCAGGGTTTGCAACACTGGGTGAGCAGGATAATGTTTACCCTACTATTAAAAAAAAATAAAAACACCTCCCTCCCATTTCCTAGACTGAAACAATGCATTTGTAGAATCATATAACTTTAACATCTGACATCTAAAGGTGTTCTGGTCCATCCACCTTATTTTACAGACAGAATTGAGGCCCAGAGCAGTTGTCACTTGCCTAGCCAAGATGATATAGCTAATTAGTGACAGACTAATTGGGAATAAATGATACTGGAACCCCTTATCTCCTGACTTCCAAGCTAATACTCATTTTACCACAGCACAAAGTCATCATTTCAATTTCTTTTTATTAACTGACTGCAAATAAACATGGAAACTTTAACTATACAAACATAATCTGAGATGTAGAATAGTAGAAACTCCAAATCTAGGTCAATTCTAAAAACACCCAGAAGATCTAATCATTCACTCACTCATTCATTCAAAACACTATACTAAGATGCTATTGGCTTTACCGAAAACACAAGCCATAATCCTTGCAATCCAGAAGCTTTCAGTCTAGTATAGGGATAAAGTGTGTACATGAGCACTTGCATAAACACATGATATCTCTGATTTTGACAGAGCATTGAGGTGTTACCAAAACTCACACTTAGACTGGTAGGATAGGTTCCCCAGAAGGCAACTGTTACCTTGGGTTCTAGGGCACCCTGTGGACAGTTACTCCCAAAATTATAGTTCACATTACAAAGGAACGGTTAACTAGGAAAATATTCTTTGCAGAAAGTTCTCTGTTAGAGGTCTCATTTCCAAGATATAAGAGCCATTCCCCAGTAGAAGAGAGGTGATGGAGCCAAGTTGCAGAATAAGGCATGAATTTTTAGATATGGCTAATGTGGAAATTAGTTTTGATTGACTAAGTATATGGAGAAAGGCTTTAAGCAGGCAGTTTTCAAAGGAAGAAATCCAAGTCCTCAATAAGCACATGATAAAATGCTCCAAATCACAAATCATTAGAAAAACACAAATTAAGATGACACAAAGATTCCTCCTCACATGGGTCAGATGGGCAGATGATTAAAAAAAGGAAAATCACAATTGTTGGAGTGTCTGTGGGAAAATACAAACACTAATGGACCATTGGTGAAAATGGGAATTTGTCCAGACATTCTGGAAAGCAATGTGGAAGTATGCCCCAAAAGTCACAAAACTGTACGTACTCTTTGACCCAGTGATACCGCTATTAGAGGTATACTCCAAAGAAATCAAATAAAGAAGAAAAGGACCCAAATGGACATAAAATTTGATAGCAGCTCTTTTGTTATAGCAAAGAACTGGAACCTTAGGGCATGTCCATCAATTGGGGACTATCTAAAAAAACTATGGTATACGGATGTAATTGAATATTATCTTTGCTATTAAAAATGACAATTTCAGGGAAATTTGAGAGTTATTACAAAACTAACGCAGAGGAAAGTGAGCAGAACCAATAGGCTAATATATACAATAACAGCATCATAAAGACAACTTTGAACGACTTAAGAACTCTAACAAATGCAATGAGAATACATAAGTCTAGAGGGCTGATGATAAAGCATGCTGCCCTCCTCCTGACAGAAGGGATGGACTCAAGTTACAGAATGAGTTTTTAGACATGGCAAATGTAGACACTTGTTTTACTCAACTATCAGGAAGGTTTTATTTCTCTTTTTTCCCAGTGGAGGAGGGGATTGGAAGAGAGAAGGGAAGAGATGAAAGAGAGAAAGAGAAAGGAAGGAAGGGAGACAGAGACAGAGACAGAGAGAGATGGAAGAGAGAGAAAGATCCATTGAGAAAGAACCCACTACTTATTGAAATAACCCATTCCACTTTGGGCAGAGCTTTCATTGCTGGTTTTTCCTTTCATCAAGATTAAATCTGTCTCTGTAACTTCAGCTCCTTACGCCTGGTATTGCTCTCTGAGATCAAGCAGAGCAAGTCTGATCCCTCTTCTATATTACTGTTCCTCATAATTGAAGGCTTTTATTACACACCCTACAAGTCTTCTTTCTTCAAGCTAAATATTCCTAATTTCTTCAATCAATCTTCATGTGATATAGCTGCTAGCACCTTCACCATCCTGATTTCTCTTCTCTGGACATGCTCCTGTTTATCAGTACTAAAACGTGGTATCCAGAACTTAACATAATACTCTAGGTATGGTCTCACCAGAAAAGTGTAAAGAGACATTATCACCTCTTCATTCTGAACACTATGCTTCTCGATCCAGCATTAAATTTTTCTTGTTGTTGTTGCTTTGACACATTGTTGGCTCAAACTGAGCTTTTTAGTCAACTAAGAACCCCAGTTCTTTTTTATATGAACTTATCAACTCCTCCAGGATGAAAGGATATTTGGAAGCTGAAAGGAGACAGGGTTAGAAGCAATTCTAACAGGAAGATTAAGTAAGTCATAGCAGGGATGTATGGAATGTTAAAGAAGGACTAGCACCTCTGGGGTGAGGGCTTGCTGAGCCCTTTTCAGGACTGTTCATTCTCCTGTGATGTCCATATGCCACCCAAGTCTAACCTGTGGTTCCAAGAAGCTGTAGCATGTATAGCAACCACACCTTGGTAAAGCTGTCTGGGCAGATGGGCTAAACCAGGTTGAGGGTAACCAATGGGCCACAGTTAGGGAGTTATGGGGATGGCTACCCCAACCATGTGAAGACTTCCCCCAGTGGAATGGGTGGATGAGAATAATTTGTTCCAATGTCCATGAAAGCTGCTGAAGCAAGCACTGTGGAGTGCTTAAAGCCTGGTCAAACATTAAAGATGCTAAGGGCATCCACTGTATCCCAGGCCACTGCCAGTAGTCCTGAGTTTTGTCTTGCCCCTGGGCTTCAATGACTCTAGAAGAGAGAGTGAAGCTGATGACTTCCTACAATTGCCTCACTCAAATCCAATTCACCCATGAGTCAAGACATCATTGGTTCTCTTCAAAACAACAAAAACAGCCAGGATTGAGTGGTTAACACAAGGGTCAGTAAAAAACATATTTGCCTAAATGCTTACAAATACTTTCAAAGGGACCTTAAACTGAAAGTGGGGAGATGGAGGAAAATCATATATACACATATGTATGTGTACATATCTGTGTGCATATGTATATATACACACATTTACATGCATCCTGTGTGTATGTGTGCTAGATCAGATCAAACTCAAATAGAAACAGGCACCAGACCATACTCAAGACTGCATATTGACTTAAAAAGGTACATGTTAACTTTATCTATGTTCTATTGTATTTTTATTTATTTTGTTAAATATGTCCCAATTACATTTCAATCTGGCTCTGTATTGGAGATTGTTACAACTGCAATGCAACCTGCCTCATGTTTTATACCTCCAGACTAGATGACCCCTGAGGTCATTTCCAACTCTGAGACTGAGTGATTCTGTGCTTCTTGATACTAATATTCCATCTGGAACTACCGGTGCAAGTGTGGAATGATCTTCTTTCATTCACTGAGGCAAACCTGGTGACATGAGCCCAGAACACATCCATTCTTCAAAAATGCCACTAATTGTCTTACCTACCACACGCCTTTTCCGAGCCCTTCTCCCAAGGGCTATGCCTTCAGATTAACGATAGCCCAAAGAACCTCAATATAGCAAGTCTAGCCTGACCCTACAGAAATCACAGAACTCAAAAAAGACTAGGGAAGTCTAATGATTACATCTGGATTGGAATCCTTTCTAAAGATGGCCCTAAGGGAATGAGGAAGAAAGGAATGCCTCAGACTGAGTTATCTCCTGTGTTCTATTTTACAGTAAGACTGACTTCTGGTTAGCTCAGTAATTATTAGGTCTCTTGAGTCTCCTGCTAGGAATCCCCATCCAGTTTGCTCTCCATCTAGTTGGATGCGCCAATTACTTAGACTCTTCAAGTGATGCAGAGGTAACATTGTCCTGGAGATCATACTCTAGGACCCTTTGTAAATCTAAATCGAGTAGCCTAATGATACTATGTTTGGGGGTGGGAATGCCATTTCCACCAAGTGCATCCTGCTCATGCTAATTAGCATTGGTGTTAAAAGACCTTGGTTCCCATTCCTGCTCTGGACAAGTCACTTAACCTCTCAAACCCTCACTTCCCTTGTCTGTAAAATGAGAGTGATAATCAGGGCACGGACCCCAGGAGGTAGTTGGAAGAAAAGCACTTTGCAAACTGGGCAAACTATAAATATTGGGCTTTAATTGTTATGAATTGCCCCCCAAACACCCCTAAATGGCTTTCTACTCCCAGTCATCTTACTCTATTCCGACAAGTGCTCTGAACTTAGGCAAGATAGAGAAATATGATTCTGTGGTGTTTTTCTAACGTTATTCACACCTGCTAATGAATCGCTCCCTTTGGCTGTGTAGACAACAAAGTAAAATAAACAACTTCAAGGGACCCATAAGTGAGTTATTATCTTAGTATAGACCTGGAAATATAACTTGGATTAGCCCCGGTGCTATTTCCCTTATTTAGACCTGGCCTAAGGGGCATTTCCATTGGGGGATCTGAAGCTTTGGAATTCTCTCTCTTTCCTAGTCCAACAAAGCTCTAATTTATTGACCTTCAGGGCACAATACAAAACACCTGTTGACTCTGGCATTTCCTCAACCTGCACAGAGAATCTTGAGAGTTAAAAAGGAAGAGAGGTCTTGTTTTTTTTTTTTTTTGGAGTGGAGGGGAGGAGAGACCACCCTTTGTTCTATATTTTTCTACTGTGCATATACTCAGGAGCCTATGCAACAGGCCCCTTCTTCTAATCCAGAAAACAAATGTATTTTGCATACCTGTACCAAAGATGCCCTTAAACGTGATACCTCACAACAAGGGCTTCTTCTCTCACAGCCACAGATCTGTGGACTAAAAAAAAAAAAACAAGCCTGGCTCCCTTACAGTACTGACAGGTGGGGAAAGTTGATTGAACAGCAAAGCTCTGTCCTTTGTATGGCAAAAAAAAAAAATACTCCTGAAAGAATGTGAGAACATTCCTGTCTACCCACCAAACAATTGTTTTCTGAGCACGCCCTAATAGCTCGTGTTCACCCTGGATGAAAAAGATAATGAAACCCAAACAAGCCTTGGAAGCAAGGAGGAGGAACAGGAGTGTTTCCAGAGCTCCCAGACTGCACATGCTCCATCTGCAGGCTCCAGAACACCAGGGAAGCAATTGGCCCATTTGGGAGATGGAGAAAGAAAAGAAGGGAAGGACTCTTTACTCTACTCCAAACACAAGGCCTCTCTGGTTACTCCTGACATTGCCACATCCTTGACTTCTTATCAGCTGCATCTGCCATAATGGCTCATGCCCACAGGATCTAAACTTTGAAGAGGCCTAAACCTGGCACTAGAAAGGTTCCTGTCTCCTAGGAAGGAGAGAGGGATGGGAAGCTTGCACAGGAAATGCACAGGACTCCCAATGCCTCCATTTAATTGATAACGACATCCTCTAACTTCAAAGAAAGAAAGGCAAGTCATTTTGTTTTTTTGTTTTTTAAAGCTTCTTATTCCCCAAAATGAGAGTCAGATTTCTAAAAAGAAGTAGGTTTCCAGACCAAAAAAGTGGGGGGCTCCAATTTGTTTGTAGAAAAAGTAGACATGCCTGGGGTGGGCAATAAATTGAGATCCAGACTTCACAGAGCATTTCAGCCCTTGTTGCTTACAGTAGACAACACAATGCTAGTTCATTAGAGCTGTCTTTCAATCAGATGATGTTCTTAGATTTTTCAGGAACTACCCAAAAATCGTGGGCTGGAGAAAATTAAGGAGAGTGGTCATGGAAGGAAAGAAGCACAGTTTAGATGAGGTTTAAGAAGAGACAGGAAATTGAAGAGATGGAGAAAAGCAGACATAGGTCTACATTTGAAAATTCCATAAGCAAACAAATGACACTACTTAAGTAAACTTGTTAATTGTCTGATCATTTAAAATCTGGACTCTATCAGTGTTTGAAGAAGAAAGGAAATAATTTTCTGACGTTTTTCTGTATCTAAGTATAGAAACAAAACAAAATGACATAGTCTTAAACAAAACAGACTATTGTAGGTTTGTGCATGTGTTATTTTTTAAGTACAAAATAAAGTCCAACCAGATGAAAGAGATGAGAGCTGCTGTGTCTCATATTAAATCCCTAATATAGCCCTCTGGACATGGGTGCAGCTCCCCCTCCCTCTGGCCAGGAGGCAGAGAGGTCCTTGTTCATCAGGGATGCAGCATTTGAGGAAGATCAATCTCAGAGTAATGGCCAGGGAAGAAAATTTTGTTGTGTTGTTCTTACCAAGAAGATGGAAAAGTAATGGGCTTTTCTGCTGGGGTTGGTAGCTATACTGAGCTAAGCAGGGAGCCTAGGAAGTACAAACATCTAAGTAAACACCTGAGGCAATCCAAGACAGGACATAGATGGAGACGGTGTGATGAAGAGCCTTCCAGAGAGAGACAGGTTATAGACTTGTCCCAAATGTGCTGGAAGATAAGCAGGGAAGCAAGCAACTCTACACACTGGGCTTGGTCCTTCACTGAAATCTTCAGCCAGGCTTTGGTTAAAGAGGGAGAGTCCAGGCTTTTCCTTGTCACGTGTCTTTGAGGTTCCTGTTTCCTAAGCCACTCTGAGGACATTCAACAATGTGGCTGATAGGATTTTCTCTTGTTTTATTACTCATTTACATCTCAATTAAATGTTTTACTGTTCCATCGTTGTCAGACTTAACATGGCAAGCGTCTATGCTCTCCCTCCTCCACTCTAACTATTGACCTCTCTGGTTTCCTTTAAGTCCCAACTAAAATCCCACCTTCTACAGGAAGCCTGCCCTGACTCCTCTTAATTCCAGTGAGCATTTTCTAGGAGTTTTGATTCATTTTTCTCTCTCTAGCGACCAACATTTGGTACAGTTAGAAATGTCATTTGTGGCTCTGGACAAGATAAAATAAACTGGCTCATGCAAGGTTACCATCAGTCTTGGTTCAAAGCACTGTGACCATCATGTCTCAAACTGAGGGAACTCCTAATTTAGAAGCATGAAATACATGGTGTCTCCCAAAATCTGAGTTCCATTTTAAGCTTTTTAAAATGGCACTGAGTCTTTGGGTACACCCTGTATATCAAAGCAGGACATTCCTTCTGTCTCATTGCATTTTGCTGATTAAATGTGTTCAAGTCCTGACAATTAACAATTTTACCCTTTTTAGAAACCAGAGGGAAGCTGATTGGTGCATGTAGTTCTGCTCGACCTACTAAATCCTACAGTGAAACATGGCAAACTATTATTTAGTGACAACTCTATTCTTGACTTGACTTTGGTTTACCTGGCTCCCAACCTCTCCAGTCTTCTAAATGCCTCATCCTAGTCCTGATTCCTGTATTGTATCAGTTCCTATGGATTTGACCCAGTCAGTAACTCCCTCACGAACAGCTAACACTTCAACTTTGCTAATATGGCCTCTCCAAAAAAGGCACTACAAGGACAAAAGGACCACAGACACTAAAGCATACAAACTGGACCCTACACAAGACATATCTCTAACAGAGCTAGCATGGCATGATGGATAGACAGCTGTCCATAGGGTCTGGCTTCAAATCCTGCCTCCTGGCCATAAGACCCTAAACAAGTCATTTAACCCACTAGACAGCTCTTTAAGACTCTTAAATTTCAGAGAAGGTGCCAAACTACATCACTAGCTTCCTCATCCAGGAGATCTCCATACCTATGAAATAACAGGTCGAGTTCCTAAGCCAAGGGTGGGAAACCTACAGCCTTAAGGCCACAGATTCCCCACCCCTGCCCTAACCCTTCCTACATGTCACCCTCCTGTGCAAATAGTTTGAGGTCACTCATATTTTAGAAGTGAGAAATTTTAGCACCTTTACCCAAAGGAATAACCCTAGCCTAGTCTCAAAATATCATTTAAGAGGGCCTCAGTAAGCAGTACCACAAGGACTTGGGAGGCAGTATACAGTAATAAAGAGAATACTAGAAATTAAACCATACCACTCACCTCTTGAGGGGAAAAAACGAACTAGAGACATAGATTTTCAGACATAGCCAATGAGTTGAATTATTTTACTTGACTATACTTATCTCTTAGAAGCAAAGGTTCAGTGAGGATGAAGGGTAAGGATAAAGGTGGGGGAAAAGTCAATAAAACATTTTTAGAGTACACAGAAAATAACTAAAAGAAGGTTCAGAAGGGAATGGAAAAAGTAATATCATTAATACTTATTAAATTTAACTTAAATTTAATACTTTAAAACAAATTATACATTAACAGTTCGGTTTCATATAAATTCTACTTTTTTGACCATTTTTATATACTGAAATGTTCACTTTTTCAATGATGAAGTTCATAATAAAAAGGAAATTTAAATTTTGTAAAAAATAAAGAATACTTGTCATAAAGTCAGGAAACATTCAATCTGGGCTCTGATAATTAATCTCTATGTATCATGGGGAAAGTCTATAATTTCTCTAATCCTGTTTCCTTGTCTATAAAATGTGGATAATATATGCCGGCACTAATGTATCTTATAGAGATTTTGTGAAGAAAGTGAACATAAACCTTTAAGCGCTATCTAAGAAAGGATTGTTGATATTGAAGGTAGAAAGATCAGGTAGATGTTTATACCAGAACTTGCCTGGAACCCATATCAGCTTCCATAAAACTCCATAGCGTCTAAGTAAATGTAATGAAAAGGAGAGTGATCTTCTGTTCACTTGGACAGCTGCAAGATCTGGATAATTCATAAATGCATGCATTCTTAGTACCCACTGTTCGGAATTTGTTCCAGCTTCCTCTCTGAGAGAAATAAATAACTTTGTAACAACTAAATCACAGGAATTAGTTGGGCAACTGTCAAAGACATAAAAGTGTTCTGGATTCCCCTAGTTCCCATTTGTCTAATTGCCTTTGTGGGCTCTTTGAATGAATGAATGAGCATTTGTTAAGAACTCACTGTGTCAGTGAGCACTGGGGATGCAAATAAAAATGTAAGACCATGCTTGCTCTCAAATGAGCTCACATTCTAGTTGAGAGAGAAAACACATGGAGGAGGTTTCAGCTGCAAGTCGGATGGAAAGGTCCCATGGTCCTTAATGGCAAAGCAGATGGTGGTACATTTTCTTCTATGGCACTTCCTTTTAGAAAACCATATCCATTTCTGACACTGTGAAACTTCTTTTTCCTACTTCGTACCTCTGGTTACTGAAAAAGCAAAGTTTACAGCATCTGGGAAGCCAGTTTTCAAGTCACATATCTACATTGTCCCGTGGACAATGGCTGTGGAGGCTGGATAAGAAGCAGGGCCAGTGGTCTTTGGTAGTGTTACATGGAATCAAGGAGACTTAGCCAAGTAAAGATTTTCGCCAATATTGCAAAGAAGATTTAAGGGTTGGGGAGGGAGCAAATTTCTAGGCCACAGCACAGAAAAAAAATAAACAGAATCAAATGTAATTCTGAGGTCAGCACTACTAGCTTCCCCCAGAGGCCTCCCCAGAGTTCCACCAAGCACAGACCCATAGCCTTGATTCCCACCATCATGAAGGATATGCTGAACACTGACTAGAAGAGTTCTATACCAAGAAAATGTATCACCAACCCATTCTTTAAGCCCCTTTTTTTGTTCAGGACACCTGCTTTATCAAAAGAGATGGTCTTACCAAGCTTTATGAAAATGACTTCAGTGAGTTTGACCACAGAGTGAATTTTCTCACATTGGCAGCTAGGTAGCACAATGGCTAGAATGGTAGGGCTGGCATTGGGAAGACTTTAATTCAAATCTGACCTCAAATATTAATGTTGTGAATTTGGGCAAGTTACCAAACCTCTTGTCTTCCTCACTTTTCTCAGGTATAAATTGGAGATAACCATAGCACTTATTCCCCAAGGTTGTTGAGAGTTTAAAATTTGATCATATTTGTAAAACAGATTACAAATCTAAAACACTGTAAGATGCTAGCCATCATCATCATCATCAGTAGTAGTAGTAGTGTCACCATCATCATCATCACCCATGTAGTCAGATGGTAGATCCCAATATTGCTTTTATTTTTCTGGAAAAGACTCAGGAAGAAAAGTGAAAAGCAGTAATGAGGCAGTGAACCTATGTAAAACAGCCCCTGGGACTTAGAAATTAAACACTGGAGACCTACAGGTTGTGAGGAAACAAATAAGGATGTAAAGAAATGCCACTCTTCCTGATGTGATGTCCATGCATGGTTGTTTCTAGGACCTTTCCAGTAAATATTATCAAACAACTAATCATTCTCCTAGACTGTACTGATATCATAAAATGTCATTATTTGGGCATCAGGAAGGAGCTTTTATCTTGGTCCTTGCAGGACTTCTTGGTGAAAAAGTTTAAAATTGTTCATTTACCCTGTTCTGGAGTCTCTACTGAACTTATAAAGGCAGTGACTGATTGATACCCTCTGTGCATTTGACAGTGGAAATTCAGAAAAACTCCAAACCTTGAAGACATCCTAGAACGAGTAGCTAAATCTAACTGCCAATGAAGCTCTGCGCCAGCAGAAGAGTCAGTGGTTGTGTTCCATGGAGAAGATTCTCATCCACCCCACCAACCACAAACATCCCACCTATGATGAAATGGACCACACACTAAAGTTACCGTGAATGAATTGGTGCTGCTGAGATAAAAACCCTTTCAGTGAGTCTGGTGAAAGGTAGCATTGATGAAATGGATAAGCAAGCAGACATGACTTGAATGAAACTTTAATGACAGATTTGCAGCACATCAAAGGGATGAAGGATTGACTGGAGTTCTGGTATACAGATGTGAAGAGTATGGAGAGATTGGTAAAGCACCAGGACCATAACACCCGAACTTAGAGAACTCTTCACTGCCTGTGGGGAGAAGCAGATATGGTTATTGAAAATATTTAGCTAGACCAGGCTAAGAAGTGTCAGTCTACTATCCTCATTCATGTCTGTGGTTTGATTAGGACTTAAAGGAGTAGCACCCCCCCAAAACAACTATTCTACTCATCCAAAACCAGGAGGAGACTGTCCCAGAGGAACAGTATTTCATTCTTTGCCTAGAAGTTGGGGAAGGTTCTAGAAGCCATGAACCTCTAGGTGATGGATATTGGTTTTTTATCTTTTTTTTCCTTCATCTTGTATGAATATATTTTATAGCATGGTATAAGAATTGCTGGAATAGTACCTTTACCTTCCCTCTCCCCCCCAAAAAAACCCATAATTATGAAAGTCAAAAATCCAGAGAATTGGGTGGAAAAGAATTGTCAAACCATAAAAGACAGCAGGAGGTAGTGTTGATAATGTCTGCATATTAAGTGATTCTAGTACTCTAGCTCTGGGAAACTGAGGCAGAAGCCAAGACAAAAGAAAATCATTAAAATGAAGTAAAAAGTGAAGGAAATTCAAAGAAAATCAGATAAAACTAGGAGCAAAGTAAGTCCTTGATAGTTTTCTAGATAACATGACTCTCTAGTTGAGTATCCATTTAAGGGAAATTTGTATATTCCAGCCATCTATCTGTGCAAGAGTCATGCTTTCAGATACCAGGATCCACACAAATATGTTTCAAGTTCTCTACCCTAAAATTCTCTTCTGCTAAAAATGTAGGTTTTTTTAGGATTTGAGCAACAACCCCAGAATCCTACAGTGGGAAAGGACCTCATAAGTTATTCCATACAATCTTTAGCCAAAGCATAGAATCTCTTCTATAATGTCCTCCACAAGTGGTCATCCAGCCTCTATCTGGTTGTCCAGTAACAGAGAACCCATTACCTCCAGAGACAGCCCTTAATAAACTCATGGAAAGTTTTACCTTATATGAACCCAAAATATGTCTTTTCACTGGTCATAGTTTTTCCTTCCAGAACCTAATTCTTCTTACAACATATCACAATATAATAAACATGTAAGTGCCTATTATGTGCCAAGCATTGTGCTAAGGGCTGAGGATACTAATAATAAGAAAAAAAATGTTCCTGCCCTCAAGGAAGAAGACAACACACAAAAGAGGGGTAGTGAGAGGAGAGAAGGCACCTAGCAGCAATGATGATGGTGGATTTAATCCAAAGACAGCAACTGGTGGGAAATTAAAAATTGACTGGGCTTCTTCCATAAAACATGTTTTTCAAATATTTGAAAATAGCAATATACCTCCCTTAAGTTTTCCCTTCTCTAGGTCAAATACAGCCTCTAAGAGTTATCCCCAGGGGACTATGTATATTCAGGAATCAGGATTTGCTTTTCTTTCCACCTCCATCCATCTATTCTTTTGTCTGAAAGTCTGAAGACCACTTTTCCATACTAGAGGTCCTCCCTTCTATGATTAAGAGGTGACTAAAATTTATTTTGTAATTTCCTCCAAAGAAAACTTGGCTGAGCTCTGGTCTCTTAGCCTGCCCATTGTGGATGTCAAGAGCTAAAGCTCTCTGGGATCCACAATATTCATACTGGAGCTATGGCTGTCATTACTGTCTACATTATTACTCATAATAAAAATACAAATTCTTAGGATCATAAATTGAGAACATGAAGGGACTTTAGAAATCATCTAGTCCAATCTCTTCATGTCTTCATGTGAAAGATAAGGAAAATGAAGCCCAGTGATTTAAAGCGACTTATCCCAGGTCAGGGCCAGCTAGGTGGCACAGTGGCTAGAATACCAAGCCTGCAGTCAGGAAGACTCATTTCCATTAGTTCAAATCTAACCTCAGACATTTACTAGCTGTGTGACCCTGGGCAAGTCACTTAACCCTGTTTGCCTCAGTTTCCTTATATGCAAAATGAGTTGTAGAAGGAAATGGCAAACCACTCCAATATCTTTGCCAAGAAAATCTCAAATGAGGTCAGTCAGACACAACTGAAAAATGACTGAAATCCCTGATCACAGTGGAAAAAGCCAATATTTGAACTCAGATTCTCTTACTCTATACTCTTACACTATGCCTGATATTGATGGGCCCTGAGGCTTCTTAAGACATTATTAACAAAATTAAAATGATGAAATAATTTTTACATGAAAGAGACTGCAAGGTTTCTGTGACTTTTACAATGAAAAGTAGGCTAGTAAATGAAGTGGATCATTTGGTTTGGATATGAAGTTTACAGGGATGTCTAGACAAAACTACCTGACAAAACCTGAAAGTAATTTCAAGGAGTTTTAATACCAGTCTCTATCATTTTTGATAACACAACATGAGAACAAAAATCACCAATATAGAGAAAAGTTCCTGGCAACTCACATTGCCTTTCCCCTGAAATTGCATCATTCAAATCATTAGTTCCTTGGGGCAAGAACTTGGTTATTTTCTTTGGCCCAACTTTACCATGCAAGGCATGGGCACCTCCTGGTACCATAGAAATATTACATAATAATTTTGTAAACCCTCTTTCAATACTTCTGTAGCCACTAGTGACTCCAAGCCCACTATGGGTGGGGGGCTGGAGGGTGGGCAGGAATCTTTCAAAATGTATACGGTTTGGATGAAGGACTGTTTACCTGTTAAAGCATGAAGTCTATACTAGACTATCTGAGAGAAAGGTCACTATGTCAGAGTTTCCATTTCAAGGAATCTCCCATATCAGTGAAGTCTCCCTGGTGCAACATCATCAAAGAATAGGGAGTTTTTGAAAGGACAGCAGTGCTATAAGAAAATGATTCCTCAGGGCCATCCTTGTAGAATAAAGCCAAAAAGCATTCTGACTCATAAAATGGTGCAAAAATGTAAGGAAACTTGGAAGCGATTAGACCTGAGTTCAGATACCAGCTCTGCCCCTTAATGCCTGGGTGAATTGAAAAACTGATTTAACCTTCCTGACCATCCGTTCCTTCATCTGTAAAATGAAAGGGTAGGACAAGATGACCTCTAGGTCCCTTCCAGCTCTGGATCTGTGATCCTATGACAACAGTATTTGCCACAGAGTACAGAGCACCTAGGTGGCACAGCAGATAGAGCACTGGGCTTGGAATCAGGAAGACTTATCTTCCTGAGTTCAAACCCAGCCTCAGACACTTACTGGGTGACCCTAGATAAGTCACCTAACCCTGTTTGCCTCAGTTTCCTCATCTGTAAAATGAGCTGCAAACCATTCCCGGATCTTTGCCAAGAAAACTCCAAGACGGGATCATGAAGAGTTGAACATGACTGAACAACAATTGACATGACCACAGGAATGGTCTGAGCAGCAGGAACCAGGAAGAACCCTTTTCAAAGATTTCAAATTTTAGTTTAATCAATGTTCTTGCCTCCCAAGACCTTGGTTTCTTTTCGGTCTGAACTAATTTGTGATTTTGTATTGCTGAGTTTCAGACGAGCAAAGCTTCCTTCTTTAAAACCATCTAAAATATTAGATCAAACCAAATCCCACCCATGTTAAATTCTCAAACTCCATGGTATAAGTCAGTACCTGATTTCTTTCACCTTTATAGTTATGATTTTTTAAAAGATCTTCCAGCTCACGGGGACTGTCTTGTACAATAACTGAACTGATTGTAATCTGCAATGGGAATGCCATACATTGTTTTTCAGGGATGTAGAAGCTGAAAAGTACAAGAAGGACGGAAAGCTCATCTTTGCAAGAATTAGCTGAAGGAACCAGGGATCTTCAGCCTGGAGAAAAGATTTGGGAAAGAGATGGGTAATGTGGTGTAATGGTTAGAATAGTCCACTTGGAGTCAGAAATACCTGGGTGTGAGTCCCTAATCAGATGCTAATTCTCTGTGTCACTCAGACAATCTCAGCCTCCATTTCCTCACCTGTAAAATGGGGATAATAATATCCCCCACCCCCCAGGGCATGTTGTGAGGATCACATAAGATAACATAAGAAAAGCACTCTGCAACCCTTAAAGTACTTCACAAATGTAGACTGTTATTATGATTATTCAGGTATTTAAAGGACTATCCCGGAAAAGAGATTAAAAATAATCCACTTGGCCCCAAGTAGCAGAACTAGGACCAGTGAGTGTGAATTATAGGATGTTAATTTAACTCTAGCCACTATGCTAGGGAGTCATAGAGTGCCAGGACTGGAGTCAGGGAGACCTGAATTTCAATCTGATACTTACCAGCTGTGTGACCCTGGGCAAGTCACTTAACCCTGTTTGCCTCAGTTTCCTCATCTGTAAAATGAACTGGAGAAGGAAATTGTGAATCACTGCAGTATCTATGCCAAGAAAACCCCAAATGGGGTCACAAAGACTTGGACACAACACAAACAACTAAACAATAACAAAAGTTTAACTCAGTGTAAAGAAAAACTTCTCAACACAGCTTTCAGAATAGAATGGATTGCCTTGCTAGGTGTTGGGTTCTGTGTCATTGCTTGATTTTTAACAGCTCTGAAAGTTCTCCACACCAATAAAAGCCAATTCTGCAGCAAAGCAAAGACAAGGCTAAATCAGGGTCTTTAGAACTAAAAGTCATTTTAATCCAATCCACTGAGTTCTATTTCATGAATAATGATTAAATACCTACTATGTGACAGGCACTGAGAATACCTGACACACATGAAAAATGGCAAGGAACTAGATAGTGTAGTAGATATAGCCCTGAACAGACTTGGAACCAGAAAGACCCAGGTTCAAATCCTGCTTTGGCCACAAATTAGCAAGCCCTCTGTTCAAGAATAGACTCGGATCTTCCATCCCTCCCTTTCTCCCACCCCTCATATTCTATCAAAATGTCCATTCCTTCATCAAAGCTAATCTTGATTATACATTATAAAGAACTTTGTGATGTGAATGACTGAAACACCTCTAAAACCCTCCCAGGAGACTTTGCAATTAATTCATATTGAACTGGGGAGGAATTTGTGTTAATGTTAAGTGGTTTCTACTGGCCTACTACATAGATGTGCCAGATACTACAAGCACTTTCTCCCTCTGGAAATGATTCTGTAATACATTATGTATACTTCACATTTAATTTCTTGTGTGTATATTATATCCCTCAGTAGAATGTAAACTCCTTGACAACAGGGATCCTTCCTTCCCTCTTTCTTTCCTTCCTTTCTTCCTCTTTCTTTCTTTTCTCTCTCTCTCCCTCTCTTCTTTCCTTTTCTTTTTCTTTCTTTCTTCCTCTCGCCAATGCCTTGCACATAGTAGGTGTTTTAAAAACTTCTGTCAAAGGAAGGTAGGAAAAAATCATATATTAACTCAAATTGAATGAATTGCACCACTTAATTTAGCCTATACGTGAAACCAACCTTCCTTTGTAGATCCTACCCAATCATAGTGCAATAGTCGGCTACTTTGTTGACCTTGAAGAAGTGGCAAAAGGTCTTTCTGGTTTTGTTGCATTCCATATTGGGTATTTTGGGGACATTTCATTTTCTTGACAGGGAATTTTAGCTGCTGGTTTGAATTTAATTGAGGTGTTTTGTATGCACACACAGAGACCTTCAGGCAAGGGTGGATTTTTAATAAATCAAACAAATTCAGTGCTTTGTTCTCACGGAAACTTCCTCATGCCTCTTATAGGTACCCCAAAATATAGCACATTGAGAAACATAGATGACAAACAAACTTGACAAGAGCCTTGCATACTGCAGGATGAATGTCCTGGCAAGTGACCCTCAGGCCTTGAAGTCTAAGGGGCTGGTGCTACCCTGGAAATTAGATTCATAGCAAAGGAGTCCTTGAGGAGTCCAAAAAGGCCACCCAAGATTCGATCCAAATACTCCTTCAGATCTGGGACCAATCCAAGCTCAGGAATTTCCCCATACTGAGGAATCTAGGGTAAGCCAGGGATTGACTTATGCCCCTACTAGCTCCTCTTTCTCAGGGATGAAGGGGAATCAGACCAACTTTCAAAGAGCTAATGCCTTATGTTTACTAGGGCAGAAAGAGTGTCAACAAGCATTTATAATAAACTCTGGCTATATATCCTGATATATGGATGATAAAAAGAAAGGTATAAACAGTCCCTGCTCTCTAGGAGCTCACGTTCTAATAAGGAAGATATTATGTAAATGAAGCAGAAAATTCAGGGAACTTAGGTTAAAAAGATTTGGGTGTGAGTCCCAATTCTGACATTTACCAGCTGTGTAGTGATGGGCATGTCACTTCAACCGGCGGCCTTCAAACTTTTTGATTATGTATCCCTATTGGTAAAAAACTTCTAAGTACATGACACCAACATGAACATATCTAGTTATTTATAAATTACATATATATTACTATACTAATATTATACAAAACTATTCAAAAATAGAAATTTAAAAGATGAGATAGAGATGAATATTTTTAAAATAATATTTTATTAATGATATAAAAACCCTTTTATTCACTAAAATATTACTAATTATGATATTTGGGGTGAGAGAAATATCATTAAATACACTATTATTTGTGTATGTTTTAGTTTAGTTACTTCATGGTACAATGACTCAAAAATGTGTTTCTAAGGTCAGTTTATTTTATACTTGATTTTAATGTCTGTCATAGCTAAAAGACATCTTTCAAAAGGAGGAGTTTCGAATGGAGGGAGTGTACCACCATCTGTGTTTATTAAATCATGAACTCTTTTTTCGATCTCATCTACCAATTACTCAGATTTTTACCAAATTTGATTAGTAAAATTCTATCTTCCCTGATGTCATAGATCTTCCTGTAAACTAATTGGAATATATCATGCTTTTATATTTTTAACAAATGGGATGAAAACCCACTGAAATTCTTAATTTGGGAATACTTTTAAACAGGTTAAAAATTCCTTTTCCAAGTTTTTTTTAAGTCTGCAGTAATGAAGCAATAAGGATATACTTAGAATCATTGGCAGCAGTTCAGAGAAGAGAGTAGGTATCCAGGAGAGTGCGGTCAATGGTGTCAAGAAATTAAATGAGAATTTAGGGGTTTTGCAGAAGCCACAGATGACAAAAGAAGACCAGCAGACAACACAGAAAAAGTTTAGAAACTCAGAAATGCATAAAATATATCTATAATCTTGTATAATATCAACTCAGATTTTACAAGGTACTGTAAACTTCTCAGAAAAGAAAAAGAAAAAAATCAGACTTCTTCTCTGGTATGAAGGGAAGGACCAAACAATTTTCCAAATCGTGGAGCTCTGCGCCCCTAACCTTCTCAGTGTGAAAGGGATAACTGTAAATGTGACCACAACAACATAGATAAAACAATTACAAATAATTGAAAGTGAATGTTGCAAAATTACAAAGAACAAGCATGCCTCCAAAGAAAACATATGAGTAAATGAGCTTCCTGCCCGCCCTACCCTTCCAGGGTCCACATACACGCTCATTTTCAGAGATGACAGATCCAGACACATAGAACATTTTATATATTTTCAGATTTTTTCAATGTATTAAATGGTTTTGCTCATTGCTTTTTTTCCCCTCTCTTCTTCCTCTGTCTCTTTCTTGCTTTATTTTTTTCCTTTGAAAAATATTTCTGTGATATGGGATTACTCTCTGGGAGGCGGAAGGGCATGAGGGGAAATTTAAGTGATGTGAACATAAAAGATATCAATCGAAAGTTTTGTTTTGTTTCATTTTTAAGACAGGTGAGAGGAGAACCAAGGCAGAGAAGTATCAGGAAAATCCAAAGAAGAGAGAGGAGCCAGGAGGGGAAGGTGGCCAATAGTAGCAAATGCTTCAGAAAGTTTGAGAAGGATGAGGACTGATAAAAGGCCTTTAGATTTGGCAATTAAGAGATCATTAACTTTGGAAAGAGCTATTTCCATTGAACAATTTGGTGGTAAACCAGATGACAGAGGATTTAGAAAGGAATGAACAGAGAAGAAATGGAGATCAGGAGACCAGAGCAAGAAAGGAGAGAATTGGGGATTATGAGGTTAAGGAGTTTTGCGATGTAGAGAAGAGGTCAAAAAAGGCTATCCTATCTAGCATAGAAACTATATTCCATGCTGCCCAGAAGGGTCCCTTTTACTTTGACCCAAGCTGCCATTTGCAGTCATTATTAAATGGTAGTAGTACAAAGAGGTATTTCTGGGTCCCTATTTACCTGTCTACATATGAAAGCAAGATTCCAACAGGAATGATCTGAGTGCTTGTCCCTCATGCAATGATTCACAAGTTCCTGCGACATAGCTTCTGCTCTACCTTTTCTTCCCCCCACTGGAGTACCACACGGAGAGAAGCAGTCAACAGTGTGGTGACCCCAGAGGTGGAACACCAGTTTATAACCCTGAGCCTCCAGTCAAGCAAGTCTGTAGGAGCCAAATATTGATATGAATAAATATGATGATCCCAACAGCAAGTTATCACAAGGACGAAAGAAGGAATGTTGAGTATTATGGAGCTTGATATTCAGCATACAGCCCTACGGCACTTGGTGAGACTCTATATCTGTAATGGTTAGGTTTTAATAGGGCTTTGGTCATAGCTGTGTCTTTAAACATTTACTTAAATTTATTTATTTAAACAGTCATTAAACATTTATTAAACACTTACTATGTGCCAGGAACTGTGCTAAGCACTGAGGATACTACAAAAAGCAAAAGATGACCCTGCTCTCAAGGAGCTCACAGTATGATGGCAGAAACAACATGCAAACAACTATGTAGAAACAAGGTAAATGCTAGATAAATCAAAGATAATCAAAAGATTAATCACTTTAAATCACATGTCATTATCTTCTTCCATTGGTGGATACTATTATGGATCATTTTATGACAGCAACTGAATACATGCATAGAATAACACTCTATTATCTGAATATGGTATATTCATATGTTTAATGTATATTTTATGGCAAGATAAACTATTGCCACGGATTTTAAAGCTATTACTAAAATAAAATGAATTAGTATTTGCAAAATGCTAAAGAATTGTATACAAGATAACTTACAGTAGTATTAGTAATATATGTTTATTGTGTGGAAATATAAAAGATAGCATCTAAGAAAAAAGTTCTATCCCGGGCCCTTTTCTCTCTCTACTCTGTCTCTCCTGATAATCTCACCAGCTCCCATATATTTAACAACTATTTCTCTCCTGATGACCCTCAGGTCTATGTTTCCAGATGTAGCCTGTCTTGTGAATGCCAGTCTTCCATCACCAAACACCTGTGGTACATTTTGAAATGACTGTCCCACAGACATCTCATATTCAACATCTGTAAAGCAGAACCCATCGGCTTTCCCATAAAACCTACTCTTCTTCCAGTCTTCTCTATTTCTGTCAAGGTCATCATCATCCTCCAAGATACCCAGGTTTACAAGTTTTTCTCATCTTCAACACCTCCTTCTCACTCACCACACATATCCAAGCAATTGCCAAATCTTATAATTTCTCCATAGCATGACATCTTTCATATTTCATCCCTTCTCTTTAGTCATACACTATCCACACTAGTTTAGGTCCTTGTCCCCTCTTTTCTGAATTGTTGAAGTAGGCTCCTATTTGGTATCCCTGCCTCAAATCTCTCCCCACTCTAATCCATCCTCTATACAATTACCACAGTGATTTGGTGTAGGTCTGATCAGGTTACCCCCACACACACATCTCTCAGTAAACTCCAGTGCCTCCTTAGAACCCCCTAGGATCAAACATAACCTCCTCTGTTTGTTATTTAAAGCTTTTTGTAACCTGACCGCTTCCTACTTTTCCAGTCTTTTTATACATCACTTCCTTCTATGTACTCTACAATCCAGCTATGCAGATTATGGATTAATAGACACTGTAATGTACCATATAAAATTATCATATAATGTATCATATAAAATTTCTCAGCAGCATCACCTCTTTTGTTTTGATGGGAATTAATAGGATTGGTGAAGATTTTGTGCATGGTAAAAATGGATGGGCCTGGAGATTTTTTATAGCTACACAAGTTTTCTAGGGTATAGACTGCATCGATTGGCTACCTATAAAGATTTTTAAATTATATCTCTGGGGTTTTTTTCCTGTATTATGACAAATGTGTACCAACCAAGTCAAACTTTGTTCCCCCGAATGCTTCTCATCATCAATGTCTATATCTCCACTAGTATTTCTCAGACAGTGACCTGTAGAAATCCAGGTTTCTGTAAGGTAGCCCAAAAGGGTCCCTGAAAAAAAGCTATAATAGCAGACAGGTATGTAATGGAGTTCTGGCACATGCACCAGGGATGGCACCTGGGAAAGTAGCTCTCCACGTAAAAAGGAGCTGCTTCCTAAAGAATCATGATGATGTATAAGCAAAGTACCATGGAGAGAGAGAGAGATAGACTGTGAAGCATGCATAGACATTCTGTAACTGGTTCTGGTCAACTAATCACGTCAAAAAGGACATTCTTTGGCTGTTGAAGCATTCAAAAAGGCCCCTCTGCTTAAACTTCTGTCTTTTTACCCCAATTGCATCTGGAGGATCTCAGTGTCTCCTTTGCTAACAGTATCTGGTAAAGGCAGTGACCTCAGGAGAGGGAGCCATTGGAATTCATAGTCAGGCTCTGGGATAGATTTTACAGCCAACGAAGCATCAATAGATAAAGGAGAAAGGACATATTTTTGTAGTAAACTTGAGGATCCCACTCCAGATGAGGTACTCTTCTGGCAGCAATGCCATCTTTGGATGTGAACTTTGGGGACCAATGCTATATAAGAACTGAGCCTGCTCCCCCAGAGACCAAGGTGGCATAGGGGAAAGAATGGCCCAGAAATGTTGGGGAAAATGTTTGTATATTTGTTCTCACTGTATCTTTACTTTAAATTTCCTTTTGTAAAAAGCATATCCTTTTGTAGAAGCTAATCAATGTTAAGTGGTTAAATGGAATTGAACTGCTAGTCAATGGCCCCCTAACAATTGAAAGAAGACAGCTAGTTGGGGCTTGAGCTGATGGCAGTACAGAAGAAACATCCACAAACCCTCAGGGTACCTTTGGACACAGAAGTGTGATGTAGCAAGCAACCTGGACCAGAGAGAGAAGGGCCAGAGCACATTACAAATATATACAACAAATCATAAATTTCCTTCCATATGTAATTCATGCATAGGGTGTGCATTCAGCCAACAGGGAGAACCTTTGAAGATTGAATGAAACTAACCACATTATCAAAAAGTTAGCTTCTTGTTGGTCTAGAATCAGTCATTGAAAACACTCACTGAAGTATGATATGCATTCAGTGGCTGGTTGGTGTGTCTTGATGAAACGTATGTAAAATAAACTGCGTCCCTTTAGAGTCTTTTTAAAAAAATATAAATTTACACCAACACCCATTTATTGATAATTGGGTAAATTCAGGAAGTTTGAAGAGACAAAAGAGCAAAAGTGCCCACCGAGACTGCCAGGGAAGCATCTGTAAATTAGTCCAAATACCAAATAATGAATGCAGAAGAAATGCGAATATGCAATCATTATCTCCAAATCCTACCTCCAACATACTAGTCACGTGACCACTAGCTGGTCATTTAGCTTGTCTGACCCTCAGTTTCTTCATCTGTAAAATGGAGGTAATATATATCTGATTGCTTACCGTGTCAGGAAGGTAGAGAAGGGAGGGAGGGATAGAATTTGGAATTCAGACTTTTTAAAAATGTTTAAAAATTGCTTTAATATATAATTGGGAAAAACAATATATCATATTTTTAAATACAAAAAAATGGAGGTGATAATGCTAACCAAGGGTTGATGTGATAACATATGTAACACACTTTGCAAATTGCAAAGTGCTGTAGAATGTCAACTATGATCATTGCCGCCTATATAAAGTGGAGTGAGTCGTTTCATCTCAATAAACCTCAGTGTCCTTAGAAATTCACCATAGAGATATTTCACATAATCCTTGAAGTGTACAGATGAGGAAACTGAGGCCCAAAGACATTAAATGACTCGTCCAAGATCACATGGCTATTTAAATGGTAAATCAAAGATAAGAACCCAGTTCTCCTAACTTCCCAATTCAGGACTCTTTCTACTGTACCATTCTGCTACTTGAATATCATGTAGTTACAGCTAATGCCTGGGGCAGAAGGGAGATAATAGATGAGGGGAACTGAAGTTAAGCAGGTCAAGCCCTTAGAAAGATTTCCCTGATATTCTCCTGGCTACAGTGAATTTCCTTTTATCTTCATTTTAACCAGTACTTCTAGTTCTACTTCTGAATTCTGTGTAATTGTATATTCAAGTCACACAGCTGGTTGTGTGGCAAATGTATTAGCAGGAACTTCATAAAGCTGATAAAAACTGATGGGAGGGTCTGATTCTCCTAAATGACTTTAGTAACAAAATCAATTAAGATCAAAACCAGATTGTTCACAAAAGTGTTTCTTAGAAATGGTAGTATTTCTCCCAGACTTCTAGTTTTCGGCTTGGCTAAAATTTTATTTATATATTTTGACCCTTGTTGCCCCCCTGTTGTTAAACAAATAACAGCAATCTCCATGGTTCCAATGTTAAAACCAAAATCAACCAAATGGAAAAGTGCTCCTTCATATAAGAATAGTAAGATTTTTTTTTGCTTTCCTGACATGAAGAACCGAGCTGATCAGTGAGCCAGTTAGAATGCAGCTGTCTAATGAGCATATAATCTATCTTATTTCTCAGTTATTAAAAAATACTTATATTTCTTTCTCTGTTATATCATTTTGTAAACCGTAAAGTCTCAATTATCTAGCCATTATTTAACCACCCGCAAAGCTCTTTTACCATGATAGTTTGTGTTGCCTGATAAAGCAAAGTGCTTTCTAAGGGCAAAGGGCTATGTTAGCATTAGCAATTATCACAGAATCATTAAACCTCAGAGCTGGAAGAGACTTCAGAGTAGCTAGTCCAATCTCTGCATGTTAATAGTGAAGAAACTGAGGCTCAGAGAAGTATATTTGCCCTGTATTCTTTCCATGTTGCCACTATTATTTGGGGAGTTATATTAAGACATCTCAAGTGGATCTAATTCTTAGAGGGAGTCAAGTGGTAAATATTGCTTATTCTCTTTTTCTTAGCTTTCTCTTCATTTTCCTTCTTACTACAGAATCATTATCTGAAGTAAAGCACCTAGGGCCTCCTTCCTCTGTGAATCTCAAAATGGTAGCCCACTTTCTAAGTACTTTATGAGTCAGAATCTTACTCAAAACATAGCTCTCATGCCCCCACCAATATTTGCATTTTTACTGGTTAGCCAAAGGACCAGTTGTTCAAATCCAAGGTATTTCACATACAGATTGAAATAGAATATTGCCCCAATAAGATGCTCACTTTGCCATAAGTACACGCACCTTTAATGAGAAGAGTAGAGATGCATAGCAACCACATGTGAGTCATTTAAAAGTGGGACATGCATCTCTAGTGAATATGTGAGAGCAGAGTACCATGTAAAGGATTGCATACACACAGAAAGCAAATGTGGTCAGGAAAAATTCAAGGAGGTATAGTTCATGTTTCTGACATGTCAGAGTTGGTTATTTCTCCTAAAGATGGTATCATGTTTTTGTTGCTCCCCACTCTTCCTTATTGTCTTCAGTTTCCAACTCTTTAAAGCAACCTGCTACGTGTCCATTATCTACTAGGGATGCTGAGATTAGTAAGCCTCTCCCATACAGTGAAGGGCTATAATATATTAAGTAAACTCTTTAAGCCCCACATTGGCTCAACGATAATCTTAAAGGCCGTCTACTATTCTGTCTACCATAAATTGTGGAGAATAGTAGTTTGTAAGCCTTTCCCTTGTAGGGGAGAGCCAGAGATCTTTCAGCCAATGGCATCAATTCTCCTTATCCAGGCCATACCAGGAGTTAGTAGATACTAAAGCTACGAATTTCTGTGAAATTCTCTCTCCTCAACTCTCTTCTGACCCACAGTCAGAAAGCCATTTTAGTCCCTGCTTTTTGTCATGGAAATATTTACCCCCAATTGGGCAAGTATTCCCAGAAATCTACTTCCTCAAACAGAAAAGGAGTCAAGTGAAATGGTGATACAGAAATTACTTTTGGGGCAGCTAGTTGGTGCAGTGGATAGAGCACCAGCCTTGGAGTCAGAAGGACCTGAGTTCAAATTTGCCCTCAGACACTTGACACTTACTAGCTGTGTGACCCTGGGCAAGTCGCTTAACCCCGATTGCCTCACCAAAAAAGAAAGGAAGGAAGAAAGAAAGGAAGGAAGCAAGGAAGGAAGGAAGGAAGGAAGGAAGGAAGGAAGGAAGGAAGGAAGAAAAGGGGAAAAAAGGAAATTACTTTCAACCTCCCCCATTACATTTCTCTGTTATATACAAATCACAAGACCTGAGTTGATTAGAGAATAAAAAACACTTCCTGCCAGCAAAAAGAAAAAATTCACATCCTGATTGCTTTCTGGTGTATCAATGGAATAAATTACAGAAAAGAAGGAGTAGGCAGAATAGGCAAATGCAGAAAAACAGGAAATAAAGAGGCAAGTCAGATGATGAATTCATGCAGCACAAAAAAAGTATTTAGAAGAAGGGGGGAAAAAGAATAAAGAAAAGAAATCTTTCAAGAGATACAAGTGATTTAGACCTGAAGACAAGGATACAAACTTGACATTGCTTCCAAAAACAAACAATTTATAGGACTTAAGAAAGGGATGAACATATTGTGATCATATAAATAGTCATAGTCCAAATTAGGGGAATAGAAAAATTCTAAGTATCAAAGATTGTGACTTATATATATTGGAAATGGTTGGGCAGAAATAACATCAATATAAATTATTTGACAGTCAAATCCATCTTTCCCTTCAACTCCACTAGGAATAATAATATACCCTCCAGAAAAAAAAAACCCTTCAGGATTTACAAAATGGAAGAATTCATTCTTTCACCATTTTTTTTAAACTCATAAGAGGGCTTTACTTTACAGATTCTTAAGAGTCTAATCTTCTACCCATGGGTTGGAAGATAAAATTGAATGTGATTAAAAAGAGGACATTTGGAAATACATGAATCCCATTGATAAATGATATACTATCTTTTACTTCATTTTTTAAAAGTCGATATTGTTCTTTCTTATTTTAAGACCTAGCTCAAGCACCACTTCTTCCCTTCCCTGATCACCCTCATTTTAAAGTTATTTCTCTCTACTCATATTTTCTTATAATAATGTGTCTTAGGTTATGTTACTAGCTAGATGGGAGAGCATTTGTTTTTCTCAGATCTATACAACCTCAAAACCTCAGAAATAGAAATTATATGCCAGATGTAGAGTCGTTAAAGATAAATCCAAATATAAGAGAAACATGATTTTTTTTTAAAAAAATGAAATAATATCATAGAACTCATATGTCATTTGGTCATTTCAGTCGTGTCGATTCTTGATTACCCCATTTTAAGTTTTCTTGGCAGAGATAGTAGAGTGGTTTGGCGTTACCTTGTCCAAGACCTTATATACTTAGACCCAATTTAACACCTCCCACTCCCCATGGAGGATGTGTTGACCTCATGTAACCTCTCAGAATTATACTTCCGGTCAGGATGTAGCATAGCAACTGAGTCCCCCACAGCAGCAACTCACCTTGAACTCCACCACTTTGTCCCACAAGAGGCAGCAAAGAAAGAACTACAGGAGAGTGGAGTAGACCAGAAGATACAGGCAGAAAGTCAGTGAAAAGTCACGTATAGTGGAACTAGAGTTTCTATGCTGGAGTAAAGGGCAGCTGCATGGCACAGTGGATAAACTGCCAGGACTGGAGTCAGGAAGACTCATCTTGCTGAGTTGAAATCTGGCCTCAGACACGTACTCGTTGTGTGACCTTGGGTAAGTCACTTAACCTTGTTTGCCTCAGTTCCCTCATCTGGGAAATGGCAAACCAGTTCAGTATCTTTGCCAAGAAAAGCCCACAAAAGTTCCCAAAGAGTCAGACACAACTAAAAACTTACTGGAAGCCTGTGTGGAAGGGGCCTGGAAATACAGTTGAAGTAATTTTTTCCCAGTAAATTTACCTTGGGAATGTAAGCCAGTTCTCCAAACCCCTCAACAAGCAAGAAGGCTAAGGACACCCAGCCTCACACAGAAATAGAAGGGGGAAATGAAAAAGAGGAAGAAAAACAGAGATGAGTGACTGGAAATACAAGAGAAAGCCTGAAGGAACAAAAAGCCAAAGTAGAATGCTTGAGAAAAAACTAGGTAACAAACAGATAAATCAACAGAAATGTTCCTCAAGACAGAAGCAATAATAAGTAAAAATTTAAAGAAAAGTCAGAATACTATAAACAAATATGTACAGTAACACAAAGTACTATGCTTTGAAGAAAAAGGAGCCAAAATTTCCTAGGAAATTCATTGGAATTCCCAGAAATCATGGGAAAACACAAATTAATTCCGTAATGGCTCCAAAGAGAAAGAAAACTTTTGAAAGAATATATTATGAAACTAAGTGGAAAAGCAGAACTCTCAACAGATTTTTAAAGCACAAAGATCAGGTTACAATACCTAAATGACACAATGAATAATCTCTCCAAGGAAGTAGAGCCTTTGAGCGACAGAATAACAAATTTGACTTACAAAAGTATCAAGATGGAAGAAAATTTGGTGGGAGAGGAAAAAAGGTGCATACTTTAAAAGAACATAGAAGTTCTAGATCAGGGGTGGGGAACCTTCGGCCTAGAGGCCACTTGTGGTCTTCTAGGTCCTCATGTTTGGCCCTTTGACTTTCAGTCACATATGGCCTGTATGCCGCAGGTTCCGTACTCCAGTTCTAGATCTTGAAGACAAGATGTGCAATGATTACTTATTGACCTCCAAGGAGAAAATGACAAATCAAAAAACCTGGACACCATACTGAAGGAAATGATACAAGAAAACTACCTAGGACTTTTGAATACAGACAACAAAGTGCCAGTAACTTGGGGTCTAAAGAAAAAAAAAGGGAGCTTGCTACTTGGGGATTATTCCACACTTGTTCCCAATGGTTCTAAACCTATAGGCCAAACCTATGAACAATCTTTGGTTGTTCAGTCATTTCAGTCATGTCTGACTCTTCATGACTCTTTGTGGGGTTTTCTTGGCAAAAATAGTTAAGTGGTTTGCCATTTCCTTCCTCAGCTCATTTTACAGATAAAGAAACTGAAGCAAACAGGGTTAAGTGACTTTCCCAGGGTTACACAGCTAGTAAGTGTCTGAGGCCAGATTTGAATTCACAATGATGAGTCTTCCTGACTTCAGGTCTAGCATTCTATCCTACGAACCACCTAGCTACCCCCAGAGACCCATAGGGCCCAATAAAGCTATTGTAAATGGTCTTCAAATTCATGTTGACACTGACCGTTGCCCTCTTGATCTTTAATTAGTGCCAACAAAATATAGAACATAATGTAGCATAACAAATAACATGTTTACCATGTACCAATAATATCTTGCACATATATACACTATTTTTCAAATGTATATAGATGCTGTTGAGATTAATCAAATACAAATCCATTTAAAAGTGAAGGGAAAAAAATTTCAGGATCTCTCTTTGGCCCTGAACATCTTCTGCTTTATACTATATTTATTTTTCTACCTATTTTATCTCCCCATTAATAACAATAGTTGATAGTTAAATAGCACTTTAAAATTTCTAAGCTATTCTACATACATTAATTCATTTGTTTCTTATAAAAACCCTATAAGGTAAGTGCAGGTATTATAAGGTCCATTTTACAGATGAATAAAATTAGTCTCAGGAAGGACAAGTGATTTGCCCATGATTACACAGCTAAAAAATGTTAGAGGCACAATTTGAACCCAGATTCTTCCTGAAACCAAGTCCAGGATTGTTTCTACAACTTCGTATTATAGAAACTGTGTCATTTTTTCGCTATCATATCCCTAGGGCCTAAAACAGTGTATTACATGTGATAAGGGCTAAATATTTTTCCTTGAATTTTTTTATTGAATTCCCTCCATGAGGGAAAACTTGATATTAGAATAGATTATTTTCTATTGATTGAAAATATCACTATATTATAATACAATTTAACAAACATTTATTTAGCACTTTCGTGCAAAGTATTGTGCTCTGGATTGAGAAAATACAGAGTTAAGGTCAACTGATAATCACAATAATAATAGCTATCATTTTAAGGATTGCAAAGCACCTTCATCTTCTCCAGGCTGTATAGCTGACTCATCTCTGCAGGACTTTCTCCGCCATGCCATAGAAATCTTTTCACCCTCGAAGCTAAATGCCCTCCACCCCTGTGGTCTCTCCCCAGATTGATTGGTTCCTTCTAGAACTCCATTTTAAAGAGGATGTCCAAGGTAACCATGTCTTCATTCCTCTATGGGCTACACTTCTGACTCTCCAGAATTTCTCTATCTTGCTCCTGAGTCACATCCCTTCATCTCTCTCCACACCCTCCCAACCATTTTCAGCTTCCTTTTATGTATTATCTTTCCTCCCACTAAAATGTAAGCTCCTTAAGGGAGAAGTCTGTCTATCTTCCTGCCTGTATTTGTATTTCTTGTGCTTAGCTCAGTACCTGGCATATATATACATATACATATGTGTGTACATATATATGTATGTATATGTGTATATATGTATATGTGTGTATGTGTATGTGCATGTATATGTATGTATGTATTACATATGTTCAATAAATTCTTCTTGACTTGACTAAACTTGACACTTTCCATATGTAACTGGGACATGAGTTGCCCTGGCTGTTTCCAGCCAACCATATGTGTATGGATACTGAAAGGACTGAGTATGACAGAGCAAGTCCTGGGTGGTTATTTGGTCCTCCTCCTATACTGTAACAATAGGGTCAAAAGAAGGTGTTGGGGGGGAGGTAAGCATGTACAGTCAATTTAAAAGAAAACACATTCTAGATCTTCCATCCTCTCTCCAGGGTTAAAGGCAAGTAATCCTTCTATAAGGAACATGAGGACAGGGTCACCCCAGAAGAATGAGGACAGCTCCTACATAGCAGCAACAGCAGGAGGGAAGCTTAAGCTTGGGACCCTACTTGTGTTTTATACTTTGTGTTTTTTTTCCCTAACCATAGTTGACAGACCATCAAGCAAAAAAAAAAAATGGGCATGTCCAGTCTTAAATGCAATGTTTGGTGATTTCGAGGGTCAAGAGATCCATTGGTCAGAGCTGAAATGTGGCAGGATATTTTCTTCATTTCATAAGATACTACCAACAGGAGGGTGGAGTGAGGGAAAGGGGGAGAGGAGAGCTTAGCCTTGGTCCAGACTTGCCAAAAGACATAGATCTGGAGGGAACTGAGGTGAAACATAAAAATGTTTATTCAGTAGCACCATAAAATGTTTTAGATTTTGTTAATTTTTAAGTTTCAACATTTTGTCAGAGTATAGTAGTAGTTATTACTTCTGCTTGTTTGGGGCCTTTTGTTAATGCACACTTCTAACAGCCTTTTGTGTTCTGTAGTTCTTTTATGTTTGTACAGGAAATAAATAGCTATCCCATTTCTGATTCATATTATAGATTGAGTACCTTTCAGCTCCTCCCTCATTGCCTCAATATGAGCCAAACTTAAGCTCTAAGTAAGTGGAGTTTTACATAACCAAAGAATATTAGAAAAGGTGCCTAACCCCTCTCATTAGCAGCCAGACTAACCAAGGACTGAACCTAGTCCTACCGTAAATCCAGAATTGAGAGGGGCCCATTAGGAATAGGGAAAGAAAGCAGCAACCAGCCCCTTGGGCGTAGCAACTATTTTAATTGGAAGAGATATATTATCTCATTAGATCCTCACAAGAATCCTTTGATATGCGTGCTGTTGTTATCCCCATTTTATAAGTTAACCAAGTGAGATTCAAAGAGGTTAAGTGATTTGCCCATAGTCCCACACCTACTAAGTTCCAGTGGCTGGATTTCAACCCAGTATCTCCTGAAACCAAGTCCAGCGCTTTCCTCTACTATGTGACAATCAATGCCTCTAGTTTATTGTATAGTAATCATTATAAATATTTTTCCAAATTGGAGGAAAAGTTCCAAAAACTCTATACTATAAAAAGGGCCCAGTTCTTCTCCTCTGAGCTTATTGGGTATGATAGATTTGTAGTCATCTGTGTGGAAAGATTGGATAAACATCCTTTCACTTTCCCAAATGGTTGCCATATTCTATCTTACCACAGCCTAGACAAATCTTCTGATGCTACATAGATACACAAAGAGGAAGATCCCAGCATTTGACTACAGGACTTCTTCAAAATCCTTCCAGGCAAGAGGAAGAGGCAATGAGTATAATTCTCTGGAAGACCACAAATACCACCCAAAAGTGGAGCTCCAGCGACAAAGGGTAGTCCTTCTGGAGTGGCAAGAGACCAGGGCCCAATAAAAGAGCTGGGACTCCATTCTTCACCAGGCTAAGAGGCTAATATATTAGGCCACAAGGGTAGCACTGACTCCATCCCTGTGGCCTGAAAGGGTGTGTAACTTTCCTTGACCCCTAGCTTCCTATTATAGATTGACTTGGGCAGTGGGGAGAATTTGACTCATTTTCTTCCACAGGATCTGTCATGTCAAATTACTCTTTGTGACAGAACAGAAGCTTCTAGAGATATAATACATTATGACATGATACCAGTTATCCAGTGATGTACCCTCATTAGAGAAAACTATAAAGGCACGAGCCAGGAGTGACCCTCCCAATACCATCCCTGCACACTTTTCTGACTTCATTAGTCATCCTGATCATTTTGTGGTTGTCATTCAAACCTCTTCGTTTTAATTCTTGGTCAGTTTCCTATAGTGAAAATGTTTAGCATCAAAGTGGACAAGGAGGACTAAGGTCCCCATCAGAAAAATCAGAAATGCGGTGAGAAAAAAATTGATCATGCAGGATAAACCCACCTGATTCTAACAGACGATATCCCCCAAATGCTTAGGGGGTCAGCAAGAGGGAAGACAGTTGAAAAATAATTGCTACTATGAGCTGGAAGGAAATTCCCTTCCCTTCTCCATATCTGACAATCAATCTAACACTAGGAATACAGCTAAGAATCTCTACGTTTAAGGATGTAATACCATTTCTAAACTGAGACACCCTCACTTTTTTGTTTTGTGTTTTTTTTTCCTAAGAGGATATATTTGATAGTAACAATAAGAACACAAAAGTTTAACACAATTATTATCAAAGAGCAATGCTCTGATACTTTTCAAAATCAATCTCAACATTTTGTCAAATTAACTAGTCTTTATCCAAATAAAGACATCTCCAACTCCCTCCTTAGGATCACAGATAGGATCATAGAACCCTGAATCCTTTCTCCCCTCTGAATGTTGCTCTCAACCTTCCATTATTTTAAGCTCCTTGACCTATCTTGCTCTTGTCATAAGATCATAGATTTAGAGCTAGAGGTCATGAAGTCCAAAGAAACTGAGATCCAGAGAGTTTAAGTGACTTGCCCATCGTTACACAGCTGGTATGTGTCAGATTTGGAGCTAGGTCATTCTAAGCCCAACCTTCTGTTCTCCACTCAGCACTGCCTCTCACGGAAAAGGATGGTAGAAGATTGTGAGCAGTAACACCTCATTAAACATCAAGAAACAGTAGAAGAAAATAAAATGTGCTTATAAAAACCTCAGGGAAAGATATAATTAAGCCAGATTTTCCTGCAAACATGTATGTATGAAATCCTAAACCAATGAAAAATGGATAAGAGCTGTCAGGATTTCTCTATCAATCTCTTTTCTCCATCAATGACAATGACATTTAGATAATGCTAGATGTGAGCCTCACTCGGTCTGGCATCTTGTCAGCTCGGTTTTGACACTAAGACAAAATGAGGCACTTATAGGTCATGAATGGTTAATAAATGGAGATTTACTTAGCCCTAACTTAGAAAGGATATTCAATAAGTTTGGAATGGCACTTAGCTTGGGTAGACACATCCCCCTCATTTCCATATAGAAACATGTCTAGTCAGTAGGTCAAGGTGTGGTGACTCAAGTGGCCTTGGGAAATCCAGCAAGGCTGACGGGCACTAACCCCTCTCCACAGGGCCTTTTTTATGCCTGAAGGTGACCAGGAATTCATTTTAATAGATTCAACGTGAAGTTCCCAGGGAGCTGTGTCAAGGGAAGCATATCTTGAGCATTCCCACACCCCCCAAATCCAATTGAATCCTGGATTTTGTTGCCTTTTAGGGAAAATTTAGCCTGAGATCCTTTCTTGCTTTAAATCTATGATCAATAAAATAGAAATGGCACTGAAGAAAACAAAGATGGAGAGAACAACTGGACTAGACCAAGTTATCCTAGAAGAAGTCTATAATAGAGGTGATAATTTTAGAATATTGAAGGTAGTAAACCCTTAGAAAAAAATCCTAGACATTATGAATATTGAAAAAGGCAATCAGGGGCACCTGGGTGGCACAGTGAATAGAACACCAGTGCTGGAGTCAGGAAGAGCTGAGTTCAAATCTGGCCTCAGACACTTGACACCAGCTGTGTGACCTTGGGCAAATCACTTAACCCCAACTGCCTTGCCTTCCCCCCTCAAAATAAAAAATAAAAAGGCAATCAAAAGGCATATTCCTTCTTTCTCATCCCTACAAAATCCTTATTTGAATAGTCCATACAGGTATGGGGAGAATCCTCACTGAAGGGATAAAAGAAGAAACAGGCAGGCTTTTGCAAATGATAGTCTATAGCAGACTACATCATTGTAATTGTGTGTATGGCTGAGTGAAAGGTGTAGAAGAAACAAGATTCCCTATGTTTAATGTTGTTGAACATAAAGTCATTTGATTTGGCAAAGCAAAATGCTACCTTAAAGACTATCCTTCAACAAGGCAGCTCCCGGGAGATAGTTTAGATAGATGGATAGATAGATAGATAGATAGATAGATAGATAGATAGATAGATAGATGGGTAGATAAACAGAAAGACAGATAGATCTTTGTACTATGCCTTTAAGGTTATTAATATTACACAAGGCATAAATTTTATGTTTGATAAAAGTGTCATAGAGAATATCCAAAAAAAAAGATCTTTCTTATGAATGATAAGATCCCATTTGTGGATAACTATTGCTGACTGCATCAAGGCCTGAAATACTGCAGAGTCCCCTAAATGAAATCCATAATCATTCAAAAGAATTTGACCTAACCACCCACACAAGAGAAAAAATAAATGTATGAACAATGTATGCCAACAATGATGTGCACTTGGGCCATCCAAAGAGCTGGTCCATTGCTAATCCAATGCAAATCAAACATTTATTAAACACCTACTATGCACAAGACACTGAGATGAGTGCATGGGGAAAAACATTTAAAAAAAAGATATAACATATGGACAATGAACTGTGACCAGATTTGAATTAGAAGAAAGAAAAGAGATTATGTTTGAGAAAGTGTATAGTACTTTTAATATGTGACTGGAATAAGAAATGGCCTGGGTAAATAGTAAGAGTGAAGGATAACCTACAGATTAATGACTACAAGATATTTCCTAGAGTTTAAAGACAGGTTGGGTTTCAAAGGGTTGAGATAAGGAGAAGGGGAATTCTAAACTTGGGGAATGCTGTGGTGGGGATCATTTTGTTATACCACGGAGTGGGGTGTCTGGGGAACGGCTGCCCTCCCCTGATATAACTGTGTGCAGCTCGAATGAACTGCCCACACAGCAGTACTTCTTCCACAAACCAAATTTGTCCCAGGTGCCAGAATTTGTAGTTGTGGCCTTGTCCTTAAATCTCTGTTTTCACCTTTTCACCTTTCACTCTCACCTTTCTCCTCTCTATATATCCTCTCTCTTGGTAATCTCAGATACTGCCATGGATTCTATGATTAGCTCTGAGCACATGACTTCTAAACTTTAGTCTCTATTCCTAACTCTATTCTAAGTTCCAGACTTCCATTTCCATTTGCTCTCCCTTAACGTTCTGACACCTGAATTTCAAAATGTCCCAAAGTACTGCTCCAATGCATCGGGTAGATGGCTTATGGGATATGGTTCTCTGGTGTCTGAATAAATGTTATACTTATTCTACCTTATATATGGAGAGTCTCTCATACCTTGCGATACAGAACTACATAGGCATATTCATGATTATCATTGATATTGTGTTTATTGCCTTACTAATACAGCAACTTTATTCATTCTTTGGAATTTTCTGTCTCCATCAGACAACCAGAGAACTCTGTGGGAAGCCTCTCAATATCAGAAGAAAATAAGGAAGACCTTCCAGTACATTAAGTGGAACCCTGAGGTCACATTTGAACTCTGGTCTTTTTGACTCCAGGCTTGGAGCTCTGTGCACTATAGCGCCACCTAGATGCCAGACCATGCTGATTCTCTACTGTCTACTAGGGGCTGACCTGAAACAAGACCAGGTTATCTATGGAATATATAAGGATATGGATGGGATTGAGCTTTTATTTTTCTCTTCTTTTCTCCTCCATATCCACTTACTATATTTGACCAAGTTACTCTGTAGTAGAAATGTTTAAAGGAGCACTGGATTTGGAATCAGGAAGACCTAGGTTCAAATCATATTTTTGAGACTAGTTGAATGACCTTGGGCAAGTCACCAAGCCTCTCTTGAACTTAATTTTTTGTAAAATGAGGTGGTTGGACTTTTTGTGGTTTAGTCACTTCAGTCATATCCAACTCTTCATGACTCCATTTGGGGTTTTCTTGGCAACGATACTGGAGTGATTTCCTTCTCTAGATCCTTTTACAGATGAGGAAACTGAGACAAACAAGGTCAGGTGACTTGCCCAGGGTCACACAGCCAGTGTCTGAGATCAGATTTGAACCCAGGAAAAGAAGTCCAGCATTCCTCTAGCTATCCCTGGAGTTGAACTAGATCATCCAAATCTATTGATTCTATGCTTTTTGTAAAAACTCTAGTGGCCATAAGCCATAGTTCGGATAACACTCCAATGTCTAGCACAATTCCAGGCACACAGAGATTTAATTTTTTTCCATTGTGCTGAATTGAAATTGAATTGAATTAAACTAGTTTGGGGTAGTTTCTTTTTTTTAAGCCTAGCTCCCACTGATATACCCACATCAGGAAAATTGTAATGTAGTTAACACAAACTGCCTCTTTTCTGACTTGTCTTGCTGAAAATAACCAGCAGAGCAGCCAACAATTGAAGCAGACATAGAGAATAAACCCCCCATTCATGCCAGGAGGTAGTTCTGCACTACAGTGTTGACACAGAGGCACGTTGCCAGCCCTGTGTTAGGAAGCTGATGAGCTGCACCCAACATGAGCGGCGGTCTCAACCCTTCTGCCCCTTCCTTCAGCAAGCTCTACATGCCTATCAGCCGCAATTATTTCACTTTTAAAAAGAGACTACTTGAGGTTGGCTTGGCAATTGGAGATTTTAGTCCTGTTACTAGGCTTGCAAGACAAGAGTGAAATAAAATCTAAAAGGAAGCAACTTAATTTCCCATTTGTTACTAGATGCCAGATGTTACATCGCAACCCAGTGGAAGAAATCTGAGGCGCCCACCTTGACTAATTGCTACAACTGGGTAAGGGATGTACTAACGTGGAAAAGATTAGCCATGTAAGGAGCCTTGAATCAAAGGGCCTTTTGAGCATTTGGCTGCCATCCCTGCCTTTCTCTGAACAAAAAGACACACCATAAAATACATTGGTCTGGTTTTCATATCTTCTAAGTTTATATATTAATATAGCTCTTTTCATGATACTCAGTCCTTATATACAAACCACAACTGTTTTACACTGGAGAACAGATAGTCATGTATATTTTTTTAATGCTCCACGGGAGGTGTGGGGGAAAAGCCTGGGGAAATGAAGCTTAACCCATTCTTTACAGAATTCTGGTAATTAATTCTTTGCAAAAGCATGAATACCCAGACATATCTTTCAATGCTGCTTCTAAGGAAAAACATCGCTGGAGCAATTGCTTTCTCCTTCCTTTCCTCCTCTTTCTTAAACTATAGAATCTTTTAATTATTTAAAGTCCTCTGCCAACAAATAGTATTATCTTCTCTAAGAGTATGTATTCTATACATTATAAGGTGCTATTAGCAGATTTTTAACAACCAGCTCTGGGGGGGAGGGGGAATGCATGTATATGGCATGATACATTTTTGAGTTTCATCTACATGAAGTATTCTCCATGACTTTCTTAAGCCTAGACAACCAACAAACAGTACATCAAGCCCCGATTGTAGCATTTGCCAATTTCCAAAGTATAAGTGCTCACACTCAGGAACCATGTCCAAGCTGTCTACATCACATCCCTGTGTATGCACATGAGGAAGCTGAATGATTTTTTGAAAGGTGTACTGAGAACAGTTGATCTTAATGATTTATAATGGAAATGAAATGGAAAGGGGACTGAGCATTCTAATCCTTGCTCTCTACTGTATTAACCTGACCAAATTGTTCACTCTCTCTGGCATTATTTCCTTGTCTATAAAATGAAAGCAGTAACATCTGACTTCTCCCTACTTCACAGTGGTATTGGGACAACAAATTAAATAATAGTTGTTAATCTCTGCTTTGCCCTGGACAATCAGAGGTTCATAGAATCATGGAATTTCAGAGTTAAAAGGCACCTAAGAAACTATCTAGTCCAATCTATACCTAAAAGAAGAATTCCTCCCTACGTTAGCCCCATCATTTGGACTAGTATATATCAAACCTTCCTTTGTCAATATCCTTCCTATCTGCTCTGGTATCTTCATCTAGTTCTAAGCTCTGTGAGAGCAGAGCCCATGCCCTCTTATCTGTGGCACAGTGGAAGGAGTCCTGGACTGTCGCAGAGGAGACCAGGGTTCTGTACCTGAGATATATGCCTGGTACCACTGCTAAAAGTGGACATCCTATACATGTGAGAGAAAGCCCCTACCCCTCAGAACTAAGTATGGACAGAGGTGGAAGGAGGATCTGTACCCAGAAGGACATAAACATATGTAACAAGACACAGAACCACTGCTGGACCCAGGCAGCTGGAGCACTCACCCTCCTCCTCTTCATGAAAAGGCCCCTCTCAGCTCAAGACCAGTGCACATGCAGAGCCAATTCAGTGCTGAAGAAACCTGGACCCTGAAGAAAGAGGAATTAAACTCCTTTTCCTCACTCAATGACTGTTTACACTCCCACCCCAAAACCTGGGGGAAAAAAATCATTTAAAACTTAGGTTTGGCTCCAGCCCTGCACAAAAGGAAGGGGAAAGGTGGAGAGTAGAAAGATACTCAATGTACGATGTAAAACAGTTATTGATCAGCAATTTTTTTCTCTACACAAAAGAAGTGCTTAACACAAGAGACTGGCATGAATAAACAAAGATTTAAAAAGAAGCAATAGCTTGTGACTTTTTATATTGTCTTGAAAGGTAATATTTACATCAAAACATGGAACATTTTATAGTACTACTGAAACATCATTTTACCTTCACTCCTATTCTGTTCTGTCCAAACAAATTCCTTCATTTCCCTGCCTTCTGGCAAGTCAGGTCAGGGGTTGGGTTCCTCTTCCAGCCAATGATCATTCTCTCTGATACAGAAGCTCCTCCTGCTGCCAGGCAATTCCACCTGAGGAACCCAGAACCACTGGACCTCTTAAACACACAAGGTTGTTTTCAAGGTCCTTCTCAGGATCATTATCTGGTTACCTATGCTTACAAAGAAAATGTAAAGCTAAAGCAGTAACAAGGGCTCCCAGATATAGTCTTGCATTTGCCAAAGCCAACACATGCTGCTTTAGCTGTCAAATGCTCTTTAAGGCATCCGTATTTCCAAGGTAGGGGAGAGTGCTAGTCCCTCCCTAACCTACCTGGGAAAAAAATCAAAGAGCCCTGACATGCTCTCACAGATGGGAAGAGAATGCTAAAGAATGTGTCTACTGTTTAGTGTCTACTGAGTGGGCCACTCAGTCAATCCTCCTGATACACTATCATGGTGCACCCTTTGCCACCATAATAGAACCAAGGGATCAGTAAGAGAATTGCTTCACCCATCCAAAGTATCCAAGTCCTTCAGTGCTAAGTCAGCATATGCTTTCTGGGATGTACTACAATCTAACCTCCCGCTATAGACACAAAGTAGACTTGAGCTCAATGAATCAGTAACAGATATGGCATAAACTCAAGAATCCTAGCATTTGTATTGGGATCCCACAGTTGCCTAAGCACTATGAAATGGAAAAAGAAAGGAAGGGAGGGAGGGAGGGAGGAAGGAAAGGAGGGAGGAAGGAAGGAAGAGAGGGAGGGAGGAAGGAAGGAAGAGAGGGAGGAAAGAAGGAAGGAAGGAAGGAAGGAACAAAGGAAGGGAGGAAGGAAGAAAGGAAGGAAGGAAGAAAGAAGGAAGGAAAGAAAAGTCGGGGGAGAGCATAAGGCATTGTCCCTTAAGCTTACAGTCTAGCCCCCATAGGGAAAGGAAATTTTTTTGTCTTTGTATCTCCATTGCCTAGTGCAATGTTTAACATATAGTAGATGTTTAATAAATATTATTTTGAATGAATACTAGTTATGTATGTTAAACAAAGCAGAAACAAGCAATTTTCAAAAAAATGTGCCCAGTTGGCCACACCTTTTCTTCTGGCATGCTACAGTGGGAAAGAAAAGAAGGGATGAGGCGGTAATCAATCAACAAGGTTTTACTAACTCCCTAATCTGCACAAGGCACCACACTAGGTTCTGAAGATACAAATGCAAAGAATGACACAATTCCTACTCTCAAAGGACTTTTATCTAATGAGGATTCAAGTATATGTGTGTGTATATTACATATACACATAAATATATAAACAAGTCTATACAGAAGAAATATAAAGGGAAGAAATGCTAATAAATACAAGTTGGAAAGCAAAGACACTGTTGGGGAGCGGGAAGGGTGATCAGGACAGGCTCCATATAAAAGGTGGTGCTCGAAATACATCTTGAAGAAATAGAGGCATTCTAAGGGGTGGGGGGAGCAGTGAGAAGGGAATGCCTTCCAAACATGGTAACTATGTCTATTCTCATACACAACAACAGAAAGAGCTGAACACAGGGTTGAACAACTTGAGGAAGCAGTGAGCAGCCATACTTTCACAAACAGGCATAGAAGGGATTGTGGAGCATGGTAACTGAAGGACCTCATACCCCTGAAAATTAGCTCACACATGGCATCTTTGGCACCTGTGCCAAATTCTGTTGTTTTCTTATCCTGTATGAATATTTTCACTACCAATCCCAGGATGCTTCTATCAAAGCAGGTCAAATAAAATAACCACGGAGATTGCTAACAATTTTCTTTTAATGTTTGTGAGATGAGTTAGATACTTATATTCCTGGCAGTTTGTCATGCAGCCCTCCCTGAGACAGAAGATGGTCTATACTAGCTGACTTCTCAAGGTCTTTTCCAAGCTCTAAAAACAAACAAACAAAAAACCCTGTGGGAGCTGGTTTTTAATTCAGGAAAAGAAAGAGAAGTAATGATTAGAACCCCATTTCCAGAGCTCTGCTGACACCTTCAGTGATGCTGGTACAGAAGCAAAGAAAACAATGAAACTAAACTTTTTGCAATGCAGGTGTTCCAAAAAAAATCCTTAAAGGGAGAAAGAATGCTGCTTCCTGTGTGAGGGTAAGGAGATAATATCCTCACCTTCAATTTTGCAACAAAAACACACAGAGGCTAGAAACCAAAGAATGTGAATATCTCTATGTAGTTCCCAGAAATATTAGGATGCTTAATATCCCTATGTGTTGCCTGCGGTGCACAGTTTATTTTTGGATGCAAAAGCACACATCTATAGAGAACTCAATGTACTATAAACATTCTCAATACGTTAAGATTATTTTCAGAATTGTGACCCCAGTTGCTTGTAAACATGACAGAAATCAGAAAAGCACCAGACTAGTAACATGCAAATGTCAGCCTGGAGGTTGTGTCTACAGGGCACAATGGGAAGCAGAAATTTGCCTGTGAAATGATCCTCTGGAAGTCTTTAAAAATATGGTAATTGTCTGGGAAGGGGTAGTTAGGCTCAATGGGGGGCAGAGGGGAAAGGGAAATGGATGTTTGGGATTTTTTTTCTGTGATTTTAAAATACCTTCCAAGCACAGGAAAGAAAATATCCAAAGAAACGTGATTAAACAGAAAAACTAGATTGACTTGCCCAGGGTCTTCCCAAGTCTTCCTGACTTTAAGAGAGAACCATCAGCTAGATGGCTCAGTTTGTCTTTCTCTACTCTATCCACTATGCCGTGCTGCCACATTGACTATTTCCAATGATCAGAATAACCGGAGAATATCCCAATCTTTGCTTAAGACTCTACTTCCCTTTTAAAAGCCCATTCAACAAACTGAGGTACAATATGAAACAGTATCAGCTATTTCTTCAATACCCACCTCATTAACAGATGATCTCTCTAACCAGACTAAGGGACAGCTCTCCTTGGCTGCCATTTGCCTTCCTTGGTAAGACCTTTCATTCTTCACAGGGAAAATCTAAAGTAGGTTTGCTCAAAAAGACCTTTGATAACAGTGCTGGGTTATTTTTTTTAATTATTATTATCTAAAGAGGGGGGAAATGTTATTGTCCTTTTTCCAATAGACTTGAGATATTTTTCAATCTTTTTTAAAGGAATGTTAAATATGCCTTTGAAAGCATTTTATTAAAAGCAGAAAGAGGAAAAGAGGTGTCACTGAGGTATACAGTAAAAAGTAACTTTTTCCCAATAGTGAACTATTGAAATCTTCACTTCACTTCACATCAGAAAGACAGTCTCCCTGTCATGGGAAGCCAGATTCATATTCTTAGTAGTTCTTAAGGATTTTGCTAACCTGATGCTATCTCACCAGGCTGGAAAGTACCCTAGGTAGAATGGATATGACCAAAGTGCCAGAAGAAGAAATGCTGCCCGGGATTCTAAGCCAGAAAGAGCAGACACACTGGATGAGAATAAGGTGGGTGGGCAGACCTGGGTTATCCCACTCTGCTGTTGTCACTGCTGTTGTTGCTGTTGAGTCTGTGTCCAACTCTTTGTGATCCCATTTGGGGTTTGCTATTTCCTTCTCCAGGTCATTTTACAGGTGAGGAAATTGAGGCAAACAAGATTAAGTGACCTGCCCAGGGTCACACAACTAGTAAGTGTCTGAGGTCACATTTGATTTGAATTCACAAAGCTGAGTCTTCCTGACTCCAGGTCTGATGTTCTATCCACTGCACCACCTAGCTGCCCTACTCCGCTCTTAGATCTGACAATTATTTGTTCCAAATAGACATTAGCCACTTGCAAAGTAAAAATGACTTGCCTTGCATGAAAGTACAATACCAAATCTGAATACCAAATACTTAGCTGACAAAGGAAAGGTTGGTGCTCACCAGGGTTGAATGAACAAATAGGAATATTCATTTCAACATTTCAGTGATTGCTGGACAGCAACTCTGTTCAGGACCCTTTGATTAGAAAGCTAACTGAGAACTCTAGTTCATTTCACACCAGGGGCCTCACCACAACTATTGGGCCCATCAGCTGAGAGGAGCAGGGCAGATGTGATCAAGGCATTCTGCTCCCAGGATTTCTAATATGATATAGATATACAGTAATAGAGAGTGACACTCCTCATGCTGTGTCAGTTTAAAAATTCCAGATAGGTCTAGATATAGATGTCAGCTACTAGGACAACCAGGCTGCATTGCCCATGGACATCAGCACAGCCAGCACCTGTCTACTCAGCAGGTTGAGCGCCTTGCAGTGAAGGAATAAACAGGATCTGCTTCCCCAACTCATCTTCCCCAGGCAGTGGCCGCCAAAAAGGGTGCGCCTCCTCTCAGTCTGTGTCAGCACATGGAGTTCAGTCAGGGGAGGCAACTTATAATTATGTGATGCAGATGGTCACTTCATTAGCATATATGCAGAGCAACCAGTTATAGGGTATTGAATTGCCTACCAATTTCTCTTCCTGAAACAAGCCTTCTGGCCATCAGGCAATACATTTTAAGCAAAGGATGACTCTTTCATAGCATTCTAGATGCCCTGCTTTATATAAGAAGCAGGCCGTGATTTGGTACTATCCTGAATGACCAAGAAGAAGTCTCTAGGACTCTATGATATAAAAGACAGATGCAGAGTTTTGATTGTTCCTAAATGAGGTCATCAGAGAGCATGGAACTTGTTAGCTGGAGTTGGAAGGTTTACCAAATCCCTTTTGATTGGCATGGGCCATGTGACTCTTCAGTGTGCCCTCATCTCAAGAAAAGAATCCTCAAAATAATACTGATGTAAAAACAAACATGCTTTATGTAGTTAACAACTCCAATCTCTCTACTCATACGTTACTCCTGATCCAAATTGAGCTAAAAGAGAGAGCTATATAATAGCTAAAAATTCACCTCACAAAATCCTGGACTGGGAGGAAATTCAGCCATTATCTCCTCCACTCCTAAAAGTTTTTGAAGGTGGGGACTTTTTATTTAAATCTCTGTATCTCCAGTACCTAACATAGTACTTATTAAATGTTCACTACATTTAAATGAACCTAGTTCAACAGCCTCAATACACAAATAGGAAACAAACTCAATGAAGTGATGATTTGTCCTAATATTGCATAATCAATTTTTTACTGTCTGAAACTAAGACCAGGGGATGATGGCTGAGATTTTGCACCATCATACCCCCAAAAATATACCCAATGTTCCATTCCAAATGCTCAGTTGCTACAGGGCTCTGCTTTACCATCTGAGCTATGGAAGGGTGTGTGCCCTAGGCAGTTCTAAGCAAGCTGGCAAAGCTGTGTCTGCTGTCCAAGGGCCAGCTTGCCTAAATATTTTGGGGCTCATCACCAGGAGAGGGCTATGAGGTGGTGGAAGGGCAACCCATTAAACTCAATCATCAGGCAACAGAGGCAAGACAATGAGCAGGCAAAGCAGGCAAACACTTACAGTGAATATATGGGGGTGGGGGAGCATAGTGAGGTATACATTTTAATATTATTCTTTCTAAATAAATGTTTGAATGGCAGAAAATTCTGCTTTGTTTGACATGAATATATTTGATTTGTGATAAGGCGAGTTGCAGCGTAACAATGAAGGTTCAAAATCTCTGGTAGACAGTAACACACGAGAGTCACAATTTTCATATGCAAAAGGTCGTAATTTTCCACATTTTTGCCTAGAGTGGGCAAATGTATGGTCCTGGCTTTGGCAAGCAATGTGTAAATAAATAGAAAGATTGACCTAAAGAGAAAGGATTGCTCAAAGACCAATGGAATACAAATGCTTTAAAAAAAAAAGGCTCACAAAATCATTCAATCTGCCTCATTTTACATATAAAGAAACTAATGCCAAGAGAGATTAAAATATTAGTCCAGGTTACTTTGCTTGCTTGTGGCAATGCTGGGTCTAAAACCCACATCTTCTGACATCTTTGTATCTTTGTCCATCTCTCTTCTGAGGAGAAGCTTTTCTAGAACATCAAGAGCAGATAATAGTCTTCATCAGGCTACAATCATTGTGAGACCCCAAGAAAGGCTGAAAGATCAGAAATGAAACATGGCCATGTCTGTGGTCATTCTACCAGTGGGATGATACAACTATCTCATTTGGTAAAGCATACATTCTTTATAAAGTATGAATCAAAGCAAAACGACCTTCATTTTGTCAGCAGGTATTCCTAGGCCATCAAAGCTAAAAGGTGGATTTAGTTAAACTAGAAAATATCGGAGGGAAGTAACCAGGATGGAAATGAGCCTTGAGAAGATACCATATGAGAACCAGTTGAAGGAACTGGGACTGTTTAACCAGATGAAGAGAAAGTTTGAGGAGCCAAGGTGGTAGATTAGAGGCAACCCAGCTGAATTTTCTCAATATTTTCCTCCAAACAACTTTAAAGCCTCAAATAAATTTTGGAGTGGCATAGCCAACAAAAGGTCAGGGTGAGATTTTTTTTTCACCTATGAAAACTTAGGATGTCATTAAAGAGAAGTTTGTGACACCACAGTAGAAGCCTGTGCAGAGTCCACACATGCTGCAGCAGCAGCCACAGCAGCAACATCTTCAGAAGCTCTCAGCCCGGAAGTGCTAAGAGGATAGGACAACTGATTAGAAAGGCTTTGCTAGCCTTGGGTACAGACCCCTAGAACTAGCTCTGAAAATAGCAGCATAAAAAACCCTGAAGTTTGGGACAGTACCTCCCCACTCCCATGTGAACAGAACCCAATATTAGCATAAAGTCCAAAATCAAGAAATAGGCTAGAAAAAATGAGCAAACAACAAAAAAAAACTGACCATAAAAAGTACTATGGTGGCAGAGAAGATTAAGATATAAACTCAAAAATGTGAAAATAGCTACAAAGCCTCAAATAAAATGCTAATGGGATCCAAGCCCAATCAGAATTCCTGGAAGAGTTAAAGAAAGAAATAAGAATGGTAGAGGAAAAAAAATAAGAAAAGAAATCAGAGTGGTACAAGAAAATTATGAAAAGAATAGGCCCCCCAAAATATTGAATACACTAACAACTTAAAAATAGAATTGGCCTATTGGTTAAAAAAAAGGAATAAAATGTAACTGAGGGAAAGAACTCCTTAAAAACAGAATTGGCCAAGTGGAAAAAGAATTTCAAAATATCACAGAATAAAATAATTCTTTAAAAATTAGAATTGGGCAAGTGGAAGCCAATGACTCCAAGAGACATCAAAAAACAATATAACAATGACAAAGGAATAAAAAATAGAAAAAATGTGAAATATCTCATAGGAAACAACTGTCCTGGAAAATATATTGAAGAGAGATAATTTAAGAACTATTGGACAACCAGAGAGCCATGATCAAAGAAGGATCCTAGACACCATATTTCAAGAAATTATCAAGAAAAACTGCCCTGATATCTTAGATCCAGAAGGATAGAAATTGAAAGAATCCAACAATTAAATTACCTCCTGAAAGAAATCCTAAAATGAAAACTCCCGGAAATATTATTGTTAAATTTCAGAGCTCCCAGGTCAAAGAGAAAATGTATCATGTAGCCAGAAAAAAGCAATGTGAATATCATGGAGCCACAATCAGGCTCACACAAGATTTAGCAGCTTCCATGTTAAAGTTGCAGAGGGATTGGAAGATGATGTTCTGGAAAGCAAAAGAGCTACAATTACTACCAAGAATAACCTACCCAGCAAAATTGAGGATAATCTTTTAGGGGACAAAATGATTTAATGAAATAGAGGATTTTCAAGCATTCCTGATGAAAAGTGCAGACCTGAATAGAAAATTTGACATCCAAACACAAGACTCAAGAGAAGCATAAAAAGATAAATATGAAAGAGTAATCATAGGGTCTCAATAAAGTTAAACTGTTTACATTCCTATATGGAAACACAATACATGTAACTCCTAAGAACTTTAACATTATTAGGACAATTAAAAGAAGTTTACATAGACAAATGGCATGAATATGAGTCAATTATGTTGGAATGTTTTCCAAAAAATGAAGGGGTAAGAAAGAGGGATGCACTGGGAGAAGGGAAGAGAAGTAAAATGGGGAAACCTTTCTCACATAAAAGAGGCACACAATCCTTTCCTTTCCTTTCCCCAGGGGAGGCAAGGTGTAGTGGGCAACGCTTAAACCTCACTCTCACTGGAATTGGTTCAAAAAGGGAAGAATACACACACACACACACACACGCACACACATTCAGTTGTGTGTACAAATGTAACTTACCCAACAAGACAATAGGAGGAAAGGGGAATAAAAGAAAGGGGGTAGGGAGAAATGATAAAAAGGTAGGACAAATTAAGGGAGACGGTGGTTAGAAGCAAAATAGGCTTTTCAGGAGGGACAGGATAAAGAGAGAGAAAAGAGAAGAAACAGAGGAAAATGAGATGTAGGGAAACACACAGTAATCATACCCCTGCAGATGAATGGGATAAGCTCACCCATAAAACGGAGGCAGATAGAGGAATGGATTAGAAATCAGAATCCAACAATATGTTGTTTACAAGAGACACACTTGAAACAAAAAGATACACATGGAGTTAAAATAAAGGGCTAGAGAAGAATCTAATATACTTCAGCTGAACTAAAAAAGACAAGGGTAGCAGTCATGATCTCAGACAAAGCAAAAATAGGCTTAATTAAAAGATATCTAAAAGGTATCATAGACAATAAAGTAATACCAAAAAGATTATAGCATGTTTCTCTGATAAGGCCTCATTTCTCAAATATGTACTGAGTATAAAACTGAGTCAAATTTATAACAATAAGAGCCACTTCCCAAATGATAAATGGTCAGAGATTATAAACAGTCAGTCCTCAGAAGAAGAAATTAACACTATCTATAGTCATATAAAAAATGCTCCAAATCAAAATTGATTAGAGAAAGGCAAATTAAAACAACTCTGAGGTATCACCTCACACCTTTTATAAATTACAAATGTTGGAGGGGATGTGGGAAAAATAGGTATACTAATGGACTATTGGTGGAGTAATTAACTGATCCAATCATTCTTGAGAATAATTTGGAACTAGGCCCAAAGGGCTATGAAACCGTGCATACCCTTTGATTCAGCAATACCAGTACTAAGTCTTTATTCCAAAGAGATCAAAGAAAAAGGAAAAGGACCTATATGTACAAAAATATTTGTAACAACTATTTTTGTGGCAGCAAAGAATTGGAAATCGAGGGATGCTTATCCATTGGGGAATGGCTAGACAAGTTGTGGCATATGATTGTGATGGAGTACTATTGTGCTGTGGAAAATGATGAGGGGGATGGTTTCAGAAAAATATAGCAAGACCTATATTAACTAAAGTGAGAAGAACCAGGAGATCATCGTGCACAGTAACAGCAATGTTATAATGACTGGTGACTTGGCTACTCTGGACAATACAGTGATCCAAGACTACTCCAAAGGACTCATGATGAAAAAATACTATCCACCACCAGAGAGAGAACTGAAGAACTCTGAGTGCAAATTGAAGTATAATTTTCTTTATTTTCTGGATTTTTAAAAATATTTTTGAAATATGGCTGATATGGAAATACACTTTGCATGACTTCACATGCATAGCCTTCTCAATGGGTAAGGGAGGGTGTGGGAGGGAGGAAGAGAAAATTTTAAAAGAATGTTAAAAAATCAATAATTTTTTTTCAAAAACAAAAGATAAAGCTTGTGGAGGTGGGAAGGAAGGATAGGATACAATAACAAAGACTAACTTGCCACCTAGAACAGCGATTAGGCTTGTACTCCTTGGCACTAGGGGGCAGAAGCAAAACTAATGAATGAAAGTTACAAAGATGCAAATTTAGGCACAATGTAAGGAAAAATTTCCTAATAATTAAAGCTATCCAACAGTGGAACAGGAAGTCTTGAGAGATAACGATACCTCTCCTTCTCTTCACCCCACTCCCATCAGAGGTCTTTAAGCAAAGGTCAAGTGACCATTGGCTGAATATTTTGTAGACGGAGGTATTTTCAGGGTGTGGACTAGAACACATAGTTGCTGAGGACCCTTCCAGCTCCGAAATTCTGTGATACCCTATGCCTATTCAGTAAGTTCTGGATTCTCATTCCAACAGTGTTGTAAATATACAACCCCGTAATTATACTGAACTCATTCTGTCACCATGGATGAATAAATCTTTCTACCTTCCAGTCTCAAATCTTTCACCTGCAAAATGGGATTAGAGGGACTAAAGGGAATACACCTTCCTTCTCTTCGTAGAGAGGCGGGAACTATGGACATGAAATATTGTCTACCTTCCTGGACATGTTGTTATATAGTCTGGCTTTGTTTAGATGTTTGTTTTTGTTACAGGGAGAGAGGTATGTTGTAAAGTGACAAGACTAAAGAAGAATAACAGGTGCAAAAAGGAAAATGTGATGATAAAACTTTTTAAAGGAGAATTAGTACTAATAAATGGTTGTGAGATATAACATAGCCAACCGGCCATGTAAAACCCCTCTGAAGTACACAGCTGTCAGAATCTAATGCTGAACAAGACCAGGGTTTCCAGTATCCCACCCAAAGGCTAGCCCAGTTTTTTTAAAACCTTATGATCAGGCTTGTGGTAAAATCTTGGCCTCCTCAGGCAAAGCAAAGGGAAGACAAACAGTCATTGAGTGAATTTGATCAACAAAAGAAGCTAATCTGGAGAACACAAGTCTGAAAAAAACAACATTCAATTATCCAAATAAATTCTTCAATCCTCCATTTTCACCTGTGTAGACACATAAGCTGAGGCAGTATGGTATTGTGGAAAAAACCTTGAACTTGAAGTCAGAAGATATGAGTTCAAATTCTAATCCTATAGCTTACCGTCTGTCACTTTTGGCAAATCATTTCATTTTCCTTGGCCTTAGTTTCCCCATCTGTAAAATGTGAGGGTTGAATTAGATGATCTCTAGAGTCCCTTCTAACTAGATCCTATGATTATGATAAAATGTTTGTTTCCTGTGACTTTTTCTTTTACAACCTATATATTTTTAACTAATTTAAGAAAATCTGTGTCATCCTTAGAAGATGCCACAATTTTTTTCAAGATCGTGATGTCTTAAGCTTAGAGTATAGGGTTGATTTTCCCCCTAAAGAAGTGATGAATAACATGTGCCATTTTTAACATTTAATGGTTAATATAAAGCTCTTTTCTCCATGCATCTTTTCACTAGTCAAGTCAACATCAGTGTCTTTTTAAAACCACAATAAATCTCTTTGATTGGGACTTGAGGCTGGAATCATTCAATTTGTGTTAAACTAAATTGTCTTATCTCTTTGAGTGCCAGGCAGCCCCTGGCATGTCCAGAACTCTATACCAACATGGTCTACAATGCCCATGTTTGAAAGCAATGAACAAGGACAGCAGGGGAGGGGAGACATGCTTTCCGTAGTGCTCCCAATGATGACAGAATGGAAAATGTTGCTTGCCTTTTGCTCCTGAAAAATAATAAGATTGTTCTTTTTATATAGTGACAGTCGGCAGCCAGATCATGGACCCATTAATTTCAAAGCACAAAAATGGCTAAACATATGTTGCACATGAGTGATCTTAGACAGAACCTTCCATGTGCCAGAAAAAAATAAAGGGGAAAACAATATAAATTCTGTATAATGTTTCTTTCTACTTTCTAGTTTTTGTGTAGCTTTAAGTATTTCTTAAAGTGCTGGGAATTCTTGATGCCATTTCCTATAAATAATTTTATATCATATCCTTACTTCAGTATTTCAAGAACCTATTACTTTGTAAGCATGGGGACTCCCTCCACTGATAAAAATAGTACCTATTAAGTACCTAAGGACCAGGCACTGTGTTGAGCATTGGTGATGCAAAGAAAGAAAAAAAAGGTCTCTACTATCAAGGATTCTAGTTATCAGTATCATGATCAACCAGAATTTCAGAGGACTAATGAGGAAAAATGTTGCTACCCACCCCCTGTATCAATAAGGCAGAATTCATGACCTCGAGGATGACCGTGAACATGCCTGTTTGGTTCAGAATCAAAAAGTATGAAAAACTCTCTAGGTAGAAGGCAGAGGGAGTATAACATTTACATGGACACCAGAGTATCAACACCAAGACCAAGTACCTAAGACCAATGACTCCAATTCGATATAGGAGTAATTGTATTTCAAAATCAGTAAGCCCACCTCAATGTAGAAACAAGGAAATCGTAACACAGTATTATAGCAAGGAACTAAGTCATCCTGTAACCTTCCCGCCTAGTAGGGCCTTCCTGTAAATAATCACTCACGAATTCTAACTGTCTGCTTGCCTGTGTCCTCTCCACAGTTCTGAAAGCCCTTGCAGTTCTCAGAGTCCTTTCAGTCTCCTAGATTCTCTGGATTCTCGGTTCTCTAATCTCCTGATGTTGTAAATTCTCAGCTCTTTGATCTCCTCAACTCTTGTCTCTCGATGCTAGCTACCTGACCATCTTAGCTGGCAACCTTCTCCCCTTCCTCAAATTTTCGTAGAGCATCTTATCTGAATCTATCCTTAACCTCCTATGCACCAAAATTTATATTTGCTTATCTGTGTACCTTTCCTATTCACCATCCCCACTATCAGCACACTAGAAATTCATTGGAGGTAGAATTGATATAATTCTTTCTATCCTTGCTCTTTGAGGTCCTGTGAGCCTCTACACCAGTGGTGTCAAACTCAGGTAGAAACAGGAGCCACTAAACCTCACTTAAGTATCACTTCTGCCTGCATCTTGACTTAGAAAAATCACGAATTAACATCACCTATATTCTATTGGATTTTTATTTATTTTATAAAATCTTTCCCAATTACACTTTAATCTGGTTTGGACTACACTCTGGAGTATTTCAGGCCACGTGTTTGACCCCTCCTATCTACAGGATTATTATCTTAATCCCTAATTCAAGTGTTTTCTTTCTTTAATCTCTGCTCACACTCCTCTCTTGGATTTTTAAAGCCTTTTGCAATCTGGCTCAAACCTACCTTTCCATGCTTATTGCATGTTCCACCCATCATATACTCTATGTTCCAGCCAAACTTAATTACTTGACAACCCTTCCCCCCAGCCTCCAGGCCTTTGCACCAGCTGCCCCACAGATCCTCTGCTCACCTGCATCTGACTCTTAGACTCCCTAGCTTCCTTCAACCCTGAGCATATATGCTGCTTCCTTCACACAGTTGAGAGTCCTCTCCTTGCCCTGAAATTACTTTTCTCTACATACCTGCTATTTCCTCCCATAAAACATAGTATCCTTAGAGCAGGATCTGTTTCATTTTTTTCCTTTTTTAATGCCCAGCTCCTAGCCCAGTGCTTATAACTTTTGAAGTCACTTAATAAATGCTTATTGAATGGATAGATGAAGTTGTATCTGCTGCACTGGGCACAATCTCTTGCACATAGAAAAGGCACTTAAAAATTCACTAGCCTTAAGTTTCATAATGACCACATAACATGAGGATGTTATTAACTTATATATACCACTTTTGTTTTATAGAAGACTGGGCATTGTTCTTGGTGTTATTCAGGTAAGGCTATTTTCTCCTTATTAGGTAATGAGGGGATAGGGATCAGGGGTTAAGAGGAAAGATATGAAGGAGGGAATAGTCACAAGTCATAAAGGTCCTTTATTACAAAAAATGTTTATGGCAGCTCTTTTTGTGGTGGTAAAAAAAAAAAAGCTGGAAACCAAGAGGATGCCCAATGACTGAGGAATGGCTGAATAAGTCGTGGTCTATGAATGGGATAGTGTATTCCTGGGTTGCTATAAGAAATTAGGAAATAGATGATTTGACAAGAAACACTTGTATAAACTGATGCAGAGTGGACTCACAGAACCAAAAGAACAATTTGTATTATAACATCAATATTATAAAAATGAACAATTTTGAAAACTTATAAACTGATGATGAAGGAAATGGGCAGAATTGGGAAAACTATGCCCACGATAACAACAACATTGTAAAAATGAAGAACTTTGAAAGCTGTAAGAACGACGACCAGTACAATGATCATTCGTGATTCTAGAGGGTCCATGAGAAAACATGTAATCTACTATAGAGAGGTGATGGATTTAGGGTGCAACATGAGACATATAGACTTTTGGATACAGCCACTGAGGGAATTTGGTTTTTTACTATGCAGATATATTACAATAAATTTATTTTCTTTTCCTTTTTCTCACTGTGTGTGTGTGTGTGTGTGTGTGTGTGTTTTGAGAGGTGGGGTTAGAACGCAAAGAAAAGAGGTTTCTGTTCATTAAAAAATAGAGTGGAGAGGGGATGCTACATATGTAAATGTTGCATGTATTTTCAAATGAGTTCACTGCATTATTAGATTTTCTTAATTGCTTTACTTTGTTACAAGAGAGTTCTGACAATGTGGAAATAATCTGTAAATATATGTAAAAACAAAATCCAATGATAAAACTATTTTAAAAATCATCACAAGCAAAGCAAACTTCCTGACTTTAAAAGTGGCATTAAAAACAAGGGAAGGGGAAGGAGAGAGAAAAGAAAAGATCTAGAACCCTAAGAGGTTGCTTTAGATTGCTTTTTGGACAACGGGAGAATGGCTGAACAAACTATGGTAAGTGAATGTAAATCCATTTACGTTGTTATTGTGACACAAGAAATTATGAGAGAAGATTTCCGATTATACTGGATAGTATGAATTGATAAAGAATGAAATGAGGACCAAGAGAATAATTTATATAAGGACAGCAACATTGTAAAGAAAAACAACTTGGAAAGATAAGAACTCTGATCAAAACAATGACCAATCATCTCTCCAGAGGACCTGTGATAAAAAACAGGTTATTCACTTCCTGACAAAAGTGATGGATGCAAGATACAGGGACGTGCATTTCTGGACATGGTCCCTGTGTGGATTCATTTTGCTGCTGTATGCTTGTTTGTTTTTGTTTTGAAGGGGGGAAGGCAGGACAATTGGGGTTAAGTGATTTGCCCAAAGTCACACAGCTAGTGTATCAAGTGCCTGAGGCTGGATTTGAACTCAGGTCCTCCTGACTCCAGGGCCAGTGCTCTACTCACTGAGCCACCTAGTTACCCCCTGCGCCATCTAACTGCCCCATGCTTAATTTGCTTTGAAAGTGGCTTTTTCCCCCTTTCTCTAGATTAATTTGGAGAGAGGGAGGTAGCAATAATGAAGGGAGGCTAGAAGGTCAGTTTTGAAAGTAATAGGTAGAATTTATTGTGTGTGTGTGTATGTATACATATATATATATATATATATATACATATATATTTAATCAAACAATGTAAAATGGAGATTCATGGCTTCATATGGATCATCTTTTTTATGTTTTACCGTGTGCATGGAAATGCACCTTTTTCTGTTTAAGATTAGAATTTTAAAATTAAAATAATAAAATCATCTTCAATACTTAATTAATGCAGAGGACTAAGGCTTAAACTGTTGATGTGTTTTCTTAGTTTCTGACATACCAAAACAAAGCAGGGAAATGAGCTTACTCCTCAGGCCTGACACATACACCACATCCAATCATTAAACAGAGGCACAGCCTCGAGGCTATATGTGGCCCTCTAGGTCCTCAAGTGCAGCCCTTTGGCTGAATACAAACTTGTAAAACTTGGATGCAGTCCAAACGCCGCACCCAGGGACCTAGAGGGCCACATGTGGCCTCGAGGCTGCAGGTTCCCCACCCTTGTACTAGGACAAAAGTGGAGGCAGGAAAGCTGCTCCCAGGTAAATCATTCCTGCATCTTTGCTTAGTATCTTTTCTATGTTATTGCCAAATAAACTTCATTGCTGGATATTAGATGGTTTAAGAGTCTTATTTTGCTCCATTCCCAAACCTGAATCAACTGGATTGGCCTGAGACGAGCTTTGCCCAGAGTAGTCCTGTTCTCCTTAAAGGAAGAGTGATTATATTTCAACTTAATATGAATATAAATGCCTTATGTAGTTAGACTGACCATATTTCCTACACCAAAAATTGAGACATATATTCTGATACGTAACTTTCCCTAAGAAAAAAAAATTCATAGCTAATTTTCTTAGAATTTGAGCTTCAAGGAAGACCCTAGGAGCCATCTAATATCATCTTTTCTTTTTACAGATGGAGCAACATAGATGCATGGATATTAAAGTTGCTTGCCCCACTTTACACAGAAACAAATAGAAAGTCAGGCTACAAACCCCAAGGTGTCTGACTCTAAAACCAGGGCTCTTCTCATGACAGCATGTGGCTTCTCAGGGCATATGGCATCATGTTGTGATCTAGAAACATCTCAATTATCAGCATTACTAGGTGCATACCCCACATATGCATACAGCATCCATATTTGTAGATAGCAAAAATGGGGGTGGGGCAGGCTGGGAAGAGGACAGGAATAAGAACTTATGGAGCACCTACTATGTGCCAGGAACTGTGCCAAGCACCTTTTACGAATATTAACTCACTTGATCCTCAAAACAATCCTGAGGGTACATGCTGTTATTATCCCCATTTTACAGTTGAGGAAAATGAGGCAAACAGAGGTTAAGTGACTTAGTCAGAAGCACACAGCTAGGGACTGGTTAAGGTCAAAGTTGAACTCGAGTCTTCCTGACTCCAGGTCCAGCACTCTCTCCACTGCAATACCAGCTGCCTCTATGTCCATGTGCTTCCATAAATTTATCACCCATCCACGTCTACTTATCCTGGGTGACTCTTGTCCGTGTCCTTCCATAAATAGCACATAATATGTACATTTTCATAAAATAATCTCCATCTTTCCTTAGCCTGTGATGCTCCATCTTTCATAGCTCTCAGGCTTTGGTGACTTAGTTAATTTATTTTAGTAAATTTGTACTGATTTTATTCATTCAATTATAATCTTCTGAAATGTTGGAATTTTCAGTTGCTTATGGGAATACGCTATTTGAAATTTGTCTTGTCACAGAAAGTCCAGGATGCCTTCTTCCCTAACTACCTTGTATTTAACTACTATGTATGTGTATATACATACGTGTGTGTATACTTTGCATATATATTTAACTTTGTATTTATGCTGTATACATGTTTAATATGAACTCATTACCTCCCCCATTAGAATATAAGCCCACAGCGAATAGTTACTGTTTCTTTCTTTATACTTTTTATCTCCACACTCAAGCATGTAGTAGGGACTCAATAAATTATTGTGTATGGATTGACTAATTGATATTACTTCATTATATCTGAGAGAATTCATTATTGAATGCATTATTGTATGGCTAAGAAAATCCCTCAGTGGGTTAATGCATAAACAATTTTAGATCAAGTGCACACTTAAACACACATACAATTTTAGATCAAACACACACCTAAACACACACACACAATTTTAGATCAAGTACACACACACACACAATTTTAGATCAAGTACACACACACACAATTTTAGATCAAGTGCACACTTACACACACACAATTTTAGATCAAGTGCACACTTACACACACAATTTTAGATCAAGTGCACACAAACACACATACAATTTTAGATCATGTGCACACTTACACACACAATTTTAGATCAAGTGCACACAAACACACACACAATTTTAGATCAAGTGCACACAAACACACATACAATTTTAGATCAAGTGCACACTTACACACACAATTTTAGATCAAGTGCACACAAACACACACACAATTTTAGATCAAGTGCACACAAACACACACAATTTTAGATCAAGTGCACACAAACACACACACACAATTTTAGGTCAAGAGCACACACACACACACACACACACACACACATACGCACGCGTAGACCCCCATATACCCAAACTGCGCACAGCATCTTAAATGCTGCCTGTCCCCTGTGTGTAATTTGTTTGAAGGTTTTCTGTCATTGTTAGCGTGGTTGTGGTTGTTGTTGTTGCTGACTGTTCTTGCCTTACTTTGAATAAGTAAATTAACCAATGAATGCCTGAGGACACACTGCACATGTTCAGAGTGTGCGGCATAGAAAGGGATGAAAGTAAGGATGGTAATATCTACTAATAGAACTTCCCATCCCATGAGGGGTTTTCATTCCTTTCGTTTGCACAATTTAAATAGCAAAGCTATCCCCCTTTAAATGACACCTTTTGTCCTTATGAGATTTTGGTTATCAGGCCACAGTCTGTCAGTTTGAAACCATTTCCTTCCCAATTAGCTTGCAGTTGGGTGCAGAGTCATGCTGTTTCGCAGTTTCTCTACCTTCATTTGACCTTCAAGATACATCTGCAGTACTATCTGCTTAGCACCAATATCACAACAAATGCACAGAGGCATTTGACATGTTTTCTCAAGAATGTTGCACTTTAAACCTTACAGCTTTTAAAAGACTGGTTGCAAACTGTGATGTGTGTTAAGATGAAGTTTTCTCCCCCTTCCCGAGACCAAAGGGAATAAGAAATTAAGAAAGCGTTTATACACTTAAGGTTTTTGCAGCAACACTTTATGTAAGAGGCAAGTATGGACAGGCTAAAAATACCATTATCTGCAGATTCTGTTTCGGTAGCCCTCTACTTTGTCAGGAATAAAGTCTGAGCTTTCTATTCCTCCAGCAGCCCACCCTCTCTGGCTGCCTTTTTTCCTCAAATCCTCTCTTTTTCCTTCCTTTCTACCTCCAAGCACAGGCCTTTAATACAAGTTACGCCAACACAAATCCTCATGCCCACATCTTGTTCCCCACACTCTTTCTCCCCCCTCCACGCTGGTTACAGAAATAGTATTCTACATTAATGGTGCTAAGCACGAGAGAAAAATGACTGAGCTGCTATGAGGGTGCTGGTTTTGTCCTGAAGGACCCCCAAGGAAATTCCAAGGAAGAAGCAGGTCACCCAGTCCTAAACTATAACCACCTCAGGAATAGGATTCAGAATCCTTTTAGCAGGGAGTAACAGCCTCTTATAATAGCTTAGAGCAGAGTGAAGAAACCCCCTAAGCCAAGCTATAATAGATAGGCCAGTTTCCTTGAATATAACTTATCATTAAGCTCTAGAGTACAAAGAGGCAATAAAAAAGATCCCTCTTCTTCACAGCAAAATAAACAAATAACCAAACAAACCAATTATAGACTTTTAGAACTAAACAGTACTTGAAGATCATTTAGTTCAAACTGTTTATCTTACAGATGAGAAAACTAAAGCCCAGAAAATTTAAATAGTTCACCTGAGGTCATACAGACAGTGGCGCGTCTGGGACTACACCCTAAGTCTCCTAATTCCAACCATGATGACTTTTCCACTATGCTATATCCAAACATGCAAATATTCCAGTGATTCTGTGATCTCATCTATGTGAGTATTGCTTTGAACTATGGAGATTGCAAAATACCCATGCCTACTTTTCCGAAGTGACTGCTGGCCATGTCCTTCCACAAATTCACCAGAGGAAAATCGACCCGATGTGTTACCTGGAGTTCTCCTGACATCCATTGGAAGACATAGTTGCTTGTTCACTAGTTATCCCTTACTCTTACCAAGGACTAGCCTATTTTCTTTTTTGCTTAAACGAATGTCCTTTACATCATTGTACCAAAATAAAGGAACTTTAAGGGACTGCTATTGTAACCATCAGTGATAGCGAAGAGAGGCTGCTACACTCAAAAATGTTTAGTTAACATTTTCTGGGTCTTATGGCTCCTCTAACCCTTTGCTGAGTCAAAAGGGGAAAAACACAAAGAAAAGGAGAGACATTATAGCTTGGCCTATGAAAGTAGTCTCACAAAGAGTTAAAATTAAATGACTTCAAAGAGTTAAAGCTAAGTACCTAAGCTACAAAAAGAACCTTAAAGGAAGGAATTATGCTGGAAAGATAGCCTGAAAATTGGTCTTGCCCTCAAGCACTTTCATCTGTCAATCACGAAATATCGGGACAAGTACCTGGAGAGCTGTGGATAGAGCCGCTGGCAAATCTATGAAGTGATAAATTCCTCCTCTTGAAAATCAGAGAATACCAGGAAGGTAACACTGATGATGGTCTTCATTGGATAAGAAGGAAGAATACAATTACCACCGCCATTTAGTTTCTATTGTTGGTAACCATCTCAAAAAGATCCTCTCCAGTCAGAGAAAGGAAATGTATATGTAGTGAAAGTGCAAAGCATAGTTAATTTTTTCATAGGGGCATTCAATAAATATTGGTTAATTTCATTTAATTTGACAGAAAGATTGAACCTTATCCCAAATTAGACCTATCTATCAGACAGTGAAAGGTCTTATTATTAAACCTATTATCTTACTATGATAACCTCCTTGATCATTGTTTTTGTTTGCCTCTGTAGAAATTTTCATTGGGCACCTAGGTTGTGCAGTGGGTAGAGCATTGGACTTTGATTAACGAACACCTGAGTTCAAATCAAAGCCACTTCCTAGTTATGTGACCCTGGGCAAGTCACTTAACTTCTGTAGGGTTTTTCCACCTGTAAAATGGGTTGTAGTGAGGTTCAGACGAGATAATATATGTGCAGTGCTTTGCAAATCTTAAAGCTTTTATTTTTTATTTAGCTTTTTTATTTTATTTTTTATTATTGTTATAATAACTTTCAAATTTATTTATTTATTATAAATTTCTGAATTACCTAGTCCAGTTCTCACTTTTACAGTTAAGGAAACAGATTCAAATAGGTTAAAATGATTTATCAAGTACCCCAAGTACTTGAACTCAGATCTTCTGACTCTCAGATCCAGCATTCTTTCAACTACGCCACCGAGCTGAATTAGTTGGCAAGGCAAGCGAAAACAAAAGAACTCAGTAGTTGGGGGAGGAGAAGGAAAAGGTAATATGATTTAGATGCCTTCCGACCTGGCCTTTGAATTGCTAGGAGAAATTGTTTTTTCTAAGAGTGTCATTATTTAATCGCTTCTTTTTCCTTAGTTCCTACCTTCCTTTCTTGCTACTCTCCCCTTGTCCTCCCCCAACTAGGTTTAAGCACTTTATCCACTCATCCCTGGCCGTGCATGAAATACAGACATACCAAACAATAAGCACCCTGTCTCTTACAACTGTACTTTTGCCAAAAGAAAAAAAAAATCCCTTTGTATCACTGCAAGATTAAAAACCTTTCCCTGGCTTTATGTGTATTCCTGTGCTTTGAGTTTGTGAATCCTTAGAGGAAAACTTGCTGGGATAGTCTGAAATGTATATAATTATGTCAATCTCTTTAGGAAGTAAGGAGGAAAAAACCTGTCACCAATGACTCCCCACTCATCCTTCTTCCCACTAAGCTAGGGTGCCTCCAAAGGAGAGGTCAAGGGAAGTTGGCAATCATAAGCAAAGCCATCAGCATGCTCTGATTAACCCTCTGAAGCAATGTCATTATCTGTTTCCTCTCCTGCTGAGAACAGTTCCCTGGCAGTCTCATAAATAGGCCACACTGCAGTGAGACCCACTACATCCCACAGAAGGCTCTGGAGTGTGAGACTAGAGGACAATACATAATGGCTCTGGGGTTTCTTGAAAATCATCCTCATTCCCATGGGCTTGGGTTGTTGTTGAAAGTGGGGCTCACCCTCTAAATGGAAATCTGTAAAGACCAAGCAGCTTGAGACTAGATACCCCAGACAAAAAACTCAAATGTGATGATTCAAATGAGATGACTTAGGAGTTGAATAGGATGTATAATGGTACACAAGGGCTCATGGGACCATATATTTTGAGATGGAAGCAAAGATACTCTGGTAAACGTTTAACAACCAGCTCCCTTTAAAAAGCCACATTTTTTTAATCTTCATTATCAACATTTTCTCCATCTCTTTTTAAGTCTAGACAATGAACAAAACAATAAATCAAGCCCTGATTTATAGGACTTGCCCATTTCTGAGATTTAACAATTGGCTCTCTGGAGCCTGTTCAAGCTGACTTCAGCCCACACCTGGATGGGAGAAACCTTAATCCAACCTCACCTTTACAGGTGAAGAAACTAAAGTCAAGACATTCTAATTGACTTAGACAAAATAACATTTGAACCCAATTCCTCTAATGCTAGATTCAGCATTCTTATGATTGCACCATGCTGGATCTGCCCATCTCTAATTCCAGGTCCATATTTCTTCCCCATTACATTTTCCAGCAGCATCTGTACTGGAAGATGCATCCCTTATAAAGCAGTAAAAGAAGAAAAGTTTAATTAATGTATTGGATTGGAATGAATGGCCCGAGATCCCTTCCAATTCTAGGATTCTAGTAGTCTATGATTTTATGGAGAAAATTACCTCCCCTATTAGAGGTATCAAGTTGTTCTGGCTCATGAACATCCAAAGCCCCATGCATTCTCTGAGAGGAAATTGTTTATTGCAAGGGAATGCTGTCAAGCTGGTATCTACAGCAATGTCCTTGTTGATATCAGGCAGTCAGTCTAAGTAACTCATTACATATCGCTCCCTCTACCCAGCCCTCTTCCTAATCTTCCTATTTCTGTCAAGGGTACTCCCACTTTCTGGTCACACAGGTTTGCAACTCTAGCATCAACCCCTTTCATTCTTGTGTTTTGATCCCCAGCATCCAGCCCAGTGCTTAGCACAGAGGTGGGGAATGCGCTTAATAGATGCCTACTGACTGATCTTCAGCCTTTCCTTTTAACTCACCCTTCATAACCAAACAATCGGGTACCACATTTTTTTCAATTCTACCAATACTTACCCATGTATATTCATACTGTTGCTCCTCAATGGGATGCACTCTCCTTAACAGCAAAAACTGTTGCTGATTTTGCCTTTCTATCCCCAGTGCAGAGTCTGTAGCACGTGGTTTTTTTTGTTTGTTTTTTGCTGTTGTTCAGTCTTTTTCTGGTGTGTCTGACTCTTCAGGACTCTGTTTGGGGTTTTGTTGGCACAGATACTGGAGTGGTTTGCCATTGCCTCCTCCAGCTCATTTTTACAGATGAGGAAACTGAGGCAAACAGGGTTAAGTGACTTGCCCAGGGTCACAGAGCTAGCAGGTGTCTGAGTCTGGATTTGAACTCAAGAAGATGAATCTTCCTGACTCCAGCCCCAGCGCTCTATGCACTGCACCACCTCGGTGCCCCGTAGTAGTCACTTAGTAGTAGTCAAGTCACTTTCGACTTGAATTGAATCACTAGGTCCCTTCCGCCATATCATTTTTCTTCCAGTTGGGAATGTTAATCCTTCTGATTCTCACAGGTTCCAGTGTTGCTGTTGTTTTGTGAATTATCTTTAAATGATGCAGCAGCTAAGTAGAGCAGTGGATAGAGAACAGGAAAAAACCTTGTTCAGATCCTGTCTCAGACACTTTTTAGTTGTTTGATCAAGGGCACATTGCTCAACCTCAGCTTCCTCATCTGCAAAATGGGCCTTCCAGAGTTGTTCTGAGGATCGAATGAGATAATAATTGTAAAGCACATATGTGTAAATTTTAGCTATTATTATTAAATCAAAGTATTGGCTCCTATTTTCCATCATTTAAATGGCTACGCAGTAACACGGCATGGTGGGAAATAAATGTTTACTGGGAGTCAAGAAATCTGAGTGGGGGCAGCTAGGTGGTGCAGTGAGTAGAGCACCAACCCTGGAGTCAGGAGGACCCAAGTTCAAATCCAGCTTCAGACACTTGACACACTTACTGGCTGTGTGGCCTTGGGCAAGTCACTTAACCCCAATTGCCCTGCCTTCCTCCTCAAAAAAAAAAAAAGAAATCTGAGTGAATTCACCTTTCCTCTCTAGGTCTCAAGTTTTTGTTACTGTTTTTTAAATGAGATAGCGTGTGTAAAGCACTTTACAGACCTTAAAGCACTATGTAAATAGTAGTTTCTATTAACAAGGTGATACCTGTATTACCATAATGTAGCACAGCAGGAGCAGCATGTCTTTGCCAAGTCATTCTATGATTCTCAGATCCTCAACTCCTTTGCCTGGAAAATGAAAGAGTTGGACCAGATGTTCTTCCAGTTCTAGCATTTTACAAATTTATGGTTCTGTGGATGTCTGCATGGAAGTTTTAGAACCTATCCAACTAAATTCAGAATGTACCTACTGAATAGGGCAAAAGGGGTCCCTTCCTCTCCCCATGCCCTATGGTGCCCACTGTTTTCACTCTACTTCATATCACAAAAGAAAGCAATTGGATAAACTAATTCCCACAAAGAGGTTAATGATTTAATGAGTGCCCCCTCATTGTCATTTGCATTTTTAAAGAGGGCAACTCTAAAACCAAGGAATGAACCAAAAATAACATGTCACTAATACCTTAATTTCCTGTAACAATGACAGACTGGAGAAGGGAGATATTTGTAATCAGGGAACATTCCCACTCGCCACAAAATACAGCACCTGGGCCAGCGATCACCCACTGTACCTACATGTTTGCCTGGAAATTCTCTGTTCTGCTTTTCCTGGTCAGCAAGAAAGACGGAGGAAAGGTGGAGAAATGGGTAAGCTTTGATTACCCTCCTTCTTGCTACACAGTGACTTGATCTAGTCATATCAAAGGAAGTGTTGTGGTAGTAGTACTTGTGAAAGGAGGAGGAGGAGCAGGAGCAGGAGGAAGATCTGGAGGAGGAGGAAGAAGAAGAACAGGAGGAGGAGGAGTACTATGAAGAGGAGGAGGAGGAGGAGGAGGGGGAGGAGGAGGAGGAGGAGCAGGAGGAGGAGGAGGCTGTCTCCATTTCTAAAATGTTCTTTCTCCTCACTCATGTTCTCTGATGGCAAAGCTAGTGTTCTGAACTTAGGGAGCCCCTGAAAGGGTCTCAGGGACCTCCAGAGGTCCCCAGACCACATTTGGTGAACGGACAAACTCCACCATTCTGCTTCTACTATACTACGTTATGGTTAATACGTGTATAACTGTGTTACTAGAAATATTGACAATGGCTTCCTAAGAATGAGTCATCATAAATAGAAACTTTATTCCTACGTAATCAGTTTACACAAAGAGGGGGAAATGTCTTATCTACCTGCACTAGCCCAAAGCACTACAAAATAGGGCACTGTCAGAACTATAATAATAATAGTAATAACTAATGTTTATATGAGGCTTTAAAAGTCACGAGCACTTTATCTCTGCTGACTCTCATCAACAACTTTATAAAGCAGTTATTCCATTAGACTGTGAGCTCCTTAAGGGCAGGAACTGTCTTTTGCCTTCCTCCATATGGTAAGTGCTATGCCAGGCACACAGTAGGCACCTTTTATAGATGAAGAAACTGAAGAGCTGACAGGTTATATGAGTGTCTGAAGATGCAAGTGATTAATTCATGGTGAATGTCTGAAATGGAATTTGAACCCACTAGCTCATTCTGACTCTAAGTCAGCTAGGTGGCACAGTGACTAGAACACTGCTATGCTAGGAGTCAGAAAAACCTGAGTTCAGATTCAACCTCAGATACTTACTAGCTGTGTGACACTGGGAAAGTCACTTAACCGCTGTCTGCCTCAGCTTCCTCAACTGCAAAATGGGATTATAACAGCATCTACTTCACAGAGTTGTTGTGAGGATCAAATTAGATAATATTTGTAAAATATTTGTAAAATTTGTACTCTATGCACATTGCCTGGCATAGAGTAGAAGCTATATAAATGCTTATTCCCTTTTCCATCCCCTAATCCCAAGTCTAGCACTCTAAATACACAGATTTCTTTAATAGAGCCAGGCCCAATAACAGTAAGGAGTACAAAGGAGTCTGCCATTCCATTCCTACCCTGACACTTGCCTAAACTTCTGTAAAAGCCTCTTTGGGGTCACAACTATGCCCTCCTCTCCTAAAGAGCAGCTGGTAACAAAAAGGGGAGTTAATACTTTTGTACCACCTTGGCATTAGACTTTAATATTTATGCTAAGGTCTACCTTTATTCCAATCAAAGAGAGAAGGTTGAAGAGATTTCTACTCACAGAGTTCTACCAGTAATGTTATTATCATTGTTAGCATTCTGTGATTTAATCAATGTAGGAAACACTCATTAGGGAAATTCCCTCCATTAATGTAAATGGGCTATTCAACTGCAGCTTAGTCTTTTTTTCCCCACTTAATAGTATTTTATTTTTCCAATGACATGTAAAGATAGTTTTCAACATTCACTTTTATAAGATATTGAGCTCCAAATATTTTTCTCCCTCCCTCTCCAAGATGGCAAGTAATCTGATATAGGCCATACATGTACAATCATACTAAACATATTTCCACATTAGTCATGTTGTGAAAGAAGAATCAGAACAAAAGGAAAAAACCATGAGAAAGAAAAAAGAGAGAGAAAATAGTATGTTTCGATCTGCATTCAGACTCCATCAATTGTTTCTCTGGATGTGGATAACATTTTCCATCAGGAATCTTTTGGAATTGTCTTAGATCCTTGCATTGCTGAGAAGAGCTAAATCTATCATTGTTAATTATCGCACAATATTGCTGTTACTGTGTACGATGTTCTCCTGGTTCTTCGTACTTCACCCAGCATCAGTTCATGTAAGTCTTTCCAGGTTTTTCCGGAAATCTGCCTATTCATCATTTCTTATAGCACAATAGTATTCCATTATATTCATATGCCACAACTTGTTTGTTCAACCATTCCCCAATTTATAGGCATCCCCTCGATTTCCAATTCTGAACTGCAGCTTAGTCTTAAATCAGTTCTTAAACTTTTTTATATCATGAACCCCTTTGGCAGCCTGGTGAATCCTGTGGACCCTTTCACAGGATAATGATTTTAAATGCCTAAAATAAAATACATAAGATTGCAAACATGATTGATAAGTCATCACATGGCATCTCCAAATCACGATGAGACCCAGCCACACCTCTCATTCTCCAGTTCTGGATCACTCCCCCACCTGTTCTACCTCTACATCAGCTGCCAAATCTTCAGATGGTTACCCTTATTCCATTGCCCCCTCCTATCCTTTTCCAGTTCCCTTTTATATTTTGCCTTTATTTATTACAATGTAAGTTCCTTGACAGTATGTACTGTTTAGTTTATTTCCTATTATATCCCCAGGGCTTACCACAGTGCTTGGCCATAGTCATCACTTAATAAATGTTCATTTGTTCTACCTACCTACAAAGAAAACCAAGTATAATTAAATAAAGATGTATTTTTTCCATCCAAGTTCACAGACCCCTTACATTTGTCCTCCTTGGGTCCACAGATCTCAGATTAAGAACCGTTGAATAAAGGGGTATCTGGTCCACTGCAAGGCTTAAAACTTGCTAGCATCATCACACAACAAATTTTCTTTAGAGGCAGGATTTAAACCCCAGCCTTCCAGACTCCAAGGCTGCCTGCCCCACCATCCAATACACCATCACATAATTAGGCCGTTACATAAGATTATAGAATCATAGACTGTTTTAGTTGGAAAAGATCTTGGAGATAGTCTAATCCCATCCCTTCATTTTACAGATGGGGAAACTGATGCCCAGAGAGATGAAATCATGCATCTAAACAGTAAGTGGTAGAGTCTCGATTTAAACAGATCTTCTGGTATCAAATCCAAGGCTCTCTCCACTACTACATCCTTTTCTCCCTGATTCTCTGAAGCCTCGTTTCCATTGGAGAACTCTTGGGAACAGTCTCCCAACTCCATTCAAGTATCCTGCATGTAGTCGGCTTCAGGTGCTGGTGTAAGAAGCTGGGTTTGACTTTGATGCCAGGAGGGGGAGGGGGAGAGTGTTTGTACTGTTGTATTGCTGGCCACCTAGCTAAAAACTATAGTTTAATTTCCCTGTTTATCAGCCCCCTGCCCCCAACCACTTTTAGAGTAAGTACACTGTCAGCCTCACAGAGACAGAAAGCCCAGCCCAGGGGTTTTCCTCTCCTCTCAAGCTTCCTTCTTGTTTTCTCTCTCTGTTCATCCCCCCACTCCCACCCCTCCTTCCTCTCTCAAGCTGTAACTCATTAGACTGAGTGAAACTTCACCATCCCCCTCTTCTGCCCAGTAGGTGGGTGGCACTCTCAGTAATTTGGGTGTGGGCATAAGAATACCAGCATCCAATTTCCTTTTTCAATTCAGCCCAGCCCAGATCCCCACTATGGAGCAGAGCCCCTGGGGGCACTCTGAAGTCAAGAGCTGAACCTGCAGTAGCTGGGTCCAATGCTGGAGGGGAGAGGAGAGAGTGTTAATGGATTTTGTCAGCAGCCCCACCACTAGGATGGTGCCGCCCCCATCTAATACCTCATTAGGAGGGCATTCAGAGAAAAACATTAGCTGACTGGGCTCTTTGAAGATGCTTTCATTCCCACAGGGGGAGCCCCAACAGCCAAAAAGACACCCCTCCCCTCAGAGCATCAGATCACTATCTTGGTTTATTTGGGTGTATTAAAGTAACTTCTGCTATTCTGCTTGTATGAAATAGATGACTTTGTAGTGATTTAGCTTGCCCTAAATCGATCAACAAGTATTCACTGAGCATCTATATATGTCTGTTCGTTCTGAAGATCAAAATGGACTGAAAGGGACCTTTGTGTTCACTTTGTTCAACTACCTCATTTCAGAGACGGGGAAGCAGAGACATAGAAAGCTGAAGGAACCAGCCCTGTCCTAGCTGGGAATCACCCGATTCTGGGGCTTCAGACTCCAGGATCCAGCACTCGACCTCTTACACATACACTGACAGTCTTCAAAAACCTGGAATGTGGGAGATTCAAAGTAGTGTAAGACAGGGTCCCTGCCCTATCAAGGAAGATGAAACTAACAGACATAAAACAATTAAGGGAATAAACTATGTGGTACCCACTCTAAGTAAGAGAGGAGCTCAGAGAAGGGAAACATGGTATGGACTGAAGCAATTAGAGATGATGTTATGGAAAAGGTCGAACTTGATCTGAATCTCGAAGAAAAATTAGAATTTGAATGCAATAATAAATCATGAGTCCAGAGGACTGAAGATGAAGCACACCACCCACCTCCTGCCATGGAGGTGCTGGACTTAAAATCCAGAATGAGACATGAATTTTTGGTCATGGCCAATGTGGGAATTTGGTGGATTCTGCAAGTTTGTTATGAGTGTTTTGTTTCTTTCTTTTTAAATCATTCAGTTAGGAGGAAAAGGAGGAGGAAGGAGAAATTAAAAATAAGTTAAATTTTCACAACAGATAAGGAATTTGGATAGGTAAAGGTGAGGAGGACACTACAGGTTAAGTACAGATGTAAATACAGGAGTGAGCATTCAGGGCCACTGACAGGGGGAAAAGGTGCATATTGGCTAGGAAAGGAATGAATAAAAGGCCTTGAAGATGGATAACCTGGTAAAAACACACTACACACCTCTAGATAGAGAGTGGAGCAGAAAGACTCAAGAGTGCAAATTGAAGTATATTTTCTTCTCTTTCTTTTTCTTCCTTTCTTTTGGGGAGTAGGGGAGACACGGCTACTACAGGAATTTGTTTTGCATGTGTATACATATTTGTAATGGGTTTTATTTTTCTTACCTTCTCAATGGGGGGGGGGAGGGGGAGGAAGGAGAAAGAATTGTGAATTAGAAAGAAAATCGAATTAAAAAAGAAAGAAAATGTATGTCCCCCAAATGACTTGGGCCCATCACATAGCAAGAGACAGCTCGATCTGCTCCATCAGCAGCCCCAAAATGAAGAGATGTAGGGGAAGGAGCCTGGCATGTTGGGTGGGCCTCTTATGAGGCATTTTAGGAGTACATGGACAAGAGTGACACAGGATGCTATAGTGTGAATGGATTACAATCTATACCATGGGAGGCAATGCTTACATCAATGAGATCACAGATCCTGGCACATAGTAGGTAATTAATCAACGTTTATTGAGGGATTGATTGATTGAAAGCCAGGGAGAAGGGTTTTGATAGACAATAGAGAAACTATACTGATGGTCATCAATTCAGGCATTCAGATGGCTAGGCTCAGCACCATCTTAGTTTGTTACCATTTTCTGGTATCAAAAGTGATAAACACCTTCAAATCCCCAAGCATTCATTAAAGTATTAGAAAGCTGTAACTGTGCCTTTCCCTTCATGGAAAACTATTAAGACAAAAATAATTAACCAGCAAGAATGCTGCGCACGTGGCTTTGGATGGCCAATCCTAATGAGCGTGGTAAGGTGGTTGCTTTTATATCTGGCTCTTCAGATAATGCTGAGCCTGGGTTCCTAAGTAAACAACCCAAATACATTAATTGTCTCTGCAAGTCCAACCAGCTTTGGATCAGTTAGAGGGCAAGGCCAGTGACCACTAGGTCAAAGACTTCATGGCCCCTTTAACAAGCCCAGTTCACACAAGCTCTCTTAAAGGCTGCAGCAATGTTCAACTGGTCCTCCCAAATACTGTGCTTTATCCAGTTTGTTGACACAGTTCATGCCATACTTGTAGAAGGACTGGCAACACCAATCCTTCAGCTGAGCACACTGTCCTAGTGGCAGGCTCTGACCAATGAAGGGATAAACAGGGAAATAGAATGCCTATTTGGGAGTCCCCCATTATTTTAACAGAATATTTGAATGTAATAAGTACAGAAGCAATAGAATGTACGTAACAAGCATTTCCCATATTGTGAACCCAGGTAGTTTACCTCCCCAAATCAAATGCTAGGGTACTTTTTTTCTTGGCTATTTTCCCAGAAAACTGTGTATGCTGTCACCAAATGGCTTGATCACATGATCTCAGCAAAAAGGCATAGTTTATAGTCATGAATTTTTCACTTTTTAGATAAAATGTTGAAAATAGTTGAGCATAAATCAGTATAGCAGTACAAAGGACAATCCTTAGGGTGAACAGGAAAGCACAGAAGCTCAGAGGACAATAGAACAATCTAGTGGGGAGAGTGGAAAGAACAGAGAACAGTCCTACAACAGATGTAGTCTCACTGTCTTCATCCCTACATATGTCTAAGATACTTCTCTTAGCAATAGCCCAGCAGTGACTGGAGCTCACAAACTGTCTCTGACATAGAATGCTTCAAACATAGTTTTTAAAAAAAATTTCTGTTACACTTTTAAGTTCCAAACTGTCTCTCTCCCTCCCTCCCCAACCGGCACTAGAGAAGGCCACAATTGGACACAGATATATAGGTGTATATGTATGTATATATACATATATGTATGTAAAGCCATACTATGCATATTTCTATTTACCCCCTCTAGAGATGAGTAGCATCTTCCCTCACAGGTCCTTTGTAATTGATTTGAGGGTTTATGATACTCAAAATAACTTAGTCATCCATAGTTATTCTTCAAACAACATTACTGTTACCGTATACAACATTCTCTTGGTTCTGCGCATTTCACTCTTTCTTTTTTCATGCAAGTCTTTCCATGTTTTTCTAAAATCGACCTGCTCATCATTTCTTACAGCATGGTCATATCCCATCACGACTATTTACCCCAACTCATTTTGCCATTCCTCAACTTACTGTGCCAGGCGCTGAACTAACACCTAGAGATACAAAGGAAGGCAAAATCGGTACCTGTCCTTAACCTTCATGAGCTCTAAAACTTCATGATGAGACTAATCATTTAGGAAGACTAGAAAGTGGTAATTTCGGAAGACGACTAAAAAATTCTGTTGATAACTTGGACTGGAGGGGTAAAGACTAGAGGCAGGGAAACCACGTCATAACCCTGATTAAAAATTGTCCATGGCTCCCTATTACCTAAGTAGTAGTAAAGAGAAGGGAGAGTCCTCTGCCTGGCATTCAAGGCCCTATACAATTTAACTACCTCTACAATTTAATGATTTAATCAAACTGTACAAGCCTCTGCCTGCCAAATACTCCTTTTCTTTTGTTCCTGGTACTCCCTATCCCAGGCATGCTCAACCCCCACCCCCACTTCACTCTGAATTCCTACTTTAATGCCCAATTCAAATGTCAGCTTCTCCAGGAGACTTCCTGCCTGACAATGACTTCTTTCCTCTTCTGCCCCACCCCAATTTTCTGAAGTATTTTGTTTTATAGCTTTCTAACGCATTTATCATGTTATAATGTTTATTATCACAAACTGTCTTTGAATCTCATCTCCTACCTAGATTATAACCAACATGAGAGAACACATAGAATAGTGGTATTATGATTAAAAAAAAAAAAAGGATGCTGAATTTGGAGTTAGGAAGGACCCAAGTTGGAATCCTGATTCTGATGCTTACTGGTCATGTGGTGTTGAGCAAGTCACTGGATCTTTCTAACCCAGTTTTCTATTCTATAAAATGAAGATGATGACATTTGCAATGCCTACCTCACAGAGTTTTTGTGAGGAAAGCACTTTGTCTTTCAGATACATGTGAATTATTATCAGGGTAGGAAATTTGTCTTATCTAAGCATTGATCTCCCACAAAGCCTAATGCTGTCCTCTGGAGACAATAGATAATTAATAAGTGCCTGTTAAAATGAAAATTAAATCAGCTGTGAACTCCTCTGTCCATCAAAAAATTTTGAACAATTAAGAGGCCATAAAGAAGAGCAAATAATAGCCCAGGAAAAGAGACTCGTTTGTTTTTCTCCAAAACCACTAATCATGTGACTTAAAAGGAGCAGGTCAAGTATTTGTCATGTAGACAGCCCTTCAAGCATCTGACAGCTATCATTCAAGCCTTGATCACTGTCTTCCAGGATTTGAAGAACTGTCTGTTACTGAAAGAGGGAATCACAATTGTTTTTGCTTGACCCCAGAGGGAAGAAGTACAAACAATGGGGGAAAGATGCAGAGAAGCATACTTAGGCTCAATTTAAAGGAAAACTTCCTAACAATTAGAGCTATCCAAAAATAGAACGGGCTGCCTAATAATAGCTAATCTTTGCAAAGCGCTTTACATATATGCAATTTCATTCAATCCTCACCACAACCCAGTGAGGCAGGTGCTATCATAATCTCCATTTTACAGATGAGGAAACTGAGGCTGACCAAAGTTAAATGATTTACACTGTAAGTGTCCAGGTTGGGATTTAAATCTAGTCTTCTTGATTCCACACATAACACTCTGAATCCAATACCACCTAGCTGCTCCTCACACACAATGCCCCATCTCCCACCTCTCTGCATTTTCACAGCCTGTCTCCCATGCCTGGAATCCTTTCCATCCTCTTCCCTGACTCCTGGACTCCCTGGCTTCTTTCAAGTCCCAGCTTAAACGTCACATTCTATAAGAAGCATTTCCCAATCCTCTCTAAAGTTAATGATGCCTTGCCTCTGAGATTGCCTGCACTTTGTCCTTTATCGTTTCTGTACGTAGTTGTTTGCATGTTGTCTTCCCCCGCCCCCACCCCATTAGATTCTGCTCTCCATGAGGGCAGAGGCTGTTTTTGCCTTTCTTTGTCTCCCTAGCACTTACCATGCTGCCTGTAGACAGTAGGTATTTAATAAATGCTTATTGATTTAACTTTGATTAACTGACTGTTGTGGCACTTTATAGGTACAATGCATTTTCATTTACAATATCATCTCATAACACCTGAGAGATATTGCTTATGTTATAATCTTTATTTTACAGATGAGGAAACTGAGGGTCAGAAATTTGGCCAAGTTTCCCAACTAACAAGCAATAGAAAGGGGGCTCAAACCCAGGCCTTGTGACTACAGGTTCATGCCTTTTTTCTATCACACCATAGTGTTTATCAAGGGATAAGAAAAAATTTCAACTATTTGTTGTTTAGTCGTTTCAGTCAGGTCCAGCCCTTTATATAAAACCCGTTTGGGGTTTTCTTGGCAAAGATACTGCAGGGGTTTGCTATTTCCTTCTCCAGCTCATTTTACAGATGAGGAAACTGAGGCAAACAGGATTAAGTATCTTACCCAGGTCACACCGCTACAGCAAGTGTCTAAGGCTGGATTTGAACTAAGGAAGATGAGTCTTCCTGATCCCAAAGCCAATGCTATATCCATTGCGCCACCTAGCTGCCCTAAACTTCAACTGCACAGTTTAGTAATCTTGGGCAGATCCATTCATTCCACAAATACTTATTAAACTCTTTATGCACAGGATTGCATTAGGGGCTATGAGGAACACAACAAAAGTTAGACATGATCCAGCCCCCCAGAAACTTACAGTGTAGATGAGGTAGACAAAGGGGCATAGAAGCTCCTACTCTTCTTTTCTCCATCTATCCGAATCCTACACTTCCTCTACCAACCCCAGGAAACTTTCCTTGACTAATCTAACGCCTGGAGATCTCTCTTTTCTAGTCCGCACTATCACGTGTATATTTTTTTACGGCTTTCTGCCTGTTTTCTATATTTTGGGCTATTTTTCCTGGTCGAGAATTCTACTGTGTCTTCTACAAAGCTTAGCTTGGTGCTGGACACACAGTAGGCACACAATAAAAAACAGATTGTATTGCAGGAAACAAAGAACAACAAAAAGCCACATAGCGTTATGTTAACGTGAGAATTAGTGTTATAGGAGTTCAGAGAAGGAACTAATCAGATTTTACTAGAAGAGAAGGTACTTTAGAATCTTAGGATCAAAGAATGCTGGGTCTAGAAAGGACCTCAGGGATTATTTATTCATTCTTTCATTCAGCAAACATTTATTAATTGTCTAATGAGTACTTGCCACTGTATCAAAGGATGAGGGAGACATTGTTTAGCTCAGACACCATCCCAAACCTCACGGAGCTAGGCTAACTTCCTTGTATTACAGATGATAGCACTAAAGCCCAAAGAGATTACTCCTTGAAATGAGACTTGAAAAAAAAGGGCACAATTTGGACAGGCTCAAAAGAAAAACATTAGAGGTGGAAGAGATAAGAATAGCCAACACTCATAGCTAAAATTTAAATAGCATTTACTACACGCCCAGCACCGTGCTAAGGGTTTCACGATTATTATCTCATTATTATTCCCATTTTTAAAGATGAGAAACTGAGGTAAACAGAGCTTAAGTGACTTGCCCAGGGTCACATAGCTAGTAGGTATCTGAGGCCAGATTTGAACTCAAGTCTTCCTGACTCCAGACCTAGAGCTCTATCCACTCACTTCACCACCCAAAAGGGAGAAGAGAAGGAGCAAGCCTTTTCGGGGTAGGGAATGAGCACTGTCTTCTGTTTAGGATGCCATGGGAAAACAGTCTTAGCTAAAGCAGAGATTTTGTACTGTAAGTTAGTGGAATATGAAGTTTGAGTTGATAGGCTGGGACTCTAAAGGCTGGACTAAGGAAATGAATGAGTTTGGTTGTTAATTAAAAAAGCCAGTGGGAGCCATATTCATAATTTTATTTGGCCTCTAACTGGTAGCTTCCTGCCAGGTACATATGTTCCAAGTGTGTTCTTATGAAAAAATGTCAGAGTTAAGTGCTCAGGAGTAAGGGGCCAAACTTTTGGAATGGACCTTTCCATCCAACATTTAGCCCCATTCAGCTAGGTGGTGCAGTGAGCAGAGCACCGGCCCTGGAGTCATAAGGACCTGAGTTCAAATCTGGCCTTAGACACTTGACACACTTATTAGCCCCATTAACATTGTTTTCCATCACATCCAACTCGTGGTGACCCCATTTGGGTTTTTGGGGGGTTTTCTTGGCAAAGATACTGGAGGGGTTTGCCATTTCCTTCTCCAGCTCATTTTGCAGATGAGGAAACTGAGGCAAACAGAGTTAAGTGGCTTGCCCAGGGTCATACAGCTAGGGTGTCTAAGGTTGGATTTGAACTCAGAAAGATGAATCTTCCTGACTCCAGGTCTGGTACTTTATCCACTGTGCCACTTAGATGACCACCATTATATCCTTTTCCTGTTGCCTCCAAATAGCCAAAGTTTCTCTCTCTCTCTCTCTCTCTCTCTCTCTCTCTCTCTCTCTCTCTCTCTCTCTCTCTCTCTCTCTGTCTTGTACACACACACACACACACACACACACACACCAAAAATGAAGGCGTTACAAGCACCACATTTGGAGAAACTAGATACTCTGAGACATTAACCAAATAATACTCAGAGAATAAACCATATTTTTCAAAGGATGTAAAGACCGAGTGCCCAGCCCTGTGTCCAGCACATCAATGGTTGGTGACATACACCAGTAACATTGTTCACTCAAGAAGCCAGGCACACAAATCACATTAATTGTTGACAGGATTTTGTTGTAACGGGATAAGAAATACACCAGTAAATTGCTCTTGGGCAGTGGAATTTCTCACACTATTGCCTAGTTGCACAATAAATCATCGCTACACTTATATCCACTAGGAACCAAACTAAGCAAACTGGTGGTGGAAGTCAGCAAAATTAACTGGGCCCTAAGTAACATCTTGGGCAGCTAGGTGGTGCAGTGGTTAGAGTGCCAGACCTGGAGTCAGGAAGGCTCATCTTGAATTCAAATTCAGCCTCAGACACTTACTAGCTGTGTGACCCTGGGCAAGTCACTGAACCCTGTTTGCCTCAGTTCCTCATCTGTAAAATGAGCTAGAGAAGGAAATGGCAAACCACTTGGGTATATTTGCCAAGAAAATCCCCAATGGGGTCACGAAGAGTTGGACAGGACTAAAAAATGACTGAACAACAAAATGCAGCTCCTTACTTGCTCAGCTGAGCAATGGTCTCTAGGAGGAGGTAGGTACAGAGTGCAGGAAAGGGGCAGTCAAGCAAACACCCTGACTTTTCTCTGGCTGAAATAATTTCGGTTCGTCACCGTTTTCACCCAAGAGCTTCAAAAATATTCTCTTTCCTCAAATGAATCAGGTTATACTGGTACCCAAACAAAAAATAGCACATTATTAGCATAAAATAACATTAGCATAAATAGAAAAAGAATCAGGGCATTGAGGGAGGGAAGCTCACATAAGTGGCCCGCTCATTTCAGTAGACCTCATTGGAGCTGATAAACTATGAAATTTCCATAATAATGTAGAACACAGAAAACAAACAACAATTTTATTTGACAGGGAAATTACATCCTGTTACTGGACACAAAACTCTATGGCTCAGTTCAATGGTATTTTAAAAGCATCGAACATACAGATGTAGGTTTTAATTTTTAGACACGATTGTTATGTAAATAATAAATCTACTGCAATTGAGGTGGTCAAACAGACTGCTGGCATCATCAAGCCAGAAACATTATGGATCCTAATGCTCTATGGGCATTGCTCAGGCCTTCAACCAACAACTCTAGGACTCTGTGGATGTGGAGACTTGCTGACAACTACATCTATATTAATGCCTTCATCAAGGTTTTTAGGGCTTGTCCATTTCTGTTTTAATCACATTTAAAACAACTCAGTCCTCTTTCATTGTCCCCTCCTGCTTATGTTTATCCTCTCTTCTTTCTTCCTAGTTCTCTGTTCATTCAGATCATTTTCTTTCTGCTTTCCGTAATGATCTATCTCCTCAACTCTCTTTCCTCTTCATTCTTCTAATCTACACCATACCTATGGATGAATTTTGTCATTGTTGTTAGGTCATGTCCCACCCTTTGTGACTCCATTTGAGGTTTTCTAGACAGAGATACTATAGTGATTTGCCATTTCCTTCTCCAGCTCATTTTACAGATAAGGAACTGAGGGAACAAGATTAAGTGATTTGCCCAGGGTCACATAGCTGGTAAATGTCTGAGGCCAGATTTGAAGTCATGAAGATGAGTCTTCCTGACTCCAGGCCCAGGGCTCTGTCCACTTCAGCACCTAGCTGTCCACGGATGGATAGGAATAGGGACAGAAGCTGCTTCATTTCAGTGATATAGGGAATTCTTGGCTGAGGAGACTTTCTCTACCAATTGAAATTAACACTTTCTTTGCAAACTTATAAAAGTTCCTTGGAGCACTGAGAGGTTAAATGACTTTTCCAAGGTCATAAGCCAGTGTCATGGGCAGAACTTGCACCTAGGTCCTCCTGTCTCCAGGTCCCAGTTTTCTATCCACTACCACACTGCCCATGTATAAGTTGAAAACTACCTGCTTTGCACTTGATAATTTATTTCAAAGACATCTAAAATTATTTTCCTCCAAGGTTGAAGATTTATTTTGTTCAGAAAACCTGTCCAAATGGATCTTAGACATCCATTGAATAAAATAGCAGTGAAGGAAAACTCTAACTTGTCTTTCCATTTAAAAAAAAAAACTAAGCCAAATCTACACAATATAAACTCCTTTCTATGTGTGGGGGTGGGAGGGAGGGAGAGGGGAAGGAGAAGGGATATCTCTCATAGAATGTTTAATATGAAGGAGACCTTAGAGATTATCTAGCTTACCCTCTTTCTTTAGGATGAAGGAACCATGATTCAGAGATATTGAATGACTTTCCCAAGGTCACACAACTGGTTAGTGGCCAGCCAGGACTAGAACCCAGGTATCATGATTAGGACTCTTTCTATAGCTGTCACCATGGTCATAGAGTCATAACAAAGTAGCACTATAAGGCTAAAAGGTTGGACTGGATGATCTCTAAGGTCACCTTCCAGCTCTGTGATTCTATAAAAAACAATCTTCTAACCAATTCACCATTTTGCCTGAGGCTAGCCCTGATTGGGAGGGTTTCCTTTCATGAATATAACATGAGCTAAATCATTTGACCCATGGGTCAAAGTACTGCGTTCACCCTCCTTTCCAGAATTTTGAATTCTGTTCCTCCTTGTGAGACGTTAGAAAATGACAACAAATATTTATCAATCATTTCCTATGTGTAAAGGACTGTGCTAGGCACTGGGGATACAAAGATGGCTACCATACAGAATCTGCTTTCAAGAAGCTTATAATTTAATTGGAAGAAAGATATATACATAAATAATTATGTTACAATAGAAACAAGATGAACGCAAAGTTGATATCCAGGCAAAGTGCCATGAAAAATGGGAGGAGGGAGAGATGGCTTTCACTTGGGAGGTAAGGGCGTAGAAGGTGAGAGAAGGAGGCAGGAATCAAAGACGTCATGGAGGAAGTCCAGGGAACTTGAGTTGGACCTTTAAGGGAAAGAAAGAACACAACAGATGGAAATAGGAGTGAGAGAGTCTCTTCCAAGCATGAGAAATGTTATGAGCAAAAGCATGGAGATGGGATAAGAAGGATTCTGATAGTCAGCTTTGGGTGGAATGTGGAATATGTGAAAGGGAATACTACGAGATAAAGCTGAAAAATAAATCAAAACCAGACTGTGAACTTTTTTGAATACCAGGATCCAGAGTTTATACTTTAAATGGCAGGCATTGAAGACTGTTGAACGGTGGAGTGACAGGGGGAAAAATGGTATAAAGAGTTTCCTTTGCTTTCTCTGGATTAGTTTGACTGTCTATACAATTCAAAATTAGGCAGCTAGCTAGCACAGTGATAGAGTGCCAGGCCTGGAGTCAGGAAGACTCATCCTCCTGAGTTCAAATCCGGCCTCAGACACTTCCTAGCTTTGTGATCCTGGGCAAGTCATTTAATTGTTTGCCTCAGTTCCTCATCTGTAAATGGTCAACCACTCTCATATCTGCTAAGAAAACCCCAAAATGGAGTCACAAAGAGTCAGACATGCCTGAAATGACCAAGCAACAACAAAAATTCAAAATCATGAGATAGCCGTTACTTCTTCAATTCACTTGGTTTTATGCTGATCTGGCTAAAGAATCAGGCATCATCAAACTGGGAAACAATCGCATGACTTGGAGAACTAAGCATTGTACTCTATGTTCTAACTACCACTTCCTTACTGAGTAGATTTTGTCTCTGGATCTCTGGACCCCTTTCTCCTGTATAGTACTCATTAACTTACCTCAGTCAATAAACATTTATTAAGCTGCTGGCACACAGTGGGTGATTAATAAATGTTGATTGAGTGACACTATGTATCTGGTGCTATGCTAAGTCCTGGTGATTCAAATACATGTAAAAAGAAAGATGTTCCTGCCCCCAAGGAGCTTGTAATCCAATCAGAGAAGACAAAACACAAACAAAGATGAGGAGAGCTGAGGGAAGGAGGTAGCTGGTGCAGGAGCATGAAGGAGTATTCCCCAAAAAGTTCAAAAGCAGTATAGTTGATGGGAAATGGATAGAAAAACTGTGCTGAGGCCTGCTCTTTAAATAAAATCTCTGGAGCCCACAAGGGGAAATTACTAACTATCTTCAAAAGATTTTACTTAAAAAACATAATATTGTAACGGTCACCTGTACTTCCTTCTTCTAAAGCATTTATGACTCATGTTCTCTTTCCAATTATCCATGTGCTAGAAAGTGCCTCTAAGATGTCTTCAGAAGTCAAGTCAGTAGTGCTCTTTCAATCCATTAATTTAAACCCTGACAAATTCCTATAGAATTGGATCCACAATCTTTTGTAGAGAACAAGAAATTGCAAGGCAAAGACAGTTGGGCTGGATACACACACACACACACACACACACACACACACACACACACATATACACATATATATATGCACACATATATACGTATATACATATATATCACACGCGTAAATTAGTCTTCCCCCATTGTCGTATCCTTGCCTCCCTTTTCCTGCCAAAAACAAACAAACAAACAAAAACAGTACATTTTGCCTTGAGTTTCATTTCTACTTCAGGTTAAAAGTGTGTCTAATTAATTGAACAATTAAAACATTCTTGGCTTCCATTATTTGGGTAACTGAGGAATAGCATACTATCTTAGAAAGAGTACTAGATACGGCCGTACGTGGTGTGGGGGCAAATCCTGGTTCCGATGCTTCCTAAATGTGCACAAAATCTTCTAGAAGACCCTCTCTGTGTCTCACTTTCTTCACCTGTAATTAAGGAATTTTGATTAAATGATGTCAAAAGTCTTTTCCATCTCCAAATTTTTGGTCCTAATTTCTTCCTGGAAGAGAATATTGAAAATGTTGAAGAGCAAAGAAAAATTTTCTTCTAAATCCAAATAAGTATTTTCTGGTTTTTACTTTACCTTATTTTGTCCTGCTTCAACATTCATATAAGATTCATATAGTTAGTGACAGAAGGAATGAGAAAGCGGTTTGACTCCTTGTGATGTATGCACTTGTGGTTAGTAGAAATAAATGAAATTATGTAGTGCTTTACAATTTCCAAAGCATTTATGTAAATCATCATATTTAATCCCCACAACAACTATATAAGATGGATAATAGGCCAGCTACCCTAGCTGACAGGTCAGTAAGGTGCCCTGCGAGAGAGTCAGGAGGCAACATGTACCAAGCAAGTCAAACAACCACCTTGATCATCACCTCCCTCAGACCTTTATGGATACAGCTCAGTATTCTTGAGTCCGAGAGTCTTAGAAATAGTGATGCCCCTTAAATTACCATATGAGCTTTCAGTTCAGCCTCTAAAGTCCTTATGAAGGGAAGAAATCACTGTACAGAAGCAGTCAACCTTCCTCATCACCACCAGAAACTACTGCTAACCAACCACCACCAGGTAGCCCTGTGAGCATCTTCTAGACCGGTCCAGCTCTCCTGGTCATCATCCAGGAAGGCAAGTGCTGTGGAGAAGGAATCAGCCATCCTCACCAACTGCCTTGCACAGGGGACACGAGCTGGCCTAGCTGAAACAGCAAGGAAGCCTGAGGAAAAGGCAGTAGACAGCCCGTTCCAGGAAAGTTAAACCATCACTGCCTTGCCCACCTTCTCCCCTCAGACCCTGATGGAAACAGTCCAGGGCCTTGAATGCAGGAGCGCTGGGAAGAGCAATGCTTCTAACCCTGTGCCAGAGTCATCATCCTAGGAAGCAACCCCTGTGAACATACAGCCTGGCGAGTGCTCCTGCAGGTACTGAAGACTCGGAAAAGAAAGTTCATGCCACCAACATCCTCAGGTTCAACATCTCAAACTGATATGATTTTATCCATGCAAATGGCATTAAAGAAGATATATTACTATCTACTTTGCTACTGTCCCCTAAGGACCTTTCCTTCTGACTTACAACTGAAATTTTCCATATGTGGTGTCTCTTCCATTAGAACGTGAGCTCCTTGATCAAAAAAAGAAGAAAAGGAATGATATGTACAAAAATATTTATGGAAGCTCTTTTTGTGGTAGCAAAGAATTGGAAACTGAAGGAATATCCAGGAATGACTGAACAAGTTATGGTATATGAGTGTGACAGAACACCATCATGCTCTAAGAAGGGAAGGAAGGGAATGGTTTCAGGAAATTCTGGGAAAACTTATTGTAATGTTAATACAATTTGAAGAGCCTCCCTGCCCCTTGGTAGGCCCATGTGACCTGCTTTGAACTTAAGTCATATGGAAGCCTGATTCACATGAGCCTTGAGGGTTGTGATGCCCTCTGGTCCTGAAGAAGGCTATATATACTATGAGGTTAGCATTTTGCTGTGGGATTCACTCACTGGTAGAGTGTTCATATGATTTAGCTAGATAAGACTCTGGGTGGCCATTAAGAAGCCCTCCTATCTTTGAAAAACCAAGATGTTGGTGCTTCTCTTTCTGGTAACTATAGATGTATTGCTTTTGGTCAGGCACTCAGAAGCCTCGTCTGTTGGTCTTTGCTGTTTGTCTTTGCTCTGTTTATATAATTTCTGTTTGTATTTTCTCTGAAGTTCAGAGTGCTGACTTTTCCCTTAAAGTAAGTGAATTTAATATATATGTGTGTATATATATATATATATATATACTTACATATAATATATGTTTGATTAAAGTAAGATTGTTGACCGCTTTAAAGTTGCTTTCCTTTAGAAAAGCAGATCAAAGAACCTTTGCTAGCATCCCTCCTGTGTGCTGGTGTTATTGTCCTTACACCTCCATAGCAGCCTCAAGGAGCATTGTTGGTACACTTGTATGAATGATGCAAAGTGAAATGAGCAGAACCAGGAGAACAATTTACAGCAATACTGTAATGTCAATCATCTATAAAGACTTAGTAATTCTGGTCAACAGAACGACCTACCATGATTTCAAAGAAGTCATGATAAAACCTGCTATCCACCTATGGATGCAAACTGCAGATTGAAGCATATTTTCTTCTCTTTCTTTCTTTTTTTGGGACATAGCTTATGTAAAAATTCATTTTTCATGACTATATATATTGGTAATGGGTTTTGGTTTTCTTGCTTTCTCAATAGGAGGAAGAGGGAGAGAATTTGGAACTCAAATAAAAGAAAATTTATTTTAAAAACAACAACCAAAAGAACATGAGGTCTTTGAGAACGGGGACAGTCATGCTTTTCTACTTGTATCCTCGGCACTTAGCACAGTCCTTTGCACATAATAAGCACTTAATAAATGCTTCATTCACTCATTCATAATTTCATTAGTATTACCATTTGAAAACTAGGAAATTGAGACTCATAGGTTAAGTGATCTGCCCAAGATAATACAGTGGTAGAGATAGGAACTAGTACTTTAGGTCTTCTGAGCCCAAATCCAGTGTTCTTTCCACTGTACCATATTCCCTCACAGATGGTTGCCATCTGGATATATTCTATTTTATATAGACTGTTTTTAATGTTCCTATAGGCATAATATCATTCATACTTAGATATTTAAATGAAGCTTATTTCATCAATGGAGTTACTTCTTCCTCTGGTGAAGAGCCTTACCTTCTTATACAGTGCAATCAAGTCTTTATAAATAGCATTAACAGAGAAAGTGTGTGGAACCAGTCTAAGAGCACTGAGATTCCTATTTAAGCATCTTCTGTTACTCCTCTACTACTCCTAAAGAAGCAAAAAGGGACCAGGACTGAGGACTTTTTTGTCCCTTCATCCATCTCATATATCTCTGTGACCAAAACAAACAAACAAACAACCCATCCCTTTGTGGCCCCTAGGCGAGAAGCCTCTCCATGCTTATAGGGGCTGATGATCAGACCATAGACACAGCTCATTGCTAGTGTCATACATGAGGCATTCCCACCTGGGGAGTGGACCCTTTAAGTGCTTGTGACCTACCAGCATAGCATTTGAGAACCTATGGTCAGTTCTCTGCCACAGGGAGGCTTAAAAAAATGACTTTTTATGGGGAAGGGGGGTCAGAGGGAATATTGGTCTTAACATGTTTATGCCAGTACCCTGTCCCATATGTTCCATTACACTCATGTCATGAGAAGACTTACTCTATCCATGGTATAAAATATGGCATGAGAGAAAAAAGGGGCCCATATATGGGACTGAATTGGTAGTTGTCATTGCTTAAATGATATAAATTGAGTTCATAGACCAGCTTTGCTACCTATTAACTGAATGACTTTAGGTAAGCCATTTAACCTCTAGACCCTATGGTTCCCTCATCTATTAAATGAGGGAATTGAGCTAAATAAACTCCAAGGTTGCTGTCTAAATTCTATGAAATCTATATGAAACACCTAGGGCAGTAATAATCCTTTATCTTCTTATTCGGCTGAAAACAATTTACTTTTAGGATGGATCCAACCATCAACACAATGTCTTAGAACAGAGTATATACATGGTTAGCAATGTGTTAAGGAATTGGTGAATGACTAGATCATAAAAACCTCATATAAGTATTGACAGAAGAGTGAGAAAGACTCATTCTTACTACCTTACACCATCAGCAAAGATAAACAAAAATTATAAAATTCACTGTTGGCTAGGATATAGAAATTCAGGTAGTCTATCACGCTCTTGGTGGAGGTGTGACAATGCAATCTCTTTTGGAAAAATAATCTAGCAATCAGTAAACTCCAAAATGATCATGTCCCTTGACCTAGTGACCCTACTGTGGAACTAGTCCCTAAAAATATTATAAAAGGAGGGAAAAACTATTTTTTACAAAATTAATCAGAGTGGCTTTATAATGACAAAAAATGGAAGCAACCCATATGCTCAACTATCAGAGAATGACTGAATAAATTATGATGTACATAAATGTAATGGGATAATGTTGCATCATAAAACATGGCCAATATGAATACAAAGAAATATGAAAAGACATACAAAATGATGTAGAATAAAGAAATCAGAATTCAAACAACCATATGTGTTGTAGCTACGAATGTAAAAAAAAACAGAAAAGAGAGCAAATACACGAGAAAAAATCATTAGAAGAGACAAGTTAAAAAATATATCATTATTTTTAATAAAGTTTACATACACATTATTAAACCAAGTTGAAAGTTTGGAGTTTATGGTTTTATGAATCGTCCTCTTTTTTTTTGAGCAAATGGAATAGTCACTAAATTTAGCTGGCAGTTGCTAGATATAGGATTTTAAAATCGCTGCCCCCCCCCCAAAAAAAAAAAGAAAGAAAATTCCCTAGAGAAAGCTATAGTAAACTTCCAGAGGAGGCTATAGCATGGAAAGGCTAATCTGGTGAGGAGAGATTATCAGGAGGAAAAGCCAGCTCTAAAACTAGCTTCTAGACTAGAAGCTGATGGATTCTACCAATTTTTCATACCTTTGGAGTCCAATTCTATTTTTGCTACATTGGGCATCCTTTTTAGTGTCACAGAGAAAAAAAGATTGGTGACCATAATTTTGCAAGAATTCAGCAATTGTTGTGCCTTGTTTCAAAGCACTTTCTTGGGAGGAACTTTTCATACAAAGGCCTTTCTGAACATAGTGACAAGGTGACATGGAGCTTTGGTAAATATAAGTACACCTCTTTGTGCTCCTGAAAACTTTGATATAAATCAACATGATTTATAGAACATGTATGTAGAACATAGATTTAGAATTTGAAAGGACCTTAGAGATCTAGTCCAACAACCTCATTCATCATCTTCCTTTTGTAACACCCCTCACATTACTCTAAATTGACACTCAAAGGTTTGCAAATTGGGGAGGGAGATATAACTATGCCCAAGTTTTTGGGTGTACCCTATGAGTTTATACCCCTAAAACCATAGTTCATGAGCCCCCACTGGTATGTTTTCCATTAACAGTCAGCCATTAGCCATGACTAACTGAAAGCAAAGGCATTTACTCACATGGAAAAGTAAAAACAGTAGTTACAAAACATTACTTCTATAAATCTCAGGACAAGCAGTGTCTGTGGTAAGAATAGTCACAAACTTAGAATACAATGGCAGTGAGACAAACATGGAGAAAACACACGTGACCAAGGCTACTCACTCTTCTGGAACTGTCAGGCCTCAAAGTCCTTTCTCTCCTGTGGAATCCTTACAAAGCTTCCCAATGAGCACAACATCTCTACTGGGTAAGTTACTTAGCTGGATTCCCAGAATCTCTTCTTCTCTACAGATCAACTCTCAGTTGCCAAGGTCACATCTCCCTTGAATCCATAGCCATCTCTTCTTTTCTCTGCCAAAGGTCCCACTCCTTCAGGCTGCTTCCTGGCCTTGAGTGAGTGCTTCTCTGTTTCTATGTGTCTCTGATGTCTTAACTGTGCTTCAAACTTTCTAGAACTTATTCTCCAACTTCTAGATAATGTGTCTCATTCTGGGAGAACAGTTCTACTACAAGACACCATGGCTGATAGTAGGGATAGAAAAGAAAAATTTACTTCCTTCATCCCAAGAGAAAAAGATCTGGGTTCTTCACCAGTTGCTGGCTGTCCGCCTCACCTGAACTTCCAAACTCTTGAACTGCCTCCAGGACTTAGCTATTTAAAGTCTCCTGAGGCATGACCAATTTTCAGTTCAGCCAATCCTGTTGACCCTTATAACTCCACTGAGGAGAGATGTTCTTACTTTTTAAATGGATGGCTGGTTGTTAAAACAAAAACAAAAACCTTGTAACCATAGCAATACCTCATCATCTGTGACTATATCAACTGAATCATTGAAGGGAGGGAGGTAAAGTATCAGCTTCCCCATCTCCTACACCCTCTTTACCTATCTCTCTTTCCAAAGCTCCCTACTTTGTCTGAAGTCCCACCATTCTAGGTTCCATATCTAGAATGCACTCCCTGCTCAGTCCACTCCTTAGAAACTTTAGCATCCTTCAAAAGTTTTCAAGATACCCATAGTTATTAGCACTCCCTCTCTCCTCAAATGATTATGGATAGATCTCTCTGTTTGACATGGTGTATCCACACCTCCAGTAGGATGCAAACTCTTAAAGAGCAGGGATTCTTTTTAGTTTTGCCTTTGCATCCCCCATGACCAGCATGGTGCTTTGCATTTAGTATATATAGGCACTTACTAAAATGAATGTTGAATTGGATTAGACTAGATTGGGCTGCATTGTCCATTTGAAGAGGTTTTTTTAACTCAGACTTTAATAACAATTCACATTTCTATTATAGATTTATGATTCACAAAGCACCTTACATTTATTGTATAACATGGTCTCACGATAGCACTATAAGAGAGTAATGTAAGTATTATTATATTACTCCCATTTTACAGAGGAAGACACTGAAGGCCAGAAGAGTTTATTGGTCTGTTCAAGGTCACGTAGCCAATAGTGATGGATGTAGGTATTCTGACCCCCAAGACCAATGCTCTTTCTGCAGAGCTCCCTTGTTTCATGTTTATTTGTTCAACGTATGCAACCAAACTGGGTAATTGCCAAAACTCTACCCACTGCTTCCTGTGGTGTAGACATAGAGGGGCTGTCAATGCATCATCCCTAAAGAGACTCACACACAAAGGTTTTCCTATTGGTTGCCAGTGGGTCAGTTTCTCACAGTCTCATTTTTAGTAACTCGACCAATCAGAAAAAAAAATGTTTTGGGCTCAATATTTTAGTATAATTTGGAAATCCTTACTTCCTAAAGATGAAGCCAAAATGATTGGGGGTGTGAGGGTGGGAAGGAGAGATCAAATCACCCTGCCTGTCCCTATTGACCAATTTAACTGGAAGATGGCCAAATCTCCACTTCACATTGTACTGCATAGACATAACCTCATAGTTTAATACAAATAGTTTCTTGCCTACTGCACTTTGTTTTTAATTGGAAAGGGTCCCTCCCACCTTCTCTTTAGCCGTGCCTTTGCCGGATGCATAGAAGCAGCCTCATTGAGCTTGGAGTTCTTTTATTGTTTGGCTTGTATAAAAATAAATAGGTTTTTCCCCCCCTTTCTTTCTATTTGGGGAGGAAGTGATTTGGGGATGGAGAGGTAGCTAGGTGGCTGAACAAAGCCAGTTGAACAGTTAATGCTTTAACCTTGCGTATAATTTATACAATAAACAAAGTCACATGCTTCTCTAATAATTTAGATGTAAGCAAATGTTGATTTATTCAGGAAGGCTACTGCCAGGAGCAAAGCCTGCAGCACTGAAATTTGAATTAAACTAGGACAGAAGCAGGCTAGTCTATAATAACATTTGTATAATTTTATTTTTGCCCTTGGCTCAGTTCATTTCCTCCTACAGTAGATGCATGAAATTGGTTCTCCAGCCACCTTTAGCTGATGTTCATTGATATCAGGGGTAGGCAGAGAAGCAAGAGAATGTAACCTTTTTAGGTTTTGTGTTTTCAATCGTAAGGCCATGAATTCCTAGGTCATTTATGACAATGATTATCTTTCTCTGAATTATGTTTTCAGCAAATATCTCAGAACAGCTCCATTTAACCTGCAGATACAGATCTTTTTTTTCCTTTTTGCAGTGTGGGGACTCTTAGAAAATCAAGACTGTTAAATAGATGCAAATGTTGTGTTGTTTTTATTCCTTTATTCAAGCCCCAGGGCATGAAATCTGAGTTCTCTTACTCTGCTTTCAGCAGTAAAATAAAGGCCTGTATGAGATTCTTTAAATGGTGGGGAAAATAAACACCAGTCTTTAAAAGTAAAGTACCAAACCTGTCAGTCACATCAGCCTCCTACTTCTTTTATAAGTAGAAGCTACGTGTTGGGTAAAAGTTTGAGGTGTGGGTGGGGCACCTAAATCCTTACAGGGAAAGGGACTTTAAAGTTAAGAATGCCTTTTCCGAGGTTGTGAAACATAGAAAAACTACTCCTTTTTTTTTCCCCTCTAAAACTAGTGGAACTTGGACTTTTTGCAGGACTGCAGATTTAGAGCTAGAAGGGACCTTTAAGAGAATTTTTAACCTTTTTTGTCATGGACCCCTTTGGCGGTCTGGTGAAGTCTATGGACCCCTTTCTCAGAATCATTTTTTTAAGGCATAAAATAAAATATAGAGGATTACAAAGGAAACTAGTTACACTGAAATGCAATTATCAAAATATTTTTAAATGACCCTTGAAATATATCCATCCATGGACCCCAGGATCTTCCATCTAATCTAACCCATTCATTTGACAGATAAGGAAAATGAGATCCAGAGATGTTAAGTGACTTGTCCAAGGTCACATGGGTGGTAAAGGGAGAAGCTAGGATTGGAACCCAAGTCCTTGTGGTATTAAATCCAATGATGTCTCCAGGACACAACACAATACAACCAACGGAGTCCAAAAGATAGCAATTCATTGCCAAGACACACATTCACACTAAACTCATCTTTATTCCTATTCAAACAACCACCACACACACACACACACACACACACACACACCCCACCACCACCACCACAGTCACCATCACTATTACTTTTTTCCCTGAGGTCAAAAGGGAGAAAACTAGGTATTTCTCCCCAGGTCAGAAATTCAAGGATGTACACAATATCTCTCAGCCCTTTGTTTAGGCCACAAGAAAAGAGGCCTCCCCACAACAGGAAATCAAAGAAAATGGAGTTTATACCTTATGTGAGGTGCCTAGGCATTTTTTTTCCAGTCACAATAGGGTCAACAACAATCCTTGTGTTTTGGATGCAAATATTACAGTGTCTGAATCTTGGTAACCAAATCTGCTCCCTCCTCCTCTCCCGTCCCTGCTGGATTGTGCCTGGGGCAGTCGGGTCGGCCTCTGCCAGCGAAGCCTTTCAGCGAAGCCAGACCATGTTTTGACTCCATTACAAAATTCAAATAGAACAAGGCCTGGGTTTTTTGTTGTTGTTGTTAGGTTTGGGGGTTTGTTTTGTTTTGGTGTGGTTTGGGTTTTTTTTTTTCTTTTGGCCTGGCTTGGAGTGATGGTTATGAAACTTTCCCACCGCTCTAAAAAAATATACAGAATAATAGATGGCAAGGCTGAGAAATAGAAGCAAGTAGTAATTCCATCAAAGGTTTCTCATCACCTCATAAACTGCAGTTGCACAGCCTGGAGAGCTTATGTCACTAGGACCCAGAGATAAAATGTTTTGCCTTTGGCCCTAAGGTCATGCAATGGGGAATGCAGCTTTGAGGCTCTGTCCTTTGTTTGCCGGCTGGCTGGGGAAAGGGCACTTGATCCCTGGGGGAGGAGAGGGGGAAGAGAGAGAGAGAGAGAGAGAGAGAGAGAGAGAGAGAGAGAGAGAGAGAGAGAGAGAGAGAGAGGTGGGGGGGGGGGCTCCCAAGGCTTTGCAGTGTGGAGCACCTCTGGCCTCTCCTAGGGGCATGCTGCTTGACTCTGGAGGGCACTGTCAAACCTTCCTCCCCCAAAGGGGTAGTTGTGATGATTTAAGTGCTTTTTTTAGGGGCTTCCAGCATAAAAGCAAAAACTGATTGAGTTTGGATAGGATAAGAGCTAAGGCTCCAAGGAAAACCCCCAAAGGGGTGAATTGGTTGCGGGGGGGGGGTAGTTTTTATTATTTTGCTGCTAATTTTTCTTTTCTTTTTGGCATTTTTTTATTGAGTCAAGCTGGCATACGAATGAATACACCAATTAAATATTACAGGAAAATCTCCTGGGGAAATAGTCTCATTCCCCAGGTTACAGACCAATCTCCAGCTCCTCTTTGTTATCCCCTAGCTCCCAACCTCCTCCCCTCATCACCACTACCAACCTTAAAAAGTAATAATCAAAATATAATAAATAATGTTATGGTTATTCTCCAACTGATTCACATATTTACCATAACTCTGTATTTTGACATTTCTGACTTCCAGTTTCCCTATAAAATTTAATGTTATTAACTTACTTTTTAACTCCTTTTCTAAAATACAAAATGACTTGAAAACAACTAAACTATTTACTAAAAGGTAGGTATGAAACAATGCAAAATTGTCCTTCTTTTGAAAATAGACTGTTAGAATATATCTCCTGCCTAAGAATCAGATTTTTGGTTATAACATTATTTTTTAAAGCCAATAAATGAAGCATAACAACTTCTCATCCATTACCTCGGCATCAGACTGCACTTTGATTTCTATGATATCAAAGGAGTTGATTATGACTTTTTCCACGGATGGCTTACAATACTATCATTGCTATTATCTATAGATTGCATGCTAACCTCCTAGAATAGTTGAAGAGATGAAAAGAAGACAATGTGGTTTGTGGCCAGAGAAGTGACACGCAACCATCATAAAACACATAAAGAAGACTTTCAACATGACAAAAACCACTAATAATGAGCTTTGGCCAATGATCCGTCAGAACACTTCATGTATTTACCTCAGCCCATCACATGTGGTTAAACTGATTATGTACCTAATATCTAGAAGGGAGCTTGGTACAATGGATAATGAAGTCAAGAAGACCGGCCCTCACATCTCCCCTCTGGTACACTATCACTTTTATGACCACATACAAGTCAATCTTTGAAACATCATTGTCCTCACCTTTAAAATGGGATCAATGCCACCTGTGGTGCTTACTTCACAGAGTTGTTGTGGGGGTCAAATGAAAAAATGTATGCAAAGTACTTTCTAAGCTTTAAAATGTTCCAGGAATGTCAGTTATAATTATTGCAAGCAAAATAAAGCAAACTTGTGCACTGAGGTACTATATGAGACCAGAACATTCCTTTGTCTTTTCTACTACAAATACAGTTCGTTATACACAGCAAGCACTTAATAATTTTTTTCATTGGTTGATTATCCTGAAATACTTAAATGAAAGACAATCCATTCCAGAGTCAAGAAAATGTGCTTTTATCTATAGATTACATGCAAATCACACTGGGGGTTGAGGGGGATAGGGGTGTGTGTGTGTGTGTGTGTGTGTGTGTGTGTGTGAGTGTGTGTGTGTATTTTAAGCCATGAGAGGAAACAGCCAGCAACAAGGTGAAAAGAAGTTCATTGTCTCAACAAAATAAAGACTTGAGATTTAAGGAATGGAAACATACCATTAGCACCAGATTCTAATCACAAGGCAATTATTTTTTAAAGCATTTTCTAAGCAATACACACAGACCTAGGACATCCCCAGGCTAACTTGTGCATCAAGGGACAGATTTTGCCCTTGGATGTATGTTAGTGGTTTGTCCCTAGGGGGAACAAAAGCTCATTTCAGTGTTACCCTACCCAAGAATATACTTTAAAAAAAGAAGATGCTACTTCAGAAGATGCAAATAAAAATGTATCAGATTAAAATTACCTAGAGGGCAAATGAGATGAAAAGTAAAACTGGGCACCATCATACTAGGTCCACTCCAGTAAAACATATCCAATTCAAAGAAGCATGGAAAAAGAAATTGGTAGCCAGTCTGTTTAATGAATCCATGGCTCTATCAGGGCACTAGAATTAGATTTCAAATCTGCCTTTGTGTGTTAACAGATGTTACCCATGCAAAAGATTCCAGGAATTGATTTAAGAGCAAACACCTAAAATGTGAGTCATATGGTAAAGCACTTTTATCTTCTTATCCCAAGGAAAAATGCTTAGTGAATTTTGTGCTGATAGAATTGCCAGCCCTGAAGGGTTAAGTCCCTTATTAATCCATATAGTTGGTACGTGTGGAGAAGCCACAATATTTTTTTTTCTTGCTGAATTGCCTTTAGAATGTGTCTTAAAATAGGAGAGTCAACTACAGAACCAGAGAAAAGGAAGAATCAATTAGAGGTTGAAGGAACCTTTGAGATCATCAGCTAATGAAACTCCCTCATTTACTGATGAGGAAACTGAGGCCTGGAGAGGTTAAATGACTGAAGTCATATGAGTAGTAAGGAATAGAGAGAGAATCCAAACCCAGATCCTCTAACTCCAAATCCAACACTCTTAAGGCTTTATTACCACTATCCTTTTGGTTTCTTTTAATTTAGTCCTTTGGGGCATTTAACAGAAGTGTCTCTTGCTATAACTGTGGATAAAATGGAAAGATATAAGCCTCATAAGAGCATAGTTAGATGGATTTGAAACTTGTTGAAAGTCAGAACTCTGTGTCAATATTAATTCAGAAAGAAGTTCAGCAGAGAGCAATGAGGATCTGTGCTTGGCTCAATGCCATTTTACAGTTTTGTTCATGACTTGGGCAAAGGCGAAACAAAATGTTTCAGTAAGAGCTCAGTTAGGTAGAATTGAAACTTGTTGAATGGCTAGACCCAGCATTTCAATATCAGCTTGGAAAGAGGTTTCTAGTAAAGTATCCCAAGGATCTAAGGTAGGCCCAATGACATTTTACATTTTTGCTAATGTCTTAGACAAAGGAAAAAAATGTATGTTCATCAGATTTATAGGTGACATAAAGTTGATAAGGATGACTAACACTGAGATGGCAGAATCAAGATTCAAAAAAAATTCTGATAGGCTAGATACAGGTATGGGGAACCTGTGGCCTCGAGGCCACATGTGGCCTTTCAGGTCCTTGAGTGAGACCTTTTGACCAAGTCCAAGTTTTATAGAACAAATCCTTTTATTAGAGGGATTTGTTCTGTGAAGTTTGGATTCAGTCAAAGGGCCACTTTTGAGGACCTAGAGGGCCACATGTGGCCTGAAGGCCACGGGTTCCCCACCCCTGCCGCTAGAACATTATGCTGAATCTCAATTCAGATAGATCTATAACTTCATCAATGTGAGTATTCCCTATAACTATGCAGATTTCAACCTGTCCAAGACTGCTCATCTGTGTCCTCCAATACATTCATGACAAAGAGTCAACCCAAGGGACTTTCTCAAATTCTCCTGACATCCCAAGAATACCACAGAAGCACACAAGCTACCCGTTGGTTATCTGTTGCTTTCAAAATGTGACTAATCCACTTTCTTTTCTGATCATACCTTTTCTGGAAAACATCTTTACATGACTTTTCCTATATAATCCCTTATTTATAACCTGGACAAAATTCGAGAAAAATGGAAAGAGGGCTACAAATAGGAGAAAAATGGAAAAGACATGCAAAAAACCAAACTGGGTGATTTGGTTTTTCGTTAGTTTTTTTTTTTTTTACATTAAATGTTGCGGAACTACCACACTTGGACCCTTACATCACCATCTCTGAGATGCTGATAAAGGAAGTACAAATGGTACTAAAGATAACAAAGACAGGAAAAGCAGCCAGATTGGATCAAATGTGCAGGATGTCCCAAAAGTCTTAGTACAGTTTGAAGTTTCAATAGCTTAACAACTGCACTAAGATTTTTTGGAACACCCTTTATAGAGTACTTGAAGTGAAGCAATTGTGGGGCACTGTTGTACCAATATACAAGGTATCTGATGGAAAGGAAGATAACAGAGATAAGAAAAAAATCTTAAATCTTGTTAATTCCCAAATAGTGACATCTATCCTTACTCTCTCATCTTTATGAAATCTCTATGAGAATAATCTATACATTAACTGATGGCATCCTCCATCAGAGCATTAACAGGAAATAAACAGGCTTTTGCAAGGATATTCAACAAATGGACTACACGTTTACCATTTTTATAACTAAAAGACAAAAACATAAGATTCCATTATGCTTGTTTACGTTTGATTCTATAAAATAAAACACTTCCTACAGGTTCTTTTTCAAGCAAAGTGATTCCCATCCCTATATCAGGATCATCTGGTATTTTTGGAAGATGTAACAACAAAAATAACATTAATGATAAAAAACAGGTGAGACATAAATTAGGGAGAGAAATATTCACCAGAACTATTCACTGCTATGATGGAGATCCATCACTGAGTCCAGTTGAGGAGGTGGATGGTGAGGTCCACCATATGCCCCTTTTTATGTATGACATTGGGTTGATTTCATCAAGCCCAAAGCCATGGCAGAATTTCCTAGAAAGTTTATGTAATCAGTAAGAGTTTGGCCTGTTCCTCTACATAGAAAAGATCAAATGGACAAAAGATTTCTAGTGTCTAGATTTCAATATGCATCTGGATAGATTTTCTATAGAATTTTTATGCAAAATATTGGTTAGACAGGACAAATGGACAAGGAGCTAGGCCCGTAGTTAAAGAAGAGGAGGAGAACAGAGAGTTGGACTGCTTTAGGGAAAATGTGAAATTTCCCATGAAAGGAAACAGAAACATTTTCCCAGCATTCTTATAGCAAGACTTGCTTCTGAAGAACTAAAAATGAGGATCTCATAGAGCACAGTAGAAAGGTGGGTATGAGTAGGTTGCAACATATGACCAATGAGGAAATCTGAACAACAGGTATAAAGAATGTCATCGAGAAACTGTAGGGCAGAAAGAGAAGACAGCCTACACACATAAAGATAAAAGGGGATGACAGGTGGACAAAATGCCCTACTATACCCTTACGATGCTAAGAGAAAGCAAGAAAAGACTCCAACAGGTCGGGTGGACCCCCTCTGGTGAACTTTTGGGAGAACGTGGACATGTTACATAGGAAGAATAGTTACAGGTGGGTTACAACCTGTATAATCGGTGAGAATTTTCAAATCAACGAAATCACAGGTCATTTGAGTAATGTATGGGTTATATATCTTGAGCTTTTCCATTAACATGGAAAGGGAAAAAGTGTAAAGTCTAACATTTGGGTTCAAAAAAATCAACTTCACAAGAACAGGATGGGGGAAGCAGAGACAGAAATTTGTGTAAAAGAAAGATCTAACCATTTTGACTGTAACCTCAATGTGAGTCCATAGTATGCAAGTAAATACAAATTTAGACTTCCTAACACATAAAACTAGGAAACTAATGGTCCTGCTGTTACTCTTCCTTTGTCAGACTATATCTAGAAGACAGTGTTCAGTTCTGGGCACTACATTTTAGGAAGGACATTAATAATCTGCAGAATATACAGAAGAGACCAAGCAGGACAGTGAATGGATTCAATATCATGTCATATGTAGATTTTTGAAGAACAAACCTGGAGAAAAGAAGACAGAAAGGCTATGATTTCTATCTTCAAGTGGAAGAGAGACTAGGCTTGTTATGCTGGGCCCAAAGCAGTAATGAGTGGACATAACAAAGGTGCTAATGTAGGTTCAATGTAAGGAAAAACTTCCTGGCAACTATGGCTTTCACAAAGTGGAAAGGACTACCTTAGGAGGCAGGGGGTTTCCCATCCCTGGAAGCCTTCAAACAAAGGCTGGATAACCACTTGTTGTTTGTGTCCTAGAGGGTAATCTTGTTTGGCTATGAATTGAACTAGATTTCTAAGGTTCCTTTCAATTCTGAGATTCTATGACTTTGTGATTCTGTGCTGGTAGAGAGGAGGGTAGCTGACATTATAGGCATAAGGTTGCCTTAACTCAGGGCTGTCCAACCTTAGGTTTTTAATGAAACAATAGACAACATATTTTGATTTGTCATTTTAGTGAGAGCTCTGTGGTAGCTCGGCTTCCTCTACTAAAGCATTTAGGTAAATTCTATGCTTGTAAGTGGGCCTCATAAATCAAATTGAAAGGTGGGGTGGGCCCCATTTTGGACAGCCCTGCCTTAACTAATGCTATTTAATAACATCAATGATAGTTTATAGTTACATCTCACCATAAAGTCATAAAATTTCCTGCAACATCAGTCAGCTCATAGCCTCTTTTGAATATTCTTGCTATAGAACTCACAGCTCCCAATAACACCATTCCATTGACATCACTTTCATGGATCCAATTAACAACGCTACAAAGGATCTTAAAGGAAATGAAGGGCAACCATCAAGCCATCTCACCAGGCACAATTGATAAGCTGCAGAGAAGACTTTCAGCAGGCTAAAGTGGAATTCTTTTCAATCAGTAAACCAGCCATTACAGAAGACCTACTATGTGCAAGGTACTGACCTAGGTGCTGTTAGGGATCCACAGTATAAGCTATGAGCTTTGCCCTTGGGGAGCTTATACTCAAGTCTCCACTTTACATATCAATCCCAGGAGTCATCTAATATCTCCAACAACTTAGGGCTGGACTCTAGTCAGTATCTTAATTTCAAAGGCTAACTCTACTTGCTATTCTGCTTAATGAGTCCTTAGTCATAGAACGATAGATTTAGAACTGAAAGGAATCTTAGAAGTCCTCGAATGGAACTCCCCATTTTACAGATGAGGGAACTTAGACCTAGAGAAGTTAAGTAACTTACCCAGTCAGTAAATAAATGTCTATCTGAATTGGACAAACTCATGAATGTTCTATGACCTCTGAGACGATTCTAAGAGGAACTTAAAACCCAGTCTTTTGACAACAGCTTGGGTGCTTACCTTTAACTTTCCTAGGACTCATTCATATGCAGGCCAGGCACTGACATTGTTGTTCAGCTGGGGGCATATTTAATTGCTGAATGCTCTGCAGATGTCTCCCGAGCTGTATAGATAAAGGCATTTAAGTTGCTGACTTATAAAAGGAACACACAATTCCTTTTACGTGAAAAATTCCTACATTTCTTGGTGGAATTTTCAAGGATTCAGAGATGCATTTCCCATGCATAGAGTAACATAAATATATACAGACATGCATATGTATATATATATGCATATATCAACATTTATTAAGTGCCTACTATGTGTCAAGCACTGTACTAAGCACTAGAGATAGAGTTTACATAGGTGTATACATATGCATGTGTGTATTTATACACATATACATGCATAGGTAAATGCATCTATATATGCTGCATTGCTTGGTATCTACCAAACATTTGTTTTGTTTCAGTAAACTAACTTCATTACTAAATGAGTGATTTGATGCTTTAAAAAAGATCCCACGTAGTTCTCTTTAAATATACAATGTGCCCTCTCTGTAGCCTGATTCTGAAATGATTCTTTTAGCTTATAAGCTTACAAGTGAGGACTTTATATTGCATATTAATTTTTAAATGTTTCTCAAACCCCTCTCAGCCTTCATAAGAAACCCAGGAAAATCAGATAAAAATGAATTATTTGTAATGCGGTTTTGTTTAATGACATGGGAATTTTGTCATTCCCATTTTCCTATGTCACATCGGGACACCTCCATTATGGCTGCTTAGGTGTCTGACAATTTGTCAGAAAGCTAGCCATAACTTAGGCGGAAAACTGGACTCCATTAAAAAAACATTAAAAGCTGAGAGGGAGGCAACTTGATGTGGCATGGCTCCCAGCAATGAGGAAGCATGAGTGCATGCTGAAGCTTAGAAATAGAAAGTGATGTCCTCATAAAAACATGGCTCTAGGCTGGTGTGCCACTAGAAATTCTTCTGTCAGTTTAGAATATTTAGCTCTAAGGGATTTCTACTTTCAAATGTATCTTTGGATGCAAAATAGCCTGCACAGGCGGAGATAGCATTGAAGGAGGGAGAGGAGCATTTGCTCCCAATTATGCCCAGTTTATGGTAAACTGAAAGATTTTTTTCAGATAGAATATTTGATAAGAAAATGTTACATGTGAGTTAGGTGAGTTGCCTTACTGGTGTGAAGTCGTCTGCCATCCTTCATAACTGGTACATGTTACTGATAACTGATAGAGCGAACAATATTAAAAGCTTCAGCACTACTGGTTATCAAGGGAACCTTTCAGCCTAATTGGAAAGCTCAAAGCTTCAGGCATCCAGATTTCTTGGTTTCAGGCTCTTCTATAGCATTCCAGTGCAGTATAACCAATCAATGATGTGATACGATGCACTGTACCATCATGTGACTAGTTAGCTCCCCTGAGTTTTGTATTTGACTTGTTAAGCTGCAAAAAGAGTTGGAGGAACAAACAGAAATGAAACTCCTCAGTCCCTGACTGACAACATTTAAAATAAGCAAATAAACAAGCTTCAGGACTCAAAAAAAGGAAATTTAAAAAAAAAAAAGGAAAGAACTCAAAGTTTAAAAAACACACATTCATTCGTATTTACATGTATGAGGTAGAAGCCACTTCGGTGGCGATCCTCAGGTTCCTGTTCCTCTGTGTTCTAAACAATGGGGTCACTCCTCCAAGCAGTCTATGCTCCATAGGCATATGCTAGGTAACTGATTTATGACAATAGGGCAGATTCCACTAGCATGCTGAAGAATGTTCTCTTTTTAGAAGAGTAGATTATATTTTTCATTACTCTCCAGCCATAGGCTGCTACAGATAACACATTCAAAACTAACATCCCAAGGAAGTTTACTATCACCCATGTCCCAGAGCATCTACCATGTCCCTTCTCCCTACCCAAAAATTCTCACTGGCTCTCTATTGTCTCTAAAATAAAATGTAAAATCCTCAGTCCAGCATTTAAGTCTCTCTAAAATCTAGCCCCCAGCTCTTTTTCAACTCTTCCATCATAGTACTCCCCTTTCTGCATTCTGTCTTCTAGTAAAATTAACCTGCTAGCTGGTCCCACATACGATATTCTGCTTCTTACCTCTAGAATGAAACCCTCCTCATTTCCTCTTGGAATCCACTTAGCTTCTTTCAAGACTCATTTCAGGTATCACCTTTGAATTGAGGCCTCTCCTGATCGAGTCAGCTCATAACACTCTCTGGATATTGAAATTACTTTGCATTGTTTTATATATGCTTTATATTTAGTTATCTGTGGACTTGGTGTTTCTCTGCAGTAGAATGTAGGCTCCTTGATGGCAGGAATTCTCAGTTTCTCTTTCATCTTTATATCACCAACACCTAACACACTGTCTTGTCCTAGTATACATGTAACAAATGTTAAATAGAATGGAATAAAATTGTTCATATCTGATATGCCTTACAATTTATTTTTCTACATTGTCTTTTATTAAGTAGACCAGCAAACCTTCCAGTCAATCCAAGGATACAGCAAAATTAGTTCTGATGCATGAAAATCCACTAACACAGCAAAATTAGTTCTGATGCAAGATAGAAAGTATTTTAGAATATTTCCAATGGAGTTATGAGGTATTGATTCCAACCCACCTGTTGAACAGCTAGTATGGGACCAAATTATTCTATGGAATAGGAGAAAGAACACCAGTCCTGAAATCAGGAGACCCGAGTTCAAAGCCTAGCTCGTATGTTCACTAATTGTTTAATGATGGACAAATCACTTCATGTCATTACATGTTTCCTGGTCAATTAAATGGGCTAACAGTATTCTCACTACCCATCTCAAAAATTATTGTGAGGAAAGTGCTTTGTAAGTTTTAGGATGTCATGTAAATGTGAGCTATTCTTATTCATCTGACCTTTAAAATTTCATACCCCTCCAATGCACACTAGGCTGCGTTGACTAATTCGTTAAAGAGACACCTAGGTAGGTAACTAAGAATTTTAAAAAAAAAAAAAATACTTTGTGTTAGTGAAGCAACAGTTCAAATCCATACTCAGCTCCTGTCTGGTTTCTCCTACTGTGACCTTCACTGAGTTACTCACCTTCAATTCCCACATCTGACAAGTTTTAAACCTCTGAAATCAAATGACAAATGGGCCTCCGTTATTGCATTTGGAAGGAAATCCCTCATGATCTCATTTCTTCCTGTACCGCAACCTAGAAGAAGAAGAGGGGAAAAAAACCCTTACTTGTCCCAGAACCATTGACTTTATTTTTCTAACTTTGGGAGAAAGAAAAAGACAAATTGGCTCAGAATGCTTATATAGGTTGCATCAATTGATGCAGTACATTTCTTTTTATCCACGATTATTATTATTATATATTATAATTATTATTATTTCTTTTTATCCAAGATTATCTCCTACAAGGCCGGGGAGATGAATTTTGAATTTGTTTCCCTGTGTGCTAATAAGGAAACAATTGTGATATTATCAATCAGGCTGTATCACCATACCAAAGAAGGGGACAGAAGAAAACATTTGGGAAAATTGTTTGGAGAAAAACCTTAACCCCTAGTAAACACTGACACCAAAATTATAAATAAAATAATAGCAGAAGCTACAGCAACATAATAAAAAAATTATTCACTATGACCAGCTTAGATTTAACCATTGAATGTAAACTTGCTTCTATATTACAAAACCTAATCATAACAGACCATATTAATAACAATATTAATATAAATCACATTTTTATATCAATAAATGCAGGAAAAAATTCTGATGAAATGCAACACAGTTCTGTTAACACTGAAAAGCATAGGAATGAATTTTTTACTCAATATGGTAAATAGTACCTGCGTTAAATAAAAACCAGCATTATATGTAATGAGATTAGCTAGAGGCTTTTCTAATAAAATGAGAATTTAAACCAAAGATATCTATCATCACCACTTTATCTGATGTTGTCTTAAAAATAGTAACTATAGCAATAAGACAAGAAAAATAAATTGAGGGCATAAGAACAGACAAAAAGGAAACAAAAATTATCACTTTCTATAAATGATATGATGGTTTACTTAGAAAACCCCAGGGAATCAACTAAAATAATTGAAATAATAATTTGTCAACAAAGTTGTAATATATAAAATAAATCTACATAAATTGTTAACATTTCAATATGTTACTAACAAAACCCAACAGGAAGAAATGCAAAGAGAAATTCTATATATTCTATATAACTATACATGATAATTTAGAGTCTAAGACACAGAGATGTTATGTGAATATAATCATAAAATTGTATAGAAATAGATTTAAGTAATTGGAGAAAATTACACACAGGTGCATATCAATATAATAAAATGGCAATACTACATAAATTAACTTACTTATTCCATGACAAACCAATCAAACTACCAAATGACTAATTTAAAGAACTACAAAAAAATAATAACTAAATTCATCTGAAGGAATAAAAGGTCAAGAATCTCAAGAGAAATAGTGAAGAAACATGGGAAGGATAGGGGCCTAGAAGTATCAGATCTTCAGCTATACCACAAAGCAATTATCCTCAGAACTATTTGGTACTGATTAAAAAATAGAAAGGTTGATCAGTGGAACAGATTATACAATATACAGAAGGTTGCATCATGAACAAAAGGATTTTAAAAAATGCCTTTCACAACTATAGATACAAAAAGAGTTCATGAACGAAGAGGGGATTGAGAAGATCCCAGAAGATAAACAATTTTGATTACATACATTTTCAAGTGTCTGCACAAACAAAACAAATGTAGTTAAAAGTAGAAAGGATAATGAACTGATGCAAAGTGAAGTGAGCAGAACCAGGAGAATGATATGCACAGCAACAGCAATATTTTTTGCTGAAGAATTGTGAATGACTTAGCTATTCTCAGTGATACAATGATCCAAAACAATCCCAAAGGACTAATGATGAGGCATACTATCCACCTCCAGAGAAAGAACTGATATTGTTTGAACACAGATTTAAGCATGCTCTTTTTCAATTTCTTTCTTTCATTATTTTTCTTTTGTTCAAATCTTCTCATATAAAATGACTACTATGGAAATGTTTTACATAATGGCATATATATAGCCTATATCTGATTGCTTACCATCTAAGGTAGGGGGGAGGGGAGGGAAAAGGGAGGGATACAATTTGGAACTCAAAACTTTAAATAATAATGTTAAATGTTTTCAAAAATTAGAAATAAATGGTTTTTTTTTTTCAAAGAAAAAAATAGAAAGGAAATAGTTTACCTGGTGAAAAAGTATTTTCAGCAAGTTTCTCTTATAAAAGTCTCATTTCCAAGATATATAATTTCATTCAAGTTTATAAGAAAAAGACTATTTTTCAATAGACAAATGGTTAAAAAGATATGAACACACACAAAAAAGAAATCCAGGCTATCAATAGCCATATAAAAATAGCCTTCAAATCAGTAATAATTAGAGAAATGCAGATTCAAACAACTTAAAAGTTCCAATTCACAACTATCACACCTGTCATACTGGCAAAGATGAAAGAAAAAGGAAAATAAATGTTGATGAGGCTGTAGAAAAACAAGTACATCAATATACTGTTGATGGGTCTGCAAATTAGTGTAGACATTTTGAAAAGCAATTTGGAACAATGTACAAAAAGTTACTAAACTGTCATTCTTCGACTAATTGATAACCCTATTCAACCTATACTCCAAAGACATCAAACAAAAAAGAAAAGGGATTTATTTGGGCAGAAAATATTTGTAGCAGTTCTTTGTTAAATATCAAAGATCTGTAAATTTAAAACATGATATTCAATTGGGGAATGATTAAACAAATATTGTATATAAATGTAATAGAATATTATTTTACTTTTGAAAAATGAAAAAAGTTTCAGAGAAACCTGAGAAGAATTGTGTAAGCTAGTGCAGAGCGAAGTGAGCAGAACCAGGAGAACAATTTATGTAATAACCACATTGTAAAAGCAAACAACTTTGAAAGACATAAATCCAATAACTGACCATGATTCTAGAAGACTGATGATAAAGAATTTTATTCTGCCTCCTTAAAGAGAGGTGATGAATTGAAGATGCAGAATGAGACATCCCATTTTTGTACATGGGCATTTTGGAAATTTGATTTCCTTGACCATATATATTTGTTACAAGGTTGGCTTTTTTTTTCCTTTTCATCCCAATTGGGTGGGAGAAGGAGGTGGAAGGAAGATAGAAGATAGTTATAAAGGTTTTTTTAGAAATTATTATTTATTTGATATTTTTAGTTGTCAGCATTGATTTCCACAACAGTTTGAATTACAAATTTTCTCCCCATTTCTACCCTCTCCCCCACTCCAAGATGGCATATATTCTGATTGCCCCGTTCCCCGGTCAGCCCTCCCTTCTGTCACCCCACTCCTGCCCCCATCCCCTTTTCCTTTACTTTCTTGGAGGGCAAGATAGATTTCTATGCCCCATTGCCTGTATATCTTATTTCCTAGTTGCGTGTAAAAATTTTTTTTTGAACATCTGCTTTTAAAACTTTGAGTTCCAAATTCTCTCCCTTCTTCCCTCCCCACTCACCCTCCCTAAGAAGGCAAGCAATTCAACATAGGCCACATGTGTATTATTATGAAAAATCCTTCCACAATACTCATGTTGTGAAAGACTAACTATATTTTTCTCTTTCCTATCCTATCCCCCTTTATTCAATTTTATCCCTTGACCCTGTCCCTTTTCAAAAGTGTTTGCTTTTGATTACCTCCTTCCCCTATCTGCCCTCCCTTCTATTGTCCCGCCTTTTTTATCTCCTTCCTCCTTCTTTCCTGTCGGGTAAGATACCCAGTTGAGTGTGTATGTTATTCCCTTCTCAATTTGGATCCGATGAGAGTATGATTCATTCATTCCCCCTCACCTGCCCCCTCTTCCTTTCCTACAGAACTGCTTTTTCTTGCCACTTTTATGTGAGATAATTTACCCCATTCTCTCTCTCCCTTTCTCCCTCTCTCAATATATTCCTCTCTCATCCCTTAATTTGATTTTATTTTTTTAGATATCATCCCTTCATATTCAACTCACCCTATGCCCTTTGTCTATATGTGTGTGTGTGTGTGTGTGTGTGTGTGTGTGTGTGTGTGTGTGTGTATTTCCTTCAACTACCCTAATACTTAGAAAGGTTTCATGAGTTACAAATATCATCTTTCCATGTAAATGGAATGTAAACAAAACAGTTCAGCTTTAGTAAGTCCCTTATCATTTCTCTTTCTTGTTTATCTTTTCATTCTTCTCTTGAATCTTGTATCTGAAAGTCAAATTTTCTATTCAGCTCTGGTCTTTTCACTGAGAAAGCTTGAAAGTCCTCTATTTTATTGAAAATCTGTATTTTGCCTTGGAGCATGATACTCAGTTTTGCTGGGTAGGTGATTCTTGGTTTTAATCCTAGCTCCATTGACCTCTGGAATATCATCTTCCAAGCCCTTAGATCCCTTAATGTAGAAACTGCCAGATCTTGTATTATGCTGATTGTGCTTCCACAGTACTCAAATTGTTTCTTTCTGGCTGTTTGCAGTATTTTCTCCTTGATCTGGGAGCTCTGGAATTTGGCAACAATATTCCTAGGAGTTTTCTTTCTGGGATCTTTTTCAGGAGGCAATTAGTGGATTCTTTCAATTTCTATTTTACCCTTTGGCTCTAGAATATCAGGGCAGTTCTCCTTGATAATTTCTTGAAAGATGATATCTAGGCTCTTTTTTTGATCATGGTTTTCAGGTAGTCCAATAATTTTTAAATTATCTCTCCTGGATCTATTTTCCAGGTCAGTGGTTTTTCCAATGAGATATTTCACACTGTCTTCCATTTTTTTCATTCCTTTGGTTCTGTTTTATAATATCTTGATTTCTCATCAAGTCACTAGCTTCCACTTGCTCCAATCTAATTTTTAAGGTAGTATTTTCTTCAGTGGTCTTTTGGACCTCCTTTTCCATTTGGCTAATTCTGCCTTTCAAGGCATTCTTCTCCTCATTGGCTTTTTGGAGCTCTTTTTCCATTTGAGTTAGTCTATTTTTAAGGTGTAATTTTCTTCAGTATTTTTTTGGGTCTTCTTTAGCAAGTCATTGACTTGTTTTTCATGGTTTTCTCACATCACTCTCATTTCTCTTCCCAATTTTTCCTCTACTTCTCTAACTTGCTTTTCCAAATCCTTTTTCAGCTGTTCCATGGCCTTAGACCAGTTCATGTTTTTCTTGGAGGCTTTTGATGTAGGCTCTTTGACTTTGTTAACTTCTTCTGGCTGTATGTTTTGCTCTTCTTTGTCACCAAAGAAAGATTGCAAAGTCTGAGACTCAATCTGAGTCCATTTTCCCTGCCTGGCCATGTCCCCAGCCAACTACTTGACCCTTGAGCTTTTGTCAGGATATGACTGCTTGTAGAGAGTACTTTGTCCCAAGCTTGAGGGGCTGCGCTGCTGTTTTCAGAGCTATTTCTACACAGCAAGCTCTGCCACACCAGTGCTCCTCCTCCCCCAAGAACCACCAACCCTGACCACGACTCAGATCTAAGCAGCTTCTGCACTCCTGCTCTGATCCACCACTTAATTTCTCCCACCAGGTGGGCCTGGGGCCAGAAGCAACTGCAGCTGTGGCTCTGGAAGCAGCCTCAGAGCTGCACCACCTCCACTGTGCCCAGGGTGGTGGCTGAACCGCGAACTCCTTTCACTCTGTCCCCACAATTTTTCCCACTAACCTTCTCTGTTGTCCTTGGTGTTTGTGGGTTGAGAAGTCTGGTAACTGCCACAGCTCATTGATTCAGAACTCTAGGGCCTGTTCCACTCAACTCCCGGTCTGGTTGGTCTGGGAGCAGCCCACGCTGGGCTCTGCTCCATTCCACTCCCAGCACGGTGCGATAGAACTTACCCAGCGACCATCCAGGCTGTCCTGGGCTGGAGCCCTGCTTCCCTCTGCTATTTCATGGGTTCTTCCTTTCTAGAATTTGTTCAGAGCCATTTTTATAGGTGGTTGGGGGGGTTCTGGGGGGCAGCTTTAGGCAAGTCCCTACTTTCCAGCCACCATCTTGGCTCTGCCCCCTATAAAGGTTTTTAAAAGTGAGAAGAGAACAGAAGGAAGGCAAAAAGGTATCACAGACAAAAAAACCTTTGAATGTTACATGTTGAACTTACAGATTTTAAAAGAAAAGTAAGCTCTATATAACATACATTCACAATTTCATGTACAATCTTCTCATTCTATTCCACAATGTGTAATTGGAAATGATCATTATATTTGGTATTTGTTAAGGTCAGAACAAAAAGGGGGAGGGGAATACCTTGGAAAACATAGAAATGGGATAGTGGAAATACATAGTTCCAATCACCCAGTGACCAAGCTGAAGGAGGAAAACAAGAATATTTTAAGTCACAAGTCTAAGTCAATGAATCTTTTTCCCCTCTGATTGCACATCTCCACTTCAAAGAGATAGGCAAAACTTTAACTTAAACTAAAATATTTTAAACCTAACTTTTGCTTTTATCTGATTTTTCTGCTTTTATCTGATTTGTCCTTTTTAAAAATCCATTTAAAATTGACTGTGTCTCTGGCTTAAAGTGTCAGCGGAGGAACAGTTAACCTTGAGGCTTCTAAGGCTATTTTCTTTATACTTTATTAGTGTTTTCCTGCATGAATCCTCACCATGATATCATGAAAATATTTTTGCCTGGTTGAGGTCACAGCTGGTGAAGTCATAATTTGGAAGAGAACGGGTAAAGAATAGCAAATCAGCCAATTAGCACTTTAACTAATGCAGTATACTGTGTTAAAGGGATGGATACTAACCAAAGTGAATGAAAGGCATCAAAATGGAGACGAGTATATATTTTGGCAATAGGGAATTTGTCTCAGATGCCTGGCTTTTACTGCTAAACTAATGCACTGATATATCTCAAGCACCTGCACATGTCAAGTTTTGGGTTTGTCTTTTTTTAGTTTCTTTTTTTAATGGGGCACAAGGGAAGGGGGAAGAGAGACAGAGAGAGAGAGAGAGAGGGAACGAGAGAGGGAAAGGGGGGGGGAGGGGGGGAAGGGGAGAGAGAGAGAGACAAAGGCAGAGAGAGACAGAGACAGAGACAGGGTGGGGTGGGAGGAGGGATACTAAGTGGAAATTTGTGATCAGAGCTTCCTAACAACTGAAGCAGCCTAGGCATGTAATGGATTAGGTCCCTTCCAGCTCTAGACTTATGATCCTATACCATGTAAGATAGTAGGCTTAAACACCACTAGTCTTCAAGCAGAGTCTGAATAGGCCATCTGTCAGGGATGTTGTAGAGAGGATTTCTGCCTTGGTGGGATGACCTCTAAGGCCTCTTCCCATCCTGAGATTTTTTGATTCAATTGTTCTAATTGGCCACTGGGGCTGTGACAACATCACTGTATGCATCCATGCAAGACAAAATGAATGAGACTAGTAGAAATGTCCCCATAATTAGAAAGAAAAGATCAGTTATTTTGATGCTAGTTATTAAGATTCAAAGCTTTAAAAAGAAAGAAAGAAAAATTGGACACAGGAATCTCCCTCCTTTTATTTTAGAGGTGGAGGGCTATGGGTGTGTCACTGTTTTCAGTTGGTTTTACTTAACTGTTTTTCCTTGTTATGAGGGAAGACTCACTTTGTGCTTGGTGTGATAGCTAGGAATGATTACGTTATATAAAAAACAAAAGGAATCAATAAAGATAAACAAGCAATAGATGGAAGTATAGAAAAATATAGCTGTGCTATAACAGTCTTTCTGAGGTTTCACTGCCAAGCCAGTATGAAGATAACCACCTAATATTGACATTTGCAAATTAAAGAATGTCTTCAGAACTCAGAGAAGATATTCCAACGATAGGGGTCAAAGGCCTTGATTTTAGAAGTATAGTTCCTGAGACTTCTATGAGGGGATTAAATGAGTAACTACCACATGTCCTCTATCTCCTGTGACTTATTCTCTGGACACTCTTCTTCCTTCCTCCTCCCCAGAAAGTGTGCCTGGATGGTAGAACAGAAATCCTTAAGCCTTGAGGAGAGGATTGTGGCTAGGACAGATAATATAAAATAAAGTGATTTCTAAATTCTTATTTTGCATTTCATACCAAGAGGAAGTTGGGAGAGACTGAACTCACAGCCTAGAAGGGGAGACAAAGATTACTTTAAGAAAGGAGTATCAGAAGTGTATTTTTCTGTTAAACCCACATTTCTAGTTCAAGTAAATTGACCCTTTTCACTTCTAGAACATAGTGTTTAACATTGGATAGTAGCAAGGAAGAGACAAGGAGAGTGAAAAATGAGGGCTTGGATCAGTAATTTGAAGAGTTCACTGAAGAGCCTGTAAGTAGCCAGAAGATACTACCTTGTAGAGAGGACTCCTTAGGAACTATTCTCCAGAAGCTCCTTGGAACTGGAATGAACCCATACCATAGGGGATGGCATGGACCTGACCGAGTTTCCTGGGGTTAGGGAGTAGTAATGGCATTCCTGGTGGTGGGAGGAATGAAATGTGCTAAGGTGGGGACAGGAAAGTCCAATGCAGACAAAGCAAAGGGTACAAAGTGGGATGGAATGAGAGAAAGAGGCAGTTAGGTGAGGGGAATGCCCCAGTGAAATGGAGATGCCTGCTCTGGTATGCCCAAAGAAAGAATTCGGTGAGGTGTGTTTGTGAATTAGGCTTCCCAGGGAGAGACAGAACCTAGGAAATTGAGCTTCTATCTGTCTCCTATGGGAAGCATTGCAAAAACAAAACAAAACAAAAAGCCTATTTGGGTCATGAAACTTGGTAATTAAAAAAATGTATGAGAAGATGTAGAACATTAACAGAAACAGCACTACAATTTTGACAGTTAAGAATGTTAAAGCTAAAAGAAAAAATACTAAGGAATAAGAATTCTAATGAGGGCAACACAAAATCCTGTGATTTTAACTATCTGTGAAACCCACCCACTGGGCAGCTTTGGAGTGTAGTTGTGTTGACACCATAAACAACTGCTTTGCATTTGAACTTATTTAAGTGTCTACGAGGGAGGAAGCAACAATTAAATTAGTTTTACATAACTGGGAGGGGATGGCATGTGGAAGCTACACTGGGTAACCTGTGGCCCCACCAGTTAGGTTTGATATTATAATAGAAGGTGACTCCCAAAGGGGAGCTCATTGACTATGAACTTGAGAAGAAAGGGCATACTTTAAGACTAAGAGGAAAAATGGTTAATAGCAGGCTGAAGGGCAAAGTGGATGAAGGGCAAGAGAACCTCAACTAAGAAACTCCATCTGGAGGCTAGTTAAGACACCATGTAAAAGTGCAGAAGGTCTGGATGCCTTTGAGCACAAAAACAAAGTATGTGAAAGGAGGTAAATTGGATATAGTTAAGAAGAGAAGTGCCTGGCGCATAATCCTACACTTTAAAAACTGCAAACTTTACCTGTTTCACAACAGAAAATACATGGGAAAATAACCACCACCACCCCTTTTCCCTCTCCATATCTCTTCTTTGCTACCATCCAATGTTAATTCTGATATATATATGTTCTATGGGTGAAAAGGGTTAATTCACTTGAACTGGAATTGCAGGGTAAACAGGAAAATACACTTCCAATACTCCTTTCTTAAAGTAACCTGTGTCTCCACTTGCAGGCTCTCCCAGCTACCTGTCTCTCCATGCTATTGCACAGTAACCCAGGCCATTTGCAGGTCACTTCCTGCCCTCCGAAGTAACCCTTCCGTCCCTACGACTCAGCTCAAGGAGATAGAGCTCAGTTGCTCCAGGGGATAGATAGTAGAGAACCTTGCTTTAGGGTTAGGAGAAGGTTAAAAAAAGAAAAAAGCACTAGGGAGGGCCTAAGAGGAAGTACTTCCTATAATTAAAACAGTAATCCTCCTGGTAGTGAAAAGGCTTTTCAGTCACAAAGAACGGTAAAATAGCAGAGGAGATGGGAAATATAATATTTATGATATTTGTCTTAAGAAGAAAATTAAGACGTTCCTACCCTAAGGGCAATTCTGACAGGAAAACAAATGTAAGAAAACATAAAATGAAGCTTTTCTACATTTTGGCACAGTAGCCAATACAGGTCTCATCTCACCACTATCAACAAATATTTACTGAATGCTCACTAATACTGTACAAGGAGTATGGATACAAAGGCCAAAAGAAGGAGTGCCCTCCCAGGATTCATATTCCACACTAAACCAACACACCAAAAATACAAGAAATATCAATATTTTGTCAACGATGTAAGACTAACCCCACCAAGCATTTCTCTTGTCTCTTGTCACATTGACAAGGTACAACATGGCCAGATCAACCTTCTTAAAACAATGCTGTGTTGTGTCACTCATGGCCTTGATAAAAACAAATCAAAACAAAACCCTCTAATCTTCTCCTCACTACCAAGCAGGGCAAGTCTGAACCATGGTATAGTAGAAAGGATATCGGATTTGGAACGAGAGGATCTGAATTTGAATCCTGGCTGTGCCATTTAAGATCTGCATGACCACTGGTGGGCAAGCCCTTTATCTCTCTGGGCTTCATTTCCTTTATTAGTAAAAATGAAAGCACCAAGATTCCTTCCAGATCTAAGTCTATAATCCTCAAATCCTCCAGGCAACTTCCTCATTTCCTGTCCTCACCAACGTTGATCTTCCACTTAATTCAATTTCCTTTTTGTCTTTAAACATACCCTTCCTTCCTCCCTAGCTCAGTCTTGCCTTCCTTCTCCTGTCCACCTTCGCGTATTCCCTTCACAACCCAGTTCGAGACCCATCTCTTCCATAGGGTCTTTTCTAATTCACCCAGCCCACAGTAAACATTTTTTTCTTTGAACTCAGGTAGCAGCCGATCATTCAGCTCTTAATTATATAGAGCCCTTACAATCCTTTTCTATTTGTTTCATGTATATTCATTCTGATTCTCCAATTAGAGCCACAACACCTGGAGGAAAAGAGTGATTTCTTTTTTTTTCTCTCCCACACTCACAGCAAACAATGGGTGCTTAAGGGTGACCAAGGAAGGACTGATAGTTTAGCATTTGTTTTGAGATTCCCTTTTTGGTGGGAGGCGGAATTTCCCTTGTAGGGTTTACCAGAGACTTAAGGATTCTATTAAAGAAAAGGAAGCTTCATGTGCACAACCTGACATACTTAAGCCCTGAAAAAGTATATTTTTTTGAAAGCTTGCTTTTAGGAAGTAAAATGAGAATATCCAAAGCAAAAATGTTATACTTAATTAAACATTAATTGAATAATATAAAACTACATGGCTAAGGTCAAGCTTTGGACAACAAAAGAAAGTCAGGATATACATAATCCACTTTCCCCACTATTTGAAGTCCATTGTATCCTCACCCACACAGTGAGATGACAGCCCAACAGTATAATGGATAAGGCATTGGCTTTGGAGTCTGGAAGACCTGAGTTCAAGTCCTTACTCTGACACTTACTATATGTGGGAGCCTGGGCAAGCCGCTTGACCTCTCTGGCCCTCAGTTTCCTTATCTGCAAAATGGGGGTGATAATAGAACCTACCTCCTAGGATTATTGTGAGGATTAAATGAGATAACCTATGAAACACCTTGCAAACACTTATGTGTTATGTAAGGGTTACTCCAACTATTATTCACACCTGTCTTCTCCTGGTATCAATGAAGATTTCCCATTGTTGAAAGGTCTTCCTTTGGAGTAGGAGAAAAGTGTTTCTTCAGAACAAGTCCAAGCAACTTGGAAGCTCTCATCTCGACTACAACAGGAAAAGAAGAGAGTCACATGGCCTGGGTGTTCACTTGCTCTCCTCTGTTCACCTCTCACTGCAAATCGTAACCTTACAATGGCATCTTGTCCTTGCCAGCATGTTGTTCTCTGTGCAATGGAACTCCATACTACATGATTCAGTGGTGAACCCATAGTGACCTCCAGACCTGGAGGGAGACAATATGGGTTGTAGTGCAAACTGCCTTAAGTAGCTTTCTGGGTTGTTTTGGGAATCAGGTAACATGGTGGATGTGAAAGCAGTTTGTAAACTTGCAAAGTACTTTACACAATTTCAGAGTTAGGCAGGCAAACTTTTTTTAAAAAAAAGGAAAAAATGTGATAGAAGCAAATAGATAGACTATGTTTCTTCTGTTTCTTACAGAATCACTTAGTAAATGGACTTGTCAAGGGGCAAAAAGGAGGTGAATTTAATTTTTTTTTAAAAAAAGGAAAATGTAAAAAATAAAACCTAGCAAAGATGTGTTTTAAACAGATACAAATAGACGCTCACGATTTCCTTTGAAAGTAAAAAGCTTCTGAAAGCTTAGGATTTCTGGAAAGCAAGAGAGTCACTCCAGAAAAGTAGAAACTTTCAAAGGTGCAGAAAAGCCTTTACTCCACTCAGCAAATCTTCAGAGCAGAAAAGTTATTCTATTTAACTCCCACATCATAGATTCTCGACCTGGGGGTACACATGAAAACCTTTTTAAAGTGGTGTGGGGAATATTTGGTAAATAGCTGTGTTTATCATATCGAATTTAATTGATTTTGTTAGTTATGTGCGTATGCATGGTAAACTCTAGAATTTCTTTCCTTTCATGTCAAATACTGAATTTGGAGATGCTTAATGAAATCTAAGGGGTATCGGGATCAAAAAAGATTGGTAACTCTTGTCCTGTAATCACAGTTAGGAGCCTCAGTCTACCCCCCGCCCCCATCCACTCCCATGATCAAAGGGCATTTTGTTTTCTCTTTTCATTCTTATTAACAATATCATCCCGGTCTGGACCCTCTTCACCTCCTGCTTTGATTATTTTTTAATGTAAATAGTATTTTTTTCCAATTGCGTGTAAAGATGGTTTTCAACATTTATTTTTGTTAAATTCTGAGTTCTAAATTTTTCTCTCTCCTTCCCTCCCCTTCACCATCCCCAAGAGAGCAAGCAATCTGATATAGGTTATACACATGCACTCATGTTAAACATGTTTCCACACTAGTCATGTTGTGAGAGAAGAAACAGAACAATGGGGGGGGGGAGGGAAATATGAAAAAAAAAGAGGGAAAATAGTATGCTTCAATCTGTATTCAGATACCGTCAGTTCTTTCTCTGGGTGTGGATAGCATTTTCCACCATGAATCTTTTAGAATTGTCTTGGATCATTGTATTGCTGAGTAGAGCTAAGTCTATCATAGTTAATCAATGCACAAAGTTGCTGTTACTGTGTACAATGTTCTCCTGATTCTGCTCACTTCACTGAGCATCACTTCCTGTAAGTCTTTCTAGGTTTTTCTGAAATCTGCCTGCTCATCATTTCTTAGAGCACAATATTATTGCGTTACATTCCTATACCACAGTTTGTCCAAGCATCCAACTGATGGGCATTCCCTCAATTTCCAATTCTTTGCCACCACAAGAAGAACTACTGTAAATATTTTTGTGCATATAGGTCCTTTCCCCTTTTTATGATCTCCTTGGGATATTGGTGGTAATCCTGCATCAAAGGGTATGCACAGTTTTATAGCCCTTTGGACATAGTTCTAAATTGCTCTCCAGAGGCTGGATCTGTTCACAACTCTACCAACAATGAATTAGTGTCCCAATGTTCCCATATCTTCTCCAACATTTATCATTTTCCTTTTCTGTCATATTAGGCAATGTGATAGGTGTGAGGTGGTACCTCACCTTGTTTTAATTTGCTTTTCCCTAATCAATTGTGATTTAGAGCATTTTTTTCATATAACTATAGATAGCTTTAATTTTTTTATCTGAAAACTGCCTGTTCATTCATATCCTTTGACCATTTATCAATGGGGGAATGACTTGTATTCTTACAAATCTGACTCAGTTCTCGATATATTTGATAAATGATCCTGCCTTGATTATTGCAACAGCCTTTTAGGTATTCTCCCTGTCTCAAATTTATCCCCAAGCCTACAATTAATCCTGCATGCCGTTTGCAAGATTGATCTTAACATATCACTTTATTATGCGAATCACCTACACAAAAACTTACAAAGGGAATTATTAGAAAATAACCTCTAGAAATACAGGAAAGCAGGTGGACAGAAATTAGGTATAGACCAAACCTAACACCAGATAGCAAGATAAAGTCCAAATAGACACATAATTTAGATATAAAAGGCCACACTAATTAAAGGTGCAAGGAAGAAATGACCTTTTTGATCACGAATAGGAAAAGAGTTCAAGACCAAACAAGAGACAAGAGTGATGATAGAAGACAAACTAACAATTTTGATTGCATAAAATTAAAAAAGGTTTTGTGTAAACAAAAAACATCTAAGATTATACAGGAAACTGGGTGGGGAAAGGAGTCTTTGCAGAAATTTCTCTGACAAAGATTTTATTTCTATAGTGTCAAATTTATAAGAGCCATTCTCCAATAAATAAATGGTCAAAGTTTACAAGCAAGCAGTTTTCAAAGGAAGAAACCCAATCTATCAATAGCCATTTGGAAAAAAAATGCCTCAAATCACTCATACAAATCTAATAAACATAAATTAAAGCAACTCTGAAGTTCCACCTCACATCCATCAAATTGTCAAAGATGACAAAAAACAGAAAGGGAAAATGACAAACGTTGGAGAGGCTGCAGAAAAATAGGCACACCAATGCACGGTTGGTGGACCTGTGACTTGGTCCAGTCATTCCAGTCATGCCCCAAAAGTTACTAAAATATTCATAGCCTTTGACCCAGTGATACCCAAACTAGGCTACTGTCTCAAAAGAAAAAGAAAAGAACTTATATGCACAAAAAATATTTATAAAAGTTCTTTTTGGATTGGCAAAGAACTGGAAGCAAAGGGACTGACCATTGTGCTATATGAAATTATGAAAGGGCTGGTTTCAGAGAAACCTGGGGAAAACTTGTAAGAATTGATGCAGAGGGAAGTGAATAGAACCAACAGAACAATTTATACAAAATCAACAACATCGTAAAAATTAACAATTGTAAAACACCTAAGGGCAGCTAGGTGGCACAGTGGACACAGTGCCAGGTCTGGAGTCAGGAAGACTCATCTTTCTGCATTCAAATCTGGCCTTAGACACTAGCCGTGTGACCCTGGGCAAGTCACTTAACCCTGTTTGCCTCAGTTTCCTCATCTGTAAAATGAGCTGTAGAAGGAAATGACAAACCACTCCAGGATCTTTTTGAAGAAAACCCCAAATGGGGTAACATAGGGTCTGACATGACTGAAAACTACCGAACAAAAACAAAGAACTCAGTCAATGAAATAATCAGCCATGATTCCAGAGGACCAGTAATGCAGAATGTTACCCACAGACAGAGAGATGATGCAGAATTAGACAAACATTTGTAGACCTGCCAATGTGGGAAATTGTTTTACTTAACTAGGCATATTTGTTACAAAGGTTTTGTTTTTCTATTTTCTTTTTCTTTCTCGATGGGTAGGTAGGGAGAAGGAGAAGAAAAAATAAATACTAGTTAATTGAAAAAAATGAATTAAATTAAATTGTAAATAAAAGAACTTACAATGGCTCCCAATGAATTTATCAGGTCCAGAACTGGCTTTCAAGTCCCTCTTGAGTCTGGCCTCACTCTCTTTGTAGAACTTGGTTTTCTACTGTACTGTAACATGTACTTTCTCCCTAGTCAGGTAATTCTTTCCACTGCCTTCTCCATATGCCATGCTCATTCCTGACCTGTATCCATACCTTGCCCGATGTGTCATGACATCCCCTGCTCTTGTCTACATATCTACATTCTATTTCTCTTTTAAAAGTCCAGCTGAAACTCCACTTCTTAGGCTTTAGAGTCATCTAGTCTGTCATCCTGATGTTTCAAGTGCGACCCAGCACACAAGTTAGTGGTGCAGCTGGGATTCAAATCCCAATTATCTGTTCCCATATTTAAAGCTCTTTCCAAGACATCACACTTTTTTCCAACAGTTTCAGCTTGTATGGATTATTCCATTCCTATAACACCTATTGTGATTATGGTCAACATCAAACAGTTTGGGATTTGTCTTTATTCGTCTTGCCTGAGCTCCTTGAGAGCAGGTGTCATGTCTCAAATAATTTTTGTACTTCCCTACATCATCAGTTCTCAAATTTTTTGGTCTCATGACCCCTTTACACTCATAAAAGTTATTGAGGACCCCCAAACAGCTTTTGTTGAGGTGGATTATAGGTTTTGCTATTTACCACGTTAGAAATTAAAATGTCTTTGTATTATTATGAAAATCATTTTGAACTCACAGGATCCTTAAGAGGGTCTTGGGGATTCCTACAGGTCCCCAGACCACACTTTGAGAACGATTCCCTTAGAGCATAGTGCTGGGATCTATGAAAATCTGTTGGTTAACAGATTAACTTGAATTGTATCAATAATACTTTACTATATGCCTACAATGTACCATACTCTTTTATATTTCCTATCTTCCCTGCAACAGCTTCCTTCTCCCACCGATAAGAAAGTATTTCTCTAACTACTTCCTAGAAGTCACAAAAGCTATAGAGAGAGCAAGACCACAGAGCTGGTACTTTGCCCTGTTCACAGACACTAATTTGACAAATTCTAGAGAATCAGGATGGGACAACGACCACCCTTTTTGACTTCATCGTTCTTCCAGGGCAGTAAAAAGAAGGTAGGCATGTGTTCACAGTTAACATGAATGCCGAGGATGCACCTAGACATTATTCTGGGACCGTGTTGCCACATTCGTGTGGTTCTTTGTTTTGGCATGTGTGGTATCTCCTATACAAGGTATAAAGTATTTAGGGTACCCACTGATGAGATCTTAGTTCTGGCGTTGATGATACATCCTCGATAAGGTTTCAGTTCTTTACCTTGTCCTAGGTATTTCTTGTCCTATTGAGATCTCATTTAATATTAATTATATTTTTATATAATTGTAATTAATATTATTAATATAATAATTTAATAATAATTACTGACTGATGACTGATTCACAGACAGTTCATATATCTGAGCTTGGACTTAACCTTTAAAAGACAGGGGGTTCATAGGGAAGGACAGAAAAGTCAGAGACTAAAAGAAGATTCTCTTCTTAAAAGAAGAAAATTTCCTGGAAAGAAGTGTGGCCTTCTATCTTTCTCCTCTAGAGAACCACATCCCTCCCCACCCCCAACCACTCTCTAAAGGAGAAGGAACCAGAGATGGCAATGGACTGAGGCAGTAGCAAGGTGACAGAGTGCAAAGGAATTCCCGGGCTAAATTCCTGAAGCAAGATGGATCCAGAGCTTAGGAATAGTAAGGGATAAAACTATAAATAAATAAAACAATTAAATATATATGTATACATATACATACATACAGAAATGGATAATGTGGGGATTTGCTTTGTAGAGCTATGTAGATATGTATTGAGGGATAAATTCTTGTTTTGTAGTTTTTTCACTGTGGGGAGGGAGGGAAGGGACACTCAATTCGAGGGACAGATAAATTTAAAATACTTGTTTTAAAAATAAGCCTAAATAAATAAAATATTAGAGATTCATCCTGGTCCTTTTTCCTTCATTTGTACTATGTAGGTCCTGAGAAACTGGGAAGGGAAGGGGAGAGCAGGATAGGATGGAGTTCCATTCTCCCTAGACCCTGAAGGAAGATGGACATTACCCTTTCCTTTTGATGCCTTCCCTCTGTTGATTATCTCCACTTTATCTTGTCTACAGCTTGTTCATAGGTAGTTGTTTGCTTACTGTCTCCCCCATTAGACTGTGAACTGTCTTTTACCTTTCTTTGTATTTCCTGCACTTAGCACAGTTCCTGGGCAAATTTAATAGATGTTTTTCGACTGACATATTGGTCAGCTAATAAAGACTGACTTATAAAAGCAGCGAAGTGGTATTATGGATAGAACACCGGCCCTGGAGTCAGGAACCTCAGTTCAAATCCAGCCTCAGACACTTTATAGTTGTATAACCCGGAACAAGTCACTTAACCTCTGTTTGCTAAAGTTTCCGCAACTGTAAAACAGGAATAACAGTAACATCTAGCTCCCAGGGTGGTTGTGAGGATCAGGTGAGATAGTATTTGTAAAGCACTTGGCACAGTGCATGGCAGATAAGACTATTATGCCACTGGGTCTATAGGGTCCCTGGAAACGAAAGGAGAATTGTCTGGATTATTTATGGGCTCAATTGTGATTCCTTTATTTTCTAAAAGTTAAATAAAGTCTGCTTAATGTTATGTTAGCCTGAGTACTTGCATGGGAACTGAGTCTTTTCACCTTCTGTTTTGGAGGACTAAAACATGAACTAAATCCTGCTGTTCTTCTTGGGAGCCATATGATTTCTCCTTCCAGGAAATCAAGTTCTTGTTACTGTGCATAATTTCCCCCATTCTTCCCCCACCCCTAGAATTTCTCTCTAGTCTTCAACCTTCTTGTTTCTCTGAACATCCTTTAAAGTTCAAATTCAAGTGTGCTCATCTGATTGAACCTGTTATGAATTATCGTGCATTATGGCCATTAAGGCAGTGTCACTGAGATTGGCTTCAAGTGTCCAGGAAAGAGGAGGGAATTCCATATCTAGAAAAGGATGACACCAACAATGTCCTCCTATTGGAGAAGTGGCTAAACAAATTATGGCATAGGAATGTGATGGAATATTATTGTGTCATAAGAAATGATGAAATGGACAATTTCATAAGAAACTGGGAAGATCCTTATGAACTGATAATGAGTGAAGTAAGAAGAAACTGGGAGACCCATATACAAAGGTAATTAGATTATAGAGAAAACCAACTTTGATTGACTTGAGAACTCTAACGTTCCAAAGGCTTTGCTGTTCCAAAAGAATGAAAATGAAAACTGCCTCCTGATGGAAAGGTCTTGAATTTATGATGAAAAAAGAGACATAAATTTTCAGAAAGGGATAATGTGGGAATTTGTTTCATAGAGCCATGTAGATATGTATTGAGGGAGTAGTTTTTGTTTTTTAGTTTTTTCACTGGGGGGAGGAGGAGGAGGGGCACTCAATTCAAGGGACAGAGAAATTTAAAATATTTGTTTAAGAAAATGCCAAAACAAAGAGCTACACCAATGAGGCAATAAAGATGCAGACCAACACCTAGACATATTTGCCACAGAATATACCCTCTCAGCCTCTATTCAATAGAAAATTTTGCATAATGCTTGCCAGGATAAAAAGGCAATCACGGAAGGAGAAGTAAAATAACAGAAGAATAAAGTTCCCCAAATTATATTCCGCAGAGCACTGACATTCTAAGCAATAGGAATAGGAGTTCTATAGGAAAATTGTTAATGCTAGTGACTTTTTCCTCATAAAATATTAAATTCAAAATTATGTATATATCAAAATACTTATGTATATTTTCAGTATGCTGTTTTTCAGAATGAAAATAGACTTAATTTTTTTCTGTTTTACTTTAAAATTTCCCCAATCCCCTCTTATCCCAAAGGCATTTTATACCTCCCAGACCAGTATTTATAGGTTCTGTCAATTTATTTTAAGCCCAAATTTGTTCAGTGGCCAAATTAGTTTGGGAAACACTACTCTATAAAATTGTATACAACTTAGACAGTTTTGCCTTAAGAAAAAGAAGGCAGAAATGGAAGCAGTCCAGATAAATGCTATAAAGATGGTTAGTTGGTAAATAATGGTTGTACATTACTTAGAGACAGACTAACGAAGGAAAACAAGTTAGCATTCTAGACTTTATCATCACAAGTAGTGATAACGATAATAAAATCATTTTTCCCCCTCATGGTAGCCTGGTGAGGTGGGTAATGCCAATATTAATATCTCCATTTTACAGATGAGAAAATGGAGTCTCTGATGGAAAAATTTTTAGGAGCTCCTACTGCCTGTAGAACAAAATTGATAGTCTTTAGACTAATATTTAAGGTCCTCCACAATGTAGCTCCCACCTAGACTAATATTTAAGGTCCTCCACAATGTAACTCCCACCTAGACTAATATTTAAGGTCCTCCACAATGTAGCTCCCACCCAGCATTGCAACCCTGTTTAATAATGCTTTCTTTCACAAACTTGGCATTCCAACCAAAGCGGACTAATGATTGTTCGCTAAATCTGATACTGCTCCATCTCCTACATTACATGATACATTAGTATCAGCTGTATCCACCTCATCCCCACCTCCCAGAATACTTGTCTTTCTTCAAGGCTCAACTCAGGTGCCACTGTCTCCTTGAAACCTTCCCTAATCCCTGCCTCCCTCAGCTCCATTATTAGCATTCTATCCTCCCACCAATTTTCCTTGTGCTGGTCTTATTTTTTGTTTTTTTAATTTTTTATTCATTTTAAACTTAAATACAAAATGAGAAAAGAAAAAAAAACCTTTCCATGTACTTGGCAGAACATGAGAGGATGCAATATAAAACAATATACTTCCATTTCAAGAAAACCTATGTAATAAATACTACATGTTGTTTTCAAAGCTACCCAGCTTTTCTGGGCTTCCTTCTAGGTTTTGTGTTCATCTTATTTGTGTGCAGAATATAAGCTCCTTGAGAGCAAGGACTGATTCCTCTCTGTCTTTGTGTCCCTTTGTGTTGCTGTGTTTGTTCTTCGTTTTCAAAGAGGACCACAGCATCAGGGAAACGATGACACAACTTGCGGTTGACTTTGATTTGAGTGAGGAAGGGCAAGGCTAGGTCACCAGCCTCACTTTCTCCTCCAGAACCATCTGGGTCCAGTGGCCAGATATTCATCAGAATGACTGGAGATGGCCCAGGATGGAATGGGAGACCCTGGCCCTTTTAGGCTAAGGTCTTTTCAGTCATCCCTAGCACCTAATACAACGCCATGAATATTATAGGCATTTAATAACATTGAAATAAATCGATTTGACTATCTTCCTCCCAAACCCTCCCCCACTTCAAAATTTACCTCTATCTGTTGAGGGTGCCATCATCCTCCTAGTTACTCAAGCTTTCTTAACAGCTAGTATTTATATAATGTTCTAAGATTTGCAAGCACTTTACAATTATAACATTTGATCCTCACAATTATCCTATAAGGGAGGTGCTATTATTCTCCCCATTTTGCAGATAAGGAAAATGAGTTTTATAATGCTTAAGTAACATGCCTAGGGTCATATAGCTAGTATCTGAGCCAGGATTTGAACTCAGGTCTTCCTTAGCCAGGTCTTCCTCACTCCAAAGACCAGGGGTCTCTCAATTGTTTTTGAGTATTATTTCTCCCTCACCCTCCCTCACCTTAATAAGCTGTCAAAGGTTCTATCTTTAAAACATCACTTTCATTCAGCTTTTCTTTCCATGCACACAGTTACCACCTGAATTAAGGTCTTCATCATTTATACTTGGACTATTGTAACAAGTTCTTAATTGGATTACTTGTGTCCATCCATCCAACCTTTGTACATATCTTTATAAAATCTAAGTTGGCTGATGAGTTCCCTATGAATCCACAGAGTCCTAGGCAAGTAACTCCTCCTTCTTCCCTCATCGGGACTACTTATTTGTGTTTAAGAATTTTAGAATTTCATTCTTAAGAACTTCTATTAGAAAGGAAAAACGAACTACTCATTAAGAATTTTAGTTCATATATCCTAACTAACTTTTCTGATCTCTTTGAAAATTGTTCTCCCAAAGTCTAGTATACGTGTCAAACGTATGTTTATATGTGTCATAAATGTTGTATCAATGGGACAAGAAATGCCCAGGTCAAGGCAAGAAATTGAAACTTTGTCCAGGATGTATCACCAATGCCAGGACAAAGACTTCATCAGTGGAAGCAATAAGAACTTTATACCTTTTACATGAAATATCACCAATGCCAAAACAAAGAGGCATATAAGTGGAGCAACAAGAGCCCAAAACTGCCTAGATGAATGTTAACAATAAGTGCATGTCTACTTTCCTGTTAGTCAACCAACATGGAAGAATAATGGAGTCAAGAAGTGTAGTCGTTGTCCCATACTAACCTGGGACTTGAGTCCCATTGGGATGTATGAGTGGGGACATAGTACAAGGACTATGTCCATGCTCAAAGCTGTATAGTGTCCATAATATAAGGTGAAGATGAATTCCTTGCCCTCTCCGCACCTTTTGTGACTCTCAATAGGTGATCAGAAAAACATATTCCCATTTACGTGTGAGAGTACTGGAGGGATGGGAGGGTTTGTGTGTGTACAAAACGGGGGGGGGGAGTGGGGGGTTCGTGCATGCAAGTGTGTGCAAGGTACCCAAGAAATACAAAAAGATCTAGTATATTGTAGAGATTCAATACAATCTATACTGATCATAAAACCAACAGATATTCAAAATGTGGCCCCTGCCTTCAAGGATCTTACACACACAGACAAACAGGACAAGAGGAAGTCAGAGGTTAGGAAGAGTAAGAACAAAAATCACTCTTTGAAAGAGCCAACCTCCAATGTTCCTTTTACTGGTACTGTGACTACATAGATTGTGTAGGCCCAGAGAAGGGGGAGTTGACTCTCAAACAATCCCAGATACTTTCCCCTTCTAGAGAAATGGGTCTAATCCAGGGTGGTGGTAGGGGAGAAATCAACTACAAATTGGAAGATTATAGGGAGATGGGACTGGCTAAAAAGAGAAGAGTATCCTTAACTGTGGGCTCAAGTACCAACCTGCATTTCCTAGATACATCACAAATTCTAAAACTGAGCGATCTCTTCATTGACACTCCAGTTTCCTGTACACAGGCCTTTTCACTGGCTATCTCCTATGCCTGTAATACCCTCCCTCCTAACCTTCATTTCTTAGAATGCCTTGTTTCTTTCAAAATTCTGCTCAGATGCCATCTTCTACCTAAAGCTTTTCCAGCTGCTAGTGCCCCGCCCCACCCAAAATTACCTCACATTTGTTGTGTATATGTCTTGTATATAGTTATTTATGTGCCTGTTGTTGCACCTAATAGAAAGAGCTGTTTCAATCTCAACAGTACCTGGCACAAGGTAGATAATTAATAAATGCTTATTGATTGATTTATGGATTGCTATTTAGTTGTTGAATATGCATAGTCACTTTTCTTTCTACCTCCCTGCTTTTTAGTTTAAAACCCTTTAAATCAGTCACAAAAGACTTTAGACAAATATATTCTATCAACACTTTCAAAGTATTTTAAAATGTAAGGTAACCCATTCCTGATCAAAAGTCCAACATTCCTAAATTTTAAGCTACTCACACACAAGATCTTCTTAAATAGCTGTTGACTTCCTAAATTGGAGTTTTTTCTTCTGAAATCCTAGTCTTCAATTGGCAGCACTGATTAAAAAATAAACCACCTGTGACCCTAAGGTCTTCAGTTTCTTACCCAAAGCTTTCAACATCTTTACCAATTCTTGGTAGATTCTGTCTAGCAGCACCATCTTCGAACACATGAAGCAGCAGAAGTGTATAGTACTTATCTGGTTTGACAAGAATTAGGAAATTCTCATGGAGTGTGAAGGCAGATCAAAGCATACTATTTTTTACTTAATTTTTTTTGTGGTTTCTTTTTTTCTCTCGGTCAGTTTCTTCTTTCACAACATGACTCATATGTAAATATGTTTTACATGATTGCACATATATAACACTAAATTGCTTACTATCTTAGGAAAGGGGAGGTAAAGAGGGAAGGGAGAAAATGTGAAAAAATTTTAAATGAATGATAAAAATTGTCTTCACATGTAATTGGGAAAAAAATAAAATACCATAAAAGAAGAATTAGGAAGTTCCGTGACATCATGGGTACGTGGACCAGGAACATTGTCCCCTCTCTCTGGTTTGGTTTCAGTAACCCTCAGCAGAGAGTCACCAACTAACACAGCTCGTTTCTTCATCTGATCCTTACTAGGTGATCTCTCACCTGGTGGCACCCGGGCATCCATCTGATCATTCTTTGGAGGACAAGCACTTGCTTCCTCCTCAGACAGTGTTGTTTGGGAAGAGCCTTATATCTGTTTCATAGTTCCAAATGTTCAGTGGTTTTTCTTCCCTTTCTTTTCTTGCAAAATTCTTCCATTCCTCAACCTCTTGTCAAAGATGAGGATTTCTATCCAAGGTTTTAAACTAAAAAGGAGATGGTAGAGAAAAAAAGTGACTAGGCATATTCAATAACTTTGTTCTTAGAGCCCTCATTGCCTTTTTTTCTTAAAGGAACACTTCATTCTCTCTAATAACAAAGAGTGGAGAGGTGTTCCTTAAGCCCCTTCACCTTGTTTTCCAGGAGGGAGAGCAACCTACACTTTGAGCATGCTCTCTATACTTGCTAAGAATGAGAATGAGATCCTGACATTTCTGTTGTTTTTCTTTCTTTTGATTTGTTTTTGTTGTTAAACTTTTATTGACATGTTTTAGTTTTATTTTACCAACATTGACAGATTAACCCCCACTCCATGAGACATTTCCTGTAACAAAATAAAATAAATACTGCGTGGAGGTTGAGGGAACAAACTTGTGCTTTCCCAGGAGAATCACAGTAAAAAATTGATTGTGGGACCCTTCAGCTCAAGCTGTGACTCTCCTCATTGAGTTAGCTTCTCCGAAGCAACTGGACACTCTAGGGTCCCTTAACTCCTTTGACAAGGCTTTCTCTTGGTTCTTGTTACTTGTCTGACCACTCATTGGACAATCCTTCTCTGTATTCTCCTGTTCCTCCCATACACTAAGCTGAGAGTATCTCTTCTTTGATGATCTACCAACTCCCCATGAGTTCGCTCATCTTTCCAAAGGTGACTACCAAATCTACACATCCTGGCCACTATTTCCAAACCATGCTGTCTATACTCTAGCCATCATCCTCATCTCTTCTCCATCAGAACTTTGGACTCCACCACACAATCTCAGATAGGTGAGCTTTTTGCCTTAGGTTGATCAGAGCCAGGTATCTATATCACTTCCTGGCCACCATTGTAAACCATGCTGATACACACATCCTTCTCTGTGCTCTCTTTCCAGCCCCCCTTTATGTATTATCATCCCCCTACTAAAATGCAAGCTCCTTGAAGAGTGAAATGAGTACAACCAAGAGAGCTTTGTATACAGTAACAGCAATATTGTTTTAAGAACAACTTTGAACAAATAAGTCATTTTGACTATAAATACCCAAATTAACTACAAAGGACATATGAAGGAAGACGCTATCTGCATCCAGAAAAAGAATTGCTAAATAGAAGTATGTTTAGAATAATATATATAAAATAAATATTACATATTTGTGATTAATGGTAGCCATCTCTAGGGTGGGGATCGGGGAGGGAAGAAAAAAAGAAAAAGCAAAGAAAAATATACATGATAACTTTATTACGTATTTGAAAGGAATATCAAGTTGTACATAATAGATTTGCAGCTTCATATGCAATCATCTTTTTTATTATACTATGTTATGGAAATGCTTGTTTTATTCTAGAAATTAAAAATAAAAAATTTTTTAAAAAAGAAGGTATGCTCCTTGAGGGCAGGGAATAACGTGTTTGTATTTGTATTCCCAGAACTTAGCACACTGTTAAGTACAGTAAACACTTAATGAATGCTCTATCTATCCCTAAAATCTTTCCTGAACTCTAATTATCACATTATCTACTGCCTGTTGGACATTTCCACCTGAATGTCCCATAGCCATCTCATATTTAACATTGCTAAATTAGAACTCATCTTTCCAAAAAGAAAAAATCTGTTTTCCCTCCAAACTTTACTATTTCAGTTGAGGGCAACATTGTCCTTTCAGTCACCAGGTTCATAGCCTAAGGTTGATTCTTGACTCTTATCTCTCCCTCAGCCCCTATATTCAGTCAGTTATTAAATTTGTAGATTCTACTTCCTAAACAGCTCTTGTATCCATCCCTTTCTCTTTACTCACACAATCTTTATCCTCCTTCAGTCTCTAATCACCTCTTGGTAGACTACTGTAAAAGGCTGATAATTGTTCTCCCTACCTTCAGTCAAATCAACAAATATTTATTCAGCACCCACTAGGTGCCAAGTACTTTGCTAAGCCCTGGGAATACAAAGAAACTCAAAAAATAATCCCTGCCTTCAAGGAGTTATCCATCTATCTATATGATAAACTGGAGATGATCAACAGAGAGAAGTCACTGTCATTAAATGGATCCAAGAAAGACTTCCTGTAGAAGATAGGATTTTAGCCAAGACTTGAAGGAAGCCAAGGAAGCCAGAAAGTCAAGGGGAGATGGGATAGAACTCCAAGCATGGGGGACAGTTGTGAAAATGCATGGAGTTGGGAGATTGTCTATGCAAAAAGCAGAAAGAAGACCAGAAAAAGACTGGAAATTAAGGGCAAGATGTAAGAAGACTAGAAAAGTAAGAGGAAGCCAGGTTACAAAGGTCTTTAAAAGCCAAAGAAAAGATTTTTTGTTTGATCTTGGGGGAAAGAGAGTCAATGGAGTTTACTGAATTGGAGGGTGAAGGAGGGGTTGGCAAGGTCAGACCTGCCAGATCACTTTGATAGCTAAGTGGACGACTAGAGTAGAGAGAGACTTGAGGAAAGGAAACCACCCCAGAAGTCTATCACAGTAACCCAAGCTTGATGTAATAAGGATCTTTACCAGGGCAACAGCAGTGATAGAGGACAGAAAGGAATATATGAGAGAGGTTGCATAGGTAGAATCAATAGACTATTCACTTCTCTCTTCTCCTATCCTCCTTTTGCCCCAACATTTCTTCTTTGGTTGGAGTCCTCCTCCTTTAACATATATTTTTTTCAATCTCCCTATCCTCTTTTAGCTTCTCAAGCTTTCTCAAATTTCCGGTCCCAAAATTCAACCTCTATCTTTCTTCATGACTCCAAAACCCTCCAAATAGTGGTCACAAGTCTTTCTCCTTATTTTTATCTTGTTTCCTTCTTCTCCTTCTCTCACTCAGCCATCTTTCATGGCAATCATCTGCAAAATCTTTAGCTTCTTAAATATTGATAGATTTGCAATATGCTCAATTTTATCACATATTTGCTATTATTCCAATAGTTGTAATAGTCAAGTAATCAATTTGATCTGTAAGAACCTATCACACATACATTGCCCACCATCCAAAGATTTTCACCAGGATTTCTCACAATTGACTGACTAGTGTTGCCCTAAAAAGGATAGTAAACAAGCAGGACACGAATAATGTCAATGAATTAACACAAATGTTTAAAGGCCCCTTTTGATATTTGCGTGGACTCCAGGAAGATAAGAAAGAACTCAGCTCCAAACTGGCATAGGAAAAACATTTGAGCAGTGGTCACTGGTCTGACCTTGACACCCAACCAAACCAAAGTCAGCTGTACTTCTAGAGACAGGTGAACTTGCATCCAGGATGGCTACACAGAATTCTAACTGAGAGAGGACATCAATATAGATGGGAAAATGCCTATTTTACAATGTTACATGAGCATTGATTTTCCAGTGATGTTCTTGGTGTTGTACAATAAGCCTATCTTTGTTATGTTGGTAGTTGTCAATAATGATTGAGTGGTATATTTGTGGAGAGAGAGATCGAGGATGAGAGAGAGAGAGAGAGAGAGAGAGAGAGTAGGATGCATGTGTGTATTTTGGTCCTTAATACCTATTTTAGAGAGTCACAGTTAAGGCACTCACTACTTTTGATATCAAAAACCTAAAGAGAAGTTAGCAAGATAATAAAAAGAACCAAGACTTCAAAATTATTTTATTATATTACTATTATGATTATTATACCTATAATTAAAAACTCTCATTTAACTATAATCAGTCTATGGAACATAAGAGGGTATTCGACCTAATATTCTAGCCAGAATTAAACATAAACCAGGCCATTTGATGACCACTAACAGCATTTAGAGTCCAGCAAGCCAAGGATAATCAATTCTCCTGCTTCAGGGCATAAACTGATCACCTGTGGAGCTTAGAAGAGACATTTCCCCTTGTATATAAAATAGTACAATTGGCTTTGTGTGTGGAGGGCTTCCCTCCCCACCCCCATCCCATTTGTCTGAAGTATTATGTATTGGCCATTGCCGAAGGCAAGATATCAGACTACATAGGCCAATGATCTGACCCCCTTTAGAAAAGTCTTATATTCATTTGAAAATAATGAGATTAGTTTTCATTTTCATGAACAATTTCCTTTGCCCTCCTGAAAAGGAAATGTGTGTCTGTACATCTGTAACATGTAGCAGTACACATGTATTTATAGAGTGACATGAAGAAACTAGAAAAATCTCACTGCTTTAAGACATTCAATTCAGAACTTTGCCTAATCTTTTTTAAATTCGGTATATGTACAGTAAGTACAAAGCTTCCAACCTGTATGAGATTCTAGTTCATCCTATGCAGAAGCTTGAGAAAGTAATGACAAAGAGAAGGAAAGCTTTTCTTTGGAAGGTCTGGATTTCCTGATTGTCATGAATGGCCTTCCTGGGGGAGGCAGTATCAGCACTCCCACTAGGTTTTCCTAGTCTAATTAGGAAAATATACCCAATCAAGTTTTTTTTTTCCCCTTAAATTAAATGGTAGCTAATTAGGAGGTGAAGACATTTCTATAGAACTTGAGTGTCTCAGTAAGATACTTTTCCCCTTACTCTCAACTAACGAGGACAAAGGGTGGGATTTTAGAAGAGAAGATAGATTTCAAACCAGTTAGCACTTCGTAGGGCTGGGGAAGGGTGTGACTTGAGGGTCCAAACAACAATAAGAATGAATGTGCTTCAGTGTTCTGAAGTCCCGTATCTTTGCTGCCATGCATCTGTGGTCCTAGATCTTTCTACTGTTTGCCCTGGACTCTGAGGGAAGGGCAATTCACACTTATTCTGGTAAAGCACTGGGTTGCAGGGAGTATTTATTATGCAGGGCAGTAACAGAGAAAACAGATAGTTTCTGCAGTGTCGTGTTACCTTCCTTCCTCTGTCCTACTCTCTCTCTGCTTTCCTTCAAAAAAGAACAGGGGTGGGAGGGAGAGGAGGAGGGGGAGGGAGAGCCTCCAGTGGTGGGATACAGAAAGAATCAGGCTTACCACTGACAATTACTGGACCTTCCTTCAGGGTAGACCCACTCATTTCCTGCTCACTCACAGGACAGAGGGGCCCTATATTGGGGTTTCCAAAGACAGCCGCAACTCGTCCAATGTGTCTGATTTGTGGTTACGACTAACCCACAAATGAGTACATGGTAAGTTAGAGTTGCCCAGAGAAATAGGGTTGTGTCTACCTGACACTAAATGGACTAATAGAGTCTGTCAATTCAGTAAAAAAAAAAAAATCAATTCTATAAGAATAAAAATCAAACTGGGTGTTTGATGACCTATGGATTTAAAAAAAAATGTTTTATTCAATTGACTCCATTTTTACCTGATTGTTTTGACACAATTCAAGTTACTGTCTGAATATGAGTTTAGCACTTTTGAAATTATTTTAAATTGCTGGTAACCTAAAGGGTTTATGGGGAGGACTCTTAGTATAGTAGAATAAGCACTGTAATTGAAATCAGAAGGCCTAGGTTTGTGCCCCAGCTCTGTCACTGACTACCTATGTGGCTTGAGACACGTCACTCCACCTCCTTCCTAGGCATTAGTTGCTCCACTTGTACAACAGAATGGATGATCTCAAAGGTTCCTTCCAGTTCTAAAATTCTGTTTCTGTAATATATAATATGATTTGTTGTGAAAAATCTGATTTTCACATTGAGAGACCAAGAGAAGGGTAGTGTAGACAGAAAGGTGGTAAAAGAATTGATGGGGAAGAACAGGAGGTCACTCTATGGGCTACCAAAATAGTCTTGGCAATGAGGAAAATGAAAAGGAGGAAAGGAACAGGAGTGGTGGTGCTAACATTAGAGTTAGTTAAATATAAAGGAACAAAGATAAAGCAATGGACTACAAGACTGTGTATAAATACTTTCAAAGTTGAAAAATGTAAAAACAGACAAAATAATTATCTTACTCCCTACATCCTTTCCTCTGCCCCCAAGCTTTGTAAAACAAAATAATGTTCATTTCTCCCAAAGAGTGATACAGGGAATGCCCAATAAATTGTCCTATTCCCTATAAAGCCTGTAGAAAAACAGAACAACTGAGCTTTTTGTTGTTGTCATTCAGCCATTTTGGCCATGTCTGATACTTCATGACCTCACTCTTGGCAAAGATACTAGAGTGTTTTGTCATTTCCTTCTCCAGCTCATTTTACAGATGAGGAAACTGAGGCAAACAGACTTGGGTGACTTTCACAGCGTCACATAGTCTGAGGCCACATTTGAACTCAGGAAGATGAATCTTCCTGACTCCAGGCCCAACACTTCATTCATTGCACCACCTAGCTGTCCTTCCTTAAGCCTTCCTCCCCTTCATATACTCTCCCATCCATCATGCTGTTTCTCACAAAGGACATTCCATCTCTCCACTCAGGGCATTTTCACTGGCTGTGCCACCTTGCCGGAAATGCTTTCCCTCCTTCATCTCTACCTCCAATCTTCTCTGGCTTCATTCAAGATTTAGCTCAAATCTCAAATCCCACTTTCTGGAAGAGGCCTTTCCTAGTTCCTCACCCCTACCTTCTGAAATTACTTCCTATATTGCCTGTATGTACCTTGTTTTACATAGTTGTTTGTACATTGTCTCCCCCAATAGATTGTGAGCTCCTGGAGGGCAGGAACTGTTTTTGCCTTTCTTTGCCCCCATGGCACTTTAGCACAGTGCCTAGCACATAGTAGGCATATAATAAATGTTTGTTGTTTTGCCTTAACTTGAGCAAATGCCACTCACAGTGTTTTGCATATAACAGATGCCCAATAAATCTAATCTCTCCTAAATGCCAAACTGAGTCAAGGTAAAGAAGCTGAAGTTGTGGCCAAAAAAAGTAATGTGAGTCATCCAAATGATGCGCTATCTCCACATTGTATTATATTATCTCCAAATATCTAGGGCAAAACTAAAAAGTAAGTCAGACCTATGGCTTATTTGCCTACATAGATCTAAATATCCCGATGTTCATAAATTTCCAGGCGCTTCAGCTAGTTCTTTATCTCACAGATCTCCTCCACACCTCTCTGCACTGAACAGGAATTTTGCCCAACAAAGGTCTTGTTTGGATCACACCAATGTGATGATTTTCTTTGGTTCACAGCTACACTTCTTCAAGAGCAGTTCTTGCCAAGTGAAACTTCTTTGCCCTATCTTATGTAGATGACCCCTGTTAAGAGGGCAATCCAGTGAGCTGAATGCCCTGTTTTTATTATATTTGTCCCATACTTTTAATTAGCAAAGAGAATCCCCCAAATGAAAACAACCTAACCCTAACTTTGAAAAGAAATTAACAATTATTCATTAAGCACCTACTATATGCATGGCACTGTGTTAGGACCTTGGCTCATTGGACATTCTCTGCTGCATATAGATAAAATGACTTTTAAATTTATTAGGGGTTTTTTTGTAGAGCAAAACTTGAGTCCTCTGCACTTATGATTCAATCCAGTCCAATCCATTACCACTTTAAGTTTTGTTCGTCGAAGAAAGAGAAGTTTGAGAAGATTGGTATGGTACAAAATTAGGGGTTACAGAGCTAAGTACATGCTCTACTTATCAAAGGACTTCAGAAGGGGAAAACAGTAAGTCACTCTCATGATCACAGAGCTCTTGCCTTGCTAAGGACATCAACAGTTAGAAGGGTAATAGACAAGCAGGCTTTGTTTTCTCAGCAGGAGATGCTATACATTGGTACAATGGATATCTGTTTTATTTTTTTTTAAATTAAGATATCCATTATCTACAGAGCAACCTTAGAGGGACAGACTGTGGATTTGAGCTTAGAATTTTATGTCTGACTCCAACAGCCAGATGGTCTTTTACACAATGAAAGTTCACTACAATTATTTGTAATTGTTTCCTTATCACTATTATTGCCATTCTTATTAATAACAATAACAATAATAACGTTGAAGCAACGAAAACACTCATGTTTCATACCCCCATGTCTTGCTGCTTCCCAGTTTCTCATCTCTTACATGATCATTGTGCCATTTAGCTAATCAGAATTGAACTCGTGAAAAACCATTAGACCGGATTTTAAAAGTTGTTTTCTTCTCAGATAACTCTAAAGACAATACATTGAAGTTTAGATTTGTCTGATGAACATATCATCTTTGCTCCCCGCAGAGTGTTTATTTGCAGGCACCTACTGTTGTTGCAAAGGGAATTTTTTCTTTTTAAATACGGCATTAAAATAGCAAATTTCATTATTCATTCTGAGAAATTTCTTGTGTATTTTTCAAGAGAGGAGTAGGGATAGACTTTTAAAATTTTGAAATATGACATCCATATCTTTTGGATTTTTTAAAGTTGCTAATATGCTTTAGGGGTACTCTTTATGGTTAGCAAAGCTGAGAGGTTCTGACCCCCAAAGGATGCAGGAAAAGATAACTTACATAAATGTATATGGTGCCCTGAAGGGGCCTCAATTGTATTATAAGGCTTCTCTTGAACAGCATTGATTCAGGCAGTGGGACAGTGAAGCAAAACTAAGTGGTTCTTTAGCGGATGAGCTGTGAATGAGACACATTACACACAAATAGAAGTAAGTACCTTTCGATGCCAACTGGTTGGCTGTAAAGCATTGAGATATGAAATGGTACAAAGCAACTAATGAAATGTTTATCTTATTTAAAAAGTACCCTTAAAACATCCACTGCAAAATCCTAAAATGGAATGATCCAACAGTGTAAATGGAAATATCTGAAAAACCTTGGGTCTTAAGCTTTGGAAAGAAAGACAGGCATAGGTTGTGTGAAATAAATAAGAGTAGGTTAATTGAATGAATCCTTTTGCAGAATTTTGAGTCAGTCCTTTTTATGTATCTTTTTACTTTTTCTTCTTCTATTTACCTTGTGGTTTTCAGAACAACCTTTTATTCTATTGTTGGATGTCCTAAAAGGTGAGCAAAAGTTGAGGGAAGGAGAAGAGTAGCCATGGAGCTAGAGCCAAGTCTCTCTCCAGTGAGACAACAATCACTCACACAGCTTAATTAATGGTTTTACATGTGAGGCACTCTAGTCAAAAGCTACAAATCTCAAAGGAACAGAAAAAGATGCTCTCTGACAAGATTTCAAAATTTCTATGATTTCTAATGAAATTAGATTCTGTTTATTGTCATAAGAGAAATGCTTGCCACAGGAAGTTCAACTAGATGGATGTTCTTGGATATACAAATCTCCTTTTTTATGAAATCAACATGCACTATAACACTTTCCTAGATGCTGTCCCTACTTAATACAGTAAAATTCACTTTTGATTTATTTGTTCAAAATATGACTATATGGTAAAGACCTGGAACTTTACATCTTTCTAATCAAAGAATCTCAGAGATGGAAGGGATATCTAGGGTCTAGATCTAGTCTAACCCATACTGAACAACAACCCCTATCTTACGAGCTTCCCCCAACAAATATTCATTCAGGCTTGATTTGAAGGCTTTTAGTGAGGGGGAATCCCATTACCTCCCATTGTAGCTCATTTCATTCTTAAGTGGCTCTATTTGCTAGGAATTTTTACCTTTACCCAGCTAAAATGTGCCTCCATGCAATTTCTATCTGCGGCTACTAGTTCTCTGCTCTCTTAGGCCAGGCAGGACAAATCTAATTCCTCTTTCACACAGATAGCCCTTCGAAAGCTTAGAGACAGTTGACATGACCCCTTTCCCCTCTTCATAAGTCTTCTCTTCTTTATCCCCAGTTTCTTCAACAATATGGCATGATCCCATCCACTCTTATTCGCCAGCCCGCTCTCCACCTAACCAAACCATCACTACTCTCAACCCTTGATTCAAAACTCAGCTCCAAAAAGCCCTCCTAGTTAATCCCAGCCTCATCTTCTATCATGTAATGCTGTGCATTATGGTTATTTGCCTTTGTGTCTTATCTCCCTGTTAGATACTTTCAGTCATACCTACCACAGTGCTTGGCTCAGGAAGCACTTAATAGGGGTTTGCCAAATGAATAAAACTGAATTGGGGTGCTCCATCCTACCATATATCAGTTCATACTGCCAGATCCTAGCATCTCTCCTTGCCTACAGGGAAAGTCTAGGCACCCAGTTACATGAATAGATAGATAGATTGATGGACTAGTGGATGGATGGACAGATGGACAGAAAAAAACAGATAAATAGATGGATAGAAAAATGGATGGATGGATAGACAGATAAATCCCTGCTTAAATAACTTCTCTGGATTTCCTTGTTTCTGTCTTTAAAAAGAGGGGGGACCTTTAGTTATGGTCCAAAAGGTATGACAATTGTTAGATTATGTTCACTTAATGTCTGTTGTCTTTTTTCTCGTTTGATATTGTTACATTTATAAAAGTTGTATAACTTTTTGGAAAACTTTGAAAGGACGGTAAGATTAATTCAATAAGAGCCACACAAGGGTCACATTGTTGACAATAAGAATTACTGTTGTCAAAAATCTTGCCCTCAGCAAATAGACACCTTCAAACTATGACCATCAGCTTTATCTTTTCAAAAAGTTGTGATGTTGTAACCTGTTAACATTGACTATAATCTAGAAAGCTAGTGTGGTTTCTCAGAGGCTAATTATAAACAGGTGAAAGCCTGAGTAAAAATTCAGGAATCAAGTAGCACATTTTTGAGCTCATTAATGTTCTTATTCAAGTACAGGGAAAGAAAGGTTCACATTCCACTGTATTATGCAGGGCCTCAAGTAAGCTGATAAAAACCAGGTGATTTGCCTGCAAAAGACCTCAAAAGTAAAAATAAAGTAATTCAGTTTGGCTTTCTGTTTTATTGTGTCTCATGAGTTAAAATTATCTCCAAGTCCAAAGATATTGTGGTTGAACTTCCTGGGTTCCATTAATATAAAAATATTTATAGGAGAACTCTATAGCAAAAAAAAAAAAAAAAAAGGAAACAAAGTGGGTGTCCATTGACTGGGGAATGTCTCAACAAGTTGTGCCATATGACTGCCATAAGAAACCACAAAGATGAACTCAGAGAAGTATGGGAAGACTTAGATGAGCTGATGCAGAGCAAAGAAACCACAATAGAAGAATAGATTTCAGTGGATCTGATTTCTGTGGGCATTCCTCAGTATTGCAAATTGCAGAACCTAGTCAATGTCCTGCTATAAGTTCACCACTTATAGATGAACCAGGTGGTTCGAAGTGATGAAAATGAAAACAGCACTAAACTACAAGTCTGACCTTGGTTCCAGAAAACTGATAATCAAACATACATGTGGGGGGAGAGAGAGAGAGCGGGCGCGCGAGAGAGAGAGAGAGAGAGAGAGAGAGAGAGAGAGAGAGAGAGAGCACCAAACATCATTTTTTTTTAAAAAACCTTTAAAAAATACAATAAAAAACCTTTAAAAGGAAAAATTCAATGACCAGAAAGAGTTAATTGACTTATCAAATAAGCATGCAGCTGTGAATGAAGAAGGTTAAACCAAAGCACTGGGGCTTTTCTTCTCTTCTTTAATAGAAAGTGAGATGGAATCTTTAACTTGGATCTGAGCATCCCAGTACCACAGTGGAGGCCTCCTCAATTTCACATTTCATCTCCAGAGGTTAATGTACACATCATCTAACATTGCCACCAGTAATATACTGCAGGGTTATCCTGAGACAAAATGTTGATATTCAGTGTAAACTTGTGATTTGAGGCCTCAGTGATAATAGTGCTACCAAATGAGCTGTCTCTTATAGTTCACATTGCAGCTGAGTCTCTGCTCTTTTTAAATAACATCTCTTTAGTTTCTCTTCCAGAATCACCATTTTAACCTTCTGTTCATTTCCATTGTATTTGCTTCTAAATACTCTAAAAATGGCTTTCATGCCTTTAAAAATCAGTTCTTGATTTTATTTTCATTATTATCTTAAAAGAGTAAAACCTATCTGTTTCCTTCCTGAAGTTTTCCTTTTTCAATCTTTCACATTGCTAATGAATGCCTGGCTGCTGGCACATTAGTTCATTTATTTATTAGAAAAGGAATGCTGAACTATATTTCACATACATGCTCTGTGGGTTCCTTCAGTGATGAGAGAAGAGGTGCAGCAAGAATCCAAGAAAAGGATATTACATATACAGGTATTGCTTGGATCACAGGCACAAACGGGCTTTTTAAGCTTTTTGCAACATGAAAAAAAATTATGCTAAAGTAAGTTTTAATTTTAGGAATTGCTAGTAGATGGGCCATGGTGTTCCTCCCAGTCCTAAGGATGCCATACTTTGAAGTAGCATCAATAAACCATCCATTTTCTAATTTTGAATGAATTACATTATCTTTTTATTTGAAGGGCTTAAAGTTCATCTCTATAGCACTGCATTTGCAAAATCCAAGTTTTTAAAAAACATGCTTTTCACTATTATACTCTAGTGCAGGCCAGCTTTGCCCTCTGCAGTCCCACATACCTAAACTTATGGTCCCTCTGAAACAAGAGAGATTCAAGATCATTATTCCAATAACATCAGGACTTATCCAGCAGCCTCTCTGCCACTGGGAATCCCACCAAATCAGGAGCAGACTGATAAAGAAAAATTATTCTTTTTAAAAAGGGGAGGGCAGGAATCATTTTAAAGTGATGTTCTTTTAAAAAATGAGAGCATTGTTTGTACAAGGTATGGCTAAAAAGTAATAGTAATAGTTATAGAGTGTGTCTGCATGTGCTCATGTTAAACAAACCTCTCCGAACATATACAGCCAAATGAGTATGATTCCCTTCAAAGTCCGCACCCTGGGAGGCTGTATCTCAGATTATGATAAATTCCATTTTGGAACTCCTCTTCTGGGAATGCCTTCAAGAACTACTGATAAACAAGATGAGAAAATTCCTCTCTTTACTTCATAAGTAAAAAGAGGCAGTTATGTGGCCCAGTAGATAGAGCCCTGGGTCTGGAGTCAGGAAGATCTGAATTCAGATCCAAGCTTCAGATTTCTTTGACCCTGGGCAAATCACTTAACATCTGCCTCAGTTTCATCATCTGTAAAATGGAGATACTAATAGTATCCACCTTCCAAGATTGTTGTGATGATCAAATGTAATAATTATAAAGTGCCTGGCATATAGTAGGTGCTTAATAAATGCTTGCTTCCTTTATAATCATGCCTCATTTTTTTGAGCAATAACAGAATCTCCCGACTTGCTCCCCAACCTTATTCACAGAAATTGGTTCTGAATAATTTTAATTGTTTATAAAAATTAAACTGTTGAAGTATGAAGAACCACTACCACTAAAGAGTGATTTTTTGGACGGGGTTGTGTGTGTGTGTGTGTGTGTGTGTGTGTGTGTGCACATGTATTTTTTTAACTAAACAACAGAATGGTCTGAAGACAAAAATATTTTGGTCATCATTGGGAAAAGGGTACAGTTTTCGAGGTGGCTTTTTTTAAGAAGGCTCAAACACTCATTTGGATATAAAGTATAAATCGTGTATTGTTAGTTCTAAAATAAGTCATATTACTTTATTAGTCATATCTTGTATTTATATGTCTATCGTAGTTTATTATTCCAAATAGAAATGAAAATTTACCACTGATTTGAAGTGATCCTTCTGGGTTACTTTTCTCCTTACACATTTTAATACATTCTGTATCTTATGTATCAGTGATGGGAAGGGTCAAGTTTTAATTAGACCTAAACTCAGAATTTATGGACTAAAATTATTCTATTGCAGATCAGGTTACAGAGTTTGGCTCTCTATATGTGTATGTTTGAATGTATGTATCTGTGTGTGTATGCATGGGGGCAGGCAGTGTGCATATATAGTAGTTATGCTATGGCCTGAGTTTCTGAGTGTGTATGTCTATATATACTTATATACACATCCACATATATACACATTCACTATGTGTGTATACATATATACATATATATATACATGCATGTATATGTTGTTATCGTTTACAAAGATTCATTCTTGTCCAACTCTTCATGACCCTGTAGACCATACAGTCCATGGGATTTTCTTGGCAAAGATCCTGGAGTGGTTTGCCGTTTCCTTCACCAGTGGATTAAGGCAAACAGGGTTAAGTGCCTTGCCTAGGGTCATACAGCTAGTAAATGTGTGGGGCTGGATTTGACCTCAGGTCTTCCTGACTCCAGGCCCATCACTCTATTCACTGGGCCACCTAGTTGCCTCCTATGCCTACGTATACCTATGCGTATATATGTATGTGTGTGTACACACACATGTACATATTTACACATATGTACTCAGAAATCCAGGCCATAATATACTTGTTGTATGTGTGTGTTTTTATGTTAGATATAATTCTTTTCTTAATTATAAAAGTGTAGCTACTTTCAACTCAGAAGGCTATGTAATAGTATTCCTGTTTAATAATGACCACTACAACCCCCCATTCCCCTGCCTATGATAAACAGGCCATGTTATTAGCCAGTCTGATCTGATTGACTATATTTTTAAGCAGTAGGATCAGACCTTCCTTTTTGTTGGTGTTATAGCAGTGGCTTGCCTTGAGGTGAAAGGATGATTTTTAAAAAAATATTCCAAGCTGCCAATTGCAGGTATTTGCTGGACATGTCTGCTTTTATTTAGGGTTTTATTGAACATCTCTGGCCTTACAGTCTGGTCTTTTTCATAAGAAATGTCAGCAAAGTCTTTGAATTAATGGACTGTGAAGTGCCCAGAAACATACCATTTCAAAAAGTATCCTGCAAGGATGTGACACTAATGGGAGGTGACCCATGAGTTTATAACCGAATACCCCATCCTAACTACAAAGAAATTAAGATAACAACAGTCCAAGCACAATCATTTTGAACAAAGACCTGTCAAAGAAAGGAAGTGAAAATGAGTAGAAGAGGTAAGAATTGAAGTAACATTAATCCATCAAAACATGTTTAAATTATCAAGTTCCTTTAGTTTACTATCCTGGAAGGCTGAGCTTTTCCATCAAATAATGGAAGTATAGAGAGCTCTTCCCTATATATGAGACATTGAGTAGGAAAAGGGAAAGGAGAGGGAAAAGAGGTGCAGTTAGTCTGGGAACATTTATTACGTGAACCTGAATGGTAGATGCTTGAATGTGCTTCCATGGATTTTGTTTTCTTTTAATTTGCTATTTTGGAAAAAAAAAATGCAGTGTAACTCCTTCAATCTTTTTACAATTCTGCATGGTTGAACATTTGAAATGAGTTTGTGTATCACCCTGAGGCACTGATTGAGACTTGATTGGGGCAAAGCAGACTCCATGTGCTTATTTTTATACACGTCATTTGGGAAGTTATATAGCCAAGGGAACAGAAAATGTGTTGCTCTATTGCCAAATTATCACATATCCTTTGATCCAAGGAGGAGGGGATGTTAATCAACAAGTTGCCCGACCTTAGTGCAATGGCAACGTCAGGTCAACTCGGGAAAGTGAAGAGGAAGATCTAAATACAAATAAAAAGAAACAACTCACAATCCTTATAATTATCATCATCTGCTGCTTTTCCCTCTTTTGGCAAAGAAACACTCCATCCATTTGCAGAAATCGCCTGCGGAAACGTTACATCAAAACTAATCACAACGATTAAAATCAGCTTTTCTGTGCAAGAGGAGAGTAAAAAGCAAGTTGGAGGCTGGAATGAGACTGGTTTTCCACCCCCAAAAAAATCTCAAAAAAAATCCCTATATATATATATATATATATATATTTATAAATACATATATGTACAGCTTTATTTTTGAAGGAGATCAATTTTCTGCCCGTGTGATCAGTTAATTTGATTTAAGTTTTATTTTGGAGATTGATTTAGACTGGAGGTAGAGGCATGAGCTAATTGTATCCTGATCCTTGCCTTGAGGGGTTTCAAAGCCCTGGAGCAACTCTTCTCTGTATTTTGTTCTGTCTACCTTAGCCAAGCTATTGCATTTCTCTCTGGTGTAGCGAGCTGAGCAGATCGCTGGGAGAGAAATCGGAAGGGGGGAGAGGAAAGGAAGGGGACTTGGAAAGAGACTTTGTGCTTCAATGTTTCAGGTAAGATCTGACGGTTTGGGTTTGTTATTATTTGCTAAGGAGGGTATGGCTGGGACTTTGGGCGCAACTCGCTTTTACGCATGTGCCAGGCATGGGAGAGAGCGCTCCACACTCTCGCACACACAGAGCCAGCCACGGTGGGGTTGGCAAATTCCTCTCCGATGAGCGGCGGCGGCGGCTGCCACTTCCTCCAGTCCTTTTTTTTTTTCCTCCCTTTCCTTTCCTTCCCTTTCTTTCTTTCTTCTTTCCCCTCCTCCCTCCACCAAACGTTGGAGAAACCAGCTGGAGGAGAGAGGGGGAGAGGAGTGCACGGCGGCGGGCCGGGCTGCCCCAGTCTGGGGTTTGCCACCGTGTGCGGCGGCGAGAGTTGCAATGCCCCTCCGGATCCCGGTGTTGCCCAGGAGCTGGCGGTGGCTGCTCCGGGAACCCCGTCTGTGCCAAGCGGCCGTGGCTCCCTCCTGGAAGCCCTGGGAGCGCACTTACCCCGCCCCCCACCCCGCACCTAAACCTAAGCCGTGCTTTCGCTCCATCAGCCCCCCCCATCACCCCTTCCCCTTTTCTCCTCTCCCCTCCCCGTCTGTCCCTCCGAAACACCCCCTGCCAAGTACACGGAGATGGCCCATCGGGTGGTTGGGCAGCAGCAGCAGCTGCCCCCGGGGGCCCGCACCGCCCCCTGCCAGCAGGCGCGCACTGGGGGGCCCCCGGGCCCGAGGCCGCCTGGCTTTCGCTCGGCGCTGCTACCCGGCTTCTGCCGTTCTCCCCGGTGCCCCCGAAAGCTCCGTGAAAGGCGCCATTGTGGCTCTGGTGCAGATGCTGCCCCAGGGCGATTTTCTTTCTTTCTTTTTTTTTCCTCTCTTTTTTCGCAAGAGGGACCAGGTCTCCCTTTTGTGTGCAGCGGGCTGCGTGCGGTTTCCTCTCCCCCGGCTGTGCGGGTCGAGTCCCTTGTGTATTCACCCCCCTGCCCAGGGGTCCTGTAAAGCCCCCTTCCAACCTCTGTCCCTCTGTGCTGCACCCCCACCCCTACCACACACCGCCTTTTTTGGGTGCAAACGTTTCATTTATTTTTTAAAAGCTCTCATTCCTCTTACTCCCCCCTTCCCTCCCTTCCGCGATAAAAGGGCACGGCACATGCTCTGGATTAGAAGTCTCCTTGGGAGGCGGGGACTGGCTGCGGGGGTGGGGGGGGAGGAGGAGGAGGAGGAGGATGTGAGCGCTGCAGGTAATGGCTGTGGCTTTGCTGCGCTCGCCTCTTCCCCGCGGTGCCTGCAGCGCCCGAGCCTGGAGCCCGCATCCTTCCCTCCCCTCCTGTCTGCCAAGGTTCCCTTAAAGGGACAGAGCTTCCTCTCTGTCTCGCCCGCTTTGGTTTGCACCCAGGGCCTGGGGCGGAGTGGGGTGGGGATGGGGGTAGGTGCACTTTGGCTCCAATCCAACCCCTCCCTCTACAGGAGGAGGGGAGATTATTTCCCCCCACTTTCACTGAAGTGTGCTGTGTGAGCTTCCTTTCCCTCCACCCCCAGCCCCCACGGGAACTAGAATAAGGACTTCACGTCTAGCCTGAAAAGATAACACAAGGAAAATGGGGCTTTTTATTGGAGGTCAGGTTAAAAGTGAAATCGATCCTTTGAAAAAAAAAAATTTAAATCAAGAAGGGGTATTCAGATAGTTTCTAGCTCAGGGATCCCCACACCTTTATCCATGGTGGTAGATGAAAAGTAACATGTGTCTACTGATGCACACACACTCCCCCACTCCACCCACACTACTACTTCTCACTGTTCCCATTACACCCGCTAGGTCCTAGCTATTATGCATCTGCCTTTGTGCTTTCTAACAGTTGCACTGTAGTTGAAGTGGTCTTCTGTTATCAAAATATCTTTCAACGTGACTGCTCCGGAGGCAGGATGGGCGAGAGCCAACTAAGTTACCAAAGTTGCAAATAGGAATTGCTGCTTTGTGAGAATGGGAGCAACTAGCAGGAACTGTCCAATATCCCTGTGGCTTTGACTTCCTCTCTAAAAGGTGCAAAACAGTGGGCAAAAGTAATTTGGTACAAGTACTGCATTATCTCTTAGATAATAGGACCGGCTGCTTTCGAGTAAATCCTTGACTCTGTCTGTCTGTGTGTCTCTGCATGTGTGTGTGTCTGTCCCTGATTGGGGAGGGTGGGGGTGGAGGAGAGACATAACAGTTTAACATACTCATTCTTTAAGAAATGTTCGCCTTCTGTTTTCAATCAACTAAGCTGGCAGCTAGAGATACAAGTTTATTTGAGAATACCCTCTGGGTACCAAGCAGGCTTGGATTGTTTTAGCAAATTAAAAATGAGCAAAATGCTTTTACCTTCTCAGCAGTAGACTCCTTAAGAGACCTCCTGTTTTGTGTGTTTGTGTGTGTGTGTGTGTTAAAAGAAAAACATTCTCTCTGTACCTCAAATGTGTTTTTAATGTGGAAGAGGAGAAAATAGAGGATTTTTAAGACTGAAACTAATTTTCAAAAAATGTAATGACATCTGATCTCCAAACCAAGGATGTACCTAGTGTTTTTAGAATTTGTAGAACCTAGCAACGAGGCCATAATTGTCCTTTACAGCAAGATCACTTTATTTATTTATTAAGTTAAGGAGCAACCAGCGTGATTAATTTATTGCTATTATTTTTATATCACTTGGTGAAATAAAGGTGCTTGGGGTGCAAAAGACTGCACACTGACTTTAACAATTTGGTTGATGCTTCCTACTGCTCTTTGATTGGAAAAAAAAAATGTTAGCAGTTACTATAATGAGAGTAGGTTTGAAGTTTGCATAATTACTAGGTGGAGGTGACCACATGGAATTTTTAAACTTTGAATCACAAAATAAAGTTCGTTATTTCCTTATACAAGGCAACCGCTGCCACCTGAGCAAAATGGCATCAACATAATAGAGACATTTCTAGGTTAATTTAGTGTGTGGTATTTTGTAAAATTTACCATCAGAGTATTCAAAATGACTGCAGTGATTCTGGTGTATTAATTGCTCCTGGAGCACAGCACATACACACACACACACACACACACACACAAGGAGCTTTAGCACACACACACTAGAGGTCTCTCTTCTAACTGGAACATATTAGTATGTTTGTAATTCTTTTAGTGTTTGAATACTAGGTTTGTACAGTCCTGTTTGGATCCATCTTGACAGGATGGCAATTTAATGTCTCCCTTCATATTCTCTAATTTTTGGAAAGTTTTCTCTTTATTCAGCATACAGTATTTATTGTCCAGATTGGATTACATCCTTATGAGGAAAATGACTGCAAGAAGACTGACCCTTGATAATAATTTTTAAAAAGTGAATCTAAGATAAAAACATACCATTCGATTTGTAAAATATTCTTTGGTCCTATAATTATTTAGCCTGTGCACTTTGTTTTCAAAAAGAAGAAGCATTAAAGTTAGTGGAAAATGTGTTATGATGGAGAAACTGAAGATTTGGTGTCCACAAAGCTCTGACTAAATGTGATCTCTTTCAGAAGTGATCACTTGCCCTGGCATTTCTCTGAAAATGTTATGCTTTTCATTTGAATTATAATTCAAACTATTGCCCTTCACACATTTTTGTTATGATAAATCAGCTTTCCAAGTCTTTGTGTTATTTTAGATTATGTTTTTTAAACTATGTTTTTGAACTTTTATGAACAATAACATCTTTATAGGAGCCTTTGTAGGTTCATTGACAATGTTAGCAGCAGTCATGTATAACTGGGTGAAAATGGGAAACAATTAATCAAATTTTAGTGTCATATATTCAGAACTAGAAGGAGCTTTAAAAAGCATGAAGGTCCAACTCATTTTTTTTAGATGAACTTCCAAAGATCCAGAAAGGTGAAGTGATTTTTCCAAAGTCATACAGCTACTGAGTAGAAAGGGAAATCTGAACCCAGGTCCTCTACCTCTAGCTCCAGTGCTATTTAACTTAAATAATGAACTATACACGATTGTCGATGAGATTAGACTGAAGGAATGTTATGCACAAAATGTAATTTGGAATGAAATAGCCTTTCATCACAAGCCGCATTTTATAATACGGTAAGTTAGAAGACTTAGAAAGTTGCATATAGTTTACTAGGTAACATTTCAGATGGGCTAGATTGAGTAAGAATTATGGGTTAGATTTATATCCTGAGTGGCTCTTTTCAAAACTAAGGCACCTAGCACAGTAGTGATATATAGGATATGAGTTGTACATAATCTTTTTTATTTTGTTAATTAGAGAGTCCACAAAATTTGTTGCCCTATTTTCCTTTACTGTGCTCTAGTGTAAGACTTCACTAATTCTCTGCTAAATTGGGATTTGTGATAATTTGAATAAGGGCGGGGCTGCAGTTTATCCTTTTTGTAAGCAAATATTTTCTTAACAGGCAGTGGTAATCAATTGTGTAATAAGAGTTCAGGAGGGATTTCTAAAACTCTTAAGAGAATAAGATTTTCAAGCTCTTCAAAGAAGAAGCCTTTACACATGGAGACTGATTTACTAATTATAAACTCTTCTTTTCAATTCATAGCATTAAATCTTATAAAGACCTCAACTTCAGTGTTGCCTACTTTAAGCTAGTTTGTGTTGCCCATATGATAGGCATTTTCATTGCATTTCTTTAAAAATATTCGTTTTGTTTTTTTTAAAGTCCTGATTAGTTAGATATAATTGAATTTACTATTCCTTTATACTTCTCTCTTATCTTTCTGTAAATATATATTGTTAGTATGATATAATTTTTCTTTCTTTACTACTCTTGCTTCTTTTCATCCTGGACTTCATTCTTCAAATCCTATTCCAGTCTGATATGACTTCAAGAACTTGTTTTATGACAATAATAAATCTGTGTTTTGGGAAATTATATATGCCATGGTCCAAAATGAAATACAAAAGCTTTTACTAATTTGGGTAATGAGTAATCCTTTAATTGAGGAAAAAATCCTTCAGATAGGTGTAGCATCTCTTCTTGTATTCCCCAACTCACAGGTTCTAGGTTATCTTGTGGGTCTATATTCCAAACAATGTTGCTCACAAGCCCCCATTAATAGGTTTCCTATTAACAATCAGACAGTAGACACATTTTAGCTGATAGCAAACACACTTAGTAATGTGGCACAGAAAGAACTGTAGGAACAAAACCCCTCACCACCACCACCATACACACACGTAAACCTAGGGTGTACTCTCCCACGAATACACATAACATCCAAAGGAATAATGGGCACAAACTTAGACTATAAGGGTTGTGGGGCACACCTGTAGGAAACACCTGTAGCCAGGGCAACCCACCTCAAGAACTGAATGAAGCTGAATTTCTTTCTTTCCTCATGGAGTCTTTATGCTTCCCCCCTCTACTCAGCAGGCTGCTCAGCTAGGTTAGGCATCTGGGTGATAAGGTGGCTAGAGTGTTAGAGTTGCAATCAAGAAGACTTGGGCTCAAATCCTGCCTCAGAATATGAGTTGTGTGACCTTGGGAGAGTCACTTAACTTCTTCCAGACTTGGTTTTCTCATAGGTAAAATGCAGATGATAATAGCACCCATTTTTATGGGGGTTGTTCTGAGAATCAAATGAGTTAATATCAGCAAAGCACTGTGGAAACCTTAGAACACCGTATAAATATTAGCTAGTATTATTGCCAGGGCTAGCTTTTCTTGAGTCCATAGTCACCTCTCTTTTTTTCCTGCTAAAGGGGCTACTTCTTTCCTCTTCACATAAGACTATCTCTTTTTTCCCTCTATCTGGAGAGTGTATATCTCTGCTTCCTGATGAGTATGGTATCTCCTGCTAGTCAAATAACTTGATTTCAAAGCACCATGGCCAAATATAGGGAAGGAGAGAGAGAAAATTCCCTCCTCTCCCGCCCCTCTAAGAGAGAATCAAAGAAGATTTGATTTCCTCAGTTCTTGCTTAACTGCTGCCTTATTCCTGGCCTGTCTCTAAAACTCAGCTTTTTTAAGGGCTATCAGAAAAATGGTCAACCTTCTCTAGGCTACTGGCCAACCTCCTCTTCCAATTCAAGGAAACTTTGTTCTCGCTATGTAAAATAATATAATATCATAGATGCATCTTTATATTTAGTTTAACATCTCATTATCTACCTTTTATTTTCTGTTATTTTATTCTGGGTTTCTTTAGCAGGGGCAGGTTGGTCAGAGATGAATTCCTTCAATGCATTCAACTTCTAGTCCCATAAAAGTCTGATTAGTAAGATATGTCTTCCCTCTCTTTTTTTCTATTGTAGAAAATCGTAAGACCATAAGACCATAGAACCAAATCTGGAAGGACTTCATTTTATTTATGAGGAAACTGAGGTGGGGTTTAGGTCTCCTTCTTTAACCCACCAAAACATGCTGCTCCCATCTAAATCTAACTTTCCAAACGCCTAGGGGAAAAAGTATTGTCACTACTCTCCATTTCACCTTTTCCCATCCACCTTCTTGTAGTCTGGCTTCTGACCCTATCACTTAACTTAAATTGCTCCCCAAGATTACCACTAATCTCTAACTGGCCTTTCCTCAGTTCTCATCCTATTTTTTACCCTCTTCAGCTTTTTACACCTCTTGTGAACCTTTTTCTGCTATCCACTAAACTCCTTATCCTGGCATTCACAGCCTTCTGCAGTCTACTTTCCGGAATGATTTCAAACTGGTCCCCTTTATATATCCTCCATTCCAGTCGAATTGAACTATTCACTGTCCATGTTTTGGTCCTACTCTCCCCAACCCTTGTTCCTCACTGACAATATCCCTCCATGACTAGAATGAAGTCCCCTTAGACCGCTCTAATTTCACTCTTTTGAATAGTGATGTTTGGCCTCAAGAAGAGAAGACTTCCAAGTATTTAAAGGTCTATCCTGTGGAAGAGGGATTCATTTGTTCTGCCTGGCCCCAGACAGCTATGAGTAAAAGTGGCCAAGAGACCAGTTTAGGCTTGAAATAAAGGAAAACTTTCTAAGAAACAGAGTCTTTCAAAGTGTAATGGGCTGCCTCAGTTGGGAGGTAGTAATGGGTTCCCCTCAATGGATGACCACTTATGTATGTTGTAATGGTGATGCTTTTTCAGATACAAATTGGACTAAATGGCCTCTGAGGTCCCAATGCAACTTGGAAAATATTATGATTCTGTTATCCTGCTTCTTCTTGTCTGACCACTTCTAAGTGTTATCCCCTATCCACTACCCAAGGGTATTTCCCAAAGCTGGGTCCAGGGCTTTCTTCTTTTCTCTCTCAACACTCTCCTCAGCCTCAATCCCACATCACCTGCTGAACATCTCCAATTAGATATCCCTTCAACAGGTGAGACCCAACCTAACCAAACAGAACACATTATCTCACAAAACCGTCCTCTCCTCCAAACTTCCTTGTTTCTGTTGAAAGAACCAAAATCCTTTCAGCCACTAAGGTTCAAAGCCTAAAAGTCATCCTTAATTTATCCTTCCCCTTTCCCATTCCCCCTTTTCCATCCTCCCTTTCCTGTCCATCCCCTCTTTCCCATTCCCAAGCAGCTGCCAATTCTTGATCTTACCTCCACATTTCTCATAGGTTAGGACCACTAACCTAGTTCAGGTCCTCAACATTCCTTTCCTGTACTGTTGCAGTGGTCTCCCTGCTTATTTCCAATTATTTCCCTCTGCAATTCACCCACAGTTGCCAAATTAATATTCCTAAAATGCAGATCTGATCAAATTATTCTCTATTAAAAACTCTTCATTGGCTCCCTGTTGCTTCTGAGATTAAATGCAAATCCCTTAGCCTGACATTTAAATTCTTTCACAACCTGACTCCTATTTATATTTCCAGACTTATTTCATATTATTCCCTTTCACACATTTGTTGTATCCACCACCCTGGGCTACCAGCTATTTCCCGAACTTGACATCCCTTTGCACAGCCTGTCCCCGAACCTTTACCCCTTGGAATCTCTAGTTTCCTTCAAGGGTCAGATCTTACCTAAAGCCTTTCTGTATTCACTCAGTTGTTACTGCTTTCTCCCTTGCATTTACTTATCTGTCTGCATTTTATAGTTTCTCCCCACTGGGTAAAAGCTCCTTGAGGGCAAATACTTTTTTCTGGTTTTGTATTTGCAAAACCTAGACCAACACCTTGAACATAGTTGGTGTTTAATAAATATGCATTTCTTTGAATTGATTTGAAATAAAGATGATCCCTTTCACTAGTCTGTGTTTAAGAAGAAAATAATTTATATCAGAATCTTCATTTTGTGCTTACTAAAGAAAAGTTTACTTTTATTATCAGTATGCAAATATACATGAACATTTTATGTATACATATCAACTCCCCATTAACTCTCTGAAGAATACTAACAGTTCATACATACAAACCCTGCATAAGGTTGCCCTAACCAACTTTATTTTGCCATGTAATTTTAATGCACTATAAACATACTTCATTGCAGAGTCACAAAAGGCCCTAGTGACATCTAGCCAATACCTTATTTATAGCATTGCTTCAATCACTGGCCCCTCATTTTGTCTAAGATGGTGTTTTCCAAGAATCACTGAAAGACAAAAGACAGAGTATATTCCTATATACAACAACGTGGTCGGTCAACAACAAACACATCCCCATACTAAATAAACAAATCCCAAAGATCCTGGAGAAATCATTCAGCAAACCATACTCTAATCAGACCATCATCTCAGACTGAACTGCTGCCCACAGTCACCCAGACATTGATCTATAAAAACTTGAGAGCAACCTTTTTAATAGATGTTGCCATCCCAAAGGCTCATGATCTCCAAGCTATATGGAACAAAAGGCTTCAAAATACCGAGACCTAGTGGAGAAAAGCAGAATCATGTGAGATCAGGAGGAGGTTCATCTCTTCCTTGTCCTGTCTGCTAAGTTTTAGGAGTTGAGTTTTAGGAGCAAATCATTTAAATTCTCTAGACTTCAGTTTCCCCATCTGTCACGTGGGTAGACCGTAAGTCTTAGCACCTCCTTAAAAAGATCATAGATTTAGAGCTGGAAGGGACCTTAAAGATCATCTAATACAACCTACTCTTTTTACAGATGGGGAAATTGAGACCTAGATAGTTAGATAGCAGAGCTGAGATTTAAGCTAAGTCTTTTGACTCCAAATCCAAGACTTCTTCCACTATACCATACTTAAAATACTTCATAGACTTATAAATGTGGCACAGTAGATAGAATATCAGGCCCAGAGTGAGAAAGACTCTTCTTCCTGAGTTCAATTCAGCCTCAGACACTTAATATCTGTGTGACCCTGAGCAAGTCGCTTAACTTTGCCTCGGTTTCCTTATCTGTAAAATGAGCTGGAGAAGAATATGGCAAAACCAGCCCAGTATCTCTTTCAAGAAAATCCCAAATGGATTCACAAAGACTTGGACATGTCAGAAAAAGGACTGAATGACAAAAGACTTTTAAATCTTCCATAAATGTTAAATGTTATTATTATTCTCATCCTTAGAAAAAATCAATTCCAAACACATCCTCTGTTATGTTGAGTAAAATTCAGGTTGTTTTTCATTCATTGAAAATTGACTTCAGAAGTTGCCACATATGTCGACTGCTACTGAGAAGAAAAGTTAAAAACTGAAGAAGATATTAAATATATTATAAACATATGTTGAAACAAGGGGATAACCTACCTGAAAGTCTTTCCTGCATGCCTACTGCTCTTACTGGGCATGGGGTAGCTCTGTGGAATGGCGGGTAGCCTGTAGTAGTTTGCATCTGTAAAACTTGGGTTCGGATCCTGTTGCAGACACATTAGCTGTGTGACTCTGGTCAAATCACTTAACTTCTCTCACCTTCAGTTTAGTCTTCTGTAACATGAGGTTTTATACTTACTTTTCAGGGTCATTGTGAGGATCATAAGGTATAATATGTGTATAGTGGGTTGCCAAGCTTAAAGTATGTTATTATTTTTGTAACATTTTACTTGCTGGAAATTTATAGATTGTGATAAGAAAGAAAGTTTGTGAAAGAAAAAACTAATATTTTCTATTATGGAGTGTTCTTTAAAATTTCATTATTTCAATGCGCATCAGAGCAATAGCATAACAGCTCGTAAAGAATTCGCATTTTAAGTCAGCAATTATTTCCTTTGTCACAAGGTTTCAAGTCCAGAAGGAAGAATTCTTTATTCAGATTGTTTATAGTTTGTTTTTGTTTTTTAAATCAGGTCGACTGGGAACATGTCGCATTAGGTCTGTGGTAGACCTGGGAGCACCCCAGGACTTTAATCCTTGGCTCCTAAGTGGCCACCAAATTTAGCCTTTCCCTCCGTTCGTTCATGGAAGCCCCTCTCATCCTTCGACAGAAACGCAAACTGTGCTTAGTAGTCTCATATTTGGCTACTTAGCATGGAGAACAGCCCGTGTGATTCCAAACAAATACTTCTCGGTATTTCTCCCCACAAAGGAACATGTTCAGCTGTTCCTATAGGCAACATAGAAGCTTATCCAAACAAGTCCGATTTCCATTCTGTCCAGCAGATGGCAGTGGTACCCACTCACAAGCTCGGGCTTGGAATAGCCTCAGGTATTTCTCTTAGTCTCCAACAAGTCTCAAGTCATTGTCCCCCACCCGCTGTGGAAGATGCCAGCAGAACTTTCTCCTCTCCCTCCATTCCTTAGCCCCAAGAGCAGAGGCCAGCCTGGCACAACCTAAAAGACCCCAGAGTTAATCACTGCAACACAGGCATTTCCTGCATCCTGCACGTGCCTCTCAGGCTCCGGAGTAAGTCGTAATAAGAACAGAGTTTGTTCTGGACTTGGACAGGCTAACGGAAGACACTGTTAAACATCCATCATTCCCTAACTGTGCAATTTAGTCCCCTTGGAGATCGCATCTCAGGACCACAGAGTTTCGTTTAAAAGTGAACTTAAGACATCATTTAGGGAAACGTCTTCATTTTACAGATGAGCAAACGGAGACTCAGAAAAATTAAGGGACTTGCTCAGAGTCGCACAGATAGTATGTAGGTGGGGGATATGAGATTAGAACCCAAGACCTTTGCCAAGTCCAGCTCTTGCCACTGTCCTCCCGTGCCTCCTAGGAGAGGACCTCGATGTCATTTAGCTGTGTTCCTATGCCAGTAGCAATAATGTGGACTGAGACTATTTTCTTTTTATCTTTAAAAAGTGTTTTTGATCTTTTGATTTTATTTCACTTTCATTTCGAAATCTATCTCTTCTCTCCCCTCCTTATGCCTTGCAACAAATATTTTAAAGAGAGGGGAAAAAGCAGTTAAGTAAAATCAATCAACATCTCAACTGTGTCTGACCATGTATGCAATATTCCAAGCCCGTAGACCCCCACACCTCTGCAAAGAAGAGAGAGATACATTTTCTCAACACTTTTCCAGGGCCAATTTTTCCCTTATAGTTACATAGCATTCTATTTCATTTTTTTTTGTTCCATTTACATTGTTGTGGTCCTTGTTTATATAAATTTTTTATTCTGCATATTATACTATGGATAATTTTATATATCTTCCCATGCTTCTCTAGCTTCTCCATATTCATTTCTCATGGTATATATTATATACCATTATAAATGGAATATATCCCAGTATATTCGGCGCTGAAACTTGATTTGGCATTCCCCAGTCAGTGAGCATGTACTTTGTTTCCAGTTCTTTTGAGCACGTGCTTTGTTTCCAATTCTCTACTACCACAAAAAGTGTCGCCATGAATAATTTAGTGTATATGTGTTTGTTCTTTGTGTCTTTGACCACCTTGGGGTATATGCCTAAAAATGAGCTTTCTGGATGATTTTGGTCACTTTTAAAGCATGATTCTAGATTGTTTTCCAGAATCATTGGACTAATTCCAATGCCAAAATTGTGTATCTTTCAGATGCATTTGAAGTCCCAAGCCATCCAATAAACAGTTATTAAGGGCCCAGTTTGTGCCAGGCACTGTTCTAAGCATTAGTGATACAATTAATAAAAAGAAAGATAGTCTCTGACCTCAGTGAGTTTACAATCTAAGTGGGAGGAGAGACAGTAAACAAAAGGAGACCGGAAAGGGGTGAGGCAGCAAGCGATGCACCACTTGGGAACATCTTGTTCCTTGGAGTTGAAACCAGGCAGAGCAGGAGGTGCAGAGTGGAGTAAGTTGCTATCTTGTGAAACTCTGTATTCCTCTCTTGTGAAATAAATTTCATAGAGCATACACAAAAAAACTACAAAGAACTTTATTAAACTGTGGGTTCTGTGGGTCAGAATGTCCCCAAATAACTTCTTTTCATCTGAAACCAATCATTGAGTATTGACTGTGTACTCAGAGTTTGCTAGGCAAGCACTTTGGAGGTTCCAAAAGTAGTTTTTTTCTATCTTCTAGGAATTCACACTTATTCCCTATATGAATATTTCTTTTTTGTTGTTTATAATTTTATTTATTGAAAACAAAAAAAAACTAGAAAGGAATCGAACAATTCTGTTCCTATATGAATATTTCGAGGAACCCTGACTGCCTCTGTAAAATATGGACTAGGATCGTCCATCCAACCATAAAAATCATAAACCCTCTATACCTTAGTAGGCCATCTTCTTGAGTTGCCATGGTTAAAGAAAAAATTCGTCGAGGTGACCAGCCTTCTGAAGATGAGCCTCTCCAAAGTTAGCGGGCTCAGCCTTCAGATAACAGACATAGAAAGGCTGTCTCTGAGCCTCATACTCATTCCCCTTCCGTTTTAGTGTGACCTCCCAGAGATTGTGCTCTGATAGCATAGCCTATGGGAACTCGGGGTTATTTGTATATGCTAGTATAATGCTTCACTGGACCTAACACGACCGCACAGACAGGTGGGCGTGGGGGTTAGAGAATATAAGATTAATGCATAATGAAGTGCTAAAGTGTAAGGTTCAGATTTACAAGTGCTCTAGGAGTATAGAGACAAGAGTGATCAATGTGGACTGGGTATAAAGAGGCTCTACTGTAATTGTATGTCATAGAGGAATCAATTTAAAATTCATTACCATTCTAAATTTCCATCAGGTGCCCTTTTATATTTACAGCCTCACAAATCATTTTCAAAAAGCATTAGGTCAGTCTGCAAAGATTTGCATTGGTACCACTCATGTTTACCAATGATATTTCCCCCACATGCTAATCTTCCCTTCTTCCTTTTACTACAAGGGGTAGGAAGAACCAATTGGTATTAACCCTTACTGAGTAAATGGCCCTTCCCATCACACAGGTGGAATAATCTTGTTCACATTTACGTTGCTCATCTGTGCCTGTGGCATGGTTAGTGCTAGTTACATAGTCTCATAGACTTAGGAAAGAAAGGGACCCCAGAAATCAGCCACTCCCAGGATTCTTAACCTTTTTTTGTGTGACAGACCCCGTTGGCAGACTGGTAAAGCTTCGGGGCCCCTTCTCAGAATAATGTTTTTAAATGCATAAAATAAAATATGTAGGTTCACAAAGTTAATCGATTCTATTGAAATACCACTTTCAGAATTATTCTTTTTTAAAAACAAGTTCTCAAATCCCAGTTTAACAACCCTCTAGTATATGCCAATATCTTCATTTTACAGGTGAGGAAACTAACATCCACATGATGAGACTTGCCCAAGGTCTCACAGACAGTAAATGGCAAAGACAGAATTTGAATTTGAATCCAGTGAGTTTTTTTTTAACTATACATAAAGTTGTAAAGCAAGGCAAATTTATCTTTGGTTTCCCACTTGTTTCAGCACTTATCTCCCTTTTGGGGGGCTCCTGATTAGAAATATTAGGTCAACTGTGAATATGTTTTAGGTTTTGGCATTTGCTGTGTAGGTTAGGGATCCTTGTCCCCGTTTTCCATAACATACCCTAACTAAAGCTGGTAGCTTACTGATGATGTCAGAGCTAGGAAGCCTTTAAGACCCGGATGAAATTGAAAAGAGTAGTAATCAATTTGGACAACAAAGGCAAGTCCAGTCCAAAATAACTGATCGTATCCTTCTTGAACAATTAAGATTCCTATGTATCCAAGGCCCAAATAAATCTAAAAAAAAAACCAAAGTTAATGGAATTTAAATTATAAAACTAAACCAACAACAGTGGAAGTATAGGTAATTTTATTTTACTGGGAAAACCAGGGAAATAAACAGAACTTAAGTTCTACCTCCATAACCAGTTCACATTTGAAGAACTGAAGCCTGTTTTAACAACCCAGCTAGCAGCTCCTGTGGGGGCGTAAGCCTTGCAGAGATCAGCCCTATCCCTATCAAATAAAAAAATTAATAATAATAATAATGATATATTCTGCAATTTGGGCTCAAGACAGCCAGAAACAGTTTTATTTAATGTATTGTTAGTCTATATTCAAGCGATTCTAACTTGAAGGGAGTTGTTCAAATTGGTAGAGCTCCCTAGTCCTCTGACATGACTCTGCTCCAAGACAACTTGAGGTTATGTTTATAGGAATCTTGAGCAAAGAAAAGATCATCGTATGTTATAATACAGGAAGGAGTTAACATTCTAAGATTATTCTGTTCCTTCCTATACTACTCCCCTCCAGGACTGAAAAGATTTCCTTTCTGTGATCAATATTTTAATGTTGAATTTCAGTAGAGAAGGTAGTGTTTTTAGGTGGGTCGGTATGCCAATCACTTCTGGGTTTGGGGAGACAATGATTGGATCTGAGGAAGAGTTCAATTTAGTGATTATGCTTACTCCATTTTAAAAGGAGGCTTTGGATTTGGTTCTTCCCATTTTCCTAAAGAAGAAAAAGAAAAGTCTAGAAAGGATTTTAGACTGGAGGAATATTACTTCTTCATATTTCTAGAGAACATAAAAAGGGTTTTTTTTCTTTTACACATGCCTCCACATTTCACTCCTGTTTGTTTCTGCACATTTCGAAGTATATTCAACATTTTTTCAATCCTCTATGTATTTATCCCCTATGTATTTATTCTAGACTCTCGCTTTTGCAGCATATCCCCTACGTATTTATTCTAGACTCTTGCTTTTGCAGCAGCAGGACACATTACTCTAGCTGTTTCAAAGGATGTAATTCTGTTTTGTTTTTCTGAAGGCAGAGAAACTAAGTTAATCAAGACTATTCTTGATGCTATAACAGTATACCAAGTGGCATAATAGGGTCAGGGCATTGCTTTGAATTGAGGTACAAAAAGCAGTGCTGTAGATAGACAAGACCTAGGTTTCAAACATACTTGAGTGTCTAGGTAGGTGCTAGACTTTTAATTTTCTAAACAGTGGCCAGACAGCTCTGCAGATCAGTAGTGCTGATGGGCATCATGGTACTCCAATTTAAAGGCAATTTGAGTTCTGCCAGTTCGCTGGCCAGTAGATTGTCAGTCAGTAAGCATTTATTAAGTGTCTACTATGTGTCAGGCACTCTGCTAAGTGCTGGGGATACAAAAAGAGGCAAAAGACAATCCCTGCATTCAAGGAGCTTACAATCTAATGGATTATGATAAGAATCCATAATATGATCCATAAGTGGATTCTTCCAATATAGATACATTCTCATCTACAGGGTGTACTTGCTATAAGAGGGTGTTGAGATCCCACATATCAGGATGGACTACTTATGTAAACTTCCCCATGTCCTTGAGTCAGGGCCCAGACTACCTTTATAAGGCTGTAGCTGTGGAATATGTACTGTGAATGGCTACATTCCCAATCTGAGAATATGTAGTCATAATTCCATGGCTATCGGTCAGAAGAGATTCTTGATTCCTTGAATATCTAGCCCGCATTAATGAGTGAGGTCACCATAATTGGCCCATAGCTAGTCATTCCAGAAATTGTGGACCTCAGCTTTGATTTGCCTCATTAGAGTATCTCAACTTATTAGACAATCTCACTGATTAGTGGGGAGAGATGAGTTCTCATGTGGTTGCCTACTGCAGAAATGAAGTGGAACACTCCTCATATCACCTACGGCTGATTTGATAGGCTGCTGTAATAAGGAAAGTGTCTTTTCCAGTTTCACTAACTGGTGATATCTTTCTAGGTCTTTACATACATTCCTGACCAAAACTGCAATGTTGACTTTATCCCAAATCATCCATTTCAACTTGGCTTACCTTTTCTAGGCAGTAAGGACACTCAACTGCTAGTCAGACCTAGTCAAGTTGTGTTTATAGGACAGCAATAGTCTTAAAGCAGTAAGTATGATGGGAAGGATCTAGTTGTCAAAGGATCATTTTAAAGTCCCTAGTATGCAATTTAACCATCTACCTTCTTGCCCAGCTTCAGATCCTATAATAAGATAGTGTTGTCATTCTGTTCTTGTATCATCAGTGTGAAGAATCATGGTTAAATCGTATTACCTTACAAAATGTACTGACATTATAAAAAACACTATGGTCACTGAGGGTAACAATTTGTATATAAAACATTGCAGAAATTCTGTATACAGCTCTGCATACTTAACCGATACCTTCTTTTTTTCCTCTTACATGTGTATAATATTTTATTTTTCCCAGTTACATGTTAAAACAAATTTTTAACATTTTTTAAACTTTTGGGTTGCAAATTCTATCCTTCACTTCTTCCCTCTCTCCCCTCTCCTGTCTGAGACTGTAAACATCTGATATAGGTTATACATGCGCAAACATGTAAAACATTTCCGTATTAGTAATTTTGTACAAGACTTGAATGAAAGATAAAGAATGAAAGAAAGTGGAAAAATTGCATGCGTCAGTCTATATTCAAACAATATCAATTCTTTCTCTGGAGGTGGATAGTATGCTTCATCATTAGTCTTTTGGGATTGTCTTGGATCACTGTATTGCTGAGACTAGCTAAGCCATTCACAGTTCTCCACCATACAATATTGCTGTTATTGCGTACAACCATTTTCCTGGTTTTGCTCACTTCACTTTGCATCAGTTTATGTAATTCTTTCCAGGTTTTCCTGAAATCATCCTGCTTGTCATTTCTTATAGCACAATAATATTCCATCACAATCATATACCACAGCTTGCTTAGCTATTCCCCAATCGATGGGCATCCCCTCAATTTTCAGTTCTTAGCCACCATAAAAAGAGCTGCTATAAATGTTTTTGTACAAAGAGGTCCTTTTCCCTTTTTTTTTTTTTTAAGCCTTTGGGATATAGAACTAGCAGTGGTATTGCTGGATCAAAGGGTATGCACAGTTTGATAGCCCTTTGGGCAACAGATACCTTCTTAAAGAATACATTTCTGGCCACTGGGGTGGGAAGTATCGGTTGAAGGTATATAATAGTAATTGCAGCTGATTGTTCCACATAATGCATTTCATATTCCCAATTAAACCTTTCATAATTCTTTCCAGAAAGGCATTTATCAGGAATTAATGTACAGTCTTTTTGTTCTGAAGTGGTGCATCTTCTCTGGACAGGGGAGTCACCCTGGACTTTTTCCTCCAGCTCTACAGAAGTAAAGGTTCATTTAGAGTGGAATACATGGACTCTGACTTTCAGAAGTTTAGTGTTAACAATTATCTGATTACAAGTCTTTTGTATTTTCTGTTTTAACAGGAGGGTAAATGTCAAGTCATCTTAAAAACATATATAACACAATAATACAAACACATTCATCATTATAGCATTTAGTCATTTAGGTAGAATTCACTTTATGAGAACAGAAGAAAAATACGCATCATGAATACTACTCTCTTTGTCTTAATTTGTTCAGTCATTTCAGTCATGTCCAAGTCTTTGTGACACCATTTGGGATTTTCTTAGCAAAGAAACTGCAGTGATTTGTTGTTTCTTTCTCCAGCTCATTTTACAGGTGAGGAAACTGAGGCAAACAGGGTTAAGTGATTTGTCTGGGATCACACAGCTAGGAAGTGTCTGAGGCCAGATTTGAACTCAGGAAGATGTGTCTTCCTAACTCCAGGACAGGCGCTCTATCCCCTGTGCCACCAACCTGCATTATATGGCACTTAAAGTAGGCAGAACATCAGGTCCTCACATCTATCCCATGAAGTATATGTCATTATCGCCCACATTTCACAAAGAAGGAAACCGAGGCTGAGAGCAAGTAAGTAACTTGACTGCAGTTACATGGTGACTAAGTGATAGGATTTGCATTCAGGTCTCATCAGCTTAAAATTCAGCTTTCTGCACTACAACTGTCTGCCTCTTTGTTTCCCAGTGCTTTGTGCTTGGTAGATGAAGTCCATATTTTTAGGCTAATAAAGTCAGATTTTCAACAACAAAATTTTTTTTTTTACTCCAGCAACAGCACCAATGAACCCCAACTCCCCTTTACTCAAGCGCAGTATGGTGACCACTACCTTGCACAAAAATGACCTGGTGGGTCTGAAGCTGGGGAAGAAGATAAAGTCATAATTGTTCTGCCTGAGGGGTGAAAAAAAGCTACACATTTTAGCATTGGAGTCAGCCTAGAGTTCCTTTTTCTAAATTGCTTAGCCATTCCCAGGATGACCTTGAATTGTATTTCTGAAAAATATCTTTGCATAGGCTTCATGCATTCCACAAAACAAAGATGCCAAAGCTTGTTCATGGTCTAAATTGTCCATTTGACGTTTTTTTTAACTCTCCAGAACCCACTCTTGCAAACCAGTTGGCATTCATTCAGGGAAGGGCCATCATAGTATTTTCAGTTTGGGAATATTGTCTCATGTCATTGACACAAACAATTGCCTGGCCCGTTTGTCTACACCCATTCACAAATACTTGTTAATATAAACATTTCCAACTCTGCGTTACTGTTGACCAAAAGCAAAATGACTTTTTGACAAAATAGAGTATATACTATTTGAATACTTAAAAAGAGTCATTAACTGGAAGAAGACTGTCTTTGCAGCAAAAATCTCTAATTAGCAATGGTCCTAATTTATAAATCATCATAGCACCTGGTTAAGGAGGAACTAGTCCTTCCTTTGTATTGTCTCCCCCATTTAAATGTGAGCTCTTTGAGAGAAGGGATCCTCGTTAAGTTTTCTTCTTGTTTCCCCAGTACTTAGCGCAGTGCTTCACATTGCAAATGCTTCATAAATGCTTCATTCATTCATTCCTGATACTACAAATAAATCATATCATTCCAAAATCAGCAGCATTTCTATACAATAAATGCCTAAAATCACAAAAAAATTACAAACTCAAGACCAACATAAACAACGTCAGAGGCTTAAACATAAATGCAAAATTTATTTGCAGTCATATAATGCATCTCTAAATCATCTATGTGGAAAAACTACATCTATAAGTTTTTACATTCCATTCTTGGGGTATATGGGTTGTTCAAGGAAGACTGGTACCTTTGGTGTGAAGGCTTGCCAAGCCCTTTTCAGGGCTGCTCATCCTTTTTGGTGGCTATCTGGCATTTAACTCTCACCTATGGCTCCAAGAAGCTGTAGTGTGTACAGCAGCCGCACCCTCTAAACCTTCTGGCAGACGGACCAGGTTGAGGGTAACAGAGTACTCTCAAATCCTTCAGTGAGGTAAGGGTGTGTCTAATCCAAGCATGTGAAGACCTCCCTGGCTGAATGGGCGGATGAGAACGATTTGTTTCAAGGGCCATGAAGGCAGCTGAAGCAGGTACTATGGTGTGCTTAGAGCTTGGTCAAACATCAAAGACACCAAGGTTATCCAATGCATCCCAGGCCAGGTATAACTTTTGTCTTGTCACAGGGACTCAATGACTTTGCAAGAGAAATCAAGGCTGATGACTATGCAAATCTGCCTTAAATCCAATTCACACAGGAATCAAAATATGATTTTGTAATGTCATTGATCCTGTTTGAAAACAAAGGACAAACAACAAATCACATTCAAATGCTAGGACAGAATAGTTCTCACTTTTACTCTCATAGCTACAAAGATGTGACAGCCGCTGAGTTACCATGGAGAGCACCGACCAACCATGTTAGGAATAATAACGGACCCCAATTAATTTATCAAATCCAACATAAATCCAGATTTCTAAATTGCTCAGTTTTAACCCTTGCTACATAACTCCAGCGACTTTCTCCAGATCCATAAGATACCAGAATCTGTGAAATTAAGCTTGGAAATCATTAGCAAGGACTAACTACAACTCCAAAAGTGGAGTTTCACAGCTTTAGAGGCATGGCAATTTTACTATTCTCATATCTAAAGTCTAAAAAAAAAAACCTTCCATTGACATTTTGCAAAATCCTGGACTTTTTTTTCCTTCTCAAATTAGCTCTTGATGGGTATTCTGATAGCTGGGAAAATGCGGATCTTGGATGATGATGGTGGTGGTAATTATAATAGTAATAGCTGGCCTTTATATAGCATTTACTATGTGCCAGGCACTGTGCAAAGTGGCTTACAAATATTTTCTCATTTGAGTCTCATAACAACCTTGGGAAGTAGGTGCTATTATTATTCCCATCCTCCAGTCGAAGAAACTGAGGCAAAAAGAGGTTAAGTGATTTGCTTAAGATCACACAACTAGTAAATATCTGAAGCCAAATTTGAACTCAGGTCTTACTGACTCCAGGCCCAAACTCTCTATCCATTGTACCACCTGGTTGCTTTATATGGTCCTGTTTAAATGAAAAATCTCTCGTTCTATTTTCCTGATGTTGGGGAATCAGAAATTAAGACACTGGGGTGGGATGGGGGTGTCTGGATGAATTAATACCATTGTTTGCAGAGTTGCATTCTCAGAATCCTTTCACTTTGGAGGCAGGGGAGGGGAAGACAGTCAAAGTTAAGTGACTTGCCTAGGGTCACACAGTATCTGAGGTCATATTTGAATTCAAGTCCTCTTGACTCCAGGGCCAGTACTCTATCCACTGTATCACTTAGCTGCCCCAGTCTGTTTACTTTTAAGAGCACCTTATACACTTCTCATTGTCTTTTTAAATGAATTTCAGGTCTACGTTGTGTCAGTGTAAATGACATCTAATTCCTTTTTTAATTCTCTCCTTTTTCTTTTAACTGAGTGATTAATTCCAACTGAGCCTTGAAAATCATAGAACTGTATTTTTCTTTTTTAAAACTGTTGACTCATTTGGTATTTAACTTTCTAATACCATTAATTTCTTAATCTCATATTTCTTTTGTTTTAAATACTTTTTTCAAGTTTTTTGAGATCTATATTTTTTATTCCATTAAATCTTTTGCAAATTAGCATAATTTTTATGCATCTCAAATTCATTGCAAATTTAGCCTTTAGGTGAGGAGAGCTAAAACTTCCAAGTTTACGGTTTCTCATTTTGAAAAAAAAAAAAACAAACTTGCAAATGCATGCCATATTCTATTTCTTTTTAAGGTACTTTGCTTCTATTTTACCTAGGCAAATAAATTCTGCCAAGTTATTTAAAACTCTGTGGTCAGGCAAACCAAACTCCAAAAATGAAAATTTGCCTTTTTGCAAATTTGTCTCTTGATTTTAAAACAAGCCTTTTTTTCACGAGTTGTCTTTGCTTCACACTTCAAAATTGGGGCTTTTTTTCCTGCTTTTGAAGTCATTGGAAGGAAAACTTTTAAACTGGCTTTAATTGTTTGTGTACTAAGCAACCTTTTTTCTGAACAGAAATCAACACAAACTCCCATAAAACACAAGAACAAACATTTCTATTTCTAGCAACATTCATTCATTCACACAACCAAAAATTCATAGAGTACACAACTTAGATTGAATAAGGATTATTTTTTAAAACTTTAGCCGAATCCTTTTGTCCAAGAATATAAATGCTTTATTTTTCTAGCAGGTAAGACAGAAATGCTGGGTTTTTTTCAGAGACAAAGACATTTTAAAATGCTCTATTCCCTAATCTATGATTTCCTCCAGCTATCTAAAGTGGACTCTCATTACTGAACTTATCTGAAGAGTGGAGGATCTGTTCTCAAAGTTCACTGACCAACAGAAGCCTGTGTCCAGCTCTATCTCCATAGCAGGAAACCTGGTCTTTTTTTTCTGGGAACAGAGGCATCTCTAACCTTGTTTTCCATTGCTGAGGGTCTGCTGATCTTGAGGTGAGCCACTATCAGACAGGAGGGTCTGTTGACCAATTTTGGTCAAGTACATCAAAATGACCAGAAGGATCTCTGGAGGTTAAGTACCTGGGCTGGGGGAAAAGTAGGAACCTTTGTGATCTCATGGTCACAGACCCCTTTTACTGTGGAGGATCTACTGATTTTAAGGATCAGCTGCTCCTTTAGGCTTTTGTCTCTGTGTTGTTGCTGGTGGTGGTGGTCCTTTGTTCCAAAGAAGACCAATGACATCACAATATTGGAGCCAGAGTATAATGTGTTAGCTGATCAGTCCATTAAGAGTTTGGAAGGCTTTACCTCAGGCACAAGTGTCTCTGAAGAGTGAACAGAGTGATAGACATTAAAACAAACCATAAAAACAGTGAAAACGCCAAATATCCCTTTTTAACCAGTTGGGACATGGCTCTGGACAGAGCCATGGAATTCATGTCTAGGAACTAGCTCTCTGAATGAATGAGTGTTGGTAGTAGGAATTAGGCCCCTGCTCACACACACACAAAGAAGGGCCACTAGTCTCAGGCAATCTGCTGCTCAACCTATAAGAAGGTAAGAAAAGCTTACCTGTCACCATGCTCATGGTCTTCCTCATAATCAGAGACTCTGGAAGAATCACCAGTGGTCTAGTGATATCTGAAATTGATTAGTCCCAGAGAAGTATGTGATTTAAAGCTGCTAAAAGAAGGGCTTATGCTAGCATAATATGGGGGAAATAAGTATTGATTAAGTGCTTACTATGTGCCAGGCACTGTGCAAAGTGGTTTACAAATATTAACTCATTTGATTCTCCTGACAACCTTGGGGGGTAGCTGCTATTATTACTCCATCTTACAGTTAAAGAAACTGAGGCATACAAGTTAAGTAACTTGCCCAAGGTCACACAGGCTTGAGGCTGGATTTGAACCTAGGTCTTTCTGACTACAGGTCCAATACTCTATCCATGGCAGCCAAATAATAAAAATGAAGATGATGATGATGATAGCAGCTAACGTTTATATAGAGCCTATTATGTGCCAGACACTGTGCTGTGTCTTTACAACTATCATCTCATTTGATCCTCACAACAACCCTAGGAGGTAGGTACTATTATTATCTCCATTTTACAGATGAGGAAACTGAGGCAAGCAGGTTGAGTGACTTAACCAGCTAGTTAAGTATATATGAGACTAGATTTGGACTCCCCTGGCTAGGATATAAGATAAGGTTTATCATATACCACGGAAGTATCAAACATAGGCAGCAACACTCTTGAGTATAGTGAGAACCTGATTAAACTATAATTAGGAAATGTTTAACATAATAAAAATACAGTAGAATATAGATAATGTTAATAGGCACTTTTCTAAGGTGTTATGCAACCAGCAGGGATCCTTGTGCCTGGTTTAGTGACTTCCATTTCTATTGAGTTTGTCATCACTGATATATGACATATAACACAAGATAGGATGGACACACATGCACAAATACTTCTTACAATCTGTGACAGACTTGAACTTTGAAATAGCCGTATACCATGAGTCAAATCATAAGACAGCAAGGCCAGGACAGCTCTCTTCCCAGCCCCAAAATTTCCTATACAGGTTTAAAAGCTCTCTTTCTTCTATTTAGTTTGTCCATGGAAGCTTTTCTTTTTCTTTCTTTCTTTTTTTTTTTTTTGAAGCATATATTTAGACCATGGAAGCCTTTCAATGAGAAGTGGCCCTATGGATCTTTGCTGGCTTTTATTAAGCATTAGTATCCTAGTAAATATCCCCATTAAATTGTTGAAGAAAAAAATTAATATGAATTTTGTAGTCTGATTTAGGCATAATTCTGCCAGAAACTATTTTATTTAATTTACTATTAATCTATATCCAAGACATTTCTAGCTTGAATAGAAGGGAGGTTGGGAAGGAGGAGAGAGAGATGTCAAGTCTAGCATAGCCATCCTCCCCCACCCCCACCCCATGTCCTTTGACATGACTATGCCCCAAGAAGATTTGAGGTAACATTGGTAGGAATCTTGAACAAAGAAAAGATCATAGTATGCGAAAATACAGTGTGAAATTACATTCCACAGGTACCCATTTCCTCCTTGGACCACTCAAGAGTTCCTGCCTATCAGCAATATCTTAACTTTGAATTTCAAAAGAAAAGACAGCTGTCCTCTGGTGGGTCAGTGTGTCAATCACTTCATGGGGTGGGGAGGCTATCATTTTTATCTTGATAAGAGTTAGAATTGATTTCATCACCCTTACACCATTTCAAAAGAAGGCCTTGGCTTTAGTTCTTCCCACTTCCCTAAAGGGAAAAGTCTAGAAAGGGTATTAGGCTGGAGAAATATTAATTCTTAATATTTCTAGAGAAACTAAAAAGGAGGTTTTTTAAAATAGGTTTCCAAGGCAAAGAACAAAAGCTAGAATAGAAGCTCCTGAGACAACTTCCATAGGAAAGAAAAGTGCCTGTGCTCCCTATTCCAGATGATTTTAAAGAGATAATCAGAAAGCCCGAAGGAGGTGGATGACCTTTCTAAGTGATGATCCAGAGTTCTCCCCGCCAAATTCACATATTCTACTCAGGAACCCTTAACTTGCTAAGACTTTGAAGATGACATTTTGGTATTCTAGAATTTGAAAACCATTTCAACAAATAACTCCTCCCCCAAGTCACCTGGTACCCTTATGGGTCTCCTGGACATCCACAGCTTCTGCCTATAGAACTTCACTGAGGCTTCACTCCTCTGTAGTATCATGTTCTAGATCAGGGGGAACCTGTGGCCTGGATGCCACAGGTGGCCCTTGTATTCAGTCAAAGGGCCATATTTGAGGACCTAGAGGCCTCCAGGCTGCAGGTTCTCCACCCCTGGGACCTTCCTTAAGCCTTTCTCATGCTTCTCAGAAATCCTTCACTAAGGATTCGCTTTTGTTGTGGGACAAATAAGAAGTTTTGTTGGTGGTCACTGTTGGTGGTAGTTCATAAGGTCTTAGATTTAGAGACAGAAGCTGCCCTAGAGGCAATCTAGTCTACAACTAAAAGACATCAGAACTTTTATTGGCTAAATAAATGACTCCAAGCAGCTGATGATAAAACATACTCCTTATCTATACAGTAAGGTAGCAAACTACAGTTGAAGAACAAGGATTATTCTGTCATACATGGTCAATGTGTCTAGAGAATGTTCTATGGTGAGAGTGGTATTTTTTAATGACAGCATTTATTTTAAAAGTCAATAAAATATTAAAAATATATTTGTCTGGATGGAGACTTGTTAATCTATTCACAAGTTTAATCTACTTTAAAAGGACTAAGCAGAAAATTGGAGGGGATGAAGAACATTACCTACTTCAATTGATAAATCAGATGCCAGAGAAAGTAATAGGTATGACATTGAAAAAAAAAAAAGTATGGAGATACCCAGTAGTTCATAAGAGACAATATCCAGAAAGAACATAAATGGTATATGTGGTCTTGGGTGCCTATACACAGATGTACAGAGTGTGAACTGGAAATATTAACATTTTTTTTTTATCCAGACCCATGGCAGCTAGATGGTACAGTAGATAAAGCAGCAGGCCTGGGAGTTAGGAAAATCTGAGTTCAAATAGAGCTTCAACTCCATGATGTCATTGGTCCTCTTCAAAAACAAAAGAACAACAAACAATAGACACGTGCTAACTGTATGACCCTGGGCTAGTCATTTACCCTCTGTTTGCCTCAGTAAAATGGAGTTAATAATAACACCTACCTCCTAAAGTAGTTGTGAAGATCAGATGAAATTTGTAAAAGAGCTTAGCATAGTGTTTGGCACATAGTAAGCACCATATTCAATGTTAGCTATTACAGGGTGTCCATAAAGTCCATGAGCAATTTGCAACTTTTAACTTTTAAATTGCACACGGACTTTATGGACACCCTGTATTATAATTATAATAATAGTTATTATTATTATTCATTGGTAAAAGGAACTCCCCCATGTAGGAAGTCCCTCCACCAATGCAGATCTGTAAATTACAGTCTTAGAGAATTACATTTGGTGTTGAGGGGTTAAGTGGAATGTCCATGGCCACATAGCTGGTGGTGATCAGAAGCAAGACTTGATTCCAGTGGACCATAATTATCTAGTTAGCTGCTGGAAGTCTTTATTTAAAAAAAACCAGAGCTGTTGATAAATTTTTGACTTGCTTTCATAATAATTTCATTCTTAAGAATGTGGAGGAAGTAACAAAGGCAACTGCTATTCTGGACTTGAGTCTGACTAATAAAGAATAACTGGCTGCTTAAATACAAATGATAAGAACCTCGCTATGAAGTGAGTTCATGATAGATACAAAAGGGCACATAAGCCATAGTCTGAAAATTGACCCAGGCCTTGGGAAAGTGAACTTCGGAATTCAGAGAAAAGATGAGAAAGTTCTCATGGTTTAATATTCTCTAGGGCAGGTCAGCACAAGGGAATGGGGATGCTTTGATTGCACAAACATAAATATCCTTATGAGAAAGACAATGGGGAACTAGTTGCCTAAAAGGGGCAGCTAGGTGGCACAGTGGATAGAGTACCTGGCTAAGACCTAAGTTCAAATCTAGCCTCAGACCTTACTAGCTGTGTGACCCTTGGCAAGTCACTTAACCCTGTTTGCCTCAGTTTCCTCATCTGTAAAGTGAGCTAGAGAAGGAAATTGTAAACCACTCCAGTATCTTTGCCAAGGAAATCCCAAATGGGGTCACGAAGAATCGGACATGACTGAAATGACTGAACAACAACAAAAGTTGCCTAAAATCATCAATCAACTTGGACTTTTTAAAAGGAATAGAAAGAAAAGAAGTTTGTTGATGAATATTCAAGAGTGACATTGTCCCCTACCAGTAGTGTTTAGGAACACTCATGTTTAGAATGAGCTAAGGCTGGCAATAGACAACAAGAACAACAGAAAAGAACGTTTTTTTAGTCACATCGATGCTAAAGGAAGATCACAGAAAGGTTTGTGCATCTTTTCAGGGTAGATGGGAAGACAGAATTACTCATATCCTATTTTATTCCTATTTTCTCTACCAAGGAGAATGATCCTTAAACTAGGAAAAATGGAACAAAATTTGCTTCACAAGGAATTGAAACTCAAAGTAAATGAGGTGATGGTAAGGGAGCAATTCGTAGCAAATCCTAATGAATTCAGGTCATCAGACCTATAAAGAACCATCTTCTAGGATACTGAAAAAAACTTTCAAATATTATTGCTAGAGCTCTATCAAAACACTGGAGAAACATACAGATAGGACAGTCTTCCCAGAACTGCAGATGGACAGAGGTGGTCTCAATTTTTCACAAAGGGAAATAATAGGAGCAAAAGTTCACACTTACACAACACTGTTAAGAGTCATAAAGTGCTTTCCATAATCACCCTGTGAGGTTAGGTTGAAGAAATATTATCCCCATTTTATGAATGGGGATACGATGGCTCAGAGAGATTAAGTGATTCACCTATAGTCAAATAACTAGAAAGTTTGTGGGAGCTTAGGATAGCTAGGTGGTGCAGTGGATAGAGCGCTGGATCTGGAGTTAGGAAGACTCTTCTTTCTGAGTTCAAATCTGGCCTCAGACACTTATTAGCTGTGTGACCCTGGGCAAGTCACTTAACTCTGCCTCAGTTTCTCCCATCAGTAAAATGGGCTGGAGAAGGAAACAGAAAACTACTCCAATAATAACTTTACCAGAGAAACACCAAATGGGGTCACAAAGAGTCAGACAGGACCATATGATAAAATGAGAGCTGACATTTTCAAGTATAGGCCAGTGATCTTGACCATAATTACTGGTGAAATTCTGGTCTGATTTATGAGCTTCTCCAGGCCCTCATTGTGATGTGGAGGTGATCTTTGGTTTCTGATGCCTATGCCAGAAGAGCACAAGCTCCAACAGGTTCCACCATGCATGAAAGTCTTGGAATGGAATGGAATAAACAGAGAGAGAGAGAGAGAGAGAGAGAGAGAGAGAGAGAGACTACGTACAATGTGCCAGACACTGTGCTAAGCACCTTTTTTTTTTTTAAACAAATATTATCTCATTTGATCCTTACAGCAATCCTCAGAGGTGCGGAAGGTAGTCGCTATCATTATCCCCATTTTTACAGTGGAGGAAACTAAAGCAAACAAGGGTTAAGTGACTTGCCCAGTAAGTAGGTGTCTAAGGCCACATCTTCCTTACTCTAAGCCCTGTGTTTTGGTCTTTAAGTATGGCCCCCTTAACAGACTGCATCTGTTTGCCAAGGACCAGCTTAACTAATTACAAAGGTTGACCATGTGATGATGATTTTTTTTTTTTACAATGGCAACTCAGAACAAAGAAAAACATTAAAGGACCTTCAGTACTGTAGAGCCCATGTCAGCAGTAATGGTGGTAGAGTGGTGGGAAAAGAGGCTGTGAGTAGTAAGAATCAGAATTTTTAGGCCATAAATAATCTTAAATTTGATGGGTACTCTTATAAATGTGAGATCTCTGTCTAATGATTAACAAGTGGACATGCTGCTAGAGGAGCTAAACCATATCAATCCTGGTATTTTTGGTATCAATTAACCCAGAAGAAAGAAATTGAAGCTAAATGGAAGGATACTCCTTGGAGAGGGAAAGAGAAAGAAGTTAGAAGCAAGTTTTACCATATGTTCAGAGGTATACAAGAAACATTTCATGGGACATTTGGTCATCGTATATTTCAATACTAATGAAAATATTTGCAAAAGGCCACCACAAAAATAATTGCAGCTTATGTACCAACACTAGTTGCTGAGGACAGCAACTAATAGAGAAATTTGAATAACTTGCTAAAACCACCATTATGTACTCTGACAATTGATTATTTAAATACAAAGACAGGGAAAGAAGATGTGAAGAAATACATGGGAAAGCATGGGTTAGGAGAAAGAAAATAGAGAGGCCAGACATGGATTATACAAGAGTCTCATGACTCTACACACTTTCTTCAAGAAAAGAACTGGGAAGTCCTGGACATGACAAACACCATATAACACCTCAGTGGATGAAACTGGCTAGATTTTAACAGATAAATACTTGTTATTGATGTGGGAGTTATCTCTGAGTCGCCTCTCTTTGTACAGTCAGACCACTGACTCTTCAGAGCTAAAATAAAAATATGAGAAAAGCAAGAAGAAAGAGTAACAATGAGAAGAAGATATTGTGTAGGATTTTAGATTTAAACCTGAATTATTTAAACAAGTTATTGACAATGAAAGCTAGGAAATAGACAGCAGAAATGATACCAATACTGACTATAATAATTTTATACAGAAGTGAAATCAATGCAAATTAATTGCTACAACAAAAGAGCCCAGAAAGTACTTGATTAGCAAACATTTGGCACTTGCCAAATGAATAGAGATGGCTGCCAAAGGCAACATCAGTTTAGAATATAAACTCATCTTTAAAATCTTACAAAGAAGGATGATGGACTATTATGAGCAGTATGATCTCATAAGGCAAAGAGAAACAGTGAAGAGTATAACCAGTTTAAAGAAAGCTTAAAAAAAATATCCAATTAAGCAAAATCATCCCAAGGGCATTTAAGGATAAAAATGAAAGGCTTCAAACAGAAGAAAAATGGAAAAAAATTTGCAAAAGGCATTTCAACAAACTTTTCTTCATCAAGGACAGTTGAACCACCACACTTGGACCTTAACATCACAGTCCCTGAGGGGCTTATTGAGGAAATAGAAACAGCACTAAAGAGAACAAAAATGGGAAAAGCAGCAGGATTGGATCAAGTTTATATAAAGTAACTGTGCTGGAGGCAAAATATAACTGTGAGAGCATTGAGGGACCAGTATACAAGTATCTGAAAGAGGGGATACCAAAAGTGTGGAGAAAATCTTGGGTTTTATTAAGTTGGGAAAAAAAGAAAACCAAGAGAACATCAATTAACTACCAACACATGTGTCTCCTCTCATATCTATACAAAATCTTGATGAGAGCTATCTATGCATTATTTGAAGGCATCCTTGATGAGGAGGTTGATCTGGAGCAAGCAAACTTTTTGTAAACAATGTTCAACAAGGGACCATATCTTTATCAGCTCATAATCAACAGAAAAATATGAAGAATATAAAATCTCATTATGCTTTTAGTTTGTTAATTACAAGGAAATACTCAACTTAGTAGAACAAGATGCTGCCTTAGGGGTTCTTTTACAAAGCAAGGTGTCTCCTCTCCCTACATAAGGATCATTCAGGTTTCCTGAAATATCTAGCAAAAGGAATTACCTTGTATATTGACTTTCTAATAATTAAAGGAAATCAGGAGAGGTATAAAATAGGCCCAATAGTGTACATATGGGACAGAGGATGAAGATGGACAGTGAGCGAGGCCAAGAGCCATCCATATTCTCCCAAAAGTTCACCATGGAAGATCCACCCCATGTGCTGGAGGCCTTCTTCATTTTCTCCTGGTATGTCAAAGGTAGCAGTGGAGCCTGTTGGCTGCCCATCTATCATTTCTTGCTCTTGCCAGGGATCAGACTATCTTGTCTTCCTTCATTCTCATTCTTTGTCAGAGTTCCTCATTGATTCTATGTTGCTGCTTTCTCACACCTCCCATGCACCTTTCTATTGCCCTCTGTGTGATGCTCATGTTTAGTTCTTCAGAGGCAGCTGTGTTCCATATCTCATTACCATTTAACAACACCAGTAAAATGTTAGTCTTGAAAAGATTTGCTTTCATGGGAAGCTTGGGGTCAGTAAAAGTGATTTGCAGTTTCCTGAAAATAATCCAGCCAATTCCCATTTGCCTTTTCTACTCTTGGCCTGCTCACTTGTTGTTGAGACAAATTATGTTTAGCATGGAGAAGAGAGCGCCTAGTAGGGGACATGATAGCCACGTTCACGAATGTGAAGATCTGTCATTTGGAAGAAGGAAAGACTTGCCTTATTTGCCCAGAGAAGAGAACTAAGGCCAGTGGTTAGAAGTTGCAGCTGCAGAGATGAATTGGAAGCAGTTCCAAAATCTAAATAGCCACTTCAGAAGATAATGACTTCCCTGGTGACTGCAGATCTTTAAGTAGAGGTTGCTTGACCATTTATGAGGTTTGGACTATATGTCCTCTATAGTCCCATCCAACTCTGAAATTGTGTGATTCTATGAATCAGAACTATCCGAAAACAGGTAAAGAGTTCCCCTTCCCAGTGTACCTTCAAATGCAGGCTGGATTACCCCTATTGCTGGAGGTTGTAGCAAGGAAATCCATTCAGGTCTAGACTGGACTGGATAACCTCAGAGCCAAATAACGGCTCTGACATTCTGTGATTCCATAATTCTTTTATTACAGAAGTGGTTAAGTGCTCAGTGAGCTGTTGTTCAGTTCAAACAGCTCCAAGTTCTTTTCAACAGATGCTAATAAGTCAGTTTTGCATATATTTACATAACAATATATGACAATAATTGTTCCCTGTTTCTTCAAAGCCCCCTCCACTCCCCCCCCCCCCCCGAGAATATGAGGTCAATTCTTAGTTACGCAAGAAGTAACTTAGTTAGAACATAGAGTTTTACAGATGGCAGGCACATTAGAGACCATCTAGTTTATTCTCACTTTTTTTTAATCGCCGAGGAAACTAGGACTCAGAAGGGATGAAGTCAGCTGCTCCAGGTCACCTAGTTTGATAGTGATTGGCAGAGCCATTACAAGATCCAGGTCTTCTAACTGCAAATGCCTTGTTCTTTCCTTTACATGCTGATGATTTTTAGACAATTAGACAATTTTCCAGCAACTCTTTTCTTGGTTCTTATTGCTGCCTGCCTTTTGGCTATTTCCCTACTTGGCTGTACTTCCAGAAAGTGGAGAAGTGAAAGGGGAAGAAATAAATTTTAGATCAATTTATTCTTAAAAAAAATTTAGGGGGAAAAAATTATTCAGAGAGAAACTAGCTCTTGACCTTTCACCTTGATGGTAGATAATCCCAAATCATTTTATTGGATTTGTATTTATTCTTGACTTTTTTTTGCAGAAAATCTTTCCTTCCTAATTATTAGGTTAATATTAAAATGATTTTATATTCAGAAGACACAGTAGTTAGTTACTGCCTGTTCAATATTGCTGACACCTGGTCTTCCAATCCAATAAAGACTTATGTGAGGGGAAATAGCTACCTCCCCAGACAAACTATTTCTCTTTGGATAGTTCTAATTGTTAGGAGTTTTTCCTTACATCAACTCTTCATCTTCCTTTTGCAACTCCCATCTATTGCTCCTAGCTCTGCTTTTCATGACTGAATCTGTTTGTTCATCTTAATATCCAAGGATCTTTCTGCATAGGGCTTTCCCTATGACTATTTAATAGGTTGTTCTATTTAAGTCATTGCAGAGAAAGAACATTATCAACTTGCTATGTTTTTCTCGGCTACCACCATGGTTTTTTTTTTCATTAGTTTTCCCTTGAAAATGTATTGTTCCGAGTTGAAGTGAAAAGAAAGTTGTTTAGGTGGCTAATTATAATGTAGAATGTCTTAAGATCCTCTGTGAAATTCTCTTAACACTCCCTGTTTGGGGCATTTAGGTGGTTCAACGGATAGAGCACTGGGCCTGGCCGAGGAAGAACTACATTCAATTCTGGCCTTACTAGCCACGTGACCTTGGCAAGTCATGTTTGCCTCAGTTTCCTCATCTGTAAAATGAGCTGGAGAAGGAAATGGCAAGCCATTCCAATATCTTTGCCCAAAAAAAACCCCAAATGGGGTCACAAAGAGTTGGACATGACTGAAAAACAACAGAACAAGAACAAAGTAAAGATAACAATAGACCTACCTCATGGTGGTGTTGTGATGATTAAATTAGATAATAATTGTAAGCTCTTAGCACAGTGCGTAGCACATAGTAGGCACTACATAAATGTTAGCTATTATTACTGACATTTTTTTTATTTTTTTGGAGGGGGGAAGGTAGGACAATTGGGGTGAAGTGACTTGCCCAAGGTCACACAGCTAGTAAGTTTGTCAAGTGTCTGAGGTCAGATTTGAACTCAGATCCTCCTAACTCCAGGGCCGGTGCTCTACTCACTGCACCACCTAGCTTCCCGTTAGCTATTATTATTGTTAATAAGGTTAACATGGATGAAGCCTTTGTATCTAGTATTGATACAATGCCAAATGCAAAGATTCTAGATACTTCAGAGGTGATCAAGTCCAAGCGCTTCATCTTACAGGTGAGGAAACTGAGGTTAAATGACTCATTAAGGCTCACACAGTTAGTAAGTATCTGAGGCTGGATTTGAGCTCAGGTCATCCTGACTCCACACCTAACACTGTCCAACGAACCATCTCGCTGCCTCAAACAGACATGGAACACAGCAGAACTGAGACAGCCAGAAAGACTCCAATGAGATACGTGCAAACTCTAATTCTCTATAGGGAAGTACTCATGGGTCCATAGTCCTATAGCCTTTCCAAGAAACAAGTTCACTTTCCAGGGAATCATATTATCCTGTGAAAAGAGGGGAACTACATGATCCCAAACACAGTAAAGAACACAGGCAATGGTTGGGAAAAGAGCAGTTGGGTGGCCAAACTGGGAGCTGTAGCAACGTGAGCCAGTGTCTGTGGTGCTGTGTGGTAGAATGAAGGAGTTTCTTAAAGATGTGAGTTTCCTCTTCTAAGTAGAGAAATACCTAGACCAGGGTCTTCTAGATCCTTAAGTGAGGCCTTTTGACTGAATTCAAATTTTACAGAACAAATCCGACTTGTCTAAAGGCTGCACTTAAGGATCTAAAAGGCCGCATGTGGCTTCAAGGCCACAGGTTCCCCACCCCTGACCTAGACCAAGCAGGAACCAGAGCCAATGGACAGAGCCCTAACATCAAAGAGCAAAACTGAACCTTGCCCTTCACCAGTAGCATAAGTTATATTGTATCTGCAAGTTCAGGAGAAAGGGTTTATTCTTTATAGGGCCTCATGTGTTCCCTTTGTTGGGGGCCTAGGACACTCAAGTTTAGTGTAGTATCCTATAGATAGGAATGTAATGTTCCCTGGGGGAGGTAGGAATCGTTGCAGGGATGAGATACTTGACCTCTAGCAATCCCAAAAGCTTTTCCTTGGTAGGAAGCCTTCAAATTTAGCACTATAATTCCAGAGAATTATATAGGTCCCCTGGGAAAAGTGGTGCTCTCCAGCTAAGCAGAGAGGGAGCAAGAGTTGTTTAGACTGTTTATAGACTGTGTGAGTCCTTTGCTTTTTCTGTATTTTCTTTTAAAGCAGCATAAAATAAGGCCTGTCCTGTATTCATTATATTTTCGTTTAAGTGCCTTGCATGAGAGCTAAGAGCCCATTCCTTTCATTGTAGTGACCTAGACATGAACCAAATTCTAATGTTCCCAGGGGACACCCTGGATCAGAAAGGTAATGACTGAGATAGGAATATTATCAGAATCTATGAAAATGATGGATAGGGTGAACACAGATTAGTCACCAAATGTCTCTATACTAGAGCTAAAAGGCAGTCCCTAGTTTGAAAATGGTCACATTATAAATGAAACAAGGTTCTGCTTTTCAGGGCAGGTAGCAAACCTAGGGAAATTGTTACTCCTAAAAAGGTACTGACTGAAAATGTAAAACAAAAAAGAGTCAAGGGGAGTTTTGATGAATTTGCCAAAGAGATCATTATCGCAAACCTTGTAAAATCCAACCCAGTCTGTATAAATTCGGAATTTAAGTTCCAGGCCACAGGTTATATTTATGTGACAGTTGTCTACCACTACCGCTTTCCATCCTTTCCTTGTTAAAACAAGTAATGATGTTTATTGTTTTGTCAACTAAGAAAACCAGTTCTTCCCTGCTTAAGGACCCAATCACTTAAACACACGCTAAACAAAATGAATGCTTTGGGAAATGAATTAGGAAGCAATGCCTTTTCAGTATTGTCCATTAGGAAATAGGTAAATATAGAGGACTCAGTTTTTCTTGGAGGTGGGTTGGGTGAAAGAGCAGAAGTGTATCTTAGGCCTCCTTATTTCCTTCCATTGGTGGGCTGGATTCTTCCCTAGCCTCTGTTGAAAAGGTTCTGGTCCTTTGTCTGTCCTGCTCTCGCCAACTTCAGAACCTTGATCATTCTACCACATTTATAAAGAAGGAAACTGAAGTTCAAAGTTAAGTGAAAGGCCCCCTTGGTCATAGAGCTAATGAGTGTCCAAAGTGGAATTTGAACCTAGGACTTACTGATTCCAAGTCCAGCACACTGTCTAGTACAGCAAATTGCCTTTTAGACCAGTGACATCAATTTGAAATAGAAACCAGGGCCTTTAAACCTTTCATGAGGAAACAGCCAGATATTGACTTAGTTTTAAAATGTAACATTATTTGTGTTGCATTGTATCTTTATTTTGTTAAATATTTTCCAAGTCTATTAATATGGTATAGGCCACATTCAGGAGTACTGAAGCTTACAGGTTGAGTATTTGACACCTCCACCATAGACCATGTAAAACTACCAAGCATACTGTTATAACCACATTTTTAAAAGTCAAGAAAATGCTAGTTATTTTTTTAAAATACTGAGACAAGAAGCATATTATTCTTGTATAAAACCACAGCTCAAAATCCATGACCCTCTGACCCTATTACACTAAATGCTAGTGTTTCCTAAACTTTCAGAGGATTGAGTAACCCTTCTGGCCTTCTCAAGAGAATCATTTCACTCTTGTCACCCATTAAGTAGGAAAGTGCATGAAGGCAAAAAGCTACTACAAATTCAGTCATACTTTTAATGAATTTCTGTTTTGTTCATCATAATAGCATCCGTGCACATTTTTAAAAAGAGTAATATGTATATCGAAAGATATTATTTATTCAGTTCATTTCCTGGTACATACGTGCCTTTGTGGACCCTTTATGTAACTGTTGCCTCAAGGTTAGGAAGCTTTGCTTTGAGTAGTTCCAGTCAGCACCTCTCCAAAAACATCTAAAATTGATGGAAAACGTCCCAAGAAAGATAGTTGACACATACCAAGGAATGCAGGGGGTTTTGTATTAACATATTTTTTAAGGACACTCCAGTCTGGAAAGGTGATGACTGGGACAGGGATATTATCAGAATCTATGAAATCGATGGATATGCTAGAACTGAAAAGCAGCCCATAGTCTGAAAATGGTCACCTTAGGACAAAATGAAATGAAGTTGGGCTTTTCGGAGCAGGTGACAAACCTTGGAAAATTGTAACTCCACCTGTACTCCCAGAATGGTACAAACCAAAGATGTAAAAGAGGTTCAAGAAGAGTTTTGATGAATTTATGCATGATAGATCCAGAATAAATTATTCAGGGAAACTAGGAATGCTTGAGGGGCGAAGGATTTTGAAGGCGTGTCAAAGGAAGCAGTTATGATCTACTATAAATGGATAGAACCCTGGCTCAGGACTCAGAGGACTTGGAGTCCAGTCTCCCCTTCCAATCCTTACTACCCATGTAACTTTGACTAAGTCATTTCACCTAGAGCAGCCAGCTGGTATGGGAGATAGAGGATAGGGTCTGGAGTCAGGAAGACCTGAGTTTCAGTCCTGTCTCAGGCACCTGCTAGCTCTGTGATCCTGGTCAAGTCATTTAGTCTCTATGCCTCTGTTTCATCTTCTGTAAAATGGGGATGATAATGATAGCACTTAGGTGACTCAGGAGATAGATGCAGGGCCTGGAGGGAGGATAACATCTTCCTACGTTTAAATCTGGCCTCAGACACTTACTAGCTGTGTGACCCTGGGCAAGTCACTTAACACTGTTTGCCTTAGTTTTCTCATTTGTAAAATGAGCTGGAGAAGGAAATGATAAACCACTCTAATATCTTGGCCAAGAAAATCCCAAATGGGGTCATGAAGAGTCAGATATGACTGAAGAATGGCTGAACAGCAACAGTAGCACCTACCTCACAGGATTGTTGTGAGGATCAAATCAATTCAAAAACCTTAAAGCAGGAGTGGGGAACCTTCAGCCTCAAGGCCACATGTGTCGCTCTAGGTCCTCAAGTGCATTTGGCCCTTTGAATTTTTTAAAAGGGCCGTACTTGGGGACCTAGAGGGCCACATGTGGCCTTGAGACCAAAGGTTCCCCACCCCTGCCTTAAAGTATTATATAAACCTGTTATTGTTGTTATTACTTTAGGTCCCTAGATCTCAGTGTCCTCATCCATAAAATGAGGGGTTTGGAATAGATGAGATCCTGCTAACTCTAGCGCTATAATCCCGTGGTCCCTTATTGTCATTATCAGACATGGGATGTTAAGATGAACAAGGATGGCATTAGGAAATGCTCTTCTGTTCCAATACCCATTCCTGCGAAAGGACTCAGGCTTGTATCCCCCTGGCCATCCTAAAGCAACTCGCCTGATCATCTCCATGGGAAGCACCCTGACTCTCTTCAACATGGGTTCCCCATAGCCTCAGACCCATCTCCTCCCTGCAGAGGCCTGTTTCCAGTTCTTGAAGTTAGCAGAGTGCTGCCACACTAGGTGGGTTGACCCCATAATAGAAGTTTTAGCACATTTATCTTCTTGAGCACATGCACACACACACACCTCCTCCTCACCACTAACCTCCGCAACCACCCCCAGCAATCTGGAAGGTCCTTTGCTGGTGGGGAGAACATTATTAGATATTCTTGATCCTCAGTGTGAGAAACATAATTTTCACACGTAGCCAAAGTTAAAACTGTATAGTTTTCTGTACTTTCCCATGGAAAATCTGGGCCGTTGTTCAAAATGAGAGAGCCGGGCCCCTAATTAGTGATAAACCAAGAGGGAGAAGGTGGGAAGGAGCAAAGAAGGAAAGGACAAAAGGATTTTTAAAAACTTGTGGGTTTCCAAGTACATTCAGTAAAAAATTAAATTAAGTATTTTGAGAAAGTGATTTTTGTAACTCTGAAAATGCTAAGTTCAAAACTTCTGGAGCGAATCCCCTGCAGATCCAGGCTGCATGTTTCCTTGTGGTTGCACTGGATGTCAGCCCCTCATCAGTCTTCCTGAGCAGTTGGCTGTCTTTCTTCTGGCAGGGGAAGAAATGCATTTATTCTTCTTCATAGTCTGGAACACAGACAGAGAAGACTGTCAATGTCAGTGTCAGTGAAGGGGGCAAACCAGTAGAGCTATAGCTAAGAGTTCTCTCCCTTGGGACAAACAGGTGAAGGCAGGAGGCAGTGCCAGTGACAGTTCAGTGTTAGGGGAAATGGTAGGGGTGGACAACAAGATGCAGTGCAGTCTGAGTATGGGTGCAATCCTACTGGGAGAGAAAGTGGCCTATGGCCAGAGAACCTCGCTTTTGTCCCACATGGGGGCTAGGAGAGAAGGAAGACCCAAGAAGACAGATGTACACTTCAGATAGGGGACCCATGGGGTAGTGGCCAAGAGGTGGTTCTTTTTCATGGCAGTGCAGGTGAATGGAGAACCATTACAAGGTGTAAGGCTGGCAGTCAGCCTGTCAACAAGCAGCTATTAAAAGCTCCGTGTGTGTGAGGTACTGTGCTAAGCACTAAGGAGATAAAGAAAATGAAGAAAAAATCCAACCTACAGCCTCTGCTCCCATGAGTATACATTAAAAAGGTGAAGGAAAGGGACAACACATTCTAGAAAATCCTAACTAGATTTATGCAAGATATATACAAAATATATTAAGGAAATCTGAAAGGGGAAGATTAAAGCAGCTGGAGGAGGACCAGGAAAGGCCTCCTGCAGCAGGTGGGAATTGAGTTGAATCTTGAAGGCAACTACGAGGTGGAGATGAGGGGGCAGAGCTTTCCAGGCATTGGGAACAGCTAGCAAAGGCACAAAGACAAGATGGAGCGTCTTGTTTGAGAAACAACAAGAAGGACAGAGTCACAGGATTGTTGAGTACTTGGAAAGGGGTGAGGAGTAAAGACTGGAGGCAGAGGAAGGGGATGGATTGTAAAATGCTTGAAAAGCCAAAGAGAGGATTTTATATTTGACCTTGGAGGTAATAGGGAGTCACTGCAGCTCACTGAGTAGGAGGGTGACCTGGTCAGACCAGCACGTTAGAAAAATCATGGTGGCAGCTGAGTGTAGGATGGCCTAGTGTAGGGAGAGACTTGAGGCAGAGAGACCACCCAGAAGGCTAGTGAGGTCATGAGGACTTACAAAGCATGGGAAACAGCCAGTACAAAGTCACAGAGAGGGAAGATGGAGTGTCGTGGTGGAAGAACTGTAAGCAGTCCAGCATGACTGGATTTGGGAGTATGTGGAGGGGGAGTAAAGTGTAAGAAGGCTTGAAAATTAGGAGGGGGCCAAGTTATAAAGAGCTTTAAATGCCAAACAGAGGAGTTCATATTTGACCCTAAGGCAGGGAGACCAGTTAAAAGGCTATTGTAGCAGTCCAGCCAAGAGATGAAGAGGGCCTGGACTGGGGCTAGAAGATTGGGGAGAAGGGGACATGTCCAAAAGATGTTATGAAGGACAAAATAACAAGATTTAGCAATACAGCACATGTATGAAGTGAATGGGAGTGAGGAGTTGAGGATGACACTGAGGTTGTGCACCTGGGTGCCTGAGAGGATGGTGGTATCCTTTACAGTAACAGAAGAATCAAGAGAATGAAGGGTTTGGTGGGAAAGATAATTAAGTTTTATTTTAGACATGTTGAGTTTGAGATGCCTATGGAACATCCAGTTTGAGATGTACAAGAGGCTATTGAAGATGTGTGATTACAGCTCAGCAGAAAGAGTCTAGCTGAATATATTGATCTGGGAATCATCTGCACAGACATGATAGTCAAACCCATGGGAACTGATGAAATCACAAAATGAGATTGTACAGAGGGAGAAGAGAAAGGAGCCAAGGGCAGATCATTGGGGAATACTCAGTTAAAGGCATGACATGGATGAAGAACCAGCAAAGGAGACTGAGGGACAATCAAATGCATAGGAGAAGAATCAGGAGAGAGCAGTGACATGGAGACCTAGAGAAGAGGGTGATCAAAAGTGTCAAAAACTGCAGAAAGATCAAGGAGGAACAGGACTGAGGAAAGGCCATTAGATTAACATTCAAAAGATTACTGTTACCTTTGGAGAGGGCAGTTTCAGTTGAATGATAAGGCTGAAACCAGGTTGTAGAAGATTTAGAAGAGAATGAGAGAAGAAATAGAGGTGCCATTTGAAGATGGCTTTCTCATGGAGTTTTTTTAAAATGTTTTCCCCCAGTTACATGTAAAGGTAATTTTTAATATTCATTTTGAAAAAATTTTGAGTTCCAAATTTTCTCTCTCCTTCCCTCACCTCTTTCCTCCCTGAGATGGTAAGCAATTTGATATAGATTGAATCATGAACATTTAATATGTTCGATCATGTAAAACATATTGCCATATTAGTCATGTTGTGAAAGAAAACTCAGACCCAAAGGAAACACACACACACACACACACACACACTAAATACAGAAGGTGAAAAATAGTATTCTTCAATCTGTATTCAGACTCCATCAGCTCTTTCTCTGGAAGTGGATAGCATTTTTCATTATGAGTCCTTTTTTAAAAAATGTATTTATTTATTTATTTTTAGTTTTCGACATTCACTTCCATCAGATTTTGAGTTTTGAATTTTCCCTCCTTTCCTCTCCCCCCTCCCCAAGATGGCATGCAATATGATATAGGTTCTACTTATGCATTCATATTAAACATATTTTCATATTAGTGATGATGTAAAGAAGAATTAGAACTAACAGTAGGAACCACAAGAAAGAAGAAACAAAACAACAAAAGAAAAGGATGGAAGTCTGCTTCCATCTTCATTGAGACTCCAAAGTTCTTTCTCTGGATGTGGATGGCATTTTCCATCATGAGTCTTTTGGGGTTGTCTTAGATCCTTGAATTGCTGAGAAGAGCTAAATCTATCAAAGTCAGTTATTGAACAATGTGGCTGTTACCTGTTCTCCTGGTTCTGCTCACTTCACTTTGTACCAGTTCATATAAGTCTTCCCAGGTTTTTTCTGAAACCATCCTGCTCATCATTTCTTAGAGAACTATAGTATTCCATTGCAATCATATACCACAACTTGTTCAGCCATTCCCCAATTGATGGGTATCCCCTCAATTTCCAATTCTTGGCCACCACAGAAGAGCTGCTGTAAATATTTTTGAGCATGTGGGTCTTTCCCATTTTTATGATTTCTTTGGGATACAGACCTAGAAGTGGTATTGCTGGGTCAAAGGGTATGCATAGTTTTATAGCCCTTTGGGCTCTGTGAGTCCTTTCTTATGGAGTTAAACCACGAAAGGGAAGAAAGATGTGGTATGATAATTAATAGGAAAGCATCCAATGAGGATTGTTTTTGAGGATAGAGAATACAGGTATATTTGTAGGCATCAGGGAAGGAGCCAGTAAGTGAGGAGAGATTGAAGAGAAAGGGTAGAAATTAAATAGTAGAGACAATCTGTTGAAGAAGATAAGAGGCAATGGGATCGAGAGTATATGTGGAGAGGTTGGCTTTGATGAGAAGAGCCACCAGAGCCATCAGAGACTGGAATAAAAGGGAATTAAAAAGAAGATTATGTCAAGGGAAGCTGAGATGAAGAGAGTTGAGAACAAGAAAAGGGAGCACATGGCAAATGGTCTTGATTTGATTTTATTGGCAAAGTATGAGATTAGATATATAGATAAAAGGATGAGGGAGAATATGTTGTGGGAGATTATGTATGTATGTATGTATGCATGTATGTATATACATAAATAGCTTGAGGAGAGAAGAGGTTTGCCTTGCTGCAGTGAGAGCCCAGTTGAGATTAGAAAACATAAATTTATCATGGGCCCAGACAGCACTATCAAATGATTTCCTAAGCCCCATTCAGCAGCGTATGAGTTCGAGTCAAGTTATATCCCATTGTAGTATCCTGTCATTTATTTTAAGTGGAGTGGGGTGATTGATTAACCCTTCCTTATAGAAAAATAGGTTTAGAAGTAGAAAGGCATATGAAGAGATTGAATGATAAAAGATTATGATCCGATAAAGGTACTTTGAAGTTCTTGAATGTGGAAGTCAATGGTAGAAGTGATAAAATGTAGGGTAGGACCATTCCACTGTGTAGTCAAGGGAGAATAGAGGAGGAGGTCATGGAAGGTGAATAGATTGAGAAAATGGGAGATTGGGATATTTGAGGAAAATTTCCCGACAGCTATCTAAACAGAGAATCATAACCTAAACATAGAATTATAACTATCTAAATATAGAAACTGTAGCAGGTGATAATGAGTTTCCTATTATTGGAAGTCTTCAAGCAGAAACTAGGTCCTCTTATCAACTAACCAACCAATAAGGATTTTTTAAGTGCCTTCTCTGTATCAGGCATTGGTGATACAAAGACAAAAATGGAACAGTCCCTGCCCTCAAGGAGCCCATATTCTTTATTAGATGACAGTGGAACCTATTGTGTTTGTATATGTATATATGTGTGATCATGTGCATATATGTGTAGGAAGGAGGGTGATGTAAAAAAAAAACCTGGAAAGTTAGGTTGAAGCTAGGTTATAAAGGGCTTTAATATCAAATGGAATTTCATGTTTGATCCAAATGTAGAAGGGAAATTTCTAAAGCTTCTTGATCAGGAGAATGACATAGCCAGAACCATCCTTTAGGAATATCACTTTGCAGCCCTATGAAAGCTGACTACCTACCTAAGATATTACATTTATCCCTTCCACATCACAGTTTCGCTATATCACGGGTCAGCATAAGAAATTAAATGGGAATTTGGGGGGAGTCTTGCAGAAGCCGCAGGTGACATGTGAAGGCTAGCAGAAAACACAGATGGCCAAACGTTTAACCAGATTTTACAATAAGGCACTCTCTAAGCACCCCATAAAAGAAAAGGGAAAAATTCAAATTTCTCTTCCAGTATGAAGGGTGGGCCAAAAAATTTTGCGCAGATTTTCCAGATCATCGGGGTGCTGTTCCCCTAATCCCACTATGTAGAAGAGATAACTGTATAGTAAGGATTCATCCTTGGGTAGCAGATGATCTCCAAGGTCCCTTTCTACTCAGATTCTATAATACTGTCATGCCATGAATGAGATGTTCTTTGATAATTGAATTCCTTGATCTCTTAATCAACTAAGTTATAATTGTATAAATCAGCTCTTCACTAATCCAGCAGCCAAGGTTATGGATTTGTGCATTGTGAATACATGCTTAATAATCCCAAAGTAGACTAGGAGCAGTCTATCAGTACAATGCCACTTTACCTACTAGAAAAAAGTGCATGCCTTACTGATGTTGGATCAGCCGCCATCTTTGTACATGCTAATGTGACACAACAATTCCTGATAATCTGAGAGTTTCTTGAGCTGCATAAAGATAATATAATAATAATAGGCAGCATTTATATAGTGCCTTAAGATTTGCTAAGCAATTCACATGTTAAGTCATTTAATACTCACAACAAGCCTTTAAGGTCGATGCAGTTATTATCTTTATTTTACAGATGAGGGAACTGAGGCACACAGTTAAATGGTTTGTTTCAACTAGTATTTGAAGAAGGATTTGAACTCAGGTCTTCTCGACTCTAACTCTTGTGATCCAGTCACTGTGCCACCTAGTTTTATAATGTCAAGGAATCTTTTCTTATTTATTCATTATATCCTTTTATCAAATACATTTACCTTGACTGCAGGAAAAAAAATCCACATATTTTATACAGCTTTGAAAAATCATAGAATATAGATTTAGAGTAGGAATAGACTCTAGAAGTCATCCAATCTAAATCCTTCATTTTACAAATAAGGAAACAGAGGCTGAGAAAAGAAAAGTAACTTGGTCAAGGTCTCACAGATCATAAGGAGCTTAGCTGGTGTCTGAAGCCAGGTCCTTTGACTCCAAATCCAGCAGTCTTTCTGTTTTACCAGTGATGAAAAGCTCTTTAAGAACTATGATCCATAGTTGAAAACCTCTGCACTAACCAAATTATGATTCAATCCTAGGTTTAAGCTGAATTGTGATGATTATAGCATACACTGTGGAGTTATGGTTGAGAGGGCAGTTTAATTAGAAGCCCCTATCTTCAGGCACTTAGAACTCCACCTCCCTCTCGTCCCTCCTCTCCAAAATTCTTTGGGATGAAATTTCTAATTCTTTCCCGCAGCCTAAAGGTAAATTTCATTTTAGAAAGTAGAGTGAGATTCCATTTAGACTATTTTTAAAACTCTAGGAAAAGGGCAGAAAGGGGAACTTCACCACTTAAGAAATTACTTGGGACACTATTTTTTTTTTTTTTTGCTAAATGCCAACCGCTTCCTTTGAAAACTTTGAGCTTGCCCTTTTCAGATGCCTTTCGCATAATTGAAGAAATTTGGTTGAGATGTAATGAAGTTACTAGCTGACTATACATTATAGATATGTACATACATTTCCTTTCCTTGTAAAGATGCATGGAGAAGAGCTGTGTGTTCAATCATCGAGAAAAGCCAGCACAAATGAATTGACCCAAGAATAGCTATAGGTGTTAGCTATGGCTGCATTAGTGTTAGATTCATACCTTGATTTGTCAGCAAATCACCGAACATTAGAGCTGGAGGAGACCTTACAATTTATCTAGTTCAACACCCTCATTTTAAATTTGAAAAATTTTAGGACCAAAAAGATGAAGTGACTCATCCAAAGTCTCACGGTTGGTGGCATAGCCAGGACTAGATATCAGACTTCCTGATTCCTAATCTACTCCTCCTGCCCCTGTACTATATACATTCACTTCTTCAGCAAACATCTGCAAATGCCTACTATGTGTAGGTCTTGGAATGAAAAGATGAAAAATTACTTGTTTTAAGAATGACTTTGTGTTAAGTCATTTTGACTGTTTCAAATACCAAAATTAACTATGAAGGGCATACAAAGAAAGACTCTATCTGTATCCAGAGAACTGATAAATACAAGAATGTATAGAATGGTTTTACATATGTATGTATTTGTATCTAATGGTAGCCATCTCTAGGGCTGCGGTGGGGAGGGGGAAAAAGAAATTTACATGATAAATTTATTATATATTTAAAAGGAATAGCAAGTTGTACATGACAGATATGCAGTTTCATGTGCAACCATCTTTTTATTATATTGTGTTATTGAAATGCTTGTTTTATTCCATAAATTAATAAAGGCTTTAAAAAAAGAAAAGAAAAATGACATAGTTTTTGCCCTCAAAGAGTTTACAATTTATTAAAGAAGATACAATACCTAAGTGTCATACAGGGTGAGATATGATTAAGGGCAAAAGCGAGATCTAAAAGTACTGAAGGATAATTTGAGGAGAGTGGTAAGGGAAGACTTTACAGAGTAGGTGGTGTCTGAGCTCCTCTTTGAAGAAAGAGCAAGATTTCAACAGTGATGAAGAACAGGTGTGTTCCAGACACCAGGCAGGGGAAGGGGGGAGAATGGGAGGAGGAAGAACTGGCCTGTAGAAACTCAAGAAGATAGGCGACAACAGGATAAGATAGGGGAATAGTTAATAGTCAAAGGCAGGATCTGAACCAAGGCCTTCCTTACTCTAAGGCTTGCCTTTCAGTAGGACATTAATCTTTGTGAAATCAGTGTCAGCGTATTGATTAGATTAGTAGTCACACTCCCACAGGTTGAAAAGTGAGCAATGTAAAGGAGAGGAGACAGCAAGTGTAGAATGTGCTTTCTAGAAGTTTAGCAATAAACGGAGAGCTATAGCATAATTACTTGGAGGAATGACAGGGTCAAGAGAAGAATCCTTAGGTATTAAGGCAGGAACCAATAGAAAGGGGAAGATTGAAAATGAGATAGAGAATGTACATTTTGACAATGTCCCAGGGTTACTGCCACATAGTTGTTGTTTAATAAAGTTACTCTAGGGAAGAATGTTTTAAATGCAAATGCAATAAAATTTACATTGGTTTATTCCAAATTATACTATCACACTGTTGTTGTTTATCCTTCCTTCTCGAAGAGGACCAATGACATAAGGAAGAGGATGTCTTGACCTGCTAGTGAATTGGATTTAAGTGAGGCAGAGCTGTGCAGAGTCATCAGCCTCACTCTGTTCTCCAGGGTCACTGGAGTCCAGTGGCAAGACATCAGTCAGGATGACTGGTGGTGGACCAGGATACAGTGGGAGACCTTGGTCTTTTTTCACTATCACGCTAAGACAGTGTGGAAACATTGTGTATTCCCACAACAGCATACAACACTGCATAATACAATAATCTCATAATCTAAAACATAAGCATTGTGATCCTACCATATCTTCAGCAGTGCGTTAGGAACTATGCAATGCTTCCATGGATCTCACTGACTCAGGCAGATTGTAACCCATCCACACCCTCTCATTTTAAGTGGCTTTTCTATAAAAGAACTCTAGGGAGATATGGACAAAATAGAACACAGGTCTCTGTTCTGTTTACCTTTCAAACTAAATAAGGAGACAAAACTGATGCACATGGAAAAAGTCAACAGTTAAAAAATAATATGAGAGAGCTGAGCGTTACTTGGTGTGAGATTAAATGTGGGAAGAAACAAAGGAGAATGACAGTCATGGCAGCACCAGGAATGGAGTATCTGTCTTGGGTCTCTTCTATACAGTGTCATCTTCAAGTCAATTCAATCCATTAACAATGTGTGTATCTATGTGTAGACACACACACATATATTTTTTCAATTAAAAATTATTTTTCTCTTTCTCCTACTTTCTTTCATTCTTTAAAAAAGAAAGAAGAAAGGAAAACCTTTGTTAGGAATGTGCATAGTCAAGCAAAAACAAATTCTTGAATTGGCCAAAAAAAAAATGTCCCATTCTGCATTTTGAGTCCATCACATCTGTGAGGAGGTGGGTAGCATGCTCCATCATCGGTACTCTGGAGTCATGACTGACCATTGCAAATTCAGTCCAATTAGCAAATATCTACTAAATACCTTTAAGCAGCTCTATTGAGCATTTATTTCTACAAGGTACTGGGGTATAGAGACATGTTCACAGAAGTTTGTCTGACTCAGGATTTGTAACATGGTTTCTCCAAGAATCTGGAGGTTGCCTAGTCCAACTCATATCTGAACAACAATCACCTCCCTACTATACTGCCAGAGGTTAGTCATGCCTCCTTTGCTTGAAGGCCTCTAAGGAGAGGAGAATGTTTCCTCTCAAGGTAGTTTATTTCACTTTGGGATAGTTCTCACTGTTAGGGAGTTTTCCCTTCACACTGAGCCAAAATTTTCTTCTTTGCAACTTCCATCTGTTACTTTGAATTTGTTTCCTCCTCTATGAAAACAGGGAGGATAGTGTTTAGACTACCTGTATTTAATCCACTCCAATCCAATAAACATTTATTAAACACCTGCTATATAGGCACTGTGTTAAGTAAGAACTGGGGATACAATTAATAAAAAGAGAGTCCCTACCCTCAAGAAGCTTACACTCTAGTGGGGGTAGACAACACACGAAAGGGGGCAGCGAACCAGGGAGTATTTTATTCCCAGGACTTAAAACCAGAAAGAGCAATAGATGCAAAGTAAAAGGAACTCAAAGAGCTTACCTTCTGCTCTGTATAAAGGAAGGCATTGGGAGGAGTTTGGTACTCCACCCTCCAGTCATAGGGGAGAGGGAGCTGAGGAAGGTGGTGTTAATCAAGGCTTGAGGCAGCAGCTTGGTGATGAGGTCAGAGTCGATAAGTTTAACCTGGAAGGAATGTCTTGTTCAGAGGAGTTGAAATCTGGCATAGAAGGAGAGGCAGTTTGTTGTCAGGAAACTTTAAGGATGTACTTTGTTAACTTTAACATGTTTGCTACTGTGATGGGATCCTGGGTTATCTTAAGCCATATCCACAATTTCTGCTGGATCTTTCCATTGTATCTAGTACAGCATGGTGTATGCTAAGTGTACTTAACAAATGTTGTTGATTGATAAAATTATTGTTGTTTAGTTGTATCTGAATCTTCATGACCCCATTTGGGGATTTCTTGGCAAAGGTACTGGAGTGGTTTGCCATTTCCTTCTCCAGCTCATTTTACAGATGAGGAAACTAAGGCAAACAGAATTAAGTGACTTGCCCAGGGTCGCACGACTAGATTTGAACTCACGTCTTCCTGACTCCAGGCCCAGAAGATACTGGACAGTTAATGAGTCAAGGTTGAGTTAATTTCAAACACAATTGGCTATTATGTTTTATTATGATGAATAGCCAGACTAAAGTATGTGAGTTTTTCATGATGATGATGGAGATGAAAGGTTAGCGGATAGAGTATTAGGCTTGGAGTCAGGAATTCCTGGGTCCAGATCCTGCCTCTGAAATTTTCTAGCTCTGTGACACTGAGTAAGTTCTTTAACCCTTACATGCCTCAGTCAGCTCCCTAGAATTCTATCTAATAAATAGTGAAGAGCCATGCCTTTGTGAGCTCCCTAGGATTTGCCTACTCAATTATAAAGGGATGGGTTATGGCAGAGGGATTTCAAAGGAAATAGAGCTGGGAGGGACCTCAGAGGTCATCTTCTCCAAACCTCTCATTTTACCATTTAGGAAATCAAGATTCAGGTAGATTAAGTGACTTGCCCAAGGTTACATGGCAGTCAACATCGGAGGTATGATTTGAACACAATTCCTATGCCACCACCATGGAATTCCCCATGGTAACACGTGCATGCTCGACTTAAGGAGGTAGGCATTTAGGTCATTTCGTTGCAGAATATCTAAATGGTTTTCTGGCTCCTTCCATCCAGCTGAATGAAATACAGCTCTTACCTTCTTGTCATTCTACTGTAATGTACATGTAGGTTGTGGGTTGGGGGGTCCTTTATATGCCATATGTTTTATCTTGGTCGAATATCCCAGAAACAAAAACGTCAAAACCTTGCCCCAAGGTTCTAACAAGATGTTGTTAGGGCATGAGGTATCAATTAGAACTTGAGAAGGCAAGTAGTGTAATAGAAAGAACTCTGGCCTTGGAGCTAGAGGACCCAGATTCAAATCCTACATCTTTTGCTTCCTACTTGTGAGACCTTGGGTTAGTGACTTAATATCTCTGGGTCTCCGTTTCTTCAATTATAAAACAAGGGGATTGCATTGGACGGTCTCTCAGGCCTCTTCTAACTCTTAATCTGTGATCAATGGCCCACAAAATGTGGGATTTGACCTAGATGATTTCTTTTTTTGGTGGGGGAGGGGAAGGGGGAAGGCAAGGCAATTGGGGTTAGGTGACTTGCCCAGGGTCACACAGCTAGTAAATGTCGAATGTCTGAGGCCAAATTTGAACCGTTCCTCCTGACTCCAGGGTCGGTGCTCTATTCACTGCGCCACCTAGCTGCCCCCTAGATGATTTCTAAGGTCCCTTCCAGCCCTAAATCATGATCCTGTGAGGGCTACACAGTGGTCAAGGAAGGCTTCACAGAGGAGGTGGAGGAGGTTAAGCCTTGAAGGAAGGGCAAGATTTGAATAGTTAGAGAGGAAAAGGAAAGAGGTAGCAGGCACTGGGAATCAAGTGGTCAAATTTGCAAAAACAGGAATGAGCATCACATATTTATGAAATATTGAGGAGAATGGCACTGTTGGAGTAGAGGCACTACGGTGTGGGAAATAAGATTTAAAAATGAGATGGAGCCAGGTAACTATCTTGAACCAGCAAAGAGCTTTAGACTTGATGCAAAGGGAAAAGAGGATTAACTGAAAGCTTTTGAGTATGGTAGTCACTTAAGGAAAGCGGGGTCTAGGAAAATTAATCTGGCAGCCACTAGCAGGGTGAATTGAAGCAGGACAACATATAGTCAGGAAGATTTTATCAGTATTCTAGGTATGAAGTGATGAAGGCAAGGACTAGAGTGCAAATGTTAGAAAAAAGAGAGGAAGAGGAAGAGTTGCTTCAAGTAAAAAATCAACAGGAAATAATGACTTTGGATGTGGTTTAAGAATTAGAGGAATAAGTCAAAGATTACTGTAGGGTTTTAAATGTGGGTGGAAGAAAGAATGGTTTTGCCACTGGCAGACCTAGAGAACCTAGGAGGGTGAGGTTCTAAGGTACCTTAGACAATGATGAGAGTGCAAGGCACTTCTGTGAGGAGTAGTAAATATTTGGCAGATGAATGAAAGTAAATGGACTGGTTTACGGTGGGGTGGGGAAAGGAGATTTCCTCATTCCTTTCTGATCCTATGAGAGCTGAACTCAGCAAAGGCTATATACCATACCAAGGAACCCCACCTGAATATTTTCAACATTTTCTACATTTATGAAGTATGTTTGTTGGAATGTGTGATAATTCAGCTAAGATTTGGCTCTCCCTCCCACCCCATTGTCTGTCTGTCTGTCTGTCTCTCTCTCTCTCTCTCTCTCTCTCTCTCTCTTTCTCTCCTTCTCTCTCTCCCTTCCTCTCCCTCTCCTTTTCCCTCTCCCTCTCCCTTTACCTCTCTCAAAAATTCCTTGTTAACCAGTTGAGTTCCAAAAGTTGAAGATAGTTAATACTTTGGTTTCCAGTGAAGCTCTGGTCTGCCCCCTTGTGCATTTACATATTAGTGCATGTACCCTGGGCAGAAAGGGTAAAAAGAAAATGCCAGTCTGCCCCACCTCCCCATACCTACCCTCCCCCTTTCTCCCTAGGGCTGAGATTATACAGCCAAGTTATGGGCAACTCGGAGTTTTCCTTTGTGAATAGGACTTTTTAAATTTAGCTTCATAAAAACGAATGGTATCTTTCCTCACATGTGGAAGTGGTACAATAGATAAATATGTGTAACGTATTTGCAAAACATGCCATATGTTTGTATATGCAAATACACATATACATGTGCATACACAATACATATACATGCATCTGGATAGTACAGTGAATGAGAGCACAGGACCTAGAGTCAGGAAGACCTGAGTTCAAGTCCAACCCCAGCTACTTATTAGCTGTGTGACCTTAGGCAAGTCATTTAACTGCTATCTTCAGTTTTCTTATCTGTAAAATGGGAATAATAATAGCACCTACCTCACAGGATTGTTGTAAGATTAAATGAGATAATATTTATAATGTTCTTTGCACACCTTCTCTCTCTCTCTCTCTCTCTCTCTCTCTCTCTCTCTCTCTCTCTCCCCCCCCCCGTCTCTCTCTCTCTTCCTCTCTCTCTCTCTCTCTCTCTCTTCCTCTCTCCTTCCCTCCCTCTCTCTCTCTTCCTCCTTCCCTCCCTCTCTCTCTCTCTCTCTCCATCTCTCTCTCTCTCTCTCTCTCTCTCTCTCTCTCTCTCTCTCTCTCTCCTCTCCCTCCCTCTCTCTCTCTCCTCTCCCTCTCTCTCTCTCTCTCCTCTCCCTCTCTCTCTCTCTCCTCTCCCTCTCTCTCTCCCTCTCACACTCTCTCTCTCTCTCTCTCTCTCTCTCTCTCTCTCTCCCTCTCTCTCTCTCTCCCCCTCTCTCCAGACATACATGAGAATAGTCTTTTGTAGGATGCTAGAATTTTAAACCACTTCAAGCTATCTAATCTAAATTCTGCAGATGAAATTGAGGGAATTAAATGTCCTTACTTAAAAAAAAAAGACAGTTTGAATTCATTTCAAATTTCAACCTCTCCTCTCTCTAAGAATGGAAGTGAGATTCCCAAAACACAGACCTCACTATTTAACACTTCTGCTCAGTAAACTCCAGTGGCTTCCTGTCACCTCTAAGAGCAAAAACAAACTTCTCTGTAATCTAGCCAGCTAAAGGAAGCTAGGTGTCATAGTGGCTAGAAAGCCGGGCCTGGAATCAGGAAGACGTGAGTTCAAATCCAGCCTCAGATACTTACTTAGCTGTGTGACCATGGACAAGTTGTTTAACTTGGGTTTGCTTCAGTTTCTTCATCTCTAAAATGGGGGTAATGATAGCACCTACTTCACGGGGTTCTTGTGAGGATCAAATGAAATAATTATTTGTAAAGTGCTTAGTACAGGGCCTGGCATAATAGCAGCTATGTAGATGCTTATTCCCTTCCCCATTATACCCTCCCCCAAACACTACCCCCCCACCATGCCACTACCATGATTCCCCATTATGCCCTCCCCCAAACACCCCCCCACCACGCCCCTACCGTGATCATTCAGCCTTTGCTTGAAGATACCCAATGGAAGACACCCAATGAAAGCCGCCCGAGGCGGCTGATTCCACTTTGGAAGGAAGCTCATTTTTAGAAGTTTCCTCTTACTCAAGCTTCAATTTATCCCTTTGATATTTTTGCCTACCACTTCTAGTTCTGCCAGTGGAACCAAAGAAAATGTGTCTAATCTTTCAGACCCAGATGGTCTTTCAGGTACTTGAAGAGAGGGTATCCCGTCTAAACCCCTGCACCACCACCGCCCCCCAATCCAGCCCTGAGTGTTTTCTTTTCCAGGTTAAACATCCCCAAGTTCTTTACCCCATCCTCATATGGCATGAGCTGGAAGAAAGACCTTCACAATTGTGGCTACTTTCCTCTGGACACACTCAAGCAAATCAATGCCCTTTATAAACGGTGGTACCCAGAACTGAACATGAAATTCCATGTGGTCTGACCAGGGCAGAGTACAGCACTACCATCACCTCCTTATTCCTAGACACAAAATATTTCAAGCTAACATGAGGAAAGAGTCTGAAATGACCATTCTCCTCTCTGCCCCACCTCCAGCTACATGTTCAGCCCATTATTTACTAAAAAGGTAATCTAGCTGGCTAATACTGAAGGAAGCCCTGTATAGTTCCCCCCACTTCATTGCCATCTCATATTTTAAAAAATTATTTGAAAATAATTCTTAAAATTTACTGATCTTTTTGTCTTCATATCACCTTCACTTCCAAGTATATCTCTCCCCCTACCTTAACCCAAGGAGCCATCTGTTGAAATATAAACAAACAAAAAGAAAATAAAGAGAGGTGAGAAAACAGTTCAGCAAGACCAATCAATACTGTGGGACAATGTATGCCATATTTGTACCCATGACTGCCCACCTACGTCAAGAAGAGAGATACATTTTCTTAACTCTTCTCTAGGTCCAAAATGGGTTATTATAAATACATAGAAGTAGTATTTGATTCAGTTTTTCATTCTGTTTACAATGTTATAGTCAGGTAGATGGATGGGCAGATGATAGATAAATAGATAAATAGGTAGATAATGACTACGACATATATTGTACTACAACATATATTATTGTTTATAACTGTATATGTAACTAGCACTATATAATATACATACTATCTACTTTATACGTATTAATAAGTATACAAACATAGAGATTATTTTCCAGGTACCACTGAGTTCACTATGCATCGGCTCATAAAAGTCTTCCCATGCTTCTCTGAATTTTTCATATTCGTCAGTTCTTGTAACACAGTAATATTCCATTTTATCCATATACCCCAATTTGTTTAGCCATTCCCCAATTGATAGATACCTACTTTGATTCCAAAAATGCTGCTTTTATATTTATTATTAATATTGTAACATTTTGCTATTTTTGGCCTCCTGATGGTATACGTGTATGAGCATTTTAGTCACTTTTTTGCATAATTCCATACAATACAATAATTCCATACAACTTTCTAGAATGGTTAGACTACTTCACGGTTTGACCAATAGAATGCCCATACTCTTCCACAATCCTTTCAACATTACCTGTTCTCATTTTTTTTGTCATCTTTGCCAATTTTCTGGTTGTGAGGTAAAACCTCAGAGTTGTTTTAATTTTTATTTCTCTTATTAGAGACTTGGAGCTTTCTTTCATATGGTTGCTCATAATTTGCCCTTCCTCTTTGAAAACTGTTCATATTCTTTGATTACTTATCCATTGGGGAATAGTTCTTAGTCTTATAGAACTATCTTTCTTAATGTAGTCTAAGATTATTTTAGCTTTAGGAGTTAGATGGCATTCTATAAACTTGCTGAGCTTGCAGTCCCAAGATCTTTTTGAAATTACTATTGTGTGACTATGCCTTCTCCATCTTATCCTTGTGGGTCTGATTTTTTGAATCCAAGTCTAAGATTTTATATTTACCCCTATTAAATTTCTTCTTAATTCAATTCAACCCAGTTTTCTAGTCTGCCAAGATGTGGGGTCATCCTGCATTTGTCATCTAGCTTATTAGCTAACCCTCCTAGCTTTGTATCATCTGCCAATTTAATAACCATCCCATCTGTTTCTTTATCCAAGTAATTCACAAAAATATTAAACAGCACTGGGCCAACCAGAGATGGCTGCAGGACTCTACTGAAGACCTCTTTCTAAGTTGACATCAAACAATTAGTGACTGACTACTTTTCAAGTCTGGCCATCCAACTAACTTTGAAGCTACCTAAATGTAGTATTGTCTAGTCCACATCTTTCTATCTTTTCTGCAGGAATAAAGTGAGATACATTATCATAATCTAGCTATATTTGCAACGATCCCTTGATCTGCAAGTTTACTAACCATATCAAAAATAGAAATGAAGTATCGTGGCATGTCCTATTCTTGCTGAAGTCATTCTGGCCCTTTGTGATCTTTTCTGATTGTTCATTAACCATCTCTCTAATAATACATTCTAGAATTTTGCCAGGAAGAAAGTATGTTTAATTATCTGTTCTCCAGGGTCACTATTATTCATTGCATGTAATATGGATTCAGCTGTCCTTCAGTGTTAGTTTCATTTGCATCATTATGGTCATTGTGTATTTTGTTCTGCTGGTTCTATTTACTTCGCTCTGCATGAGCTCATGCGAGTCTTCCCATGTTTCTCTGAATTCCCCATATTCTTAATTCCTTATTGCCCAATAATATTCCATTCAGAGAAAATGCAGTACAGTAGAAAGAATGCTTAACATGGAGTCATCGAATCTGAGTTCAGTTCCCAGCCCTGCCACGTACTACCTGTATGACCTTGAGTAAATCACTTAATCTCTTTCAGTCTTAGTTTCCTCATCTATGAAAGGAGGGGGTTGGACTAGATGGCATCTGAGATCTTTTCCAACCTTAGATCTTTAATCCTATGATCATACAGGCTACAATTTGTTCAGCCGCTCTCCAATCAATGTGGCACCCACTTAGGTTCCAGGTTTTTTGCTACCACAAAAAGTATTAGTCAATTTATCTCATGATAGCACCTTTCTGAGATAAATATGTTAGCAGAAGCTTTGTTAGCTTCCTAATGAGGATTCCTTTACTCCCTCCTAGGTTACAGGTATTTTCATTTTCGTGCTTTATCGTTGACCAATGCATACTAAAGTTTGTCTTTTGATAAGTCATACTTGATAAATACAGGTTCATTCCTTCATTCAGAAAAATATTTAGTAAGCACCTTTGACCAACTTGCCTTGCTTAGTACCTGAGGTGAGTCTATTGAGAAGTATTTTTGTTGGGCAGTTAGGTAATGTACTGGATAGAGTGCCAGACCCGACCGAAGTCAGGAAGACCTGACCTCAAATCTGGCCTCAGACACTCACTAGCTATGTGATCCTGGGCAAGTCACTTAACCCTCTTTGCCTCAGTTTCCTCATCTGTAAAATGAGCCAGAGAAGGAAATGGCAAACCACTCTAGTATCTTTTCCAAGAAAACCTCAAAGGGGTCCCAAAGAGTGGGATATAGTATGACTGAAAGGACTGAACAACAATAACAAGAATGTGGTTTGCTTAGTAGCTGAGATAAATCTATTGAGAAGTATTGGATAAGTTCATTTACATTTTTAATTTATAGTTAAATTGTGAAGGCAGGACCTATATGCCATGAAATAAGCAAGATGATATTATATGTGCCATTGCCTGATTTCATTGCGTTGTTTACTAAAATCATGGTATGCTGATATAAATTGCTAAATTCCAAAGTACAGCTAGATTATAGGCACTGTCGGAAAATAAAATCGAATGCTCATTTTTAAAATGGAGGGTGGGGTGGGGAAGAATGAGAGTAAGCCAAGTTTAGGTTTCTAGTTAAGAAAGCACTGATTAGAAAGAAGGGTAACTTTTAGTAAAAGACATGACTAGCCTGGAGTAAACGGGGCTTTGCCCATGGGTACCCAGAGGGCCTAGCTTCCTCCTCATGGTGACCACTTTCCTTATGTGTCCCTTACATTTCCTCTTTTGCTATTCAGTCGTTTTCAGTAGTGTTCAACTTCCCATGACCCCATTTGGGGTTTCCTTGGCAAAGATACTGGAGCGGTTTGTCATTTCTTTCTCTAACTTTTTCTAACTTATTTTACAGATGAGGCAACTGAGGCAAACAGGGTTAAGTGACTTGCCCAGGGTCACACAGCTAGTTAATGTCGGAGGCCAAATTTGAACTCAGGAAGAGGAGTCTTCCTGTCCAGACGCAGCATCCACTTTGCCACCTAGCTGCCCTACATCTCTTCTACCTGCCCATGATTCTGTATGAGACAGTTGCCTCCCCCACCCCCAGAGTCCCATTATAGTAACCTGCTCCCATGTCCAGTTTTCCATATAACTCCCACTGCAAACTGCCCCACTCCCATTGCAACTATATTCTTGATTGAATTGTCCTCTCTACCATCCATCCCACACCTTGTCCTTGCTCAACTGCTTTTGCCCCAGTTGAAAAAAATGTTTATTTATAGCTCTACTTTTTTAAAGTTTAATAGTATTTCATTTTTTTCCCCAATTACATGTCGAGAAAATTTTAGCATTCATTCTTACAAGATTTTGAGTTCCAAATTTTTCTCTCTCCTTCCCACCCCTCTTTATAGGTCTATTTATAGTGATTGAGTATATATTGACGATTCCTTCTAGTTTTAAATATAGGATCCGATCCTGAAAAGAAAACCAAAGGTAACACCTGTTTAAGTTTTGTGAAAAGAAGTAGGCAACAGAAAGTTATCCTACATATCGGTTTTCTAAATGTGAGATAATTTCACAGGGGAGAAATAGAAGTGTTAGTCACTTTCACTGTAAGTGTTTGAAGTGTTTGGTTGAAAAGCAGTAACTGAACCTGTAGCCCACCACAGTCCTCTTTGAGGCAGTTAGTCCATTAGACTTACAAGAATTATTTACACAAAAACTTTTTCCCCATATGTTTATTCCCCAGTTGTGCTATTGTGATGGCAATGTCAAAAGAACTAAAGGAAGGCTCCCAGCACTTTAGGTTTTCCCCCTTTTGAAGACTGAGGGCATGGACAAAGTTTCACAGAATAAGGAAGCATGGATGGGTTGTGACCAGGATCACTGAAAGGAGTACCCCTACGAATGAGATTGTAGAGCCATCAAAAAAAGCATCGAAATAATTTTGAAGTAAAGGAAAAGCCTCTTATTTGCTTATTCTGGCTCTTCTGACATATTTCGAAAGGTAGATTGCTACCTGGAACCTTGGTAGATCTCTTCCTAGAGCCCAGTTGGAGAAGGGCATGTTGAGAAATTCCAGATATGGTACATATTCTTCGGTACTAGTTGACAGCTGATATTGCTCAGAGCTATCATAACTAGCTCTGTGCATTATTGTAATACCTGTTCTATTGTTCAAAAATACCAGGCATATTTTTGAACAACAATTTCAAATTTGCTAAGCCTGGAGAGATGGTGACCCTTCTGGAAGCTCCAACTTGAGCCAAATGCGTTGGCCCAATCACTAGAAAGAGAGAAATTAAACAGACTCTTTCCTCTCCATGATCAGGGTCAGGCTAGACAGCCAGCAAACAGCAAGACGAGGTACTTACCATACTTTGGGTCCTTTGGCCAGAGTTTATAGGGATGATGAGCCACCCGTTTCCCCTAGGTTAGTGGGGCAGCTAGGTGGTGCAGTAGATAAAGTGCTGGACTGGGAGTCCAGATAGACCTGGGTTCAAGTCTGGCCTCAGACACTGACCAGCTATGTGCCCTTAGGAAAGTCATTGAACCTGTTTGCCTCAGTTGCTCATCTGTAAAATGGAGATAATACCGCCAGGCTCCCAGGGTTGTGAAAAACAAATGAGATAGTAATTGAAAGGATTTATTTCCTTTTTTTCCTTTTGTATTTTTTTGGAGGGGGGAGAGCAGGGCAACTGGGGTTAAGTGACTTACCCAAACATGTATCAAGTGTCTGAGGCCAGATTTGAACTCAGGTCCTCCTGACTCCAGGGCCGGTGCTCTACTCACTGTGCCACCCAGCTGCCCCATAATTGAAAGTATTTAGCACAGTACCTGTCACAGTAAATACTCTACAAATGTTAGCTATTATTATTAAATTCCAAAGAATAGATTTTAATGTCGAAAACCTTATTAGATACAGATTCCTATTCCTTTTGAAATTGCCTACATATTTCGCCGCTCTGCTTTTTCTTCTTCCTTTTTTATTCTTTATTATAAGGGATAGATCAATGGGAAGGGAAAGTAGAAGGAAAAAATTAATAAAATAAAATAAATCAGAAATAAAAGAGGTTAAAAAAAAACAAAGAAAAAGAAAATGTTTCCTTAGCTGGCAATGATGAGTGCTGTACTTACTAATCCCAAAACAGTCATTGTAGGGGGGAAGGGAATAAGTATTTATATAATACCTATTATATGCCAGGCACTGTGCTAAGTACTTTGCTCTCATTTGTTCCTGACATTAACCCTGCGAGGGACATACTGTTGTTATTTCTGTTTTACAATTGAGGAAACTGAGGCAAAAAGAAGTTAAGTGACTTCCCCAGGGTTATACAGATGGTAAGTGTCTGGGGCAAACTCAGATCTTCCTGATTCCAGGCCCCGCGTTCTGTCCATGGCACCACCTAGCTGCCTCATGAGACAGGAGCTGGAGGAAGGATGTTTTCTAGAGATAGTAGAAGAAAGATACTTAGGTTTGCAGTCCACCAGAGTGGGTAGCCCTCTGACTATAGATCTAGGTATCTTTCTTCTGCTGTGTCTAGAAAGCATCCTTCCTCCCGCTCCCATATCACTCACCCATATGAACATCATTTCAATCAAGCCATCAATGGAGAAGCAGTTGCTGAGCGTCTCCAATGTACCGGGCACTTTGTTCTGTGCCCTGGAAATATAAAAACAGAAATGAAACAGTCCCTGACCTCAAGGAGCTTACTCCTATTGAGGGAAACAATATGTACACATATAAATACATAGTTTGTATATAATATTGTCAACCCCTGGGAATCTCTGGACCCCTACCCTGTTCTAACAGTTTCTAACCACCCCTGTTCCAGAAACAATCACAAGGACACTTCTGCAATACTGCCTTTCTGTGGTTCGGATGGTCTATGTATCCCAAGTATTTGTCCTCCTTCTGTTTCCCACAACCATACCCTATAAGAATCCTCTTTTTCCCCTTTCCTCCCCTAACAGCCCTGTCTGGAAAAGGCAGCATGTTGTCCCGGATCGCAATTCCTTGGCCATGAATAAATGCCTCTCTTTATTAACTGATCACCTAATTGGTTTGAGTTTTTCCAGGTCTGACAATTTGTGCATATTAATACACACACACACACACACACACACACACACACACACACACACACCAAACAGAAGGTGATTTGGGGAGGGTGCGGCACTAGCAGCTCGGACCATCAGGAGAGGCTCCACTGAACTGAACTTGGAAGGAAATAGGAGATTCTAAGAGTAGGACATGAGGAGAGAGTTCATTCCAGGTTCAGGGGACAGTCTGTGCAGATTCACAGAGAAGGAAATTGGAATGTTGGATTAAGAAATAGAACGAAGACTACTTTGGCTGAACCAATGAATGTATGAAGGAGAGTAATGTGTAAGACGTAATTATATATCATCATTTCAATCTAAATCCTCTGAGTGACATTTCAGCTTGTTACGATCCAACAAAATCCTCATCTGTCTTTTCGTTGCTTGTTTTTTCATGTAGGTCAGAGTGGAAAATATTTCCCTTGCTATTTCCATACTCGAGTGGGCAGAATGTCCAGACTTCTGCTATACCAGTCATGCTGTTTAGTTCTGCTCACTTGGCTGGTGTGTATATTTAATTGTACACATATACCTAGAGGCTTCCTCAAGAAAAAAAAAAAGCTAGCTATGACCTTAAACATTTATTCTTAAAAATTAGTACTGTCTAATGTGTTTATTATTTTAAGAGGACAATTTACTTAAGTAAATTGGGTATAAAATAAGTAAAGTGGGTATAAAAGTTCTCTTTTGGTTTGGGCAAGTAGGTGGCACAGTGGATAAAGTACTGGGCTGGGAGTCAGGAAGAATTGAGTTCAAATCCAGCCTCTGATACTTACCAGCTGTGTGACCCTGGACAAGTCACTAGTCTGCTGTTTGCCTCAGTTTTCCCATCTGTAAAATGGGGATAATAAGAGCGCCTACTTTACAGGGTTGTTATGAGGATCAAATGAGATAAGAATTGTAAAGCCCTTAGCACAGTGCCTGGCACATAGTAGGTGCTATAGAAATGTCTTATATTCATAGTTTCTCTCAGACTGTTGGTTCCTTTCTAAATGGTCTTCACATAAATTAATATGGCTGCCCAGCTGAACAAAAGCTACCATTCATAATGTTTCATGGTTGTGCCAAGTACTTTCACATACTCATTTAAATCTTGTAATAATGCTGTGAAGGAGCTAGTGCAAGAATTTGCGTCTCCATTTTGTAGATGAGGAAACTGAGTCTCAGAGTTCAAATGACATACTCCTAGTTGACCCTGTTAGTAAATGTGGGAGTCAGGACTTGAACCCAGGTCTTCCTAGTTCTAAGTCCGGAGCTCTTTTTACTATACATTCTTGTTGGGGGGCCAGGATCCTTTCCACCGTTGAAAACTGCATTATACTTTGCGCCATAGTTATGTGGGTTGTGACGCATCCATTTATAGTAGCCCAAGTGTGTACAAATTGCATTTGTTTATCTCTCCTATCTGGCTCCACCTTAGATTATCAACACCTGATGGGCTTGGATCATGTCGGCTTATTGTACATTCTTACTTATCTCTGTCTTTCATCTCCCATCTCCCTTCCAAATGTTCCTTACACACAATTGAAATTCAGCAAATGTTGTTTGGCAATGATGTCACTCAATGTCAGGTTTCAACTTTGAGGGAGGGAAAGTTCTTTTTTTTTTTTAATTGAGTAATACCTATCACAAATCAGAGAATATTTTTGAGAGGCCATAGTTTGTTTCTTTAACTCTTTCTTTAGTCAGACTGAACTTGTTTTTCTGTGTAGGAAGTACATATGTTTATAGTTGCCTTCTCTTTACCTAGCAGGGATAGCATCAAGATAAATGAAATTATACAAGACACCTGGAATTTTATTTTTAAGGTGATAAATATAGACATGGGACAGAGCAGAGTCAACAAATTTGGACAAAACAAGGAGCTATGGGCCACACCCACATCCAGACTTTAAATTAGAAGACTGTGGGTAAATACTCATGGCATGGAAAAAAAAAATTTTCCCCTCTAATCCCCTTGATCAGGGCATATGGAACTAGAAGTGGGTAGACTGAGAACAATCTGAATGGCCAAAGAGTAGTTATTACTTATTTTAAAACATAAAATCCTAGAGTGACTTATCATTAACATAATTCACAATGTCTCTCAGCCTCTCAGTCTCCTCTTCTCTAAAATGGGGAGAGTCATAGCACTGACATCCCAGGATTATCGTGGGGATCAGATGAGAATATATTGTTAAGAGCTTTGCAAACCTTGAAAGCTCTATGGCAATGCTAGCTTGTTAAGTTAATATAAAACTTGTCAGTTTTCATAGAGAGATTCTGGTTAAAGGTTCAGTTGGAATAAGTGACCTCTGAGTTTCCTTCCAAAGTTCTCTTCTGAGGTTCTCTGATTCAGTGATATTGAACAAGCATATATTTATTTTTTAATTAACTAATTAATTTTTTAGTTTTCAACATTCACTTTCATAAGATTTGAGTTCTAAATTTTCTCCCCCTTCCTCTTTTCCCTCCTCCCCAAGACAGCATGCAATCTGATTTAGGCTATACATGCACAATCATATTAAATATATTTCTATATTAGTCATGTTGTAAAGAATCAGAACCAAGGGGAAACACCACGAGAAAGAAAAAAAAGAGAGAAAAAAGTATGACAAGCATATATTTATTAAGTATCTATGGGCACAGTAACCAAACTATGCAAAAACATCAGTCATGGTTCCTACCCTCAATATAAACCCCGCCCCCCAAAAATAATTCATTCTTTGACTGGAAAAAATAATCCTCGATGATATTCACTTAGCCCTTTAAAGTTTGCAGAGCACTTTATATATAACTTCTTCTATGATAGATACATCAGAGAACTGCAAAGCAAGGATTCTGAGAAGTCCGAGGGGTCACATCCCTTCCTTACAGGTAACCAACTAAACCACTAAGAGGTTAAGTCACTTATCCAGGGATGTTCTTTGAGACACTAGAAGCAGTAGCACATTTGCTGTATTGAAAAAAAAATATCTAAATTCAAGACATCTTTGAAAATATGCCACATTACCATTTTAGAAGCAGTCACTTCACATGCACATCAGTTCTCTGTTTAATGTTTTATTGCCATTGTTTTGGGGCCTTTGAAATTTAAATGAAATATCTAAACAGGAAGGCAATTGATTTTATCCTTATAAAGTCATGTTAATTCTGATGGTAGATGCTGTGGAAAGTATTCCTACGTATTAAAAATCCAGAAGGACTGGAGCCCAGTCCCTGTTCTCCATTTTGGAGCTCAGAGGCAAGCTTCCAATCCCATCCTAATGTAAGTAATTAAAACCATCTTAAAGGGAAAGCGGGAACAAAAAGCCCAACCAGTTAATGTTTCAAATGGCAAATTCTGACCAGAATTTTAAAGGGCGAGGAAATTTACACATTGACCTTTTGTCCCGCACTACCTCTAGACCTGGTGGTACATCACCTGGTAATATAGCCCCATTAACCTCCTGAGGGCTGAACTCTGTGCATAATCAGAGGCCATGCCGCCTGAACATCATTCATTTAATTTGCACAGCATGGAGATATACCATCCTCGAGATGCGGGAGCTGATTTTATTTTTAAATCACTGCACATTGGAGAATTAGGCCATGATGCAGCAGTGCCAGGAACTTCAGATGTTTAATTTTGTTTTAATACTGTCTTACATATTTAATGCTTGGAGACTTTTATTAGAGTGCATCATCCCCAATGCAGTGGCTGTTACAGTGGGGTATTTAACTCTATTGTAGAGGCCCTGGTAGTACAATTAGCTGTCACTTTAAAAATTAATCTTTAGCAACCCAGACAGGGCTAGTGAATTGAATATGGGACTGACAGCCAAGAACTCCCCAATGAGGATCCCAGGTCTAACATTCCTTCCCCGGGCTCTGGACAAGCCTCTAATCCCTTTTCTCGTCCTTGACTTTCTGTAAAACAAACCTTATCTGGCTACTGTTAGGAATAACTAATCGAGGTTTACAACCTAGCTTGTCAAAGAAAGGAATCAAGATGACCATTGTTATCGTCCTCCTGTTGTTGACTTTGACGTTAAAACTGTTTCCTGAGCACACAGATTTCTGATGAAATCAGATCTTGTTCACACGTGGTAGACGTCTTGGAAATTTCTTTCTTTTAAAAATAAATGCAATGTATTGAATTCAATACAAAATAATAAGTCAGCACTCTGACCATTAAGGTAAGGGACGCTCATTCATTGTATGTTCAAAATGATTGGCCTTTCCTTTAAATTATGAGGGAAAGAAGTACATGAGGAGGGGATGCCAAAGCAAGTATGTCTACCTGGTCTATGACTCTGCCAGACTTCTCACCAAAGAGGTTGGAGGTATCTAAGGAGCTACAATTAGGAATTTTTGTGGCCTAGGTAAGAATCACAAACCATACCTTGGAGAAGTTCATGAAACGTGCCCTCATTTGAGAGGGGTCTGGGACACCGTCCCAGAGGTAGGGAAGCAGAGACCTCAGCAGGGATCAGGGTGGGTTTATGCTGGGTGGAACAGGAAAGCAGCTTACTCCAGCTCCCATGTGGTGGCTTCCTATTTTAACCAATAAGTTGGTGCTAAACTGCTGAAGGATCACAAATGCTGTAAAGTAGCAGCAAAGCCCTTGTTTTTCTCCTTACAGCTGTGGGTATGAATGAATAAATGAACGAATGAATGAACAAATGAATACACCCTTACGTGCAAAGCACTGTACTGAGTACATTGATATGAATAGAAAACCAAAGATGGTCCCTTCTCTTGTGGAGACCACATTCTAATGGGAGAGACAGTGTGTGTGTGTGTGTGTGTGTGTGTGTGTGTGTGCACACTCGCGTGCTCGAGCATGCACTCACACATAGGAGATTTCAGCTGCAAGTCAGATGGGAAGATCCCATAGTTCTTAGAACGCCACAGCAAGCAGTGGTTGATACATCTTCTTTACCATCATTTTTCAGTGATAAGCCCACACTTTTGATGGAGAACCATTTGTCAATGCCAAGGACTTTGATGTCCAGAATTTTCTATGCTGGGTCTTCAGTGGCTGTGGCTATGGTTGGGCAGTAGTTGGAGGGAATGGTCAAGATGGCGAGGCTTGACTCACATCACACATACTCCCCCCTCTCACCCTCAGGGTGCCTTGCTGCTTAAGGTAGACTGGCTTGCCTGCCCCGTAGATAGATTGGTGCTTTGGTAGCAATGTGTAGGATAACCTGGAATGGGAAGAGATGGGGATGCTACTGCAGTAGTTCGTCCAGGTGAGACAATGAGCTCCTGAAGTAAAATGTTAGCTGTTTAAGTAAAGAGCAGGAGGTATCTCAGAGAGATGTTGTGGAGGTAGAATGGACAAGATTTGAAAAATGCTTCAATATGTGGGGAAGGTAGAATGAAGACTCAGAGGCAATGCTGAAGTTGGGAATCTGGCATTTGATAGCTGGTACAAAGGGAGATGGAGGGTTGTGGGTGAGGAACAGAAAAAAGGCCAGTTTGGCTGGCTCATGGAGGAGGGAGAGTGATGTACAAAGAGGCTGGAAAGATAGTTTGGGACCAGGTTGTGGAGTGCTTTGAGGCTAAACAGAAGCATTCATATTTTATCCTACAAGCAATAAGGATTTTACTTGGTAGGAAAGTGACAGGGTCAGATCTGCACTTCAGGAAAATCACTGGCAGCAGTGTGTAGGATGGACTGGAGTAGGGAGAGACTTGAGTTGGGAAGACTAATTAAGAAGCCACTGCAATAGCCTAGGCAAGAAGCGAGGATGGCCTAAACCAGGGTTGGGGAACCTTCGGCCTCAAGGGCACATGTGGTCTTCTAGGTCCTCAGATGCAGCCTTTTGACTAGGTCCAAGTTTTACAGAACAAATCATTTTATTAAGGGGATTTGTTCTGTGAAGTTCGGGTTCAGAGGACCCCACTTGAAGACCTAGAAGACCACATATGGCCTTGAGGACGCAGGTTCCCCACCCCTGCCCTAAACTAAGGTGAACTAAGAAGTGTCAGTGAGTCAGTGTGATGGTCAATGATTAGAGTTTTGAAGAAGGAATCTATGAATTATGGAATTCCGGATGAGGAGAAATTGAAATATAAGTAATAGATATGTTAATTGTATGGTAACTAATGTGTATATATAATACTTTAAGATTTAAGTAGGTAGTACGAGTTTTATTATCCATATTTTCCAGATAAGGAAACTGAGGCTCAGAGAGGTTAATTGACTTACCCATGATTGTACAGCTAAGAATTAGGAGAGCTGGGATTTGAACCTGTTTCCTAGCTCTAAGCCCAGCACTCCTATTATACCACTGTAAACCGAAAAGGGAAAATCAGTCAATCAAACAAACATTTTTAAAGCTCCTGCTATGTGCCAGGCACTATGCTAAGCACTAGGGATACAAAAGAGGCAAAAAAAAAAAGGCCCTGCCCTCAAGCAGCTTACAGTCTAACAGAAGAGATAACATGCAAACAAATTATATATAAAAACTGCATATGAGATAAATAGAAGATAATTAACAAAAGGAAGGCACTGGAATTAAGAGGGATTTGAAAAGCCTTCCTTTTGAAAACAGGATTTTAGTTGGGATTTAAAGGAAGCCAGGTAAAGTCAGCTGGTGGATCTGAGGAAGGAAAACATTCCAGGCATAGGGGACAGCCAGAGAAAATGCCTGGAGCCTAGAGATGCAGTGTTTGATTTATGGAATAGCCAGGAGACCAGTGTCACCAGATTGCAGGGCATATGCCAAGAGTAAGATATAAGAAGATTGGAAAGGTGGAAGACAGGTTATGAAGAGCTCTGAATGTCAAACAGAAGTTCCATGTGATCGATGTGCTAAGAATGTTCCACAGATCAGTTCCCAGAACATTAACTGGAATAATCAAGATAGCCAATGTTCTAGTCTAGTTTAGCTAGACTGTAGCATGTGTAAAAAAGAGAGGGATGGGGGAAACAAGCATTTATTAAGCACTTACTACATACCTGGCATTTTATAATTATCTCATTTGGTCCTCACAACAAGCCTAGTGCTATTATTATCCCCACCGTACAGAAAATAATACTAGGGCAGACGGAGGTTAAGTGATTTGACCAGGCTCACACAGCACATAAGTGTCTGAGGCTAGACTTGAACTCGAGTCATTCTGAGGAGAGGACTAAACTATGACTGTTAAATTAAGGAAAGTGAGAAGATAACCCTTAACTAGAACAAGTGAGAGAAAAGACTGGGAAAGAAAATGTGGAATTAAGGGAAAACTAGATTAAGAAATATAGGATCAGGGGGCAGCTAGGTGGTGCAGTGAGTAGAGCACTGGCCCTGGAGTCAGGAGGACCTTAGTTCAAATCCGGCCTCAGACACTTCACATACTTACTAGCTGTATGACCTTGGGTAAGTCACTTAACCCCAAATGCCCTGCCTTCCCCCTCAAAAAATACAGAAAAAAAAGAAATATAGAATCAATTGTTAACTTAGATTATACTTAGTCCAGCTCCCTTGTTTTCCTGATAAGGAAAGGAAGACTTGGAAAAGTAGAGGCTTGGTTAGTGTCAAGAAGAGATAAGAACTGGGGCAGCTAGGTGGTGCAGTGAACAGAGCACCAGCCCTGGAGTTATGAGGACTTGAGTTCAAATAAGATACTTACTAGCTGTGTAACCCTGGGCAAGTCACTTAACCCCAATTGATTCCACTAAAAAAAAAAAGGAAGAAAAAAAAAAGAGCGATTAGAATATCTACATCCCCAATGTTCAATCAGGTGCTTTATTCTGTTGCTACCTTTTAACTGCAATTATTTTTTATGGTGAAGTTTTTAAAAGTAACACCTACAATACCAAATAGGATATAATTGATCAGAAGTAAACTTGTTCATACAGAAGGACTAGAAAAGAACTCAGAGCATTTTAAAAGTTTAAGTTAACTTTTTGGTATATTTGTGTGCCACCACACATACAAAAATATTAATAAAAAACTGAGAATAAAGGAGATCATATATGCAGAGCTATTTTCACCTCTTTGGAGGCAAGAGGCAGTGTTAAGTATAAAATATTCTATTACCATTATCAACTGGTATTTGTTAAGGATGGTGCATGGCTTGAAGTGGTACTCATAACAAAACTGAACACAGCTCACAGCTTCTGAGAGCTGACAGCATTGATGCACAGACATATGTAGGGGGATATGTGAATATACATATAGCTAGAATGATGGAAAACATTACCATGAGAAGGCATGGGAAAAAAGACTGTAAATGAGGACTTCTGAAATAGCAACAGAACACAGAGTTTTGCAAGTAATATTCCACCTCCTTGCCAATAAACCTATGGCTGAAAAAGCTTAATGGTGCTTCCTTGTTTATAAATTTAAATATATACATATATGTATATGTGTGTATATATATATATATATATATATTTGTGTATACATATGTGCCATACATATTTGTGTACATAAATGTATGTGTATATTTTTAAATAGATTTCGACATGCATAAACACATGTGTATATATGGTTTATGTATACATATAATAAATATATGCATGTACATGTCTGCATATATTTTCTATATCATAAATATATGTACACATGTTATAAAAACAATGCTGCTACTGTGGCTGTGTAAGGCCAATAACACCAGCACCCAGGAGGGCTACTAGCATGGGTTCTTTGATCTACTTTTCTAAGGAAAGCAATTTTAAAGAGTTTACAATCTCAGTTTAATTAAACATACATATATCATTCACTTAGTTCAGGGGAAAAAGTCAGCACCCTGAACTTCAGAGAAAATAAAAACAGAAATTACAAGCTGAAATTATATAGACAGGGCAAATAAACACAAATCAGCAGACAGGGCTTATACCTATCTGACCAAGACATTACATATATAGTTACCAAAGATAGAGGCAGCAACATCTGGGTTTTCAAAGTGGGGGCAAGGGGGAGAACTCCTTAACAGCTACTCAGAATCTCCACACCAACACTCTTCCAATGAGTGTGCCCCAAACAAAATGCTAACCTCGGAGTATACATATACTTCATCAGGGTCCCAGTGCTTCACACCTCTCCAGTGTTTCACACCTCTCGTGACCGACTAGCAAGAGTGTGGGCATTCCTACAAATAAAGGCAAGACTCAATCAAAAGCACTTGATTACCTTAGTGCTGAGAAGCACTCCCAAACAAAAGACAACAAAAAGTCCCACTTTGCTTGCAATTACACATGTGTATATTTTATGTATGCAAAAATCATAGATACATCATAGAAATACATATACATGTGTGCATCTTATACACATATCATGGATATGTGTGTGTGCATATGTGTGTGTATTTTCTATATACATACATCATAGATGTGTGTATATATTTCATATTTGTTGTTCAGTCATGTCCAACTCTTCATCACCCCATGCACTATTGTACACCAGACCCCTCAGTCCTCCACTATCTCCCAAAGTCTGTGCAAGTTCATATTCATTGTATTCATGACACTATCCATCTCATCCTCTACAGTTCTCTTCTGCTTTTGCCTTCAATATTTCCCAACATCGAGGTCTTTTCCAAAGAGTCCTGTCTTCTCATTATGTGGCCAAAGTATTTAAGCTTCAGCTTAAATATTTGTCCATACAACGAATAATCTGAATTTATTTCTTTAAGTATTGACTAGTTTGATCTCTTTTCTGCAAGGGACTTTCAAAAGTCTTCTCCAGCACTACAATTCGAAAGCATCAGTTCTACAGTGCTCAGCTTTCCTTATAGTTCAACTCTCACAGCCATACATTGCTATTGGAAAAACTACAGTTTTGACTTTGTGAACTTTTGTTGGCAAGGTAATGTCTTTGCTTTTTAGTGTGCTGTCCAGATTTGCCATAGCTTTCTTTCCAAGAAACAAATGTCTTTTAATTTCATGGCTGCAGTTGCCGTCTACAGTGATCTTTGAGCTCAAGGATATAAAATCTGATACTGCTTCCTTTTCCCTCTGTTTTCCAGGAAGTGATGAGATCAGTTGCCATGATCTTAATTTTTTTAATGTTAAGCTTTGAACCAGCTTTTACATTTTCCTCTTTCACTCTTATCAAGAGGCTTCTTAATTTCTGCTATCAGAGTGGTATTATCTGCATATTGTTGATATTTCTCCTAGCAACATTAATTCCAGCTTTTGGTTCATGCAGCCGGGCATTTTGTATGATGTACTCTGCATATAGCTTAAATAACTAGGGTAACAATATATAGCCTTGTCATACTCCTTTTCCAATCCTAAAGCAATCAGTTGTTCCATGTTTAGTTCTAACCCTTCTTGACCCACATACACATTCCTGAAGAGACAAGTAAGATGATCTGTACTCTCATGTCATTGAGGGCTTGCCCCCACATTTTGCTGTGATAAACACAGTCATAGGCTTTCATGTAGTCAATGAAACAGAAGGAGATATTTTTCTGAAACTTCTTTGCTTTCTCCATAATCCAGCAAATTTTGGCAATTTGGCCTCTGGTTCCTCTGCCTCTTCAAAAACCAGCCTGCTCTTCTGGTAATTGTTGGTTCACAAATTCCTGAAGCCTGGCTTGTAGAATCTTAAGCATAACCTTGCTGGTCTGTGAAATGAGTGCAGTTGTTCAGTAATTTGAACACTCTTTGGAATTGCCCTTCTTTAGAACTGGGAAATAAACTGATCTTTTCCAATCCAGTGGCCACAGTTGAGTTTTCAGAATTTGCTGACATATTGAGTACAGCACTTTAACAGCATCATCTTTTAGGATTTGAAATAGCTCAGCTGGAATTCCATCACCTCTACTAGCCTTATCATTAGCAATGCTTCCCAAGACCCACTTGACTTGATTCTCCACAATGTCTGGCTCTAGATCAATAACTACACCATCTTGGTTATCAATAATGTTAAAATCTTCCTTGTATAGTTCTGTGTATTCTTGCCACTTTAATCTGTTCTACATCTATTAAGTCCCTACCATTTTTGTCTTTTATTATACCCATTTTTGCATGAAACATTCCCTTGATATCTTGAATTTTCTTGAAGAGATTTCTTATTGTGTTCTCTTCTATTTCTTTGCTTTGCTCATTTAAGAAAATCTTCTTATTTTTCTTGCTACTTTCTGGAATTCTGCATTCAGTTGGGTATATCTTTCCCTTTTACTTTTCTTTTTTCCTCAGCTATTTGTAAAGCCTCCTGAGACAGCCTTTTTGCTTTCTTGCTCTTCTTTTTCTTTGGGACGTTTTTTGTTGCTGCCTCCTGCACAATATTGTGAGCCTCAGTCTATAGTTCTTTAGGCACTTTATCTACCAGCGCTAATCCCTTAAATCTATTCATTAGTTCCACTTCATATTCATAAAGGATGTTATTTAGGTTACAACTATACAGTCTGCTGATTTTCCCTTCTTCTTTAATTTAAGTCTAAATTTTGCAGTAAGAAGCTCATGATCTGAGCCACACTCAGTTCCAAGTCTTATTTTAACTGACTACATGTACGTATGTGTATATGTATACATATGCAGAATTGCCTCTATTGTTCTTTCTATTTTAAAAATGTTTTTAAAGGGGTATTTGGCAGCTCCAGAGGACTGAAGCTTCTCAAAGAATGTCATTATTCCAGCACAATGAGCTGAGATTGGAGATGTACTGTGCTGATAAACATGAGCAATGAGCCTCTACTACCTACAACTAGTAGGTATGTTGGCATATGTTGGTTTGCTAGAAATATTTTCTACATCTTCAAAGGATCACTATACTTAAAAAGTTGGGAAGATTTTTTAATTTCACAAGACTCATTTATTCAGAAAATAGATCACAAGAATGGGAAGCAGGCAGGGATGGGGAGACAAGAAATAGTAGCCATAGAAGACTCCAATTATCCAGACATCTGCTGGAGCTTTCTACCCCTTCTTTCTCTCTCTGCCCAAAGTAGAACATCTAATAATTCCTTAATTTGCTTTAGGGATAATTTCATCCTTTATAAAGGGGAAGAACCCACAAAGAGCAATTCCATTCTGAATCTGATTCTCACTAACAGAAAGGAATTTGTTGCTGGTGTGGGAATGATTCACTCCCCTGGAAGAAAGTGGCTGCTCTCTCCCAGGGTTTATGATGGAGGAGAAGAGATCTGGGCAGGTCTGACAGGCCTCTTAGATGCTGAGAAAACAGATTTCAAATTGTCAGAGGAAAGAGAGTGGAGGGTCTGAGTAAGACCAGAAGAAATGGGAACAGTTCAAGAAGAAAATGCTAGCCCTTCTGGGTCATGTGACCAACAAGCTCGAGAAAGGAGGAGAAGCAAGGTCCTTTCTCCAATTCCATGACCTCTCAAACCTTCCCACCATAAGAATTATGGGCAAAAAAAAATCTCTAAAGACTCCAATAAGGAGGAAAAATGGGATTTGTCTGAAGAAACCAATGTGGATGCACAAGGAGCTCACCAACCAAGGCGAGATTTTAGGTTTTGAAAAGAAACGTATAAAAGGCAAAAGCAAGACAGAGAAGAGAAGAGTGTATGTCTATGTCTGTGTCTGTGTGTGTATATATACACACATATCTGTATAGATATCTATATATCTATCTAGATATGCCCCCTTTTAAAATATCCATATATAGATAAACAAAGATCTCTCTCTCTCTCTCTCTCTCTCTCTCTCTCTCTCTCTCTCTCTCTCTCTGTGTGTGTGTGTGTGTGTGTGTGTGTGTGTGTGTGTCTGTCTGTCTGTCTCCTGAGCTTTGGCATCCCTGATGCTACTTTTACAAGACCTTGTCAGGATCCTTTAGATAGATATTTTAAAAGGGGAATAGAGAGATATTGCTATAGATATGCATATGTGTTTAGATATACATATATACACACATCTTCTCTTCTCTGACTTTGCTTCTAAATAAATAGATAGATAGCCATATCCATCTATAGATATATACACATATGTATCTATACATATATAAATATGTATGTTTATATAAACATTTATCTGTGTCTACATGCACATATACATGTATATATAAATATAAATATGTATATCTACATAGAGAAGTGTCTGTTTATGTGTGTACCTACATATGTATATATGTAAAGATCTATATGATCTCTACCTATACATAGATGTGTGTGTATGTAAATATGTATAGGTTGCATCTACATCTATTGTTCTATCTATTGATATAAAAGATCATGACAAGGTCTTGTAAAAGTAGCACGTAGATATAGATGGGTATCTATATAGCTAGAGATATACAGATATCTATATTGCTAGATAAATATATGTAGGTAGATAGCTATAAAGCTATATATATAGATATAGATATCTGCATGCTCATATCTAGCTATATATCTAGATCTGTCTATACATAAACACATATGTGTGTACGTATATATGTATATGATCATGACAAGGTCAAGGATGCTCTAGATCATCTGTTCAGAATGAACTGGGGCTCAAGGGAAGTTAAAGACATCAAAAGACATGTTGGGATGTTTTAGCTTTCTTGGGACAAAATGGGAACTCAAAGAAGGGATGACGGAACCTTCACTTAAGATGGAGAAGAGAATGATACATGACAAAAGAAAGAAAGCAGAGCTGCTCATTTCTTATTTTGTTAGAATGGCCTCTGTGCTAGAAGTCAGAACAAAAATATCTAACGGAATTGACCTGATAGTAAGAGCGCTTGTGGTTGCCCTGTCACCTGGCCCAGAAAAACTGCATTCTTAGGTACTGACGGTAACAGCAGGTGTGATTATTGAGCCAATGTCAGAAATATTTTTAAAATTCTGAAAAAAACAGGAGAGTTATGAGAAGTTTGGAAAAAAGAAGAAAGGAAAAGGGAACAGAATCTGCAAACTACAAGTCTGTGAGCTTTCCTTTCATTCCTAGAAAGATTCTAGAATGGATCAAAAAAGATATGGCTGATGAAGATCTAGAAAGGGAAATGATGATCAGAAAGAGCCAGCACAATTCCAGGAAGAACACATTGTGCCACCCTAACCTCATTTCCTTTTTTGACAGGATTACTAAGCTAGCAGATGAAAGGAATGCTGTGGTTATAGTTTGCCTAGATTGGCAAAACTTTAGATGAAGTATCTCATACTAGTCTCACGGAGAATATGACAAGATATAGATTAGATGACAATAAAATTAGATGGATTGAGGACTGTTCGGATGGCCAGACTCAAAGAGTAAATGTTAATGGTTTAATTGTCAGTGTGGCTCCAGTGGAGGGCCACAGAGATCCCTGATTGGGCTCAAAGTGTTTTAATGTTTTTATTAATAACTTGGATAAAGTCATAGGTGGAAAGCTATCATATCTTTAGATAACACTAAGTTGGATAGCTAAAACACTGCATGACAGATTTGTATTTCTAAAGGAGCTTGACAGGTAAAAGCATTAGACTGAATCTGATAAGTAAAAATTCATTAGATTTAAATGTAAAGTCTTATGCTTGGGTACAAAAAAATCAGCTTCACCTGAACAAGAGGGGAGAGACATGGTTAGAGAGATTCAAGTGTTAGCTGCTCCTCTCTATCCTCTCCTCTTTGTTTGTATAGCTATCTACTTGTGCACCTTGATTATGTGAGATAATTTTACCTAAATTCCTCTTCCTCTCTCTTTCCATTCTTTTTTTTTTTAAAATATCCCCAAGACATAAGAGAACTGCTCCAAGGCCTTGTTTAATTGGACTTCCTCTATGTATCCTGATGATGATAAGGTTCAAAGGGACACTATATATCATCTCCCCTTACTTGAATGTAAGCAACTTGTCCTTGTTTAGACCTTTATCATGTTCATTCATATTTACCTCTTAATATTTCTTTTCACTTCTGTGAAGCTCTGTTTTTTTTTTATCAAGAATACTTGGAAGTCCTCTATTTCATTAAAAACCTGTTTTTACCCTTTAGCATTATACCGTTTTTCTGGGTAAGTTATTATTGACTGTAAGTTCATACCCTTTGCCTTCTGGAATATCATATTCCAAGTTCTCTTCTCCTTTGTAGTAGTGGTTGCTAAATCATGTATGATTCTGACTGTGGCTCCTTGGTATTTGAATTCTTTCTTTCTGGCTGTTTGCAGTATTTTTCTTTGGCCTGGAAGCTCTGGATTTTGACTATGATATTTCTAGGAGTTTTTAGTTAGGGGTTTCTTTCAGGACATAACTGGTAGAGTCTTTCTGTTTCCACTTTGCCCTCTGGTTCTAAGAGCTCTGGGCAGTTTTCTTTTGAGAGTTCTTGAAATAGGATGCCCAAGTTCTTTTTTTGTTCATGCATTTAGATAGTCTAATGATTCTTAAATTTTTTCTCCTTGGCCTGTGTTTCCAGGTCAGTTGTTTTTGTTATGAGATACCTTACATTTTCTTCTATTTTTCAACATTTTTACTTTGTTTTAATATTTTTTTGCTGGCTTGTGAAGTCATTGGCTTCTATTCAATCCGTTCTCATTCTCAGGGAATTTGTTGCCAGGGCAAAGTTAAATATCTTTAGTGCCAAGCTGTTAATTCCCTTTCCATTTCTTCCATAGTTCTCATTTCTTTTCCAATTTTCCCCTCAAGTTCTCTCAAGTTCTTTATAAAAATACTTTTAAACTTTTTTTAAAAATTAACTCTTGCTTTATCTCTTCCAGGAATTCTAATTGAATTTGTGCCCAAGTTGCATTTTTCTCTGAGACATGGTTTATAGATGTTTTAGAATCATTTCTTCTTCTGAATTTGTGTCTTGACTGTCCCTACTACCATAACTCATTATGGTGGGGCTCTTCTTTTGTTTGGCCATTTTTCTAGCTGGCTTTCTGCTTCAGACTTGATATTGGGGGTAGACTCTGTCATACTTCTAGAGGGAAGGTCTGGGCTATCTTGTTATTACTTTCTTAGAGTATTGAGCATTGTGTTATTCTGAGATCTTCGGTACAGATCAGGTACCTGCAAGCTTTTATTGCTCCCAAAAGAGTCTGATCCAGGGCAGTCTGTTGTCCCCGCTGTGTGAGCTCTGCAAGTTCCTGACCAGAGTTAGGGCCTGGGCAAGAGCAGAATGCTGCTGGATTCAGCCCCTGTCAGTCAGCTGGAAAGCTCAGTTGGTTTGGAATGGCAGAACTGTAGGCTCCTCTTTGGTCTGAGATTCCTGTCCTGGTCACTGATCTGAAAACCAGGCTCCATGCTGGAAGTGAGACCCTATTTGTTCCTAGAGTCTGAGCCACCCCACTGCTGTTGCCAGCTTCTGAACTTATTCCTTTCTCCATACGCAACCCAGGACCTCTCTACTGGGGAAGGTTACTTCTCTGAGTAGATCCCCTTCTCAGCCTACCTTGGATCTGTGACCCAGAAATAGATAGATGGTACAAAGCTACCAGTTCACACCTGTCCCCATCCCCATGACCAGGTATGGGTCTGGTGGTGCTTGTTATGGGACCTAGTTCACAGTCTTTTGATGGGGACTAGAATAGTCTACACACAGCGTGCTTCTGGCCCCACCCTGTTCCTAATGTCCACAGATTCCGTATGCTGAACTGGGCTGGCAAAGGACTCACTGTAACCTCTTCTGAATTTCTCCATCAGGATTTTGTCTTGTATATTTTCTAGACCTGTTTGGAGCAATTAGTGGAGAGGAGTTCACTGCACTGCTTCCCCTCTGCCATCTTGGCTCTGCCCTCCCCCATTGCACTTTCATTGTCAGAGCTCATCTGAGCACCACAGTTTAAGAAGGAAATTGATAAGCTGGAAAATGTCTAGAGGAGAGCAGCTGGGATAGGTTCAGAGAATACAGAGATGTTAGTTGGTGTTTTACTTCTCTGTGGATACCTTGTATTTCTCCAGCAGGTTATAAGCACCTTGAGGGCAAAGCAGTTTTGTTTTTGTCTTTATACCCTAAGTGCTTAGACAGTGTGCAAGCAACTTAACCATTTCTCAACAGGCATTTATTAAGTGCTTGTTCTGTGCCCAGAATAATAAACACTCATTGAACTAAATAAAATATTCTTTGATAGGTGCAACAATAGATATAACTTGGTTCAATGATCCTTTGATTATTAAGATCTAATGAGGCATACAGTTAGCTATATATTCCACAAGGGCATTCACCTCTCTCATAGAGAACATCCTTTAAAGAATCCAGATGGAACTAGGATTCCCTAGAGATGATGAGATCTTCCACATAAGAAGTGCCAAGGGCATGATATTTTCCCATGATATGATCCTATGCTTTAACTTTGGGGGAACAGACACCACACTTGTCATCCCTGTTGCAGTAGAGCCTGAGGCTAGTAGATCACTTGAGGTTGGAGGTTCTGAGATGCAGTGGGCTAAGCCAATCAGGTATCCTCACCAATATGGTGAACCCCCTGGAAGTGGGGGGCTACTAGACTGCCTAAGGAGGGGCAAAAGAAAACTAGGCCTGTCTGGCTCCAGTACCAATAAGTACTGGAATAAGGTACCTGATTGGTTGCTACACTTCCAGCCTGGGAGAGACAGGAGACCCAGTCTTGGGGGGAAAGAACTGGGGGAGTGGAGTGAGATTTTATAGCCTCCGTTTGCCAAATAGGGATTATGTCCAGCTTTCACCAAAGTGAGTAGAGTAATCTCTCATTCCAAATTTGACTCCAGGGTCTGCATTGTAGAGAGACACTGGGCTCCCCTTAGCGTGGAAATAGCATAACGTTTACATGCCTTTGTTTTTGCTTTTATTCAGCAGTCCCTGCAAAGATAGACATGCCACAGCCAACCAGTCCCAGTGAGGATGAGATGTGGCTGCCTTTGTCCCCTCTCCCAGTCCATTGTTGTTTGAGTTTCCCTGAAGGTATGTCTTCTATGCCGCTCTAGCCATAGGTCGATGGAAAGAATCCTCGGGCAGGATGGTGCCAAGACTGGCTTGGTCTCTGTTCTTTTATCTTCTTTTTCTGGTGGGGGATGATCTGGTATCTTTTCTTCTCCACCCCTGATCTGCTTCTTTAAAAAAAAAATTTTGTTGATGCCTTTTTCATTTTTTTAATAGCACTATCACTTCCCACTAACTCTGCGTACCTACACTCCACCAATGTATAGTATGCTCCCTTGTAATAAGCAAGTGTAGTCAATTAAAAAAATTAAGATATTGGCTACATCTGCCTCATTTTGCACCTATAGTCCACCATCTATCTGCTGAGAAGCAAGACACATACCTCCCCACTGGTCTTTTGAAGTCATGATTGGTCATTGCATTGGTCAGAGTTGTTAAATGTTTCGGTTTGATTTCCTTTATGTTCTTGGGTTCATCATATAAGTTGTTCTACTGGTTGGGCTTACTTGACTCTGCATCAGTTCATATAAGTCTTCCTAAGGTTTGGGTTTTGGCTTGGGGTTGTTTTTTTTTTTATCTCCTTAATCATCATTTAAAAAATTATTTTTACTTATTTTATTTTTAATTTATGAAACATTTCCATAATGATGATTGCACATAAAACTACAGATCTATTATGTACAACTTGCTATTCCTTTTAAATATATATTAAAGTTATCATGTAAATTTCTTTTTTTTTCTTCCCTTCCTCCCCCCACCTCACCTTAGAATTGGCTAAGATCAGACACAGATATGTATGTATATGTAAAACCATTCTATACATGCTTCTATTTATCAGTCCTTTCTCTGGATACAGATGGCATCTTCCTTTGAATGTCCTTTATAGTTAACTTACATATTTATAATAGTCAAAATGACTTATTCACTGAAATTTGTTCTTAAAACAATATTGCTGTTACTGTATACAATGTTCTCTTGGTTCTGTTCATTTCGCTCTTTGTTATTTTGTGCAAGTCTGTCCATGTTTTTCTAAACTCATCAAGCTCATCATTTCTTATAGCACAGTAGTATTCCATCACAATCACATACCGTAATTTGTTTAGCCATTACCCAGTTGACAGACATCCCCACAATTTCCAGTTCTTTGCCACCACAAATCATTTCTTAATAATTCAATAAGATTGTGATATATTCATATATCATAATTTATTGAGCTGTTATCTAATCAACGGGCACACACTTTGCTTGTGGTTTTTTAATACCATAAAAAGTACTGCTATGAATATTCCCTCTGTCTTTGGCCTCCTTTGCAGTATATGCCTAGTAATGGTATCCCCGGGCCAAAGTTTAGCAGTTTGGAAATTAATAATAATAATCACATTTGTGTAGAGTTCTAAGGTTTGCTAAGCATCTTACATGTGTTATGTCACTGGATCCTTACAACAACTCTGGGTGGTAGATGCTGTTATTATCCCTATTTTACAGAGGAGGAAATTGAGACTGAGAGAGATTAAGTGATTTGTCCAGTATCAAACAGCTAGTAAATGTTTGAGGCAGGGTTCAAACTCAGATCTCACAATTCTGAGTCCAACACTCTCTCCACTACACTGTCTTTTACAAATTGTTCTCCAGAAGGACAGGAGCGATTCACAGTGTATCAGGTGCCTGAACAATGTATCAGGTGCCTGTCCTTATCTATATCTTAGGGTTTCTGCCATCCTGATTGACTGAAATGGTGAAGGGGGGCAAGCGAAGCCTTTGGCTGGCTTTAGGGGCTATCTCAGGCTTATCTGGTGTTGCACTTATACACAGCTCATACACCTCCATGGACTTCATCGAGTCCTTTATCTCACACTCACACATAGCTCTATAGGACAAGCCCCTTTATAAAGTTCAGGAGCATGAAAGGAATGAAAAGGGATTATCAAATATTTCACTCACTGCCATCTATGTCTTTCTTTGCTTGTGGTCTCTTATGTCAGGGTGGCTTCTTACAGTTAAACTGCATATAGGCCCAGACTCATGGCTGACTGAACAGTCATACAGATAAGCTACAACATGTCCCCCAATTCAAATGCAGTCTTGTACAATAGCCACTTACTGACTTCCAGATAATTATTTTTCCATAGAGGTAGAATCTCCATTTCTGATATATAGTATATGATCCATCTTTCTACCTTTGTTCAGGCTTTTCCCCTACGCCAGGGACCCACTGTGTCCTCATCTCTCCTGCCTGGAATTCCAAGTTTCCTTCAAAGCTTAGGCCGATTTTCACCTCCCCCATGAGTCCTTTCTTGGCCCTATAAGCTGCTAGAGTTTTCTTCCACCTCAAAATCACCTTCCATTTACTTTTGTATTTTTTACTTTGTTTTTGATTTTTTTGGAGGGGGGAAGGCAGGGCAAGTGGGGTTCAGTGACTTGCCCGAGGTCACACAGCACTTTTGTATTTTTCATTGTGACCTCATTGGTATAAGCAACTCCCATGGAGAAAACTCCCTCTGCCAATACAGGTCGTCTTCAACCCATCCTCTTGAAGAATTGCCTGAGTCAGAAGCTAGAAAGAACCCAAGTCTTCCTGATTCCAAGGCCAGCTAAACCATTATGCCGTGTTATCTCTCTTATTCTGATTATATTGTGAAGCAGATCTGCACAAAGGCATCAGCCCCACTCGTATCAGCAACTGCCTCACTTACATCAGCATCTGCCTCGCTTATATCCAGTTCATGCACAATTTAAGACATCACTGTCTTCGAGAATGAAGGACAAACAGCAGTGCCGTGTTACTGCTCTTAATTTGATTATATTGTACAGTTACTTATACATATGTGCTATTTCCCCTGACAGGATGTAAGGTCTGTAAGGGCAGGGACAAAAGCTGTTTTGTATCCATACACCTAGTACAGTGACTGATACAAAGGAGACTCAAAAACCTGTGCACGGATGGATCAATTGTTTGGAAGGGCTTTGACTGACTTTTCTTTATATGTGCAAGCCTGCTTATTATAGGAATACTTGGTGCTAATTGTCTAGACAAGAAGAGACGTTATTTAAAATATGTCCTTTAAAACACTCACTTGAAAAGCATTGCTGTGTAATGAGTAGGGCACTGAACTTGGAGTCAGGAAAACCTGGGTTCAAATCCTGCCTTAGATACTTATTAGCTATGTGACCCTAGGCATAGCACAACTTCTCTAGGCCTCGATTTTCTTGTCTGTAATAATAAGGGGGTTGAACTCACTGGCTTCTAAGGTTCTGATGGGGTTTAAATTGTGGGAGCCCCCTTGAACTGCCCTTGAATCTTTCCACTAGAAGAAGTGTTTGCCTGAGGCCATGAGCCTTTCATTATTGCTAGGCCCAAATCTCTAGACTAGGTTACTTTTAACCTAGCCTAGCCCTCCATCATCTGGCTAGTTTCCACTCTTGATACTATCAAAGTGTCTATGCCCAAGTCTGTTAGCCTAAACTAGCCTAGCCCTACGTTGTCTGTTATCTCCAGGTAGCCTTCAGCTACTTCCTAGGCTTAATTCCATTCTCAGTTGGTGGAGTCTGACCTCACCCCAGTCCCATCAAGCTCTTCCTTAGACTCCTCCTCAAGACATTCCCTAAACCCCTCCTCCCATCACCCGAGGACCACCCTAGATCCCTCCCACAATCTTTGTGTATATAAGTTTCATCTCACCTCCATGAAGGTGCTCAGCCGCTTGTGAAAACAAGCATCACAAAGGGTGGGATTTCTTAAGACAACCCATTACGGCGAATCTTTAATAAACTTTGTTTTTCCTTAGCTGAGAAGGCTTGAGTCAGATTCATTCGAGCAGGACCCAGCATGTTGGTATTCTGGGGTCTCAAGCACCCCTAAAAACATATGGTTTCCTGACCTCAACAGTTCCTTCTGACTCCAAATCTATAATCCTATGAAATTGAAAGATACTCTAACCTGTACTCCCTTAGGCAGTTTATTCATTTCTGATGCTTCGACTATGACCTATATATAAAGATAATTCCTAAATATCTGTGTATTTCTCTAATTCTATTTCTCCTTCCCTCCACTGGGCATCTCCTACTGTCTTCAGGGCACCTGCACTTGAATGTTCTCCTAATACCTAAAATTGAGTGTGAAATTTGAGCTTATCATTAATCCTTTTCTCTTACCAAATTAGTGACACTTGTAATCTTCAAGGATCAAAATTCTGGTATCATTCTTGGGCCCCCTCTCTTCTTTGCCCCCCACATTCAATACATCCCCCTACCCAGCCAGGCCTTTGTCTGCTTCCTCTCCATTTCCATGGCTATAACCTCTGTCCAGTCCTGAATGAAAACAGCTTCATGCTGTTTTCCTTCAGCCAGTCTTCAGCCTTTCTCACTTATGGGCTAGAGCATGTTTTAATGAAAAGAACACATGAGGAGGCCTGTCTCTGCTACTTGATAGCTGTGTGACTTTGGGCAAGTCATTTAACCTTTCTAGGAATTATCTGAATGATTTCTAAGATGCACTCTGGCTCTAAAATCTCTAAAATGTTAATACTCTAAATTAAAGAATGTTTTCCTTAAGTGTTATTAGGATCTTTTCTCTACCCTACTCCAAACCCTACAAAAGTTTTCTGCTGCTTCTTCTACTGACTTTAAATAACTAAAAGATCCTACAGTTTAGAGTGGAGAAAGAAGCAATTACTTACAATTGTGTAGGCCCTTAGAAGCAATACAGAAGATATGCCTGAGTTGTTATACATAACTGTGTGGATGGCCTAGCCAAACTGGCCTTTTTGCTGCTGCTCACACACAACATTACATCTCCCACCTCCATGACTTTGCACAGACTGTCTGTCCCCCAGGCCTGGAGTGCACTCTGGCCTTACCTCCTCTACTTAGAATCCCTAAGAGCCTTATCTCCTACCTAAGGCATTTCCTGATTCCTCCAGCTGCTAGTGCTTCCTTCCTCCCAATTACCTTGTATTTATTTTATGTATGTTTTGCATGTGTTTGTATGTGTACTTGTCTCCCAGAATAGAATGCTCGCTGGAGGGCAAGGACTCCCATTTTTGTCTTTGTATTCCTAGCACGGTGCCTACCTCATAGTTGATCATTATTGATTGATACTCCAAATAATTACAACTGATATTTCTATCATGCTTTAAAGACTGCAAAGAACCCTACGTGTAGCCTCTCATTGGATCCTTGTGTTTGTCCTTCGTTTTCGAAGAGGACCATGACATCAGGGAAATGATGACATGACTTGCAGTTGACTTTGATTTCAGTGAGAGAAGGCTGTGCAAGGTCACCAGCCTCACTTTCTCCTCCAGAGCCATCTGGGTCCAGTGGCCTGATATTCACCAGGATGACTGGAGATGGCCCAGGATGCAATGGGAGACCTTGACCCTTCCAGGCTAAGGTCTTTTCAGGTTCTCACTTTGAGTGAGAATAGTTTCACTACAACAACCCTGTAAGTTTTATTTTGTTAATTTAACTGTGTTTGCCTCAGTTTCCTCATCTGTAAAATGAGCTGGAGAAGGAAATGGCAAATCACTGCTGGGCCTGGAGTCACAGAGACTCGGGTTCAAAATCAGCCTCAGTCATTCACTAGCTATATGACTCTCACCAAATTGCCTAATCTCTGCCTCAGTTTCCTCAGCTGTAAAAAAAAAAAAAGCCAGGGACAATAAAAGCACCTATCTCTCAGGGTTGTTGTGAGAATCAAATGAAATAATAATTGTAAAGCACTTAGGGCATTGTTTGTGGTTCAGTCGTCTGACTCTTCCTGACCCCATTTGGGGTTTTCTTGGCAAAAATACTGCAGTGATTTCCCATTTCCTTCTCTAGCTCATTTTGCAGATGAGGAAACTGAAGTAAATAAGGTTAAATGACAGCTACTGTGTCTAAGGGCAGACTTGAACTCAGGAAGATGAGTCTTCCTAACTTCAAGGCCCAGCACTCTAGCTACCACCATGCCACTTAGCTATCCACCTGGCCCATGGCAGGTACTTAACAGATGCTTATTTCCTTCCTTGCCTTCTCAACATTTTACTCACCTCTGACATAATTATGCTCATACGGCTCTAATTATCTTTAACATTCTCATTAGTTGCATTATTTGTTTATAAGTGCCATCTTCTTCATAAAAATAGCTCACGTGTATGGAGGACTTTGCAGGTGCAAAATATGTCCACATACATTAGCTCATTGCAAGGGCATTTGAATTATCCACTGTCATTAGATTTTAGATGGAAGATCTATAAGATTGTTAGATTAGAGATCAGAATCAATATCATGTGATAGAAAGATCATTGCAATCTGAGTCAGAAGACCTGGGCTTAAATCCTGCATTAGCTATTACTGTCAGGAAATCAGGATGCTGCAGGGTTGGGAGGGGGAGAAACACACAAGTGCAGCCATTTGTACGGGAAGAGAGTGATTGATTACAATTTGCTGGAAGAATTTAGGGCCAATAGGAAATCGGCATCATGCTGTTGTGTGATGAAACTGGGGGCTGGCTCTAGTGTTTATTTTAGGACCACGGTGTGCAAGGACTGACTTTGATAGACTTAGCCCTTCTCAGCACTGCAAGAACCTAAAACTTTTCCAAAAGACTCATGATGGAAAATGCCATCCACATCCAGAGAAAGAACTAGAGTCAGAATGCTTCTCCCATTTGTATAGTTCTTCTGTGCAACATCACTAATGTGAAAATGTGTTTAATAGGAATTGGAATTTAATTGGATTACATACCGTCTTGAGGAGGGAGGGTGGAGGGAGGGGGAGAAAATTCAAAAATTTATGGAAGTGAATGTTGAAAACTGAAAACAAATAAATTAAATTTTTTTTAAAAAAAGGTTACTGTGTGATAAGGGAAGAGCTGTAACTAGGGTGGGGCAATCAGGCCTGCCTAAGGGTAGAAAAGTTGCCCCAGGGCAGGAAACGCAAAGGGCCTATACTCTTCTAAGGAAGGACATTCCAAGAAATCTGGTTATGGCAAACCTATTATCTGGTGGATCCCATAGAGATTAAAGGCAAATTAGTGGTGTAGTAGATTGCCACACTTGGGATGGGGAAGACCAGAGTTCAAATCCTGCCTCAGACACTTAACTAGCTGTGTAACTGGGGGCAAACTCCCTTAGCTTGGGTTTCCTCTTCTACAAAACGAAGGTAATAGTACCTACCCCCCAGGACTATTGTGAGTTTCAAATAGATAATATATGTAAAGCCCTCTGCAAACCTTAAAGCTCTATATATATGTTATCTATTGAGTTAAACCTATAGCTTTCAGCACTGGTAACATGCAGTATGAGGACAGAAGCGGCACAGGCTGCCAGGTATCCCAGGCCCAGCATGTACACTTTTCCCCCACCTCAAAACTTTCTTTCAGGGTATTGGATAGAAGGAGCAGATTTAAAGTACGGCAGGCCACAATGTGAGCAAAGAATGGGGTGCTTCAGGGGATCCCAGGTCTCCCCAGTCTGGGAGACAGGGACAGGATACCTTTGGCCTCACACCCAGTTTCAGCTCCCTTTCCAAAAGCATAGATTTGTTGTTGACTCACCCAGGCCCACCTTCACCCTCATTCTTGGACGCTAATTATGAACCAACAGCTAACTACATAGCATGTGGTTACTCCAATAATACACAAATTCTTTGAGTTCATGGACATCTTTATTATCTTTAATCCATCTGTGCCTACTTGTCAGGCCTCATTCTCTTTCACCTTCTCCCATAAGTCTGACACTAGGGGCCCACCTAACATGCTGAAGGCCATGAATCGCCAATGAACCATATGGGCTGTGGGTCAGTTATCCCTGCCTCCTTATGGAAAACACCTATCTTTTCTTCCAGTCCTACCTTTGTCTGGTGAAAGATAAAAGAAGAGATTTGTTTTAAATATCAGTTGTTTAAGGAATTTAAGTGAAAGAGAAAGCTAGTCAAAGTCCTCCTAGAAGGCTTGCTTCCTCAGGTGGTTTATTCACTTCTACTGTTTCAACTAGGACCTATGTTCAGATGGCTCCTAAATATTTATTTCTTTATCTGATTGTATCTCTTCCTCCCATTTGAGCATCTCCTATTGTCTTCAGGGCACTTTCATTTAGATGTCCTGACATCTTCCTCCTCCTAAAAAGCCATCTCTTAAAACAAAATTTTTAAAAGAAAAAGAATGATAATAAATTCAGTAAAACCAATCAAAATATCCAAAAAAAATCTTAACATTGTATTCAGTGTGTTATATCTGTGTACTTCCCATCCCCAGTGGAATGAGAGGTGGGAGGACTTGTTTTCTCATTTCTTTTTGGGGGTGCTAAGCTTGTTCTTTATATTGTCACAGTATTCAATTTTGATTGTTTTATAATTTTTTTTAAATTTGCATTGTTTTAATTATTGTATATGTTTTCCTAGCTCTGCTTTCTTCATCAGTTCATGTAAGTTTCCCCATGCCTCTCTGTAGTCATCACACTCACCATTTCTTACAACAGAGTAATATTCCATCACATTAATATATCATAATCTGTTTCTCTGTATTCATCGTATTCATGTTTCTCTCCCCCACCCCAGTCCAGAACTCCTTATTAGGTTATAATAGCTAACATTCATATAGGTTTGCAAAGCACTTTACTATATCTCATTTTATTCTCATGACAACCCCGGGAGGCAGGTGCTATTATAGATGAGACGAGGAAGTTAAGTGACTTTCCCAAGATTAGAGTTAATAAGCAAGGGAAGATTTTGTTCTTCCTAATTCCAAGACCAGCATTCTATCCACTAAGCCACCTAGGGGCTTCACATGCTTGAAGGGCTGGAATATGAGAGACAGTCTTATTTTATTTGGACCTAGGTGGCAGAACTAGGATCAGGCAATCAATAACAATTTATTAAGCCCCTAATTTTTTAAAATTTAAATTAACTTATTTATTTTTAGTTTTCAACATTCACATCCATAAGATTTTGAGTTCCACATTTTCTTCTCCTCTCTTCCCTCCCCCCTCTACAAGATGGCTTGCAATCTAATATAGGCTCTGCATATACATTCATATTAAACATATTTTCACATTAGTCATGTTTAAAGAAGAATTAGGAACAATGGGAAGAACCATGAGAAAGAAGGAACAAAACGAAACAAAACAAAAAAAGAAAGAGCCAATAGTATGTTTCGATCTGCATTCAGACTCCACTGTTCTTTCTTTGGTTGTGTGTAGCATTTTCCATCATGGGTCTTTTGGAGTTGTCTTAGAGTCTTGCATTGCTAAGAAGAACTAAGTCTATCAAAGTTAGTCATCACGCAGTGTTGCTGTTACTGTGTGCAGTGTTCTCCTGGTTCTGCTCACTTCACTCAGCATCAGTTCATATAAGTTTTTCCAGGTTTTTCTGAAGTCTGTTAAGCCCCTAATTTATGCCCAAAATGTTCATTGTTTCTTACTGCACAGTAATAATCCATTACATTCATACATGACATTTTATTTAGTCATTTTCTAACTGATAGGCATCAAATTTCCAGTTCTTTGATAACATAAAAGGTATTACTATATGTTTGTGATATATATGTATCCTTTTTCTTTGTTAAAGATCTCTTTGGGATACATGATGAGTAGTAGAATGAATTTCTGGGTCAAAGGAAATGGACATTTTATCCACTTTATTTGTAGAATCTAAATTGCTTTCCAGGATAGTTGTACTAATGAGTTTGCGTGTCTTTCCACAAATTCTCCAAAATTGACCTCCTACCTTTTTCATCTTTGCCCATTAGCTCCATGTGAGGAGAAAACTCAGGGTTGTTTTGACCTACATTTCTCTTATTGTTAGTAATGTGGTACATTCTTTCACAGGGTTGTTAATAGTTTGCAATTCTTTTGAGAACTATTTGTTCATAAGCTTTGACCATTTGTCTATTAAGAAATGACTTTTGATCTTCTATATTTCTGTTAGCTGTTTGCACAATGCCCATCATGCTTAATAAATGATTATTGACTGATGGATTGAGTTATCTATATATGTTGGATACCAAAACCTTTTCAGAGATATTTAATACAAAGAATTTTTTCTTAGTCAACTACTTCCCTTCTTATCCTAGATACATTAATTTTGTTTGTGCAAAATCTTTTCAGTTTCTTGTAATCAAAATTATCTATTTTGTCTTTGTAGTTGGGATATTTTAACAAAGAGGTCAAGTGAACCCAGCCTACAAGGAGGGGTGAGAGGGCTCTAAGATAAAGCAATACTATGTCAGAAAGCAGAGAGTCTCTTGTGGGAAAAAATACTAAGAGAGGCCACAGAGGAATCTCAGTATTATCCCATATCGATTTTAGAGCTGGAAGAGATCTTAGAGGTCAATTAGTCCAACACCCTCATCTTACCCAGAGTGGTACAGATGACTGGGCCAAGGTCACACAGGGGATAAGAAGCAGAGCCACAATGTAAACTCTAAATCCAGCCCTTTTCCTTGCACCACACTGCTTCTTGTGAGAGATCTAAGCTAGCAAGGGAGCTTCCCACACCCCAAAAGGGAAGTGCAGGAAAGGTTTCTCTTACTAAATGTGAGACCTCCAGCCTTGTAGAGACACTCCACAAGAAATCTCTGGAAGGCCTGAATTAAAGAGAAAACAGAAACTGGAAAGACATCTATCAGACCAGCAGTGTGGACATTATGATCTCCCAGAAGCACTCAATTAAAGATCATGTGGTCACAGCAAACCACTTGTGGCTTTCTCTTTGTTCCCCTTTCTGGGTTTTTTGAGTAATAAAACTGCTTTGGATATAATGTGGTCAGCATGCTTGCATCAGCAGAATTGGACTGTCCCCTAGAGAGATTTCTCCAGCATTGTGGGTGAGAAATATCCCCAAATGGTGACCCTTGGCCCTCTGTGCCTTTGGCATGAGTGTATGACACTATTATTTATTAACCCAGAGACAAGAAGAATCTTAGTCATTCAATCAAATATTTTTTGAGTTGAAACTATGCACAAGTCCCAGAATTTTAAAGCTGTTGGGGATTGGCTCTTAGAGACCAACTATTTCAACACCCTTGGTCGGCCTTTGGCCTCTCTGGTCCCAGTCTCAATAATCACAGAATCACAGAATCAAGGTAGGATCAGGATCCTGGGACTCAGAGAGGTGAATCAACTTACCCAAAGTCACACAGCTAATTAGCGACTGCATCAGGACTACAGCCAGAGTCTCCTGACTTTTAAGTGAGTGTTCTTTACACTACACAGTGGAATGCTACTTTTTCCTAACCAAATGTATAATTAATCCTATAGGTTAAGAATTCCATCTAGTTAGAATACTTTTTGTTGTGGTATGGATTCCTATTTAGCTATTATGAATGTAATTGAAAAAAGTCCCTGTTTAATATATTGTCCCTTACATATGACTAATATAACCCTAGCTAATCTTTCTGGCCCATCTTGCAAACCACAGAGTCATAGAATGTTTGGTCTGCAAAGAATCTTGGGGATAAATTAGTCCAACCTCTCCATTTTCCAGATGAAGGAGCTGAAGCTGGGAATGGGAGGGAAATGACTTGCCCAAGGTATACTAGCATGTATCAGAGGTCAGATCTAAGACTCAAATCAATGTCTTAAAACTTTTAATCCAGGGCAGCTAGGTGGAACAGTGAATAGTGCACCAGCTGTGGAGTCAGGAGGACCTGAGTTCAAATCTGACCTTAGATACTTGTCACTTTCTAGCTGTGTGACCTTGGGCAAGTCACTTAACCCTTCCCCCTCAAAAACAAAACAAAAATTTGATCTAGTATTAATTTCACTGTAGAAGGGGTTCTTAACATTTTTGTATGCCATGGTCCCCTTTAACAATCTGGTGAAGCCTCTGGATCCCTTCTCCAAATAACTTTTTTAAATGCATAAAATAAAATACATATAATTACAAAGGAAACCAGTTATATTGATATTGAAATACTGTTATCAAAACATTAGAAAAAAATACAAGTTAAGAACCCCTACTATAGCATGCAACACATACAGGAAATAAAAAATAATAAGCATCCATTACCAATTAATGTGCTAAATGCTGTGGTAAACCCAGAATTAACGGCCAGTCCATGCCAGAAGTCACATGGTGAAGGAAATGTCCTGATAACTGTTCCATACTACAACTACACTGCAAGCACGCACGCGCGCGCGCACACACACTCCTTTTCCAAAGAAGGTCACACAAGCCAATGCCAAAAGTACAAGACTAGACAGGAACAAGTTTGAAAAGCCCTTTGTAGCCCTGAATCATGCCAAGACCAGAAGATCTTCATCCAGTAGGAAAAGACCCCTCTAGGACTGAGGTTACATTTTAGGCCAGAATAGCAGCATACCCCCTTTGGAGCCAGAATCCTCCTCGAACTGTAAGAACTTCCCCACACCCCGCCCACCCCAGATCCTCTAGACCAGAAACAACCCAGAGCCCAACCCTTTGGATTCTGCCTCCTGGGGTAGAGGTACAGGTACAGGCTGGCTTCTGGGAAAGAAGGCATTTATACTATGGTCTTTGGCATTTTTTCAGATGTTAGTCTGTGGACTGAACAAAGAGATCAGACCCAAATTCGGAGAAAAGATGGTGTCCATTTAGAGGTAAAATGGGTAACAGCCTATTCAGACAGTGGTCTGAAAGTTTATTACAATCTTCAGGTATCTCCATAATAATAACAGCTAACATTCCTATAGAGCCTACTATGTGCTAGGCACTATGATAAGTGCTTTGCAATTATTATCTCATTTGATACTCACAAAAACCCTGAGAGGTAGGTGCTATTATTATCATCCTCATCTTACAGATGAGGAAGCTAAGGCAAAGAAAGGTTAAGTGACTTGCCCAGGGTCACACAGCTAGTAACATTTGAGGTCAAATTTGAACTCAGGTCTTCCTGATTCCTGGCCCAGCACTCTATCCACTGTGTCACCTAGCACCTCCATTGGAAGTGATATAATAACTTTAGTAGAGAAAATTATATAATTTCAAGTTGTAAGGGACCTTAGACATAACTTATTACTATCAGGGCCTCAAAAGGCCATACAAGGTAGTAAAGTTGATTTGAATCTAGGTCTGACTCCAAATCCACCATTCTTCTCACTAGAGTATGCTATTCAGTATTACTCTTCTACTTAAACCACTTCAGGGGCTCCCTACTGCTACCTCAGACCTCTATAGCTCCCCCTTCCCCTGCATTCATAGCTGAGATCCTTGCCCTTTATTTCACTGGAAAAAACTGAGACCTTCTGCAGAGAGCTCCCTCTTTCCCCTGTTCCTCATTTCCTATCACTCGATACTTTCTGCCACTATCTGCTCCTTCAGCCCTGTTTCACATGAAGAGGTGGCCATTCTCTTTGCCAAGGCAAACCCCTCTACATGCACAAGTCATCCATCATCCCTACTCTCTCACTAACCCTCAATCCCTCCATGTCTACTGACTGCTTCTCTAGGGCCTCCAAACATGCCCATGTCTCCCCACTCCTCAAAAATTCCTTCCTTGATCCACCCATCCCTGATAGCTGTTTTGCTGTGGCTCTCTTTCCTTTTATGGCTAAACTTCTGGAGAAGACCATCTACAATAGATGCTTCCTCTTCCTTTTCTTTCACTCTGTTCTTGACTTGTGCAGTCTGGCTTCCCACCGCATTATTCAACTGAAATTGCTCTCTCCAAAGTTAACCAGTCTCCTCTTGAAGGCCAAATTTCATAGCCTTTTCCTTCTTGATCTCTCTGCAGCCTTTGATCATCTTCTCTTCTCTCTTCTCTCAACGCTTCAGTGATGCTGCTCTCTCCTAGTTCTCCCATCAGTCTGATCCTTCTTCCTCTTCATCACACCTGCAAACCCTAGGAGTCCTCTAGGACTCTGTCCTAGGCCTGCTTCTCTTCTCCCTCCATATGCTACTTTGCTTGCTGATCTCAAGTCCCACGGATTCAATTATCATCTCTTTGTAGATGATTCTCAGTTCTATTTGTCCAGCCCTAATCTCTCTCCCAACATCCAGTCTTTCCCATCTCCAGATGCCTTTCAGACATCTTAAACTGAATGTCCCATAGACTCTCAGTCTCAACACATCCCAAACTGAGCTCACTATCTTTCCTTCCAAAGTCTTACCCTCTTCCTGATTTCCAGTATCTCTTGAACACTTCTCTTTCTCTCCTCAGATGCTTCCGCCACTCTGGCAAAGGCCCCCATCACCTCGTGCTAGGACTGTTACAATAGTCTACTTAGTCTCTTGGCCTTAAATCTCTCCCCACTACAGTCCACCTCTACTCAGCAGAAGTCTGACCAGTGACCTCACCCCCACCCCGCCACCCAGCCAGTAAACTCCAGTGGTTCGCAATTGCCCCTAATATCAAAAATAAAATTCTCTGCTTGACTTTTAAAGTGCTTCATAACTTGGCCCCTCCCTACCTTTCCATGTACTCTTCAATCCAGTGACACCAACCTCCAGGCTGTTCCACCAACAAAACACATCTTCTGGTTCTGGGCATTTTCTCTGACTGACTGTCCACTGTGCCTGGAATTCCCTTCCTCCTCTTCTCTGCCTTCTAGCTTCCCTGTCTTCCTTTGAGTCTCAGCTAAAGTCCCACCTTCTGCAGGAAGCCTTTCCCAGCCCTCCTTAAAGCTAGTGCCTTCCCTTTAAGGCTACCTGCAGTCTATCCTATCTATGTCTTGTTTGTGCATAGTTGTTTTCATGTTGTCTTCTGCAATGGACTGTGAGTTCCTTGAGAGCTTGTTCAGTCGTGTCCAACTCTTCATGCCTTCATTTGGGGTTTTCTAGGCAAAGGTACTAGAATCATCTGCCATTTCCTTCTCCAGCTCACTTTATAGGTGAGGAAATTGAGGCAAGCAAGGTTAAGTGACTTGCCCAGGGTCACACTGCTAGTAGATGTCTGAGGCTGGTTTTGAACTCAGGAAGAAGAGTCTTCCTGACTCCAGGTCTGGCACTCCACAGGTACCACATAGCTGCACCACTGAGAGCAGGGAATGTTTCTTGCCTTTCTTTGTATCTACAACACTTAGTACAGTGCCTGGCAGATGGGAAGTATGTAATAAATATTTATTGACTGACTACCATGTAAAGTTCAAAATATTTTCCTTGGCCTTTGAGACTTTCTACCACCATCTGGCAACATTCTACCTTTCCATGGTATTCCAGTCTACATGCTGGATGGACTCTCAGACTCCCACATACTGTCTTACTGTTTCTTATGATTTCCTATAAATTCTTGGTGCGATCTTAAGCTTTAATAATTTCAGAAGAATAAATTATGCAAATTTACAAAAAATCATTTGAAAGTTCAATTACTAAAATTTCTTTTACACTTATTTTGTTTTTTGAATTTTCAATAACACATTTTAAATTTTAATTTTGATAAGATGGACACTCTATCATCATGCATTGTATGTATGATAGTTTCTGGATGCCACTTTCTCTATTTGGTGGATCAATAGAAGAGGTTCTCTCACTCAGCCACTTGGGTCACCTGATCTATCTTCACTAGATTTTTTTTTTGTAGTCACATCAAAATGTATGCATCGAAACCTTGTTCTTTGGATGAGGCAGCTAGGTTGCTCAGTGGTTAGAGTTCTGGGCCTGGAGTCAGGAAGACCTGAGTTCAAATGCAGCCTCAGAGACTTTCTAGCTATGTAACCCTAGGCAAGTCATTTAGCTTTTGTTTGCCTCAGTTTCTTCACCTGTAACAGCACCTACCTTGCTGGGTTGTTGTGAGGATCAAATGAGATTATATTTGTAAAGCACTTAGTACAACTGCCTGACATGTAGTGGGTGCTATATAAAAGCTTACTGCCTTCCTTTCCTCATATTAAAGCTAGGATTACAAATGTAATCCCTTCAGCCACTGGGCTGAAACTTTCTACAAAGGTTGAAAATCAACTAGAGAGATGTATAGCACAAGACAGTGATTATGTTGAATTTTAATAAAAATATATATCTCATTAAATATATGGATTTATAATATTAATATATAATTTATAATATTAATATCTCTTCTGTTACATAGAAGAAATCAATTTCTTATATATTTCTAATATAATATATGATTTATAATATTTCTATATTTCTGATGGTATATCATATATAAGAAATCTATTATATATTACATAGAAGAAATATATATTTTTAAAGAATTTAAGTTATTTTAAGTTAAGTGCTTTTGTAAATTTGTAGCATTTATACTTCTAAAGCTATTAAAGCTTAAAGCTGCTCTGAAACTTTTGGGACATGTTGCACTTGTAACACCTTCCCACTCTCCACCTGTAGAAGTTCTTCCCATGCTGTAAGGCCCAGCTCAAATACTACCTCTAGGGATACTTCTCTGGTCCTCTCAATTGGTATTGATATTTCCCCCTCAGGGCCTCATATAGTTCTTTGCACCTTTCTTCTTACTCATTTACGTCTGTTGTTTTGTAGTTAAGGTTATTTGCGCTGGTGTTAAGTGTGTTTAAAAAACTAAGTTTTATGAGAGCAGAAACTTATAATGTCTTATTTAAACCTTGTGACCTGCATAGTACCTAGCACACAGAAAGTTCTTAATAAATGTTAGTTGAGTTTAATTGAACTGAATTAAGAACTCTTACAGCTGTCATTAAATGAAAGGATTTTTACCAAAAAGCTTAAAGTAATTTGCCAGGAAAACTTTGCACAATTAAAATAATGGTGTGAAACTAAAAAATGAAAGGAACTCATAGTATTTTTTGTAATAAAAGACCCAGATTAATAAACAGGGAGAAGGAAGAAGACCTATCCTATGCTTCTATTTTAGCCCAGTATGTGTGTGTGTGTGTGTGTGTGTGTGTGTGTATATGTATATATATATATATATATATATATCTATATAGCCAAGCATTTTTAATCTTCCTTATAGCTGTAGACACCAGTGTATTCTAATTATTTCCCAGATACTTCAGGGGGTTTTGTTCTCAGCTATAAATATTCTATGGCTTCTTTTAGTATCAGTATCAGAGAAGACAAAAGTTCTATTGCCAGGTCCAACTGTGGTAATAAAAAAAAATACATCCTCAGGCTGTCAACAAAGGCAGTAAGCACTAGGGAAAGGAAAGGCCTGCTATTAGCTGGCTGGTTGTCCCACATTCTTGTAAAACATATGACTTTGCCCCATTCTTATCCAAGAATATATCTCATTTCAGTGACTAATGAGTCAGATTCATTCTTACAAAGCATAAAACAGTCCCCTAGTCATCTGAAAGAATCAGTGGGTCTTCCTAAGCACCTCACCTAGTGGGTACTGGAAAAAAGGCAACCCATTCTGCCATAAATATGAAAAATGCCCCAAGAAGAAGACTTCTTAGAAATCAATAGTGGTGTCCAGGGCTAATACTGATAAGCCACCTTCTTCACAAAGTTGTAAAAAAGAAAAAAGGGAGGGGGCAGAATTGAGATGAGAAGAAATGTTGGGCTAGCTCATGCTGATCTTGCATCAATGCAGAATCTGTCATAGGCCAATCCCCTCCCATAGTTCATCCTCATATTAGAATATATAGTCCACTTTCAGAAAGCAATTTGAAAATACACTAAGACAGCAAGTAAACCATTTACGCCCTTTGGCCCAGATGTTCCACTGACAGGCTTATACCCCGAAGACTTCAATGACAAAAAAATAGCATAATAAACCAAAGTATGTATAGAAGCACTTTGAATTGAATAAAAAGTAGATGCCCGTTGGTTGGGAAATGGCTACACAAATTGTGAAGGCAATAGAATAGCGCTTTGCTGTAAGAAACGATGAGCATGATGAATACAGAGAAGCATGGAAAGATTTAAATGAACTGTTGCAAAGTGAAGTAAGCAGAGTGTGCAAGGAGAACAGTATACACGATGGAAAGAACAGCAGCAGCCAAAAATAGTAATAATAACAAAAAGCCTGAAAATGAATGAGTGACTTTGGAGTAGATAAAATATTTTTATTCTGGAATATACCTATGAGAAGCAGCGTGGTTTAATAGAATGATTTCAGAGCTTAGAATCAGAAGAAGAGATTCAAATACTGTCCCTGTATGACACTGGGTAAGTAATTTAATCTTACAGAATTTTCAATTTCCTCCAAAAGTAGAGATATTAGTACTTGGAATTCTGATGTTAGACTGTTGTTGTATGAAAGCACTTTGCAAACCTCAAGGCACTACATAAATGTGAGTTTTATAAAACAGGGGCGTGTGGGAACTAGCTTGTCCTATCAGCTTTGGAGAGCCACTTGTTAAATTTTCATTGTGAGCATTTATACCTCAGTAATATTCAGGCAAATGCTACAAATCAGGGCTCAATTTACTGTGATTGTTTAGACTTAATGTGATAGAGAAAATTTGTTAATGGTTCACACGAGAATACTTAAAAGTGTGCCGTGCAAACATCTAGTGGGCGGAAGGGGGGGGGGTCCAGTTGTTAAACATTTGCCAGCACACTCTTGATTATGTTATTATACAGATAGTGGGAAATAACTTCTGATATTTGTAGACAGCTTGTAGAAAATTACTTTTTTTTTCCTTCAGAGAAGTGCCATAAACTAAATTTCCTTCAAACATACCCAGATCTTTGGATGACTTTTCCAATTGTTGCAAGGAACGTTTTTGATTCAAGAGAAGGAATTCTTTTGCTGTTTCCTGCTTCTTGTGACTCAGTCTTTTCTCCCAAGTGCATGCCTTTCTCTATTCACTAGAGCAAAAGAAGGGGGAGGGGGAGAATGGGAACCGCCTTTAAAAGCTCTGTCAAGTATAGATGATAAATCTGACTGTGTTGAAGGGTTTTCTTTATTATGCTTATTTCCTGTGCGATGGATGTGTGGTAATTATATTTGCTTTCTATTATTCATAATAAGCACCTCTTAAGTAATTGGCACCATGCTCATTCTCCCCAGGACTAAAAATTACACTAGATAACCACCACAGCAGTGCTGACTGGGTAATTTTGTGTACTGGTAAGGGAAATGACCTCACTGAAAACCATTTCCCAATAGTATTTAACATTGGCATCCTAAGAAGAAAAACTAGAATAAGCCAGGTATGAAACAGAAAGCTTTCGTGCATTTCAAACATTCTTTTATCCCTTCACTTTGAGAGGGAAAAAAAACAAAATAAAACAAAAAGTTGTTATTCACATTCACATACTCCCTACACAGCAGCAGGTGATGGAGACCCAGCAAACAGTTGCTATGCTCAGGCAGCTAACCTTGGCTTTTGTTTTCCTTCCCCCCCCCAATTTGTTTGAGTTTTGCAGTGAATGCTCACAGCATGTTTTAAATCATCACAGCTCTGCTAAGTTTAGCTGGAGGAGGCAGGGGTGGGATCTGAGGTTGGGGCTAAATGATGACTGGTTTCCCACTGTGAAAGAGGCCTCTCCACCTCTTCAAATACAAAGGAAGTCTGTCTCTTCTGGTTAAAAGTGTAGCCTGCTGTGATTGGGAGGGAAAGCAGTACAATGTTGTGACACTGTATAAGGATAATATTTCCACAGCACTTAGCATTGTACCTGGAACATACTAGGTGCTTAATAAATGCCTGTTCCCCTTCCCATCTAATTTTTTCTAATACTGTAAACTGAAAAATGTAGTCTCCCAAAGGCGTCTGGAGCAAGATAACTCCAAATGGCAGTGCTTTTATGGACACAAAAACTTTCTACTAAAGATGCAATATGAAATGAGGACTCGTTTTCCCCTTGCATTACGATTCCTCGGCAAGTTCCTGTTAGGACTCGGATTTTCCAAGGAACTATATATTTACTGAAGTATAAGACATATCAAAACCCCTCTAACCTGTTAAAGCTCAGGAAAACCTGTAAAAATTCTATCAGAATTCTAAAACTTCTCCTTTGGAAATCGAAAGTACAGTGGTTTGACAGTTGCAGTAGAAAGCTCTATTGTTTGCCAAAAAGCTACCTCCAAGAAGACTCTTCATCAAGCCAGGTCAGGATGAATCAGTGAAAAAAGATGACGGTAAGAGGTGGTAATGAAGGGGAAACCTAGGACCAGAGGACAGCTTTCCACATTGTTGAACCTTTGTAAATATGTCAGGCATAGTGCCTATACCAATTGTTCTTTTAATCATCAGGAATGACAAATATGAAATTAACTGAAAAGGATTAATCATATTCAAAGTAGACAGGTGTCTAGAAAGAATTTATATTACAACAATCTTTGATGTTTAAACGTGTGTATAATGTAGTGTGTATAAATAGGTAGGTGGAAAAGTAGAAGGGCACAGATGGATAGAGAGATATAAAAACAACTGAGCTATGCAATAATAAGTAATAACAAGTCCATGGACCTTTGAAACTGCCACCAGAGCTTTGCTTCAGTACCAGAAGCTTCAGTAACAGAAACATCTGGAAAAGAAAGGTAGTATTCCAAAAGTGTCTAAATTTTCTGAATTCTGGTACCCCTGAAAAATTAGGAGCAACAAAATGAAGAGACAAAAGCCTCAAGGATATGATTATTTGAATCATAGTGTTTATGAATGAAGATCCCAAAACTCTTTTATAAATAAAAAATACCCTCCTTTTACAGACAGTGTACCTGAAGCTAAGAAACTACCTGCCCACAGTTATACAGAGCATAGATTGCACAAGTTAAGTGGAATACAGAATTCCCACATTAGACAAATACATTGTTCTGATGCCTACACTTTCCTCATACTCCTCCCTCCTCTGATGCCAAGTAGATTTGAGAGACACTTTCTCTCCAAAAGTTTTCCTCACAAAATAATGGCATGTAGTGCTAACAAGCTTTGCTTCCCATTGCATTGTGTTAGCATACCATGTTCTTCAGAATGCCAGTTATAAAGACACTGCATGTGGTTACAAAGAAACTCAAGCTTTGGCACAAGAAACAACATTTTCAAGTCTGCACGTGTATCCAAGTTGCCACAATTCGGTAATACTTTTCTGGCAGATTAGTTCTGCCCTGCAGTACTTTCGGTTGTGTTTATGATCTTAAAGCCATAACTATAAATGTGGGCCACAAGTTCAGACTTTTTGAAATGTCCTCTACTGCTGCCTGGATTGGGGTATTCAGATTCAAGTTTCTCAATTCAAGGGGAGCCTTGGCATTTCTGACAAGATAAAGATTGATAGTGTACAATGGCAGAGGAAATTGTGGGTTTATGTCTCCAGGTGGGCTAATTTCCAAATTACTCCAGAGAAAATTGCTTGGGATAATTTCACAGATTTCCTCTAAGGTTCATGGTGGTGAGATTGTTGCACCTGCAAAATTTAATTACAAGTTGTTTTTTTTTTTCCAAAGCAGAGATATCACTGTAATTGGTAGCTGCTTGTCTTAGCAACACTTGTTACTTGTGAGCCCAGGAGTAACAATTTTAGCCTGAGAATGTGCAAAATGACGATGTGAGATCAGCTGACAGTCGTTCTGCCACATTTCTGGTGTCTTGGCTTTATCTTTGTTGAAGTCTTCAAGCCAAGGCTGTATAACCAATTGTCAATTATGTTGTAGAAGGAATTATTCAGGTAACAGGTTGGACTGTATGGTCCAACTTTGAGGTCCCTTCCAACTCTGAAATTCTGTGATACTGTGATGTATAGTGGAATCACTTCAGAAAAACTTTTGGTCAGTCACCAGTCAATAAATATTTATTAAGTTGGGGATACAAAAAGGCAAAAGACAGTTCTTGGCCTCAAGGAGCTCACAATCTAAGAGGGAAGGCAACAAGCAAGCAAATATGTACAAACAAGCTAAGCATAGGAAAAATAGGAAATGATTAAGAGAGGGAAGACACTAGAATTAAGAGATTATCTTCACTGCCTCGTTTACAATATAATTTTATGATGCAATAATACACCTTGAAACTTCTACTTACATTATATTTTACTAGTATAGTAAATTCTCACTTGTTTAGGAGGAAAACAGGTGTCCTGCATCACTTAATATTCTGATTAATTGAAGATTTACCATTTTTATCATGGATTATAGATTTTCAAGTTACTGGAATAAAACAGTCTTGAGTGAAACTATATTGAACATAATTTAACCTGCCTTTGAGGATTCAGAAGGTTCTTCAGGATCTTGCATGTTTTAAAAGTCATCACTATGAATGTTAATTGTTAATGTGATAATGAATTGAATCAGTGTAGACGCAAATGTATATGAGATTGAACTGAATGAGCACCTACCTTAGACCTGGCAGTTCTTTTTTAAAATGAGTTCCTGCTAGCTGTTCATCTATTTTTCTCTTATACCTTTCTCACGTCTTCCCCTCCCAGTTTGATTTTTTTTAATCTTTTTTTTGTAATTAAAGGGGCCATCCCTTGACTCACTTCTTAAAGAAGCCTATTCACTGAATGGGTGTTACCGCACTCTAAGTGACTGCATGAAAAGGCCTGAGCCTAAAAGGGCCAGGGTCTCCCATTGCATCCTGTGTCATCTCCAGTCATCCTGATGAATATCTGGTCACTGGACCCAGATGGCTCTGGAGGAGAAAGTGAGGCTGGTGCCCTTACACAGCCCTCCCTCACTCAAATCAGTCAACTGCAAGTCATGTCATCATTTCCCTGACGTCATGGTCCTCTTCAAAAATGAAGGACAAACACAAGAATATCTTTCTCAGAAAAGAAATCGAAAGAGAAAAAAAAAGGCAGCTATTTAAAAGCAGCTAGGTAGCACAGTGGACAGAGTGCCGGAGTTAGAATCTGGAAGACCTGAGTTTGAATCCTGCTTCAGACCTTGGACAAGTCATTAAAATGTCTCTGCCTCAGTTTCCTCATCAGTGAACTGGGGATATAATAGTTACCATCACCTCATACAACACTTTAAAGTGCTGTATAAATGCTAACTGTTATTATTTGGGTTTTCTTGTTCTGATTTCAGCTAAATGGGAGTTACCTATACCCTGCTGAGACTTTATTACATGTGTTCAGCCAGTAAGTATTTCTTGAAGAACTACAGAGTGTAGCACTATAAAGGAATTGAAAGAATTCTGGAAACTGAACAATAAAATAAGAGATATATGGAGGCAGTCACACTTTGTGATAATAGCTGGCATTTACATAGCCCTTTAAGGTTTGGGGAGAACTATCTCTTTTGATCATCTCAATAGCCCCTATGAGAATTGGGCTGTTATTACCTGCATTTGTAAAGTGTGGAATCTGGAACTAATAGTGTTAAATGACATGCCCAAGGCCACATACTAAGTATGGCTAGGTAAGGATTTGAACTCAGGTCTTCGAGCCCAACGCCAGCACTTCATGCCAAGCTGAGAGAAGGGTGTAGAGAGGAAGCCTGTGAGCTCAGAATATGGAAAGATGACCCTGGGTAGCGACAGCACTGGAAGATTTCACTGAAGAGAACCAATGTGACCCTGGGCAAGTCTCTTAAACCCTTGGACTATGAACTACTAGGCTCCCTTCCAGCCCTAAATCTACAATCCTGTGAATGAGCCTTGAAGGAGAGGTGGGATCTGTGAAGCAAATCAGCTTGGATACAACTCCATTTGATTAAGTCTGTATTTAAGAAAACTAACTTTTAGCAAGTAAAGCATTTTGAATTGTTTGTCTTGTCTCAAAGATTAAACTCTATCTGGAAAAGCCTATTTATCTGCCTTTACAGTATTGTTTCATCTGTTATATTGGTTCGTATTAATTTTTGTGAAAATATTGCTAGACTTGGGGTCAGGAGAGGTCTAGGTGCAAAACTAGCATCTGGTACTTGCTAGTGATGTGACCACGGGCAAATCACCTAACCTCTCACAGACTTGATTATCTCATCTGTAAAATGGGGATGTTAATATCTTCAGTACTTCGCTCACATGAGTAAGTGTAGGATCACACCTACCTACACAAAAAATGTAGCATCCGTTGTGAGGATCAGATGAGGTCATGTATATAATGTGCTTTATAGACCTTGTATATAATATATAAATGTGAGCTTTAAGTATTATATATTATATAACATTACATATTATATAATATATAGTCATTCTATATGACACTAAATGATATATTATATATTATACAATGTTATAATAGTAAAATGGCATAACATATAGCGTAATAAAGAATATATCTAATTTCAATAATCTTCTGGGAGAGACAGTATGGTAGAGTTGTAATGGGTAGAAGGAAAGCCTATAACCAGGATAATCCTGGGTTCAAGTCATACCTCTGCTGTGTGACTAAGGGCAAGTCACTTTATATAATTTTTACCTGCTTTGGTAAAAGGAATTTGCTTACCTGGGAGTTTCATGTACCAATCAAATCACAAATCCAGTCTCTATTCCCCCAGAACCTAGCACAGTATTCTGGATTTTTTGTTGTTGTTTAGGGTATTGTATCTGATTGTTTGTGACCCCATTGGGGGTTTTCTTGGCAAAGATACTAGAGTGGTTTGCCATTTCCTTCTCCAGTTCATTTTACAGATGAGGAAACTGAGGCAAACAGGACTAAGTGACTTCCCTTGTATCATACAGCTAGCTAATAAATGTCCGAGGCCACATTTGAACTCAGATCTGCTGTCTCCAGGGCCAGCACTCTATCCACTGTGCCCTCTAGTGCCCCGTTCTATATACAGTAGGCATTTAATGAATGTTAATTGCAATTTTATTGTAATCCTTGTTTATTCTTCTGTTTATCTCAACATAGCCATAGATTAAATAATTGGTTGATTTGAAAACACCCTGATTTTGAAAAAACCTATGTTCAGTGACCCCACTCCAAGTGATTAATCAACATAATAGCACATTTCACTTACAATTCCTGTCTCAGAAAGCAACTAAATACCTCAGCCAATCCTTCAGTCCCAAACGTCAGGATCTCACTTAAGCCAAAAGACTTCCACTAACCACTTTTAATGCCAGTACCATACAGGCTTATTCATTACAATCAAAATCCTTCCTGGCGTGTGCTTAGCATCACCCACCGCCACCACACACACATACATGTGATCTCTCTGACCCAACAAAATAGTATGTCAAACCAATTAAAATAATCTGACACACATCACTGTTTGAACAATGCCTATCACCTAATTGAAGTCTCTAAATCCTGACATACTGGGAGAAATAATAATGACATTCTTTTTTTAGTGTTATTATAAACTTAATAATCATTAACGAAAACAACCAAATAAACATACAAAACAAAATGCAAAATCTTGCTTAATCCCTTTAACAAGGCAGAACCAAAAGAATAAACAAACAATGATGCTTCTGTTCTGTGTTCCCTTTCCAAACCTTTATGAAATTCCACCACCTTTGTCCCCATTTCCCTCCCTCCCTTCTTCCCTTCCTTTCCTTCCTTCCTTTCCTTCTTTCACCCCTCCCTCCATCCCCTTCTTTTCCTTCCCTCCCTCTCTTCTTCTCTTCTTCCTTTCTTCCTTCCTGTGTATGTTTAGATATAAAAGTGTGTGTATTTGTGTATATGTATGTATATATATGTACCTATACATATATAAGATAACATGTAAATGTCAGAGAGATAAAGCTTGAACAGAAAGGTGTACCCACTATAACACCACTATCAAAGAAACTAAATTGATTCCATTTTAGGTGGATTAACGTGGTGTTCCTTGGATACACACTGAAAGAATAATTCTATCCGTTCTTTCTAATGGCAATATTATATTGTAAGCTGAAGCATTAATAACTCACATCTATCTACATAGCACTTTTAAAGTTTCACACAAAAAAGGCAGGTGAAATGGTATTGTCATTCCCACTTTACAGAAAGAGGAAACTAGAACTAAAAAAATTCAGTGACTTGCCCAGGGTTACAAAGATGACACATGTTCAGTGTCCAGGTTCAAAACAAGATTTCTAGAGCCAAGTCCAATATTATTTTTTCTCTTCCCCAACTTTAAAGTCATCAGAGTTTTAAATGGACTCTTTTGTGGCAGCCTTATTGAAGGTCACAACAGTGAAACGGATACATATTCTAAGATTACTTCCATAGAAATGGAGCCAGGCAAGGCTGAGAGAATCAGCCTCAGAGTCAGAAGACCTGAGGTCGTCCTTCTCTGACCTGTACCAGCTGTGTGGCCCTGGGCCCGGCAGTTAGTGCCTCCAGGCAACTCTCTAAGGCAATAAATTGCAAAAGAGTTGGTGGATCTCCTACAATGGGGGGAGTTTCCCACACCGATGAAATGTCTAATAATAGCTAACTTTGCTATGTAGCGCTTACTATATGTCAGTTACTGTGCTAAGTACTTTACAATTATTATCTCATTTGATTTTTCACTACGGCCCTTCGAGGTAAGAGCTGTTATTGCTCCCATTTTACAGAGGAGGAAACTGAGACCGACCAAGGTTAAGTGACTTGCCCAGGGGCATGTAGGAGGCTGCATTTGAACTTAGGTCTTCCTGGGTCTAGGCCCTGCGCTCAAGCCGGTGCACCACCTAACAGGTTTAGAGTATGTAGAAGGAACTCTTTTTCTATGAAAACCTTGCTCAGGGGCAACCATTGAAAGTTCTGTATAGGGTTATTTAAAGATAATGGCAGTTTCTCCTAAGTCTTAGGAATCAGAGATGTGGCTACATTATTTTGCAGTTTCCCTAGAAGTTTGCAGTTGCCATTCATAGGGAAAGACATAGGGGCAAGGGGAAGGCTTATAGATAGAAAAGTCTCATCCAAACAAATCTTTATAATTTATAATTATGATTAATGCCAATTAAGGTCTAGAGTCAGGGAACCTCCATACACCATAATGCATTATTGATGTAGGATGTTAGTGGATTAGGCATGAGTGGAGAGATGCTTCTGATTCACTTTCTCCTCTCTCCCAGCTAGCTTTGTTCCAGACTCTAGGGCTGAAATGGCAAAAGTCAGTACCAGGCTGGAGTAGGGGAATATGTAAGTTCTGAGTTCTGTGTGTGGAGGGGAGGGAAGGGGAGAGAAATCGAGAGATAAGGGAGAAGAGGAGAAGGAGGAAGAAGGAGGATTAACAATTATTCTTTTTCATTATTCTTATTATTCATTAAAATCAAAATCCTTCTTCATGTATACTTAGCATCTCCCACCCCCACTGCACACACATACATCTGATCACTCTGACCCAACAAGATATCATGTCAGACCAATGAAAATAATCTAACACACATTGCTATTTGAAACATAATAATATTAAGGTTTACAAGGAACTTTACAAATTATATCTCATTTTATCTTCACAGCCCTAGGAGGTAGGTGCTAACAGAAGAGGAAACAGGTATAGAGGTTGTGACATTACCAGGGGAGCTAGATGTAAATTCAGATCTTCCTGACTCTAGGTCCATTACTCAAGCCACTGAGCAACCTCGTAGGAAAAGAAAGGGGGGGGGGGTGCCAAAGGAGGGGGAGCAGGTCAGGGGAATGGAAAAAGAAACTTATTTTAAAACCAAATGTGATGTTGGCATTATCCATAGTCTGCGGCTTATTGGTGCCTCCACTCCCCACTAATACTAAAGGTACAAATAGTCCCTGATGTTTCTGTGTATGCCTAATTGTTAGAATTGTTAATATATAACATCAATTAAAATAATTATGTAATTTAAATATATAGTAATAATAGCATTTTAAAAATCCAAGGTGCTTCATTTCAAAACCAAATTCGAATTCAAGAAGCCTGCTGTGCTTCCAAGCCTACACTTGACCTTCAACGTGACATAAATCTGTTTTTCAATACTACAAAGAAAATCAACACTGCACAAGGATAAGATCAATCCAGCCTATCAGTGATTCCAGGGAATTGCTGTCAGCTATGGTCAGTCTGAAGTTTATTCTGCAGAGCCAACAGTTTGAGGAAACACGGAACAGCCAGTTATAGATTTGATGATGCTAATTGTGAGACATGTCAATTATTTTACTATGTTTCTCTGTCCTTGATGTACTGTTTTTTGATGTACTGGCTATGGAGAGACAGATCTTGACACTCTACCTTTTTGTTATGGTGGGGTGGAGGGAAAACACCATCATGAATGTGAATCACTGATGGTATCAACCCCCTAATCATATTTCTAATAGCTGATCTCTCCTCCACTCTTACCCTTTTACAAATTGACTCACATAACAGTGTATATGCATAGGGTTTAGACTGGTGCCATGCAGGGACCTTAGGCATTATGTGTTGTAGGCACTGGTAAAGGTGGGACTAGATATTCTCTGACATTCTACCCAACTCTGATATGCTCTGATTCTATGAAGCAGGGCTGTTCAGCTGGCATGAGGAGAGAAGGAAAGGACATGTTTTGTTAACCATTTTTAAATCTCAGTGTTAAATGAAGTTAATGAATTGCAATGCAGCATATATGCTAAGAGTTTGGAAAGCCATAAAATGTTATACAAATGTTAGCTATTATTATTATCATTACACAATTGTCAAGTCCATTGTTGCCATTATGATGAGAAAATTCAAGTTAAACTGATTGATTTGCAGGCATACCCATCTCATTCAAAACACAACAAAGGGGAGAGGGGTTGCAGGTAGAGCAATGGATTTGGACTCCTTAGCTCGACAGTTTGCCATTTATGTGACTTTGAACAAGTCACTTAACTTTCTGAGCCTCAGTTTTTCATCTGTAAAATGAAGGGCTTGACCTTCAATAAGGTCCCTTTGAGTTGTAAGTCTATGATACCTTGACCCTTCCACCTAACACAGATTGTCACCTTTCAGTAGTTTAGTAGATGGTCTTAGTAATAAGATGGCCAAAAAAAAAAAAAACTTCATAGCCCTGTAACGAGCCTTTTCATGAGCTTCTCTAAACTTAGCTAGGCTTATCTTCAATCAATGTCATGGAGTCCTTTACTGAGTGTACATTTGAAGGCTTTCAGATTGGTAGAAATTGCCAGCATTTAAGCTTTTTGAATAATCTTCTGATAATCTGCTGTCTTCTGAGACATTGGAATAGGAATTTAGTGAAGAACAGTGGAGAAGGTAAGGGCAATTCTGACATTTTACCTATATTGATTACCCTACATACAATCATCATCATCATTAAAACATATTTATCAAGTTTTTAATTGCACATTGGTGCAGGTTAATACACAGCGTTGTTGTAAGAAGCACATTTTAAAACCTTAAAATCCAATAATAAATGTGAATTATTATTATAAATACAAGCGCCATGTCTTATCTTTGTAGGTCTCTCTGTGCCCAGGGTAATGAATTATATACAAATATATGTCTAATAAATGTTTGCTGAGTGAATGAACAGCAACAACAAAATATATAGATCTAGTTGTAATCCTCTGAGAAATGCCGCCTTACCCAGGGTTCTCTGACTATACTCTTTCCAGGGAATCTGTATTAAAGGGATGAGTCAATGTTACCCAGTTTTAAAAAGTTATTGCCAAAATGACTGAGGCCTCATTGTATCAATCAGTTTTTGAAACTAATTTTTGCAGAAAAGATTGTACAAGGAAATGAATTCTATTCCTCTCTATTACCCCTCCCCTTTCCCACAATTTCAGGAAACTCTCTGAAAGGCAACATGATGAAGGGAAAAGATCAAAAGGATATGGTATCCATAGACCTGTGTTCAAATGACACCTCTGCTACCCTTTGACCTTGAGAAAGCCTTCCATGGGCCTCGATATCCTCATGTAAAATGAATAGCTTCTAAAGGCCTTTCTATCTCTGTGTCTATGAGAGCCCAGCTGTGACTCCCCTTGCTCCAAACCAGGCCAGAGGATATCTTTCCTTCTGTTCCCTGGAGAACTCTCTATGGACCCACACTACCAAGGATAATGGCAGATAGTGTTTCCTGACCTAGCTCAGGGATAAAGGGTCTTTGGCTCCAGGGTTGGTCCAAAGAGATAACATCTCCACTCTAGTTTTCTTATCCCACAAATGACACCCATCACCACAACAATGTCTCAGTTCCAAATCCCCTCCCCCAAGAAAGAGTTGGGGATCATATGACTAAGGTGCCACTAGGGGAATGCCAGGTGTGTGGGCTGTGACTTTTTGATGAAGCAGTGGAAATTGTGTCTTCAAGGTCATCCTGTGCCAGCAGTCCTGCATTTCAGCATACACATCATCTAAGTAAGTGTGCTTATGTCTATATGAGCTGCAGGAAGAGAACTCCTTCCATTTAAAATATAAGCTTCATAAATAGATTAGTCCAAGTTGAAAATCATTCAGTATATCCCTCCTTCCTCCTCATTTGTTGTTTGCTCATTTCAGTTGTGTCTGAGTCTTTGTCGACCCCATCTGGGGGTTTCTTGGCAAAGATGCTGGAGTGGTTTGCCATTTCCTTTTCCAGCTCATTTGACAGATGAGGAAACTGAGGCAAACTAAGTGAAGTGACTTATGCAGGGTCACACAGCTAGGAAGTGTCTGAGGCCAGATTTGAACTCAGGAAGATGAATCTTCCTGATTCCAAGCCTAGTGCTGTATCTGTCCCTCTTCTTAGCCCTGAACAATTTTGAGACAATAGTCTCTCCACAAAGTAAACAGTGTTTGTTGACTCAATGTACTACGTTTCACCCTGGGTATAGAGATTTTATCAGTTTAATCTCAGAAAAGATAAAAGTAGCATAAATCAAACTGGTCTGGGTACCTCTGCAAAGCAGGTATGGACCTGGCCAGATGAGAGGTGGAACCAGAGAAAGTACAGGGGAGGAGCCAAGGCAGATGTTTATCCCCTTGCCTTCCAGAGTTCTCTCTTCTCACATGCTGAAAATTTAGGGTGCCTGCTTGATCTAGTACCCTCTTTAAAACTAGACACATAAGTATAAAGGGCCAACATCTTTAAGGGAGTTTTTATGAGGCATCAAGGTAAAGAAAAACCCAGTGCTTCCAGTGCTTCTTTCTGCTTAGGCATTACCTTTCAAAAGGGAAACCGTCCAAGCTAAATGAGCTGGAGCCATTAGATAAGGTAGGTAGTTAATGAGGGTCAGAAATGCCCTTCTTGTAATCACTACCAAGAATTCTTGCCAAAAGCTAAGAAGAATGCTTGTTGTCCTAAATAAAAAGCAAATGCCTCTCCCTCCAGCTCTCCCTTCCCCCAGCATTCAGTGACTGAAACAAAATTCACCGAATGGCAAAAACAAAGACAAAAAAAGCAATGCATCCAAATAATTACAACAATAATGGATATACTTGGCACCTTTTATGCCTTTCATGAGATCATTATAAAGAGTTTAATAACTACTGCTGTGATGGATCATTCTAAACATAAAATCTTATTCACACATCCATTTTAGAGGAAGAATAAGTCATAAAGTTCCACTAACACCCAAAAGGCAGTCTCTGAACTAAATGAAATTCTTTCCTACAAAAATATAATTACCATGTATTTATTTTTTATACATACTGTATAGACTTACTTTGTATATATTCATATGTGTACTTGTTGTCTCCTTTGATAGAAGGCATATCAACCAGCCTTTGTTAAGTGCTTACTAAGGCTAGGCACTGTACTATGCACTGGGGATACAAAGAAAAGCAAAAATAGTCCTGTCCTCTAAGGGCTTATAGTCTAAAGAGGATGACAAAACAACTTTTTACAAACAAGATACATGCAAGAAAAATTGGAGATGATCTCAGAAAAAAGGTATTCCCATTAGTGTAGATATGGAAAGGCTTCTTGCAAAAGATGAGCTTAAAAAACTTGAGAAGCCGAGAGGTGGAGACAAAAGCAGAGAGTAATCTTGGGGGTCATTCCGTGAAAATGCACAATCTAGAGGTGGAGATGAGTTCGCACAGAGGGGATTAAAGTGTAAGAAGACTGGAAAGGTAGGATGGGGCTGGGTTAGAAGGGATTTTGAAAGCCAGAGATTTTTATATTTGATCTTGGAGGTGATACAGAGCCACTGGAATTATTGAATAAAGGGTGGTGATCTGATCAGACCTATGCTTTAGGAAGGTCATTTTGATAGCTGAATGGTGGAAAGAGAGAGAGACTTAAGGCAGGCAGACTCACCTCTGGGCTATTTCAATAGACCAGCCTGCACCAGAAGGATGTCAGTATCACAGAACAGAAGGATGTGGAGAGGAGAGATTGTTGTGAAGGTAGGAACAGTAGGACTTGGCAACAAATTGGATAGGGGTGGAGTGAGAGAGAATGAGGAATAGAGGATGACACCTAGGTTGGGAGCCTGGGTGACTAGGAGAATGGTGGTGCTCTCAACTTTAATATAGAAGTTTGGAAGAGGGGAGGGTTTGAGTAGCCTCTTGAAAGCCAGAGAAACTGAATTCCCAGAAGATAGTCCACACTAGGCACTTTATAAATGCTTATTGGTTTACCAAATAAATAATATTTATTTTTAGAGTTTACATAGTGCTTTTCATTCAACAACCCCATGAGGAAGGTAATAAAATAGCTGATACGGCATTGTAATGTTTACAATACATATTACATGCATTATCTCACTTGATCCTCACAGCTAACATGTGAGATAGATAGGAAAAAATTGTTATCACCATTTAAAGATGAGGAAGCTGAGGCTCAGAGAAGTAAATTAACTTCCCTGGTTTTGAGGGTGGGGATAGGGCAAAAGTGGTTGTATTTTGGACATTGGCAAGGGGTGTTTCCTTGGTCTCCCACCCCACTTTCCTTGACACATTCAGGTGGAGTTTTAGTGGATAATGAGGTAAAAGGGAAAGGGGGGAGCAGTGTTGGTTGTTATTTTTAAAATCTAGTTGTCAGTTTGAGTGATTTGGAAAACAGGGTTTTGATCTGTTTGAGTTTTTATCTGTTTCATCTAATAGAGTTCTTGTATATTTTAAGTTGCATAGATTAACCATGCTCGCTGCTCACTCTTTCCATCTGACCCTCATTCCCTGGGTTCTGAGGGTTTGCAAACGGACACTTCTCTGAAAATGTATATCCCATACATGTATGCCATATGAAGATAATTAGAAAGATGTACCTGTTCTTCATACAGATTAAAGCTTCCAGGAAAATAATGCCAGTTTGTCCTAAACAGTTTACAGAAGTGCCTTCCAAGAGACATAGGTTAGGATTATATTAGCAGAGCCAATGAATTCTCGTGAAAATAAATTCTTTAATTCGGATCCCACTCTTAGAGAGTTCAGAAGTAATGTATGTGATTCTTATTGAGACAAAGGTTTAATATAATTTCTATCATTGCTTAGCAGCACCAACCACTCAAATTTTCCAGAAATTCTGCACAAGTCTGGGAAATTCAGTCTAAAAGTGGATTTTTTTCACCCCTAAACAAAGGCTCTAGAAATTAAACATTCCATCACTATAGCATCAACTACTAGGGTCCAATTATTCTCCATGTATTAAAGGATTTTCATGCTTATGAATGAGTGAATGAATGAATGAAAAAGCATGTATTAAGTTCTTATCTAAGCCAAGCAAAGTTAAGCCGTTAGGATATATATACTAAAGCAGATAAAGTTCCTGCCCTCAAGTAACTTACCATTCTAATAGGAGGAGACTCCATTCTAATGGAGGGGATGCTGAGGTGGGAGGGGTATTTGGTTTGGAATGTCATAGGGATGGTGGATTGAATTAGAGGATACAAGATTAAGTGGTATCTAGTTCTGCCCTTAAGAGTCTAGAAAGGAGTTTGGGGCCAGGTTGCACAGGGCTTTGAAACCTAAAAGGGCAAGTTTATATTGTATCCACTGAGTAAATGGGCAGCTACTAGAATTTATTAGATCGAAGGGATGGGGAATATGGTCAGATCTGCACTTAAGGAAAAATACTTTGGTTGCAGTGTGTATGATGGGAGGGACTTGAGGAAGGGAGACCAATTCCGATGCTGTGGCAATAATCTAAGTAGGAGATGACAAAGGCCTGATTTATGATGGTAGCTGTGTGTGTGTATGTGTGTGTGTGTGTGTGTGTGTGTGTGTGTGTGTGTGTGTGAATTAAAGTGGTCATATTCAGGACATGCTTTGAAGGTAAAAAGGGCAAGATTTGGCAATTAATTGATTGGATATGTAGTATAATGGGAAGTATGGAGTCAAGAATAATGTCATGGTTATGAACCCTGCAGATTAAAAGGATGGTAATTCCTTTCACAGAAATTGTAAGTTTTGGAAGAAGAGATGGTTTGAAGGAGAAAATGGTGAGTTCAAATTTTAACATGTTGAGTCTGAGGTGTCTCTGGAACATCCCATTTGAAATGTCCAAAAGGCAATTGGTAATGAGTAACTGAAGGTAAATCCTGTGGGAGAGACTGGCTGTATGTGTCTACATTGTGTGTGGATGTCTGTCCGTTTAAGTGTGTGTTCAGAGAAAACCCAAACACATATGGGATGTTACATGGATGTAAACCAGCAAAGGAGACAGAAAAAGAACAATTGTAAAAGGAATTTGGTGGGACTCCTTCTTTGCCCATTTTCCCAAATAGTTTATATAGTACTGGAATTAATTGTTCTTTAAATGTTTGGTAGAATTTACTTGTGCATCCATCTGGTCCTGGGGATTTTTCTTAAGGGGCTCATTTATGGCTTGTTCAACTTCTTTTTCTAAGATAGGGTTATTTAAATATTCTATTTCCTCTTCTGTTAATATAAGCAATTTATATTTTTGTAAATATGCATTCATTTCACTTAGATTGTTAGATTTACTGGCATATAATTGGGCAAAATAGCTCCTAATAATTGCTTTAATTTCCTATTCATTGGTGGTAAATTCACCCTTTTAATTTTTTATACTGGTAATTTGGTTTTTCTCTTTTTAAAAAAATCAAATTAACTAATGGTTTATCTGTTTTGTGGGTTTTTTTTTTCATAAAACCAGCTACTAGTTTTGTATACAATTGGCATATGATTTTGATAAAAAGGGAGATATCATAAGCAAATTAGGGGAGCATGGAATATCTTACCTATCAGATCTATGGATAAAGGAAGAATTTATGACCAAACAAGATATAGAGAGCATTATGGAATGTAATATAGATAATTCTGATTACATGAAATTAAAAAAAATTTGCACAAACAACAAATGCAGCCAAGATTAGAAGGCAAGCAGAAAACTTGGGTGTGGGGAGATTTTACAGCAAGCTTCTATGATAAAGGCTTCATTTCTCAGATATATAGAGAACTAAGTCAAATTTATAAGAATATGAATTATACCCCAATTGATAGATAGGAGCAGTTTTCAGAAGAAGAAACCAAAGCTATCTATAATCATATGAAAAAAGACTCTAAGTCACTATTCACTAGAGTAGTGCAACTTAAAACAACTCTGAGGTACCATCTCATACCTATCAGGTTGGCTAATAGAACAGAAAAGGAAAATGACAAATGTTGGAGGGGACAAGGAAAAATTGGGACACTAATGTGCTGTTGGTGGAACTGTGAACTGATCCAACCTTTCTGGAGAGCAATTTGGAACTATGCCTAAAGGGCTATAAAAACACGCAGCAATGAACCACTACTAGTTCTGTATCCCGAAAAGATTTTTTTAAAAAAGGAAAAGGACCTGTATGTACAAAAATATTTAAAGCAGCTCTTTTTGTGGTGCGAAGAATTGCAAATTGAGGGGATGCCCATCAGTTGGGGAATGGCTAAACAAGTTGTGGCACATGGTGGAAAACTGTCATGCTATAAGAAGTGATGAGCAGGATGCTTTCAGAGAAACCTGGAAAGACTTATATGAACTGGTGCAAAGTGAAGTAAGCTGAATCAGGACAACATTGTACACAGTGACAACAATATTATACAATGGTCATGACTTAGTTACTCTCAACAATATAATGATTCAAGACAATTCTGAAGGACTTATGAAAATGCTATCCATCTTCAGAGCAAGAACTGATAGAGTCTCAATGCAGATCAAAGCATACTTTTTTAAAAATACTTTATTTTTCTTGAGGTTCTTTTTTGTTTGGTTTGGTTTGGTTTTTGGTCTGTGTTGTCTTTTGCAACATGGCTAATATGGAAATATGCTTTGCATGACTGCACATGTATAATCTATATCAGATTGCTTGCTTTCTCAAGGAGGGGGGAAGGGAGGGAAGGAGAGAATTTGGAATTCAAAATTTTAAAAAATAGATGTTAAAAATTATTTTTATGTGTAATTTGAAAAAAATGAAGTATAAAAATTTTCCAAAAAGAAAGAGAAAAGGAACAGTCATACAGGTAGAATGAGAACCAAGATAGAGTAATGTCTTGAAAACCCTGAAAGGGGTATCCATGAGGAGAGCATGGTCAGCAGTGGCAAATGCACCAGATAGTATGAGAAGGATAAGGGCTTTTAAAAGGCCACCAGACTTGGCAGTTAAGAGATCATTACTAACTTTGAAGAAGTAGCTTCAGCTAAATGATAAGGTTGAAAGCCAGATTACAAAGGGTTCCAGAGTGAATAAGAAGAGGCAGGAATTATATACAATTCTTTTCAAGGAACTTGGGTGAGAAGGAGAGGAGAGATATAGAATTATAGCTTGAGGGTGAAACTTTCTTTAAGAATGGCAAAAACTTGGACATACTTAAAGGCAGTAGGGAAGACCCCAGAAGACAGAGAGAAGTTGAAGATTCAAGGGATAGAGGGCCTAATTGAAAATGAAACCTTCTAGAAAAGATGGAAGGGGATAGAATCAAGTACACCTATACAGGAGTTGACCTTGACAAGGAGAAAAAACAGCTTTTTGTCAGGGTCTTAGGGAAATGAGGAGAGAGTTGGGTTTTGTATTCCTCTTTGTCTACATTTTTCCCATCAATTTCTTTTTTTGTCTTCTTTTCTGTAACTAGCATTTCTGTCTGTGATAATGGACACCTTTGGAAAGGCCTCAAACCTTTATCCATTAAATGTAATGTTCGTTCTAGATTTTTAGATAGACGCTACTACTATGTTAAGGAAAGCCCATTTATACCTATGCTTTTTAATGTTTTCAATAGAAACAGGAGTTGGATTTTGTCAAAAGCCTTTCCAATATATATTGCTGTAATCATATAGTTTTTATTTTGTTACTGATATGGTCTATTATGTTTACAATTTTTCTTATATTAAACTATTCCTGGTATATATACAACCTGTTCATAGTATATGACCTTTTTCATAAGTTGCTGTAGTGTCCTTGCTGATACTCTATTTGGAATTTGTATGTCAGTGTTCATTAGGGACATTGATCTATGGTTTCTTTCTTTGCTTTGTTTCTTCCTGGTTTAGGCATCAAGACCATATTTGTTTCATAAAAAGTGTTTGGAAGAGTGTCTTGTTTTGCCTGTTTTTGAAAACAGTATATATAATGTTGGAATTAATCATTCTTTGAATGTTTGATAGAATTCACTTGTAAATCCACCTGGTCCTGGAGAATTTTTTTTTCCTTAGGAGTTCATTTATGGCTTATTCAATTTCTTTTTCTGATATTGGGTTATTTAAACAATCTGTTACCTTTTCTGCAGATCTAGGTGTAAGCATTTATTTCATTTATCAGATTTGTTGACAAATAATTGGACAAAACACATGTTAATAGTTTGTTGTATTTCCTCTTTATTTGTTGTGAATTTTCTTTTTTAAATTTCTGACAGGAACAGTTTAGTTTCCCTTTCTTTTAAAAATCATATCAGCTGGTTTATCTATTTTTTTCTTTAAAAGCTTCAAGTTATATTTACCAGTTCAACTTTTTTTTTTGCTTTCAGTTTTGTAAATATCACATTTGATTTTCAGAATTTCTGCTTTGGTGTTTAGATGGGAGCTTTTCATTTGTCTACTTTTTTAGTTACATGTCCAATTCTTTCATTTGTCCTTTCACCCACTGATGAACATATTTAGAGATAGAAAATTCCCCTAAGGACTGCTTTAGCTACATCCCATACATTTTAGTATGTTATTTTATTGTCATTTTAAATGAAATTTTCTATTGGTTCTATGGCTAATTTTTTGATTCAATGATTCTTTGGGATTAAGTTATTTAGGTTCCAATTAATACTTAATTCTTTCTTCAAAGGTCTTTACTGAATGCAATTTTATTGCATTATGGTCATTAAAGGATACATTTCTGCTTCTCTGCATTTATTTATGAGGTTTTTATGCCCTAATATGTGGTCAGGTTTTGTAAAGGTACCTTTCTGTTTTTATTCAGATCTATCATCTCTAATTTTTCTAAAGTTCTATTGAGGTCTTTAATTTCTTTCTCATTTATCTTTTCGTCTGTTTTTTCATGTCTATTTCTCCCTGCAACTTCACTAACTTAAAATTTAGATGCTATGCTAGTCAGAGCATATGTATTAAGAATTGATGTATATCTGTCTGGTTTTATCTTCTACTGTGGTTTGGGCCCAGGTCATCTGGATACTGGGTTGGGCATGGGCTGTCTAGGTCTTAGGTCAGTCACAGGATGCCTACATAGTGGTCTGACCTTGTCTCCTGCTATGGATGAGGTCCTTGGTTGCCCATGCTGAGTGCTGGTCTGGCACTATTTCCTGCTGCAGGACCTAGCTATTTCAGGCTGGATTTGAACTCAGTTCTTCTTGACTCCAGGGCTCTATCCACTTTGCCACCAACCTTTGCCTTCCACCCACCCTAGCTCTTCTCTACTATTTCTGTAGAATTCTGTCGGTCTGTGTGCTGTCCTGGACTTTGGTTTTCTTTATCATTATTCCTTCTAGTATGTTTTCGGAGCTCTAATGGGGTATTTAGGGGGATGTGGGTTCAGAGGACCTGAAATGAAATCCTGATCCTGTTCCTTACTATCCTGATCCTTTCTACCTTTGTGATCATAGAAAAAACAATTTTATCTCTAGGGCCCAGACTTCTTATCTATAAAGTGGGGTTCGGGGTAGGGGAAGGTTTGGGGTATAGGAAAGCTCTTAAATCCCTTCCAGCTCTAAATTCTGTGATTTATGGTAAAACTGTATTTATTTATCCAGTTGATAGTATTGATGGTTATTGATAATAACCGATATTATGCTTTGATATTAATGATATCCAGTTGGTAAAAAACACTGTGCTTGGGCTAGGGGTGGGAGAGATAACGGAAAATCTATCAGACGTGGTGCCTACCTTCCGGGAACTGGGGAGATAAGACATACTTGAAAAACAATGAACAGTACTAGATAGTGCCTGATAAGGTCCTAAAGACAGAAATTTGTATATGTGAGGAAGGAGCTGTTACTTCTGACCAGGGTATTTAAGTAAGGTTTAAAGAATGAGTAGGATTTAGGTAGGTGAAAAGGAGTGAGCAGCACATCTTGAGACAGTTGGAATGGCATGAATTGAAGTGTAGATGAAGTAAAAACGCTATGTTCTTGTAGACCACTGGCTACTGTTGCTATTATCAAATAGACAAGTAGCTGCTTCAGCACCCCCTAGGGAGTCTCCATGTATTCTGACCCATACTCTCACCTGTGGTACCTTCTCCCCCCACTGACCCACATCATCATTATTCTTTAGAAGAAAGACAACTGCCTCTCCCTCTGAACTTCTTGCTTCTTTGGTCAGAGACTCCAGTCTATTCCTTAGTTCCACGTGTTCAGTAGTCCTGTTTCTCCTTCTCTTCTGTCACATTCTTCCAGGGTGATAAATTTGGAGCCATAGACATTCTCAAAGATCATCCACCTAGTTATCAAGAGTTGGGAAGCTGTGCTAATTGAGAGAGTACCCATAGTGAGTGATAAAGCAACAAATTTCTGAAGTACAGACAGTCCTCATTTTACATAAGTGGACCCTTCCTTTGCCAGACACAAACACAGACAAGAGAGGAAGGGTGACATAAAAGGGATCCAAGGACAGACATGTAGTATGGGAGTACCTATGGAGAGAAAGGGGTGGTGGCCACTTGAGTGGGTGGCCAGAGTGGGGCAAAGGTCACCCCTCTCAGCAGGAAATCTCAAACCAAGCCCCCAATAACAAGATGGTGACAGGTCTTTCCATGCTCAGTTCTGTTTTCACCTGTAGGGGTTTTTTTTTAGGGTTGGGCTTTTCGTTTGTTTTGGGGTTGGCTTTTTTGTGAGGGGCAGGGTGGGAGACTGTGGAGCCAAGGAGCAAGAGTGGAGAGAGAAAGCGTAGTACTGTACAATCACATTAACATAGGCTGGTTAGGTTTTTTTTTAAATATGTATTAACTGTCTGTACTGAATTCTAAGTGAGAGGTTTGCTTTAAAAAATCATTTGGAGCTAGGAGATAGAATGTCTTAAATGCTAACCTGAGGAATTAGAACTTGATTCTACAGGCAACGGAGAGACATTGAAAGTTTGGGGGCAGTAGGTGACATGATCAGTAATGCTTTAGAAACACTAATTTAGCACCAGAGTGGAGGGAAATGGGACTAAAGGAAGAAGGAACAGTTAGGAGACTATAGCAGCAGTCTGAGTGGGTGGAAATGTGTCAGCACAGTGGGGAAAAGAGCACTTCAACTTGCTGGTCCTTAGTTTTCTCAGCTATGAAACAAGAGAGCTCTAAATCCTATGATCCTGTCATCTTTGGGGCCTTGATTGACATTGAGTGATTAGGAAATCACTCAGATTTTTCCTCCTCACTCTGCCTTATCCCACCCTGCTACCAATATCCAGTCAAGCCTGCCACTTACTTTCCCAAGTTTATTTCACATTACTTTCGTCTACACACTCTACATTCCAGACTGACCTACAACTATTCTGGGAGCCCAACATTCTGTCTCCTGCCTCCCTGCCTTTGCATGAGCCATTCCCACCCATCTCCACCCTAAATTCCCCATCCCTTTCCTGGAATATCCTTTCTCATTTCTCCCTCTTAAAATCTCTAATTTATTTCATGGCTCAATTCACCTTCCCATTCCCCATTTCCACTCGGTCGCCAAGTCTCACTGATTCTACCTCCGCACCATCTCAGATATGTTCCCTTCTTTCAAGTCACACAGCTTAGTGGTTCGGGCCTTCAATATCTCTTAACTGGAATATTGTAATAGCCTCCTAATTGGTCTTCTTACCTCGAGTCTCTTCCCTCTCCACACAACTACCAAAGCAACTTCTCTTAAAGTATTAAAGGTCTGACTAAAGTGCCTAAAGGTCTGACCATATATCCTACTCAATACCCTGGTATCTATTACCTTTGGAATCAAATGTAAACTTTTCTGTCTGGCATTTCAAGCCCTTTACCTACCCTTCTGTCCATATGATTCATTTCTCCCCTTCAGAGCATTGTCTCAGTAGAGCGGTGGAAGTAGAAGCCAATTGCAAGGGGTTGATGAGCTAATGAGTGGTAAAGAAGAGGTAATATGTATATAAATTACTCTTTCAATAAGTTTGGTGATGACAGGAAGAGGAAATATAGGACAGTAACTGTAGGGATGGAAGCAGGGTCAAGAGAAGGGTTTTTTTTTTGGTAGATGGTGTAATTGTTCAAGTAAACCATTGTGCCCCTATGAGTTAAAATAGCTTTCTTGACAAAAAAGTAAGTCAATTAGTTCAAAATGTGGGTTAGTGCTTCTGGGTATTTGAAGGGGGATTTTTTTTTTCTTTTTTAGTTCATTTAGAAACATAGCCACAGGGCAATCACATAACTACTTCTCAGCAAATCTCCAGAATTGCAACTGTATGACTTAATATTTAATATAGATATCTAGAACTTCAAAAACTGGTCCATAAACTTTCTCCAAAGTCATAAGAATATCAAACTGTTGGCATTATCTTTTCCTTCACTTTTAAATTTTTTGACTTCTGGGTCACCAGTTCAAATTCAGCAGACTTACTATGTACCTACTAGGTGCAAGGAAGTTGCCTGTGGTGCCCTGACCCATATCCTGACCTATATTCTTCATTTTTTAGCCCAGAATCATTATTATTACCACCATCTTTATCATCATTAATATGTACCCAACATACTAATGTACCCAAAAGATACAATGCCCTTTTTATAATACATATATAATACATAGAGAAATGTTTCTGTCTTAACTGGGACTAGTCAGGGTGAAACAAGTTGAAGATTCTATTTTTGACAATATGGCCTGGTTATAGGGCAATCTAGAACCAGGACACATTCCAGATTATGCTATTAGTATATACAGGAAGTATTCTTGTTTAAATGGACCAGATACCTCAAATCTAAATGTTTGGTGATAGGATAATGAACTTCAAACTGGAAGGGACCTCTAAGATCATCCAAGCCAACCCCTCTGAATTTACTGATGAAGGAACTGAGACCCAGAGAGATGAAATTACTTGCCCAAAAGTCATATAGAAAGTAACAGAAACAGGATTCAATCCATATCCTCAGACTAACTCCAGAGCTCTTTCTACCATTCCATATGGCTCTATTAGTTTATGTTGTTATATTAATATCTAGGTATTCTATTGTCAATTAAAATTTCCAGATGTCCCCTCTAAAGAAATGGCCAACTACTATCTATGTAGAAGACAAAAGAAGCATGGATAATTGATGTCCACAAATAATCAGAATCTTTACTTTAAAAAATGGATTCAACCAACTCTCTCACCAACCCTATAACCAAAGCTGCTGATAAAACAGCAAACTTTACTGATTTGTATTTTATCACTTTATTTTTCCATTGCCCATAGCCTGACAAAAGTGATAATGAATTGTAAAAAAGCCCTCTTTCAGTAAAGTTAACTGTAAAAATATAAACTGCAACAAAGTTCACTTTTTAACCTTGTATAATAATTTCTTTCCATAATTTAGACATTAAAATAACTATTTCAAGGGTCTGCAGTTTTATTAGTGTGAACCTTCCCTCTGCTGATATAGATTGCCACTCCTCTGTGCTTTTGTAAGTTGGCCATGTCTGCTTACACCAATCTAGTGGTGTACCTCTCCAGATTAGCTAAACTGGTTCACATGACAGGCAGTCTTGCTGCAACCCTACTAGAAATCTGCCAGATTTTCATTAGCAACCCAAGTAGTGACCTCTGTTCCACGATGAAGCATCAGATTAGGCTCTGGTCGCAGTTAGAGTTATTATGCTTGTAAATTTCACCAATCATAAAACATTCAAGAGTTCTCAATAAGCTTAAATAATCTAGGAATCTCAAGCCCTAAAGATAGTAAATTTATTTTGCAAGCATTTATTATCTCTCCTTCCCACTGTCCTCTCATCTTTGGGAAAAATAAGAAAAAAAGCAAAGGGCAACCCTCATAAACAAATAGGCATTCTCCAGCAAAAATTCCCACATTGGTCATGTCAAAAAATGTATTTCTCATACTGCTTTTTAACTCCCGTCACTTCTCTGGCAGGTGACGGGTGGCATGTTTGATCTTCGTTCCTCTGGACAAATATCATTGCGTTGATAGATTTCTAAAGTCTTTCAAAGTTGTTTTTCTCTATAATGTTGCTGACATTTTATAAATTCTTCTACTTTTGCCCACTTCACTTTGCATCAGTTCATAGAAATATTCCCAGTTTCCTCTGAAACTGTCCATTTTGTCATTTCTTAGGGCACAGTAATATTTCATTACATTTATATATCATAACTTGTTTAGGTTTTCCATAGTAGAAGGGCAGCCAATGAGATTTACCACTAAAATGACTTCATCAACACCAAATATCTTGGTTGATTTTTTAAGGAAATTTGAATATTCGAAATTATTTTAGAAAACTTGGATATTCCAATAATAAATGAACTCATGTGGATCTCTCCTTTCATTTATAGCATGGTAGTGGCATGGAAGTAAATATCGTAGTATGATAGGAGAAATGATAGCCAATTAAACTCCATATACCTTTTAAATATATATAACAGAAAAGCTAAAATTAAGATCTAGAACTTGAACCTCTCTACTTTAGATTTAACTTTAGAAACCTCTAACTTTACCTAGGGAGATGTAGTTGTCCCTTTCCCCAGTTTTATCATCAGTACTGTATAACAAAGGAAAAATACATATAATTAGGCACCACAGCTTCATTTCCTGAAGGAAACCTACGTTTCTTTGCCCTGCAAGCTAAAAAATATCCTAGACCTATAGTCAAAAACTGAGAAAAACAAAACAAAACAAAAAAACAACCAGAAGATTACCTAGTGTCACTTGTTAACTGAATTCTCCTTTGGTTACTACAGTCATTTGCTAAATTAGATTCAGTCTACCCTTTGTTTTGAAATTGTAATGCAGCAAAAGTAGAGGTAAGGGATAACCTTCAGGCCACTGGAAGACTTATGCAGATAGCTAACCGCCTCTCTGTTTCAATAGAGGATACCCTTTAAAGGTAGGACAAGCCAATGAGCCTTCTTTCGGTTCTAAGATTCTGCAGTCCTTCAAAGACTCTGACCTGTTCAACTGCAGCTGCTTTTTAGCAGTCTAGCAGAGTAGGCCTGTGTTCTGAGTCCTGGATATACAGAAAATACGAATAGAGGCTGAGGCTGGCTCCTGCCCCCTAGCTTCTCAGGCTCTGCCCTCCCACCCCCAGGCTTCCTGAGCCTTCAATGATTATCCCTTCTCTGGCTTTCATAATCCCTCAATAGAAGTTCTCTTATAGTTATTGTAGTGAACTGCTCCCTTTGATCAAATATTTTCTTTCCATTCTCTGGCTGTATTGATCCTTTCACTCGGAGTTTTTAATGTGTTAAATTCTAATCTGAGTTCATAACATTTCACTAGGTGATCTCCAGTTGCAATCAAATAGAGTTTAAACTGAGCAAACTTCAAAACAAAAGGAACTCAATTTTATTCCATACTTAATCCTATAAACACATTTCAAAAGCACTTTCTTCGGTATTCAGTAACCGAGGCAAGTGGATATAACTTTCCTTTTGTTTCTTTTAAGTTAGGAACTAAATCCTTTTTCTACACTCTGCCATCTGGAGCACACACAATCCCTCAAACCTACCAGTGTCCATCCTCCTCAGTCTTCCCTTCATAACCAGAAGATCTCCCTTTCTCTAGATCTGTTTACTGAAGGGTTGGTATTCACTCTGTCTGCTAGGAAAGTGGTCTTCCTAGCTAGCTCTCTTATTGAAACTTACCCAGTATGATCACCAGTAACATATCCTTCACTGAGGAGGGGGAGGGACCTTCTCTCCTCCAGTAATATCTGGCAAAACAATGTTACCTTATTCATAGCTGTCTAGAAAGAAACTTACCTTGTAGTCTATTTTAAATACAAATTTTCAGTTCTGAAATACAGGGAAATACAATACATGTGAGATAGATTACACAAAGCCCCTTACTTAAGTCATCACATAAAATAACATTTGTGAAATGGAAATTAAATTAGATAAGATATAGAGAAAAAATGGTTAGTCAAGAGACCATGTTACAGTTGAAAATTACATTGATGAATACAGTGCTTCTATACTATTGGATCTGTGATCTCATCAGACATATCTCAATCCCCTTACACCTTAGCAGATGGTCTCTAAGAGTCTTCCTGAGATGCCCTCACTGAAACAATGTATTGCCTGGTGGACAGCCTTCTGGTGATATCAGTCAGTCAACTGTCACCAAGCATTAGCACTTAAGATGTGCCAGGCACTGTGCTAAACGCTGAGCCTACAGTTACAAATAGAGCTTCTCTTGTCATTTAGTTAGGCTTTTCCTCACACCAAGGATACACAGTCTGTCCTTGGGCTATACTCCAAGCCTTTCCAGATTGGTTTGACCTGCTTTGTGCTCTTTTGGCATAGCCCCCCCCCCCCTCCCCGCCAAAACCCAGGCCATCTCCACACGACAGTGAAGGCTGTGGGGTAAGATTTCAGTGTGGTATAAATGCAAAAGTGCAGATATTTAGCTGACCTTAAACAGTGATGGCAAAAGACATAGAATGAATGCTATACTTCTTGAAACTGAAAACACCTTGTTCGTGGTGTTGTAAGTACTTTTGTAGGATAGCTTGCTATGAAGCCTACATATCATTCTGGAACCTAAAGCTAGGAATCTTTTTTTTAAATCATAAAGAAGCAGTGAGTTATGCATTTCAAATGAAACATAATGTGGAACTCAAGTTGTCAGTTTGTTTCGATGGCTGTCTTTGCAGTTGATATGCAGATTTGAGCTGCAGCCTCCTAGAATGAATAACGTAGAGAAACTTCATCATCTTGTTCATTGTTCCTTGGCAAATAGCAATTGTGGAGAGAGAAAGTGTCTGCGGGTGAATAGGCTAATAGTCAGCACTGCCTCTTTAGATCAAAGATAGCTTTTCTCGCGTTCTAGGAGTGCTACACAAAATCGTGCATTCAGGGAATTGTAATAGTTTGAGTTCAAATTTGTTCCATTCTTTTTTAAAATGAAGCAACATTTTTTTGCTGTGTTTTTTTTTAAATGCAACTCTCTAGCTGCTTGATTCTTTATATACCTAAAAGTGCAATTTTGATCTCATAGTATAGTCGACTGATGTTGGTATAGTCTTATTGTATGAGGAAGTCAGCTGTGCTGGTACCTAAGAAATCAGTATTAAAGATGATTTTGTACCCGAACATTTCTGAGGTCCCCCTAAAATTCCACGTCTCTTTAAAAGTAATGTGGTTAGTAAAGCTAACTCCACTTCACCATACAGTAAGGGATAAGGCAAAAGTTCCAAAGGTGCTTGTGTCATAACCAATTTACTTGAGAGTCCTGATAATTGTGTTTGGACAGCGCTTACTGAAACTTTTTTCTTCCTAAATTCATTTAGTAGGGTATTTGTGTGTGTGCATTCGCGTGTGCGTGTGCCTGTGTAGACCTGCCTTAAGGGTGGTTTTGTACTGGGAGCATAAAAATATTTTCGTTTCTGGAAATAGGTTGACGTCAACTGGAAACTGTTTTTTGTTACTTTGTTTCCCGGAGCATCCAAACAGGCACACTGCCTCAGGCAGACTGCATAGAATTCAAAGCAGCACCCGACTGAGGAGGAGAGAAAAGTGGGCAGCCTACTCCCCGAGCAAGACTCAAGTGTTTCTTCTGTTCCGTACTTGCCCACTTGCACAAGTGTAGGGACACACCTCAAGACTCTTGGGCAGAGTTCTGTAAACGGCTTTTGTGGATACTTTCGGCTTGGGTAGAACATAGCCGTAATCAAAACTCATTATAACAGATAGATGAGACTCAATTTTCCACACTGTTGTCCAAGTTCCCAGCCCAGGCAGGGCAGGACCTTTTGAACCACACGGAAAGAAGCTGGGACAATTGACAACTTGGGAGCATCCCTAGTCAATGAGGCAGGCTGTCCTAGGCTCTAGAGGAGTCCCTTCTACAGTGACTTCTGTAAATGACTCGTTTCCCCTGTGTGTGTGTGTGTGTGTGTGTGTGTGTGTGTGTACGAGCGCGCGAGCACACACACACACACACACAATTTAACCATACACCGCCCTGGGCTCTGGGAAGCTAACACGCCTTTCTACATATTTCAAAGGGGCGGGGGGGAGGGGGGAAGAGGAGTGGCGGCGGCTGTGTTAGACTCGGCTAGCCGCCTTTCTTCCTTCACCTAGAGTAAAGATTCCTGTGGGAGCTAACTACCAGCACTGCCTTCTAACCCTAGGGGCTCACTCACACACAGCCTTCCGGGACGGCTCTCTCCAAATGCTTAGTGGGAGGATTGTTCTTCTCAATAACCCCGAAGACAATTGGGGCGGGGGAAGGGGCGGAGAAGGCAAGAAAAGGAACTTGCTTTAACTTGCTTACCACCTGGAACGATTTTCTCTCTGATCTGCCCCAGTCCACCAAGAAAAACTGCAGCAAAACGCTGAACGGAGGTAGTTTGGGTAGAGCAGACAAGAAGTAAACTTTCTAGTATAGCAATCATGAAAACGCCACTTTATGTGTGTATGTGTATATATAAATAATATATGTGTGTATACACACATACATGTAATCTTTCAGTGATGAATAAAATTATATAAAGTGTTTTATTGGGGGTGTGGAAGAGTGGGAGGTAGGAAGTAGCGACTGAATTGGCTGTAGTTCCTTGCTGAAATGAGTTTGCTATGGCCTCAAATCTTAGGTGGTGTACAATAAACTTGAACGGCCGGGAAAACAAGAGACCTGGGCCAAATGGACTAAGCAGCTAGAACCCATTCTTGGACTCGGTTTCCACCTCCTCTCGACTCTGGAGATCGTAATGAACCCTAGTGGAATAAAAGGACATTTTGTATAATGGTACACGTGTTTGTGGTCCCATAGAACGTGCCTGTTCTACGTCAACGAAGACCAAAGTAAAGACTGGCGGTCACCTACTTTTAAGCAGTACTTGCCAAGAGCTGGGGCGAGAGCTAGGTCGAAAGAGTCTCTCTGGCTTGTTGCCACTTGACCCCACCCTCTTCCCCCAGGAGCCTGGGTGTGTTAGGGGTATGGGTTTAGGTAGAAATGGTGTTATTTCCCAGCTCAGTGCTTTTTCACCGATCGTCCCTATGCCATTGAATGTTCTCCTTACTCTGCTTCCCGGATTCTCCGGCTTCCTTCAAGTTTCAGCTAAAATCCCACCCTTCTGCAAGAAGCGGTTCCCAACCCCTCCCCCCACTTAAGTCTAGTGATTTCCCTCTGAGATTAACTCCAATTTATTCTGCGCATATCTTATTTTGTACATAGCTGTTTACGTGTTGCCTCTCCTAATTAGACTGTAAGCTCCTTAAGGGCAGGAGCTGCACTTCTGCCTTCCTTTGATGTCTTCCGCGCGTAGTGCAGGTCCCGGCACTTAAGTGCTTAAATAAATGCTTGTTGACTTGACTTAGTGAGAAAGCTCCGGCTTGCACTGGGAGAGCTTTTGCCCTCTTGGCTTATTTGCCTCCTTGCCAATTGCAGATAAGTCCGAACCTTGACGTTGTAGGGACCGCGGCGCGATAGCTACTTTCTCCTCATCCCAGTTCACTTTCTCCGCTTGGCCGGGCTGGGGGTGGGGATGGTGAATGCTTCGACCCAGAGGAGCCACTTGCCCCTGATGGGCAGTCAGCCTCTCTGTCACCGGAGGGAGGATGGGGGGGGAGGAGATCAGGCTGCGGGGAGGGGTCCCGGGGGTCTCTAACACCTCCCCCCCACCCCCAGCCGAGCGTCCACCTCTCCTCATGCCCCTCCCTTTCTCTCTCTCTCTCTCTCTCTCCCTCTCTCCTGCTTCTTCCTCCGGCCGGACGGGCGCGGACCTGCCCCAGACCTTCGGGGAGCACCCCGGGCCTTTCATGACAACTTAAAAGTGTCTGTCAGAGCAGTCCAAAGAGACGAGGCCGATGCTGGGCGTGTTTCGCTCCTTTGAGAGAGTCGGAAAGTGAACTGAGAGCCGAGCGCTGGCCCCGGGCCCCCGCGCCTCGCCTCGCCGCCAGCGAGTAGGTGGGGGAGAAGCCGCCGCCGCCGCCAGCCCTGTCCCTCTCCCAAGCCTAGCCGGCTGCGCCCTGGCCGCGGGCGGGGAGGGGTGCGGGGCTCTCCTCGTCTCCCTCCTCCACCCTCTTCATTACCTACCTGCTCTACTCCGCTCCGGGCGGCCGGGGAAGCTCCTGGCAGCCCCCGAGAGTCGGGCCGCCGCCGCCGCCGCCCGCAGCAGCAGCAGCAGCAGCCGCCCCCCACCCCGAGCTCCGGGGGGCGATGAGGGGGCGGGGGAAGGGGCGCCGCTCCTCGGGCATTACTTAGAGAAGTGAGGCCACCCCTCTCGCCGGTCCGCCCTCCCGGGGCCGGGACTGCCACTCTCCAGCCAGAGGGTAAGTTGGGCGTGTTTCTTTCCCTTACCAGCCTCCCCCTTCTGCGCCCCCCCCAATTTTTCCCTTAAAACTTTTCCTTTAGGGGTGTGCGTGTGTGTGCGTGTGTATGTGTGTGTGTATGCGCGCGTGTTGGGGGGGGCGGGAGTGTAAGGTGCATTTACTCCTCTTTACTCTTCTCTCCGTCCGACGTACCCTCCCAACTTTGCACCCTCCCTCCATCCCTCCCGTCTCTGCCCCGCCGCGGCGCGGCTGGAGCTGACAATTGGAGCGCGGCCCCTTTAAGAGCCCGGCTTTGCCTCCCGGTAGCTGAAGGTCATTAAACACAAAAGCTCTCAGCGCTGCGGTCCAATATAGCGCATGCGCCCTGCCCGAGGACTGGCAGAGAGACGGCAATATGGCGAGAATGCCTGGCAGCGGGGACTGTAACACCAGCCCCAGCAGCAGCGCCAGCGCCAGCGCCGCCGCCGCCGCCGAGAACAATGGGGAGCGGGGCGAGGGCGAGCGCGGCGGCGGCGGCGGGGGCAACAGCCGGCCGAGCCACCCGCACTACTGCAGCGCGGGCGAGGAGGAGGAGGACGACGACGACGACGAGATCCAGGAGGTGCAGATAACGGGGGACGAGGAGGAGGAGGAGGAGGACGGAGGTGGGGGGCTGGAGGAGGAGGAGGAAGAGGAGGAGGAGGAGGAGATGGGTCTGGACTGGGACGAGCCCCTGGAGCCCGAATACTCCGCCGGGGAGGAGCTGGAGTCCGAGCCGGTCCATATTATCCATATGGACCAGAGCACGGAGCTGGACCCGGAGTCGGAGCCGCTGCTGCTGCCGCCCCGCAGCGGGCCGGCCGAGGACCCGGAGCTGGATCCGGACCTGCTGCAGCGCCCCGAGCGGGCCCGGCTGAGCGAGAACACCCGCCTGGCCACCCGCTATGCCGTGCGCATCTTCCGGGAGTACCTGAGCGAGAAGTCGCAGAGCCCGGACTTCGAGACCATGGACAAGGGGGCGCTGTGCCGGGTGCTGCGCTCCTTCTACGCCGAGGCCCGTTCCAAGAGCGGGCAGCTCTACAGCAAGTCGTCGCTCATTAGCATCCGCAGCTCCCTGAACCGCTACCTCAACGAGCCCCCCTACTGCCGCACCCTGGACCTCACCAAGGACCCCGAGCTGCGCAGCGCCAACCTGACCCTGGCCGCGGTGATCCGCAAGCTGGAGGAGCAAGGCGCGGGGCCGGTGGTCCAGAAGCAAGCCATCACCCGCGCCGACCTGCGCAAACTGTACACCTCCAGCGTCTTCAGCACCAACACCCCCTTCGGGCTGCTCAACAAGGTCTGGTTCGAGACGTGTATGTACTTCTGCACCCGGGGCCGGGAGAACCAGCGGGAGCTGGAGGAGGACTCTTTCGGGCTGGCTATGGACGAGGACGGCCGCAAGTTCGTCTACTTCAAGTCCCTAGGGCCCTATCACAAGTCCCGCTCTTCGTCCTGGAGCAAGAAGCGGGCGGAGAGCAGCGACGAGGAGAATCTGCCCCGCATGTATGAGACGGGCACGGAGTTCTGTCCCTACGCCAGTTTCGTCAAGTACCTGTCCAAGCGCAACCCGCTCTGCAAGGCTTTCTTCCAGAGGCCCCGGGACCATTGCAACGAAGGCGATGTGACCTGGTACGAGAACAAAGCCATCGGCAAGAACTTACTCGGCACCAGGATGCAGATGCTCTCCAAGGCAGCCAAGCTGTCCAAAACGTACACCAACCACTGCATCGGCGCCGTCTCCATCGCCACGCTCAACAGCATCGCAGGCATAGGCACCAAGCTGGGACCCCCCGCCCCGCAGGGCTGCTATGCCGAGGCTCTGAACGGGGGAGCTCGCCACCACCACCACCACCACCATCACCACCCCCACAACCCGCACCATCACCACCGCCCCCAGCCGCCTTCGCTGGGGAACACTTACATCCTTCCCAAAGAGAGCCAGGTGGTGGCCGACGTGAAAGCGGAGGCTGCACCCAAGCGGGCCCTGTACGAAGCTGTGTTCGGGCCCGGTGAAGTCTGCGGTCCCTCTTCCCCCAAAAGACTGTGCATCCGCCCCTCGGAGCCGGTAGATGCGGCGGCGGTGGTGGTGGTTTCGGTGAAACACGACCCCCTGCCTCTTCTTCCCGAAGTCAATGGGCACCGAAGCACCAATTCTCCCACAGTAGTTTCACCTGCTATTGTTTCCCCCACCCAGGTAACCAAAACCAAACTCTATGCATGAAATGTTTCTCTGGTGCCACTTCGGGACTAACTTTTTTGTGCTAATGCAGGTCTGTGCTTTTTGGCCATTTAAAAAAATAGAAAATGAAGTGCGTTGAATCGTTTCGCTGTGCTGTTACAAGTTTGGCTTTCTTGGAGATTTAAGGGAAGATTACTTTTAAACCAGTGGTATGAGAATGCAGGCAAATCGCTGCTGAGCAATAGCTTTTAAAACTTCTGTGTGCCAACAACAATAGGATTAGTTGAACTACTGCAGCCTCTCAAGAGTTATGTAAAGCCATTTAAGTTAGAGAAGTTTTGTGCGCCTATGGTTTATGGGCATAATGTGTAAATGAACCAACCGCTTTTTAAAAATACTTCTCCTAAATAGAATAACCATAAAAAATGTTCCATTACATATCCTTGATCACTTTTGAAGTTGGGGAGGGGGGGAAGTATTCATCATTATAAATCATTAAAACTTCAACCACAGTTCCTGGAGGCTTTTGTTTTTGTTTGGTAAGAGAGCATTTACCTTCAGTAATACATTTACATTTTTAGCTAGACTATGGTGCCAAAATATACTGGGCTAAATAATTCTGAGACTTAGTAGTATCAGATAGGAAATGAAGTTTGGTTTGTAGTTAGGGTAAATTAAAACAGTTTGTTCAAATTATTGTTCAAGTGAAGAGTTGAGACCTGCAGTTACAAGCTAATTAACAAATATTTATTGTGTGCCTACAGTGTATAGAGCATTGTGCCAGACACTATGAAGAATATAAAGAGAAGTTGGAGAAACAAGACATAGACACCTACATGTGTGCATACATTATGCATAGGTGATCACAAAACAAAACTGTGCAAGCCGCACTTAAACGGGATTTGAGGGACCTGGGTTCCAGTTCGGATCCTGTCACTAATTTGCAGTGTAAATTCAGACAAGTCAGTTAACCTATGTGGGCTTCACTTTATTCCTCTGTAAAATGATGAAGTTGGATTAAATGATCTCCAAGGCCTCTGCCAGAACTAGAGTTCCTCCACTCAATGATAAATGGCTAGTGAGCAGAGTAGACTGCAAGTTGTATAGGAATGCAAGGGAGAAAGAGATCATTGATAGTCCGGAGAAGGAAGACTTCCTGTCTCTTTACTTCTGGTGGGGTGGGGAGAAAACAAATAAACGTTGAGTACTTTAAAATTATATTTACTTTCTAGATCCTCCTGTTGCTCATGAGATTGAATAAGTCGTCTTTTTAAAAAAAAATATAATGGAATTTACAATTACTCTCTTCCTGCCTTCCCTTCCCCTCCCCACTCTATTAGAGGAACATTTCAGAATTTTTACCCACTTATCAAGAAAAAAAAAATAGGAATCTCAACTGTAAGTCAGGCCACTTAATGAACAGATGTAAGGTACCTCTGTGCTCTTTCCAAAGTGGAAATTCCAGTTCTGGACAAACTGACCCTTTCAAACAGTTTACCAGCTAATCAGCAAGCCTCAAGGCCACATGAGAAAGAGGACTGTGAATGGTAATATAAACATGGAGGTTCTCTAAAATACACATGACCTGTAGGCTGTGTCTATCTTTGTGTTTCTAATGTGGACAGTTCATTTATGATATTATTAAGGAGGATGGGGAAGTCTTTTTCTAGTACTTTAGATTGTTCTCTTGAAAAAAAAAAGATGTTACAAACCTTAGTCCCTTGGTAAAACAGTAACTTATTTTAAATATAGTGGTTTAGAATGTTAACTGAACAGATAAAAGTGTGAAGTTTAAGCATGTTTATCAAAAGTTCTATTTACTTGTGACAGTAATAGTCCAACAAGACAGCTTTTTGTCGTTCTTTCTTAATATCCCTTGGGGTCATGTTAGACTAGGAAGTAGCATTTTGTTTCACTAGACATGCTTGTGTACTTTCTCTCTCTGGATTTTCTTTCCACTTATTTAAGCTAAGTATTAAATCTTGGATCTATGAAATTGCATACTAACTCTTATACCTTCTCTTGAAGTACTATAAGGTAATTCCAATGTTAAGTTTAAGGCTCTAGTACTGAATGTGGATTTTTGCATTTGGTGATACAAAACTCTTCAAACATGGTCAATGCAGATGAAACCCATTGGAGTGTTGTTTGTTTTTTAAGTTTAATGCCATTTAAACATGAAACCCAAGTTTTCATTCATGGTAGAATCACATTCTTCCACATCCTTTTTTTTTCTTTCTGTTTTTAAGCAAAATTAAAAACTTGAAAGAAAGCCTTTAAAACAGTAACTCCTATGGGACTCTGTGTATTAAGCCTGAGCATCATAAATATGGAATGGATTTTTTTTTAGTTTAAATGGAAAGCTGATATTAAACTTTTTCCCTCCTGTATTTATTAAAACAGCTATAACGATTGAGGTCTTGGGCATTTCCTGGGGATTAATGGCCGGCTGGGGTTAATGGCCCGAGGCATTGCCTTAGGCCATCAACTCTTCCAGCTAGTCATTAATCCCCAGGAAATGCCCTGTACCTCGAACCTCTATCGTTATTACTTAATTATAAACATAGGCTTTCTAGCCTTATTACTGACTAGACCTCATCAAATGGTGTGACACCAAATTCCACTGTTGACCAGTATTACAGATTTCTTGATAACTTAGAGATCACAGACTGATACTTTTATTGCCCTCCAGCATTGCAAGTTACTTCAAAAAAGTTATTTTAACTAAATGCCTAAATTCTGCTGTTAAACGTAAATGCCCATTTTGTCCCTCTTTGGGGATATTGTACCTACAGAAAGTTTGATGAGTTGAAAAACTGAAAATGTTCTATTAAGGATTAATGGGAGCATGTAATTTCAATTTCTAGTCTTTTGAAGTATGAATTTCAAGGACCTAGATCTTACAGATTTTTAAGTAACTGCTTCATTCAGAGATGTCCTAACATTTTTAACTGTACTGGATTGCTAATGGTGTGGGTCCAAGAAAGAAGAGGTGGTTTCACTGTTTATTTTGTCACTGTATTTGTGATCTCGGATCATCCAGGCATTTCTCCAGCTTTATAGCCCTAGGAAGGAAATCCTGTACAATGCATTTGAAAAGATTTAGCACCATACCCCCATCATATCTTCACTGTAGCTCCTAGTTGCACTGAAATATAGCACTCTCCATGCCACTGACAAGAGTAGTTCTGTATAGGCTGAAGATAGAAGTATGTAATTTTACAGGCTCATCTTTCACATCACTGCGAGATGGGATAATAGTAAAAGTCTGTTTTAGCTGTCCCAGTTAAATAATTGTTTCAGTTTTATATACTATTTATCCAGTACTAAACAAAGGTCCACAGATAAGCCTATGAAAATGGACTTGGAAATAGCTATATGCTCACTGTAGTAAATTCTTCAGTTTAACTTGCTTTCACTCTGATTGCTTTCTTTCCAGGCAGATACCTTATAAGTATCCCATTAGCATGAACCCTAACCAAGTCTAAGAAATTTATTCACTGAAACATAGTCAGTTGTTTGTATTTCACTGTCATGACTGTGTGCCTAGGCATGAGTTCCACAGATCTCTAGCTGAAAGCAGGGCCAGCATCCTCATTTGGAACACATGATTTTTCATTGCTTTCAGTCTTTGAAGAGAAGCCATATGCTGACAGAATTAGGGAACTAGCTCTGGCTTTGGGTTTTGTGGTAGGAAGTACAAGGATCATTTAATCCACTACAGAAACAAAATATGAAGTTGCTGATCGGTTGAAATAATTAATAAAATCCAGTTAAATTTTTTTTTAATTAAAAAGTCCCTTTTCTTCATAGATATGTCATTGACACTGGAAGATATATAAAATAGTGCATATTTAACAGATTCTCTAATCGATGCCAAATATATTTTACTGCTGTTTGAAGCCTATAAAGTTAAATGAATTTGTTTAATACAAATGTACAAAAATAGTTTTACTACTAGCTTGAGATATTTGTAGAAGCTTATTCTCCAAAGAAATTTTTCTTCTTTTGTGAAAGGTGGAGCCAGGGGGAGGGTAATGAAGCTTAGGCAAATGTACACCTTTTATACCAAGAATCTCTGTAATTAATCAGTTTGTCATTAAGCAAGGTAATGGCATTAAGCAAGGAGGTAATCCTCTGTGTCATTTGGCACACTTTGGATTTTGGTCTAAGTGAACATATAAGTTAGACCAGAAATAAAGACATAGAGAGGCAATGTGGTAAAGCAGAGAAAGAGCCCTGGATATGGAGTCAGAGCACCCAGGTTCAAAACCTGCCTCTTTCACTTATACAGTTACTTAACATCTAAGCCTCAGTTTCCTCAAAGAGGGGATTAGATTAAATATCCTTTAAGGTCCCTTCCAGCTTTAGATCCTATGACCTAAATTTCTCAATCTGATTGGTCCAATCATTGTACTGCATTTTATGTGAATCATCATATAAAAGAAGTCTGTATTCTAACTTATTGTATTAACAATTTCATAACTATTGAATGATTAAGATTATTTTGAATAGGAAGGATTTGGGGGGGGTGGAGCATATATCTGAAGCTATAGAACCCCAAATGAGAAATCTTATATAACTCCAAATGAGAAACCTTACGATCTCCGCTATATTCTTATGTGCAATTTAAATGGTAAGCAAGAATTGCAATCCCATTTCATCTCTGTTGATGTCTTATGCAACATAGTAACTTTAAATTATGGGTCCCCAAGTAAAAAAGTCTTAATTACAGAATGAATTTCCAGCGAAAAGAAGCCCATTCTTAACTGCAGTTCAGGGGATTATTTAGACTGGATTTTTATATATGTTCCATTAGCATTCAAAAACTTTTCTTTGGCTACAAAATGAAAAACTATTTATCTGAAGCATGTTTCAACTTAAACTTTAGGATTTTAAGTACTCTGTTTTAAAAGAGAAATCCATAGAGACATTTCTATTTGGATAGTAGGCACTAAAATGAAAAGTTGAAGTGTTCAAACTATTATTCACCCTACCTTATTCATTCAGTAGGACTTTTATTTCTCTATATTTTATATTCCCAGATTCATCATAGACCTGTATTATACTAGTTAGTCAAAATTTGCCTTTTAAAATTTCTATGGCAAAATTTAATAAGGAATGGAGAAGGAAAATTAATTGGTCCAGAACAGAATGCTAACTTTGAATCACCAATCAGGAAGGAGAATTCTTCAGCACTTGGAGAGTTGCTTGAGCAAACTACCTCTTTCCCTCCCTACCACCTCCCCAAAAAGTGCTACGAGTGATTTTTTTTTTATTGCCAAAGTACTTCAGTACGTTATTTGTGAATCTTAGATCGAGACACAGAAATAAGTTATAGTTATAGCATTTTTGTTGGTTTTTGCTTCTGAGAATATATAAAAACATCACCCATTATTCTTTGAAAGATCCGAATAGATCTCTAGTTGGTGACAGTGATCTTTATGATAGTGAGCTTCCTGATATTATGTTTGTTCTAGAAATGAGTAAATGGTGAAATCCTTTGAAATACTTCACTAGGGTGAGGCCTGTGGGCTGTAATTACTTTGAATATGAGGTTGTATTATCAAATGCCCTTAGCTATAAACTAGATAACAGAGCAAGCTACACCCACTATTATGTTAGGAGGCAGATCCTCATTAGACTCATTTTAGGTTCAGTTATTGTCAAAGGCATTCTGTTCATCACTTTCTTTCCAGTTAGACTTTTTTCTTCCCAACTCATACTTTTAAAAGCAGATGTAGCCATTTCTTTGTCCCAAAATGCATACATTTATATTTGACAGCAAACCTTTGTGTGTTTGTTTAGTTTTTATTTATATCATATAAATTTAAGGGCAAATCTTTAATGAAAGAAATTTTTATAAATAGAAGCTATCTTGTAACATTGGGTGACAAGAGTATTTGAACTCTAGTTGAAAGTTTTATTAGATTATTTCAGGCACTCATGTACTGTTAGGTATAAAGTTTGTCCTTTTTGCTGAAATTTCTCCATTATCCAACCTGAATGTGAACTTTCTTTTACAGGAGACTTTTTCATTTAGTACATAGCTGTATGATTTCCGAAATCAGGTTCCTCTTTCATCAATGCTTGTTTTCCCCAAATTAATCAACAAGCAATTAAGCACTTATGTGGGTGACTTTTTGTTTTTCCTGAGTCCTAATTGGGAGTTTAAAGTTGCTTTGAAAGGTAAAGACTGGGAGTGAGGTGGAGAAACGGATGTATTTTACTTCTTGGTAGACTAGAGGAGTGTCTGACAGAGAGCAAGAAATGCCTCAGCCAGCTCAAAATATCCCTCTCATGATTTACCAAGTAGAGATTCCTAGAGTTTACCACTTGCTATTTTAAAACGTAAATGATTATTAGGAGATTCCGGACTCAGTCACACTAGTGTGAATTACTGTCTTAAATAAACTAATATGATTGTCTAGCAGAAGTGATTTCAGCTCATTTAAGCTTTTTTTGGGTAGATTATTCCATTTATCGTCTTTGTAGCCAGTGCTTGGCATATAGCAGGTGTTTAATAAATGCTTGTTGACTGATATTTAGTTTCATTTGGGGCTTTGATAAAAGGTAAAATTTTCAAATAAAAACAATGTCAGTATTAGATGGGTTAAAGAATTTTAGACAGCATATGGTCACTGGTCATCTGGGAAGCAAGGGAGAGAACTCAGAAGGTAAACTGGGCCACAAACTGTGCATGTCTGTACTCTCACCCAACTCCTCTCTCTTCCGTTATCATTGTGGTATAATACAGAATTTCTTTATTTGTTGGACTCCTCAAATGCATGTTTTAAAATGTGGTCTCCTATGTGTTTGGCAAAGGTTTTTGGGGGTTTTTTTGCCTTTGGTTTTGTTAATTAGGCTCAATAAAAGGGAATGCTAGGGAATTTTTTCATGAGTTTGTGGCTTAAGATGACTTAGTTCTATAATTTTGAACTTGCTACAGATTGCTTCTTTAGTGACACTTTCAAAAGTAGTTTTAGGAAGTGGTTTGGGGAAAAGATGGTCTGAAAATCTGTGGTTGTTTTTATGTTAAATACTAAGAAATAAAATAATGACTCCTTACATTTTTGTGAGGTTTCATATACATTTTCTTGTCTAATCCTCACAACTCCGTGAAGTAGGTAGAGCAAATTGCTAATGGCTTCTTTTGTTCAATCACAGGGCTTGTGACTTGTCCTTGGCCTTGTAATAGAGAAATCAGTACCAAGAATGCATGTCTTTTGACCCTATCTAGTGCCCTTTTCAATATCTCCTACTGCCTCTCTGCAGTGCTAGATTAAATACAAGCAAGTGTACATCCATTATAGTCTGTACTTCTTAAATTAAATTTTTAGTAGTTGACATCTTGTTGGGTTTTTTTTTGGGGGGGGGGCAGGGCAATTGGTGTTAAGTGACTTGCCCAAGGTCACACAGCTAGTAAGTGTGTCAAGTGTCTGAGGCCGAATTTGAACACAGGTCCTCCTGACTCCAGGGCCAGTGTTCTACTCACAGTAGTTGACATTTCTAATCATTTAAACTATCTCTTGGATTATTTAAATACTTTCTAAGGAGATGACTGATGGAGCAAGAGTTCACAACTTCAGATCTATAGTTGAAGGGTACATGTTATCTCTCACAGAGAATGTAAGGCTTACCTGATTTATTGTTTTTAAAGGCCTTAGAGCACTTTGGATGAGAGTGTGAAATATAAAACGATGCACCTACTACATCATCATTATCATTCATGTTGCTGAGTGGTTTTGCTGTCTGAGGCAACTGAAAAGAATATGGTGCTTCTTGGCTAAGACTAAAGGCATGACTGTTTCTGCCCCCTTTTTTAACCTCGGTCATTAACACAGTACCTGTCACATAGTAGGCACTTAATAAATGCTTCTTGTTTTGACACTAATATAGTTATCTATTGAGATAGCAAAAAACACCATCTTAAAAAAGTGATAAAAATATGCACAGAACCAAAAGGATAAATGATGTTATTATTTATAACATGTTCATATTTTGTTCAGAGTAATAGTTTAAGCAGCTAGTCAGTTATTCATGGTCATCTCTGGATCTGGAGTATATTTGTACTTTATTTCATAGGACATTTGCATGACATAGGATTGGTGTTTTTTTTTGTTTTTGTTCGGGGCGGGGATTTAATATAGAAATGTGCTAATGTCCAGTCCTCCAACTGACAACTTCTCTTCTTGAAAGTATCCTGGCCAGACTTTATACACAAAGTCACTCCAGCTCCTATTTGGACTACTTTTTCCTATCTGTTGTGGTATTGTGGCTAGCACCTGTCTTAGATTCCCTTCAAGTGAAATCTGACAGTTTTGTGGTGGATATTAAATCTGATGCATATTGCTAACACTTGCTCTAGCAATTTCTTCTACTTCCCCCTTCTCTCTTGCTCTCTGTGTTCCTCTGTTTACACAGAGTACCTTTGCTAAAATGAGATTCTTTGAGCCAAACCCCATCATCTGCTTTCACTGCTTTTGGCTACTTGTAAAATTTGGCTGCTTGTAAAAATCAAAATATTGATAATGAGTCCTAGAGAGAGTGGTAGTCACTGACTAATGCAAGCTCTCCAGGAAGGCAGGTTTTAATTACAAGTAGAAATACTACTTTCCTTTCTTGATTTTGCTTGTTTTTTTCTCTTCACAACTTGGAGGCTTAGAAACCATGTCCTGACATCAGACAGCTTTTGCCAGTGGCAGCTGCTGTCTTTTGCAAAGTTAGTTTGTCATTATAATTGTAGTTTTACTGTTATTAAGCTGAATTTGCAAACCAATCAACTAGCACTCATTAAGTGCCTACTATGTGGACCAGGCATACAAAGAAACGATGAAAAGTAACCCTGCTCTCAGGGAGCTCGCAGTCTTAACAGTGGAGACAACTAGGTATAAAAAAGATACAGACAGGATAAATTGGGAGGTATTCTCAAAGAGACGGCATGAAGATTAAGGAAGGCTAGAAAAAGCTTCTTGTTGAAGGTGAGATTTTTGCTGAGACTGAAAGGAAGCCAGAAAAGCTAAGAAGAGATGAGGAGGGAGAGAGTTCCAGGCATGGGAGCCAGCCATGAAAATGTTCCAAGGAGTCCAGTGACTCTGTCATAGAGTAAATGGAGGAGAGGAAGGTGTAGGAAGACTGGACAGGTAGAAGTCAGGTTAGGAAGGATTATAAAGACCAGATTTTATACTTGAACCTGGAAACGATAATGAGGCACTGGAGTTTGTTGAGTAGGGGTAGAGATATGATCAGAACTGTTTTAGGAAGATCACTGACAGCTTGAGTGGAGTATAAATTGGAGTGGGAGGAGACAAACCAACCAGAAAGCTATTGTGATAATCCAGGCTTGAGGTAATGAAGGCCTGCTCCAGTTTTGTAGCAATGTCAGAGGAGAAAAAAAGTGAGTATATGAGAGATATTATGAAGGTGGAAACAACAGAACTTGACAGTTGAGAATGACATGTAGGTTGAGAGCCTGGTTAATTGGGAGGGTGAGGGAAAGAAATTAGGAAGAAGTTTGAAGGGGAAGATAATGAGTTCAGTTTTGAACATATTAAGTTTAAGATGTCTATGGAACCTCCAGTTCCAGATATCTAATAGACAATTGGAGATAAAAGAGTAGAGATTTTGAGAGAGGTTAGGACTGGACCAGGATATCTGAGAGTCAGTCACCTGTATAGACATGATCATTGAATCTATGGGAGCAGATGAGATCACTAAGCAAAATAGTATAGAGGGAGAAGAGAATAGGATCCAGAATACAGCATTAGTAGATCACCATCATTAGCTGTTGTGACATGGATGAAAATCCAGAAAGGAAGCAGAGGAGGAAGGGTCAGAGAGGTAGATAGAGACCCACAAGAGCACATTGAAAGCATGAAAACTTAAAGAGAAAAGAGTATCAAGAAGATCAAAAGCTGCAGAGAAGCTTGAGAAAAGGCCATTAGATTTGGCAACTAAGGGATCATTGGTAACTTTGGAGAGAATAGTTTAAGTTGAATGATGAGGTTGGAAGCCAGACAAAAAAGAGTTAAGAAGAGATTGAGAGAAAAGGTAATAGAGCAACCTGTTGTGGACATCCTTTTCAAGGAGTTTAACCACAAAAGAGAAGAAAGATGTAGGATGATAGCTAGGGAAGATAAATGGATTAAGTGACTTGAGCTTGTTTGTGTAGGCAGAGAAAGAGCCAGTAGAAAGAAGGAATCAAAGGCTAGGGAGAGCGGAAGGATGATAGAGGGGGCATTCTGCTGGAGAAGATGGGATAGATTGGGATCACTTGTGCATATAGAGAGGTTTATCTTGGCAAGGCCACTTTTTCATGTCAAATGGGTGAAGGAGGAGATAGTAGCAGAAAGTATCTGGACAATGTGAAATGGGGGACAAGGGGGAAGAGGGAGTAGCTCTCTATGAATTACCTCAATTTTTTCAGTGAAATATGAGTCAGGGTTCTCAGCTGAGACAGTGTGGGGAGGAGGAGCCTTGGGAGGTTTGAGGTAGCAAAAAAAAGTTTAGAAAAGCTGCTGTGGTAATGGGATAGTGAATTGATTAGGGAGATGTAAAGAGACTGACTTAGCCCATTGAGAACCCAGTTGAAATTATATAACAAACTTGTAGTGGACCCAGTCAGCATGGTTTGACGATTTTCTCCAACTTCATTCAGCAGCACAAGGAAGGAAGTAATCCAAGGCTGGGGTATGGATGGACAAGATCTTCCCTAAGATAAAGGGGCAAGGGACTAGACAAAAGAGGACAGTGTAGAGTTCAGTGAGTTCACCTAAGAGTCAAGTTGGGGAAGAGAGAAGAGTGCAGGGGTGTATGACCTGGGAAAGAACCGAGGGATGGAGGAGTTGGAGGTCATGGTATGACAAAGAAGAGTTTGGAGTTGCAAGGCAGAGCAAGAGGTGCAATGGTAACAGATTCTGGTAGATAAAGGAGTTTTAGAGTTAATGGGCATGGGTGTAGAACTCTTCTGGGTGATGGCAAAATCAAAGGTCTGCCTATTTGTGTGTATAGTGGTGATGGGGTGAAGGAATTGGGAGGTTAGGATATTTGAGGGAGTACCGATATATATGTTGAAAGTTCCCTAGTATGAGGGCCGGTGTGGATTACAGGAATGGGTGATGTGCTTGCACTTAAGGCCCCTGTAATTCGGCAACTGCCATAAAACCACAGATTTGAATCACACCTATAGGTTCCTTGTTTCATGTCCTAGTGTTGTGACTCTTATGTTTTAATAAGTTTATCTTAGAAGTAAATTTAAGTATACATGCATATATATGTGTATATACACATATACCCATAAACATATATGCATATACATACACAATGTGTGTCTATATTTACTTATGTGTCTATATACATATATATATATATATATATATATATATATATATATATATATATATAAAATCTTTGAGTGTTATATAAATGAGCTGGAAGCTAACATTTATAGAATCATAGGGTTTTAGAAGTGGAAGGAACTTTAGGGATGTACTATACCAGTAATATCAAACTCAGATAGAAACAGCTACTTATTGACTTCAAAAACGATTTGTCCATGGTCATATAGGTAACAGGTGACAGGGCCAGCACTCAGAGACAGGTACTGTGACTTCAGATCCAGGGACCTTGCTACCATACCACAACTTAGTAGTTTTAATGTTTCGTATAAACCCTACAGTCAAAGGAATTGGGTATAACATCGCAGCTTTATTAATGGCATGTAAAGAAATGTTCTTACATTTTTACCAAATAGTGCCTGGGTCATGTAACTGATTTATATGCTAAAATCATGACTTTTTACCTACAATTGAGCTCATATTTCTAACTTGAGTGTTTAGCAACCAGAGTACATAGACAATAACTTATTTTATGGAGCTTTAGAGTAATTTACTTTAATCTAATGATCTTTGTTTATGAACATAGTTTTCTATTTTGTGATATTGCTCATTAAATTTTATCTTGTTTTCTAAAATGCAGGTTTTAATGTGTTGTTGTTTTTTTAATGTCTTAAACACATGTTGGTACCCTACCTTCCTTTGAAGAAACTTATAAAATTTGTGTTTCTTTTTGAGTGGATTGAGGAAGACTCCTGCAACCCTCAATAAAAGTTGTTAAAGGAGAGTGAGAGGGCTAAGTATGTTAACGTAGGTATCTTCCCTTTTTACTAACATGCTTTCCATAGACGCAGCAGAGTAGCCTGAGAGCTGCCAATTTCACTTAATTCAGGAACATGCTGCAACTTGCTATCATTTTTATTAAGGGAAGTGAAGTTTCAGAAAGGTTTTTGATGTTTTATAAAAATTAACATTAAAAGAATGACTGTGGCATAATATGATCCCATGCCTAATTAGCTACAGTATATTAAAAAGTTCTGCAAAACAACAGAAACACTATTTAACTACTGTCTATGATGGACTTCAGTTCCATCTTGTATTTAGGTATGAACGGTGCTTCTAAATGAGAGTGAAGACAATAGTCAAAGGAGAAGGAAGTATTTTTCAATCAGGTTTCATAGGCTTTGGAAGTGAGGAGAGAGCTCATAAGCTAGGCTAACATTAACAGGGAAATCTCAATAGAAAGACATAGGCCAAGAAAGAAAAGGAGAAGGCATTATTTCTTCTGGACTATATTCAGGTAGTACATTGAAAATGATACATTGTTTCTAGGGGTAAGCCAAACAATTAATTAAAATGAATTTAAGCATCTCTTTAATTTTTTAAAATAGTTTTTTCCCCTAGTTATATGGAAAGACAATTTTTAGCTTTCATTTTTGCAGATTTTTCTCTCTCACTCTCCTCTTCTCTTCCTCAAATTGTAAGCAATTTGATACAGGTTATACATGTGCAATCATAAGCGTGTCTTTTAAGTAATTGTTTTGGAAACATGAACAAAAGTGTTACCAACTTTATTTCAGGTTTTTACTTCTATCTGTAAGGGCTCTATAAATGTACTGGGAGTTAACATTTCTAAGATCATGAGATTTTAAAGCTAGAAGAAATTTTAAAGATCACCTGAACCAGAAGTACTGGGCAAGGGGCCTGGCTTTGTGGTCCAGGGACTCTCTTGAGTGCAGCAGCAACTAGATTAAAATAGGAATTGGGAAATATTTGGCAAAATAAATAAAGTAAAACATAGATAAAATGTAAAGAGAATTTGAAAAGTTCTAGAAAATTTAATGTTACAAATGCTGGGGTTTTATCCCTTGTAAAGTTCCCTTTAAAATAAAAATGCAAAGGACTGAGATTGCTGGGTATTTTTTTTGGTCTTTGTACCACCCTTCCCCTCCCCTTGGTTCCCTGCCCCCAAACCTCCAAGCTAGCAAAGTGCCTCTCACTTAGTAATGTCTTAAACATGGTTGAAGTTAAACAAAGGACTTTGGTTTGTCTTTAAAATATCAGTATTTTGGATAAATAGCCATCTACATATAATGAAAAATCTTCATACTTCATTATAAACTGCTATATTCCAATCTCTTGTGGAATAGTCAAAAACTCACCAGCATCATATAAAATTTAATCTTATGTTCTGAGCAGTAGCTGAAGAAATATAAAACCAATACGATAACTAAAATTTTATTTTTTTCATTGAAGGTCTTACCCATCGCATGAGATTTTTTTAGACTAGAGTGGTTGTGATAAAAAAAAATGCTTTATAAACCTTAAATCATTGTGCAAAATGTGAGTTGTGACTGTTATTATAGACCCAGCCTAATTTCTTTCAGGTTTTGAGTGTCTGGCACAGATTTTGAAAGGTTGAGGTTGAAACTTATTGCTGTCATGTGACTTCAGGTAGGAACCAATTCTGTGTTTCAGTTTTATCATCTATAAAGTGAGGAGGTTGGCCTGTGATGGCTATAGTGCCTTACAGCTCAAAATCTATGATCTATGCCGCAGGTTTTAGGCAATTTAAAGAACAAAGCAGGGTATAACAATGAGGACTTAGTTTTAGGTTCATCTATATGAATTTGGAAACTAGATGAATCCCCAAAATGTGGTCAGCTTTGGAAATGTCAGGGAATTAAAGAGAAACATAGGAAGTCAAGGCTTTTTCATATTCAAATTTATCTAGACCATTCTAATTTTAAGAAGTAATTTATGTTGTTAGAGGGTGGCCTTTGGACTAATTTTGGCCTATTTTTTTAAGCAATGAAATCTGTCAATTTCAACACAGGATCAATTAATCTATAAATTAGTAAGGATTTATTAAGTGCCTTCTGAGTGCCAGGCATTGTGCTAAGTGGCAGGGATACCAAGTCAAAAGTAAAACAATCCGTGCCCTCAAGGAGCTGACATTATCTAATGCAAAGCTTCCTGAATGGACATAGCCCAGTACTAACCATGATTCTGACTAGCCAGGGCAAATCAATGGGACCATATGGGAGGTCTCATATAGTTTTATACCAGTTCTCTGTATGCCTTACGGCATAGAACTCTATTCCACATGGCTGTCAATCTGGCATGTTTCTCATACAGTAAGAACTTAATTTAAAAAAAAAATTAAAAAAAACCCCAAATCCACACAATTCTGATGCAAAGTTACAACTAGTAAAATAATTAATACGATATGACTGTAGAACATTTTACAAATAGAAAATGTTTAATAATGGTGCGAAGCTTTATAGGGTGAGAGCTTAAATTTTGGCATGGGATGACAGGACTCCCCTGTAGGAGGCTTTAGCTTGTTCTTGTTGCTGTTGGCACTGAGTGCCTGCCCACCCAGAATGGTAGAATGAAATGGATTAAAATCATGTTGATTTCTCTTTACCATACATACTGTTTAAATTGCAGGGAAGTCTTTGGGAAAGGGCAGCTACAGACATACAGATCCTTTAATGGAGACAAAAGACAGAACGTTAGGGCAACGAAAATAAAATTTGAAAAAGGAGACAATGAAAGTAGTGAGGGAGAGGTTTAATAACTTAAATGGGGTTGAGATTTCTTCAGGCATCTTTTTGAAAGAACAGCAAAAAATATTAAGCACCTACTGTTTGCAGAGTGCTGTGAGAGATTTAAAGTTGAGGCAAGACCTGATCACTGTCTTCAAGGAACTTGAGAATCTAGAAGAGAGATAAGACATTGATAACTAACTATAATACACAATGTTACATGATAATCACATTAACCATTTACGAAACAAAGTGCTACCTGAGATCTGAGAAGGAAGGTTGTTACCAATTAGAGCACTAAGGGAGTAAGAGGTAGCATTTGAGTTTTGCTTTAAAAGGATTGGTAGAATAAAGGAAAATCATTTCAGGCATAAGGAATTGACTGAGAAAATGCTTGGCGGTGGGAAACCCAGTCTATATTGCAGAGCAAAGAGGTATCCAGTTTTGCTGGAAGTTAGATTATAGAGAGGGGAGCAATAAGAGACTGGAAAAGTAGAATGGATCAGATTGTAGAGAGTTTTGAATGACAGGCAGAGAAGTTTGAACTTTTTTGGGCAATAGGGAGCCACTAAACATTTTTGGTCAAAGAAGTAACAATCAGATTTATATGTAAGAAAGATTATTCTGGTAGCAGTACTTCTGATGAATGAGTAGCAGGGAGCAGTAAAGAGGAGGTGAGAAGACTTTTATGTACACTATTGCAGCAGTCCATTTGGGTGATTATGAGGACTTGTACTGGTGGTAGTGGTAGCAAGAAAAGAGGAGATGGATGCTACAGCTATTGCCAGAATGAATTTAAGAGGACTTGGGAACTGATTAGACTGAAGAAGTAAGGAAAGAGAAAACATTTAAAGATGCCCCCAAATTTATGAATGTGGGAAACTCAGTGGATGGTAGAAACAGTGAAATTTGAAACTGAAAGGTAATGAACTTGTCTTTGGGCATGTATTTGGGGTGCTGAGGGCATATCTAGGTAGAGGTAACCAGTAGACAGTTGAAGATGCAAGGTCTGAAATTTGGAAGAGAGGTCAGGGCTGGACAGATAGATTTGGAACTCATCTGCAGAGAGATTATAGTGAATGCCATGGAAATGAATGAGATTGTGGGGCAACAAGAGCAGAGAACCACATTGAGAGTTGAGAAGATCAGGAGCCAGAGGAGTAGTTAAAAAGATAGGAGGAGAACCAGGAAAGTCTGATATCTTTATAGTCAGTGGAGGAGAGAGTATCAGAATATCCAGTCAGATGGAGTAGTCAGTCATGTCAAAAGCTCCAGAGAGGTCAAAAAGGTGAGGATTGGGAAAAGACCATTTGATTTGATGATTAGAAGATCACTGGTAAACTCTGAGAACTTGATTACCAGGTTTTTGAGGAGCTAGTGGGCTAGTGAGTAGATGGTGCATTAGCTGTAAATGCTTTTTAAAAGAGGTTTAGCAATGGAGGCAGGTAGAGAGAAATATGACTGTAGGTGGAAGGGGAAGGGTGGTTGTGGATCAAGGAAAAACTTTTAGGGTTGGAGAGACCTGAACATGTTTTGTAGGCAGATGGCAGGAAGGAACAAGAACATGAAGGAGGCAGGAGGGAATGGGCTCAAAGACTGAAGTAAAGGGATTAGACATAGTGAGAAGCAAGGATTTCTCTTCCGTAACCAAGAAGAAAGAGAGTATGAGTAATAATGCTGAGAAGTTATGAGCAGTGGAGGAGGAAAGCTGAGAGAGGTCACATCAGACAGCTTCAGTCTTTTCTGTGAAGCAAGATGCTAGGTTAGCTCCTGTAAATGTGAGTAAGGATTGTTGTTTGCCCTTTCCTCTCGAAGAGGACCATGACATCAGGAAGAAGATGCCATGACTTGCAAATGAATTGGATTTAAATGAGGGAGGCTCACTTTCTCCTCCAGAGCCATCTGGGTTCAGTGGCAAGCTATAGATCAGAACGACTGGAGATGGCCCCTGAATAGGGATATAGTTGTGGATGAGAGGAGGTGGGGAAAAAAGAGTTTATGATAATTATTAAAGGGAATGAAGTAAGGAATTGATAGGGGTAGAAGGATTGCCAAGGAGCAGCAAAAGCCTGACTGAAGTTGTGAATTTGTGGTGGACAAATTCAGCTGGACAAAATTCGTAGTGGATACTGCTTACTTAGTCTATTATTCTAAGAAGTTCAATAGGCATTTATTTAATAGATACTGATGAATCAAACTGGAAGCTTGTTGAAAAATAGTGTACAAAAGACAAAAGCCATTTCAAGTACAGGAAGAGTGGTCATGATGAATTGTGGGTTTCCTAACTTAAAACTACTGTATTGTATTATTAGCTGAAATGCAAAAATATAATTTATTTCTCAAGTTCTAGATTTCATTTCTTTGTGTCATGAAGATGATATAAATTTCTGAGCCCCACCCTAGCCAAAACAACTCTAATGTTAGAGTCCTGTGAAGTTTGGTTCTGCTGACCCTGAGGATATTATAAACATAGCAATCTTTGTGGGAAAAAAAATTCTTTTGAAATAAATAAAAGGAAGCACAAGAGTAGAATTCTTTATAGCTCAGCAAAATGAACTATTTCTTTAAAAAGGCTTTAACTTGCTATTCAAAACTGAAGCCTGATTTTTTTTTCCTATTAGTAGGTAAGAAATAATGTATAATCACTCCCTTTGGATTTTTTTTGAATTTTTAAAAATAATGTATCAATGAAATCCAGTCTGAACTCAGGCTATATGAAGGTATCTCAAAAATCTAGAATTCAGGCTGATTTACTTTCATCAAATAGCCCCCACCCTACCTTAGTCCTAATGAGCCAAAAGTGAATTGCAAATAGTTTTTACAGTAGGTTAAAAAAAATCCTGTCTTCCTGACTGTATTTTCATCAGAATAGATCTAATCCAGGTGTAATAGAAAATATCATATATATATAATATATATACATATAATATATGTATCTTGGGGCAAAATACCTCTATACTATAGATTTCACTCAATCTAGTGGTCAAGTGGAGTTCTTTAACTTTTTTTCTCTTTTCTTTTGAGGGGGGAAGGCAGGGCAATTGGGGTTAAGTGACTTGCCCAAGGTCACACAGCTAGTAACTGTCAAATGTCTGAGGCTGGATTTGAACTCAGGTCCTCCTGACTCCACGGCCAGTACTCTACTCACTGTGCCACTTAGCTTCCCCAAGTTCTTTAACTGTTAAAGTGGATCTTGGGAAGGTAATATATTCATTTACTTTTCTTGGTCCCCTTTGATGCTTGTTCTAAAGCAAACAGTTTCCTTAATCAACATTTTCACAAGTATAACATATGTTCTGGGCTAGTATCCCAACTCCCATTCACTGGCAGGTCTGTTCCCCAGAGCAGCAGTTGGCTATGTCCCTTTATGGCTCTAATGGTAGCCCTAAGTGTTTAGGGGTGTCATTTTTAGTGTTGTAGCTCACAAACCTCCACTTAGCCAGATGATCACTTTTTAGAAACAGGTATTTAGCCTGGTGGCATAGTCAGTATTGAGGGTCCCCCCAAAAGCCTGTAACCTACTCTCTCACCAGTACACACAGATTGCAGAGCAAAGAGGGGCTCAGTGTTAGGGCACATGTGACAGCTCCTGAAAGACCTTTTGCTGGAGCCCTCAGGATGTTCCTCTGGGGTATGTTTCAGCTTTTCTGCTGGGATCTTTGTAGAACCTTGAATCTGTTTTTCCTTATTGGATCAGCCCGTCCTGAGCTCCTGATGTAGACCCTGCAATTGGCCATTCTTGCTAGGATGCTGATATTGAGTCAAAATCTTCCTGATCCTTTGAAATGAACCAGGTCCTTCTCCAACCAAGAGGGGGCTTGACTGAAATCAAGGCCAGCATTCTTCCCCTCCCCGTTCTCGTCGCAAGCAGTTCTTTCTCTGGGGCTTGGCTTTTCTCTCTTCTCCACTTCCCAACTGGTTATGAACTGGTTCACTGTGTTATAGGCAACCTTATAAGTTTCCTCAAGCAGTTCAGACGTACTTCCTATGCAGTGTCACTCCAGTTCAGCCAATGGTTCTGAAAAAAATATCTAAATTGATCAGGACTTGTCTCACTTAGTTGAAAGCTTTGTTCACACCTATGATAGAGTGTTGACAGAAGTATGAGGGCATAATATCTTGTCATTTACTTTAAGTAGGGTAGGGTCATTGATTGAGTGACTCAATTGACACCCCCCTCACACACACACACACAAGTAAGAGGAAGGATAAGAACTCTGTTACTGCCTCCAACTGGGAATTAGTTGCTATCAGGTCAGTTATTTTAGTACCAGCTTCTTTCCATAAAACCAACAGTTATAGAACAGGAGCCAGCGCTACCAAGGAAATGGGTCAGGAAGAGAATGACTTGCTACAAGTAGTAATTGGATGTCCTGAGTTGAGTGAAGTAGAGGAAGAGAAGCACACATGTAGCCACGACTGAGAAAGTGACAGTCTCACTCAATGTAGAACAAAATCTCTCTTTGGGATTATGAAACCTACTCCCCACTATTGAATGTACCCAAGTAGCCCAATGGATGAATCTGATTGATAAATTCCACTCTTGGAATTAGTAGGAATTTGGGGGGAGGTAAATATATTTTAGTGGAAAGAGCCCTGTACCTGGAGTTAAAGACTTGTGTGGGAATCCCAGCTCCCTCTCCTTAACTGTGTCACCCACGTCAGCCTGTCTCCTCATCTGTAAAATGGTGATAATATTTCTATGATGTGCCTCACAGGATCACTTTAGGCAATGTGTTTTACAAATCTTAAAACTAGAAATGGGAATTTTATTTTTTTCTCACTTTTTATTTTTTTATTTTCTCACTGTTTTATTTTTTTCCAATTACATGTAAAGATAGTTTTCAACATTCACTTTTAAAAGATTTTGAGTCTCAAATTTTTTTCTCCCTCCTTTTTTCCCTCCCCAGGATGGCAAGCAATCTGATATAGGAGATACGTGTACAGTCACTTTAAACATTTCCATAAGAAATGTGAATTTTAAAAAGTTATTCTTGTTATAATCTGGTCAATAAAGTAAAATCAGGGATATTTCAGGGGGCCAGTTTTGTTGTTGGTGGTGGTTGCTTTTAACAAACCCTCATGTAAATCCTTTAGACCAAAGTACACTATATAGTTGACAAATGCCTCTGGGCATCTTCTGTAGCCTCAGACAATGCCATGGAGTTGTTTAAATAGCTTTGTTTAAATAATACAGAAAAGTTGAATTTAATACTCTTTAAAACAGAAAAAACACTAAGGATGAGGTTGAAGTAGAATGAATAAATGGAACTTGAGCACTCTAAAGAAAGATCATTGGACTTCTATTGACAGTAGTCTAAATCAGACTAAGGTAAATAATGGCATTTGACAGGGCTCCAATGCTTTTTGTGAAATCTTTTATCAGCTTTTTAGAAGCCTAGCTGCTAGGCTATTAAAATTCAGAAGAAAAATGTTACCTTTATCATAAAGTAACAATTACAATTGAACAAGTCATTGTTTTGGGCATGGACTTGGGTGAAACCGTGGACCTGTTTCTGCATTCTTGGAGAGTTCTGCTCTCCATAGTGTGTGTGTGTGTGTGTGTGTGTGTGTGTGTGTGTGTGTGTGTGTGTGTGTGTGTTTTACATGAGTGGTATAGAAATCTCCAGCTTTCAATTTCTCCAGCTGTCAATTCGCTATCACTCAAACAAAGCCCAAACTACTAACATTGGCAGGTCCTACAAATAATTCCATTACTAGCCAAAGGTTAACCATTGTGTTCTTTCTCATCTATGTAAAAATATCTGTGGGATATTGGGTATTTCTTATTCAGTAATGATCCAATAATCATACTATTCTAATACTTGCATGTTTCATAGGTGAGATTTTTCCCCTTATATTTCTCATGCCATCTTCAAAATACCAAAATAAGATTGAAGTGGATATATTCTAATTTTTGGTCTGGACCTTTCCTTTCGTTGGTACAAGGAACTCATAATGAGGAACATCCATTCCCTACCCCCACCCCCATGCCACTCGGAGTTGTCTGGGGCCCTGAGAGGTAGGTGACTTGCCCAGAATCACAGATCATAGGCCAACTTGAGAGGGATGGGTGTTGAACCCATAGTGTTCCTGATTCCTAAGTAGTTCTCTATCCGCTAGACTGTCTTTATTCTAGGGATAGAACTGTGATATCATCAGTATAAGGAACTCTGAGATCTTTGCTTCTTGTATTCTCAGAGAGTTGCCTTGAGCCCTGAGACTAAGGGACACCAGTGGTCACACAGATAGTATGTGTCAAAAGGGGGATTTGAACCTGTCTTCCTGGCATTTAGGTCACCCAGTAGATAGGACATAAGACTTGGAGTTGGGGAGAACTGAGTTCAAATCCTAGTTCAGGCACTTGCTATATGACCCTGGACAAGTCCCTTAACCTTTTTGTGCCTTCTATACTCATCTGTAAAATGGGAATAACCATCACACCTATGTCACCAGTTAACAGGTAAAGGAAGTGCTTTGCAAACCTTAAAGTACTGTATAAATGCTAACTATTCCCAGCCTGGAGGCCAGCTTTTTATCCATACTTGTTCATTTTATGGGTGTGAGAATGGAAGTACTGAGTGATATATAATCATAAGATTTAGTATTAGAAGAGACTTTAAGGATCTTCCATTTTCATTTTACATATGAAAAACTGAGGCCAGAGAGGATGAGAGATTTGCCCAAAGTTGCACAGGTGATAGGTAAAAGAGTCAGGGTTTGAACCCAGGCCTTCTGACTCCAAATCTCTTGCTTTTGCTTGCGTAATCAATGGTAGAAGCAGAACTAGAACTCATGCCTCTTGACTCCTAGCTTAATGATCTTTCCACTGGGCATTGTTGCCAGCTCTTACTGCTTTGCCAGATTCTTTGTAGCCTCTGTGATTTGATTGTATCACAGTTAGTCAGCTGATTCTCATCTTTCCCAAGGACAATTAAAGCCTGGGTAATTCTTTTTAGTCACTGAAGCTGAATGAGATGCTAAGGGATTAAATTTGTTTCTTTTTCTAGGTAAAGTATATACTTCTACTCTCTCCCTGTATATTTTGTAGAGTTGACAATTTTTTAAGGTGTAGATAGTAAGAGTTTTAAAAAATGTTTATATGAGCTAGTTATGGTAAGATCAGTAATACAGAATAAAAACACGATAGACAGTTATTTCACATATGCTTTGATATTCTAAATGTAACATATATTTAATAAAATAACTTTCTGGCTAGCTAGGCATAACTAAACTTTACCTTACATCTCCCAAGCAGCTATATAATGCTAGCTATTCAAAAAATAATAGAGGAACTTTTAGTAGTGTTACTTAAAGGAAACCTGGACCAATTTAGGGAGCCATCTAATGTCCCTTGGGCTGGGAAAAGCCTTCGTGAGCATGTTTGAATCTGCTGGTTCCACGGAATAATTAGACGGTGACTGGATAAAGAGAAATTGGCCTGGAACCTCTTTTCCCTGGTGTTTCTGCCCAGGTTGGTGAATAGAGTGGACCCTCTGAGAGCAGTCACGTGGTATAGGTGTCCAATGGAAGACTGTTGCTGGGGAATGATGGAGTATACTATATTGTAGTGATCCTCAAGAGAGTAAAAGCCTCAAGGGGGTGGGTAGCTAACTATGCTTTTGCAGTCATGTCAACACTTGCCATTCTTCACAGGATTCAGCAATTTTGTGATTCCATCTGCACACTTCCCACTCCCTGTCCTTCTTTCCCATATCTTTCTCTTCCATCATTATTAGTGTCACGTTAACAAGCGTTCTAAGATAGTAAAAAGTTTGTTGTACAAACTGTGCATCCAAAGGGAAATTTGCATGGTGATGCCTGATCAAGCATTAAGGTTATCATCTGACTCAAGAGCACCCAAAAAATCAACCAAGAACTGGTCCACATAAAGATGTAAGGGCAGAAAGCTAGAAATTTTCCCCCAGTCGAAGATATTAAGGAAGTGTCTAATGAGTAGTCATGCCGTGTGGTAGGACATCTGTCCCTAAGGGGACTTTGGGGTCCCAGAGGTCTGTCCAAAAGGAAATCAAATGGACTAATCTAATCAAATGGGAAAGCAAGGTGTTCTTATAGGTTTAAATAGATAGCAATATTTCAGTGTTCAACGCCTTCTAGATAACCTCAGCTTCTTCATCTGTAAAGTGAAGGTAATGCCTGCACTACAATGTTGTGTGAATAAAGTGTATTGTAAACCTTAAAGCCAATTAACAAAGTTCAGGTTATGGAGAGCTTTAAATACCAATCGGGGAAGTTTATATCTGAGCCTGGAGGTACCAGGAAGGCCCTGGAGCACTTTGCCAGTGTTTTCCTGCTGAGTGGTCTGGCCTAATGCTGCTGTAGTGCAGGCGCATCTCATTTTAGACAATAAAAATATACTGAGAAACATAGGCATAGGCAGCCAAGTTGTGAGATGGATAAAACAAACAGGCCTGGAGTTCAAATTCGACCTCAGGCACTTACCAGCTGCGTGACCCTGGGCAAGTCACTTAACCTCTGTCTGCTTCAGTTTCTTCATGTATAAAGTAGAGACAGCAATAGCACCTAACTAATTCCCAGGGTTGTTGTGATGATCATAAGAGGTAATAATGGTAAAGAGCTTAGCTCAGTGCCCAGCACATAAAAATCACTATAAAAATTTTGGCTGTTATTATTAGATACAAATCAAATTGTGTTTTAACAAGCATTGTTGGGAGCTTGCTACTTAAAATAATTCTATGTGTGTCATTTTCAAACAAAATGTAGAATTCTATTGCAAAGTGAATTGCCACCTAATCTAGCTTCTGTAGAAATCATTGTTTTTAGCCACAGTATCACTTTATTTAAGGTAAGACATAGCTACAAAGTATTTTCTGTGGTTCCTGGCAACCTTTTATCTTTCTTAAAGGTTTACGTTGTCATTGTATCTTTGACATTTGTCCTAAACTCAATACACTAGGTAGATGAAATACGATTAACATGATCTAAAACTATATATTTGTTCTATATCTATAGCATTTAATACATATTTGACGGTTCATTTGGAGAAACAATATTCAATTACTTCTAATGACTTTAAAAGATTTTAAATTAAGAGTTTTGAAAGGTAATTTTTTTTTGTATCAATTACTTTTTAAAGTCTTGGATAGCAAGAATTTAAGACTTCTGCTCTTGTTTGGAAAATTAAAGTAAAATTAGTAGCTATGAAATTCAATTTAAAACCCCATCCAAGGCCACATAGGAGAAGAGAGCAGATTAATAAGACTTTGATGAACTATCTACTTTACATATTCCAAACTTAATTTTGTTCTACCTTGTTAACTTCTCGCTGGACAAAACAAGTCAAGTGCATTCAACTAAATTCACAAGGCACATGTGTCCTGGACCAATGAGCTCATTACTAGAGCAAGCATCGAGCAGAACTAATAGGATGAGGTGTATGGCCAGGGTGGGGGAGGGAGGGGAGGCGAAACTGGAATGAGGAGTTTGAAATGCTGGCCATAGGCCTTCAGCGTGCCAGTTTTTTCACCTCTCAGCAAGGACATCTCAATTAACACCTTCCTTCACTGTCCATTTTACATCAGGCTTTACCTTTCACCTTTCCTTGCCCCCAACTATTCTTGTCTTCTGGTTTTTCTGAGGAAAAAAAATAATTAAAACTAGGAAGAACCCTTTTTTAGATGTAAAGATAAAGATTTGATTTGTGATATATCTGTTATTATGTTGTGTGTGATGACAGGTGTGGGAGAGAAGCATCAGGTTATTTTACGTCTTTGGGACTTGAACCAGGAATCCAGTTACCTTTTCAATCTTATGAAAATTGCAGAAAATAAAATTAATATTTTCAAAACTTATTAGTGCTGTATTTGGGATTGGAGTTTCTTTCCCAATTTCAAAGATTACATTTTCATTGTAATTTCAAGATTCCTTTCTGAGGTTACAAAGTACAGTTAATAAAAAAAGATATAATCTGGTCTGCCTTGCTTCATATTTTCTTCAACTAGTCAGCTTCCCTTGATGCGTATTCTTTTGTTGTTACTGTTGTTGTCCTTGTTATGTGTTCCCCACATGCAGGCCTCAGTATCATTGTACCTTAAGTTTGTGCTCACTCTTTGTGTCCAAGGACTCTGCATGTTTTGGAGAAAGTGCTCTGTAGACCTGGGAAGGAAATGCTTTGTAACTATGATACGTATTCTTCTCTGGATTTTAGTCTTCTAAGAGACCCCAGGGCAAGAGGAGGAATGTTTCCAATTAAAAGGCTGTTGGTTCCACTCTTGGAACCCTATTTAAATTCAAAAGGTTTATTACTGTTGTGTCCTGTGTTGTTTACCCACAGGTATTTTAACTTCCAAATGCACATCAGGAAGTACCTGATGGAAGGTAAATACTTCCTAAAACAGATTCTAAGCCAAAATTATAAAAGTGGTCTAGGTCAGTCTTTAGTACCAAGTCAGGCGTTACCTTACCCCCTGCTTTGACCAAGTACCCATATTCTGTCCCCTCTTTGTCCAACCATCCCTCATCCCACCTGAGACATCTAATCTATCCATATAGTATTCACCATTAGCCATTGTACTAGCTTCTTAGCCCCACAAGACTGCTAAGACTCTGCTATGTCTCACCTTCTTCCCTGTCCATTGAAACTTAACTAGTTGATACTTAAGGTATCTCATTCCTCTAGTCCTCTATTATGACAAATAATTGATGTGATAAACTATCCACTCATAAGCTACTGATTTGCAATTTCTCCTTGGTCATACTATCACCTCCAATTGGGTTAATTTCATATCTATTCCGATTAACTCTTGTATCTATATCTTCTGTATATGGAGAGAGAAGCACATCACCTCTCTCCCTTCATTCCCTAGGACAAATGCATTTCATTAGTGCCCCCGGTTTGTTTTGGTATCAGTGGAGTAACTCTTAATGATGGAAATTTCAGAATGGTGGGGGAGTCATCTGAGGATAGCTGGCTGGAGCCTAGTCTTAAGTCATACCTCCTAGGCAGCCATCTACTTAATGCTTAGGGCTGAGTTGGGTTTGGAATGAGAACAAGAAATTGTCCCATCAACATCACAAGTCTTGAAACTCAAAAGCAGTAATATGATTTAACGAGCATTTATTAAGCAATTGCTATGTTCTAGTCACTACAGATACAAAGATGAAAATAAAACAGCCCCTGCCCTAAGTAGCTTACATTTTACCGGAGGTAAATGCAACATGTTGTTTCAACAATCCGGCTAGCAGCTGTTGTGGGGGGTGAAAGACCAACACAAGCCCAACAACAAGAATGCTACTAGCACGCTGCAAAAGCACAGGTTCTCTTGATCTGCTTTAATAAGGAAAGCAATGTTAAGGGGTTGACAAGCTTACTCTAATTCAGCATACAAATATCACTCTCTAAGTTCAGGGGAAAAAACCAGCACCATGAACTTCAGAGCAAAATACAAACAAAGTACAAACATCGACAGACAGACCTTGTCTGATTCAAATCCCAATACATAGTTACCAGAGTTTAACAAAGTCTCAGCATCTGGGTTTACGAGCTGGAGGGCTTTTTAGCTACAGCTGCCGGGAGTCTCCACACGCCACCAAGAGTAAGAGCCCTGGGCAAATGGCTCTGTCTTCTCTTCTTAAAGCATTTCAGACATCATCAAACATCACCTGAATGACCAGAACTTAGGCTCCTATGACTGGCTCTGGAGTTAGCACCTCCCCTTAGTTAGCCCCACCTTGGGCTCCACCTTAGTTACCAATCCACACCCACATAGGTTTTACACCTAATAGGGATTTGGGTCTGGGGCTTAGCACCTAGTAACACTCGATAAAATACACTGAATTAACAAAAGCCAAACTCTTCAAGGGCACTTGGTTGAACTAAGTACTAAGAGCCCATTTTGCTTACCAACACACATGTACACATAAGTAAATGTGCAGAATTATATGAAACAATGTCAGAAGGAAGCAAGCCTCACTTGATGGGGTTGGGGAAGGAATATATCCAGAAGTGATGTAATCTAAAAATAACAGTCATCAATAAAACAACAACAACAAAAAACTTGAAACAATTTCCTTAAACTGATCTTCATAAGAGGCAGCTCCTGAACTGTGTTCGAAGGAAGCTAGGGATTTTAAGAGTCAGAGGGAATACATCCCAGGCATGGGACACTACCTCTGCAAAGTCAGGAGATAAAAAATCACATATGGGAGACAGCTAGCCAGCCAGCTTGACCCATGCACTAAAGAGAGTGATACGAAATAATAGGCAGGAGCCATTTTCTAGAGGACTTTAAATGCTATGCTTAAGTCTGTGTCTGCCGGTGTATCTGTGTTTTGTCCTGGAGATAGTGGGAAACCAATGAAGATTTTTGGATATAGGTGTTACATGGAGAGTTCTGTGATTTTGAAATATCAATTCAGTAACTGTATGGAGGATGGATCAGGGAAGGGAGAGATTGGAAGCAAGGAGACCATTTAAAAGGCTACTAAAGTAGTCCAAGTAAGAGGTAATGAGGTCTTGACAATGTAGAAACTTTAAGTGAACAGAAGACTGCAATATTATGGAGGTAGAACAGATGAGACTTGGCAACTAATGGTGGAAGAAGAGGGGAGAGAAAAACAGCTAGGATGGCTCCAAGGTTGTGAACCTGAAAGACTGAAAAGATGCAGGTATCCTTAGTAGAAATAGAAAGGTTTGGGAAAAGGATGAGTTGGGGGGAAATACGGTGGGGTTCTGTTTTAAACACATGGAGTTGAGAGGTCTACAGACATCTAGATGGATATATCCAGTGGGCAACTGGTAATGTCAGAATGGAATTCAGGAGAGGTATTAACATTGGATATATAGATATAATATTTATCTGTGTTAGATATGATCATTAAACCAGTGGGAACTGGTGAGAAGACCGAAGAGAAATTGTATGGAGAAAAGAAAGCAAAAAAAATTTAAAAATCTTTAAGAAAGAAAAGAAAGCCCAAGACTGAGCCTTGGGGCCCTAGGTACCTAAGTAGAAGGGGATTAAAAAATACACCATTGTCCCCACTGCTTGCAGAACTCTTGAATGTGATCAGCAACTAAGCAAGACTTTTGATGAGGAATGAGAATATTACATTTTCAAGACACACGGTAGTCATGTGATTCCTCTTTTTAGTGCCAAGGACAAATGTAGCCCCAGAGTCTCACACTTGTGGACCACTGCTTTTTGTTCTGTTTGTTGGCTCCTGTCTTGTATCCCTGTCTCTTTCCTCAGAGGATCTTGATTCACCATTACTCAGTGTTCATAACCTCTCCTTAGGAGTTGAAGAGTGGTAGAGAGAAAGCAAGCACTGGGCAGACTTTAAAGAGCTTTCTAAACGCCAGTCATTCTCCTTCCTCCCCATTTTCATCTACACACAAACTGAGCATAGTTTTTATCTTTATTGAGTTATAGACAGAATTGAGACTGAGACTTAAAGAAGATTCCCTTTTATATGGAAAGAAAAAGCCAGATTAACAGTGCATTGCCCGAACTTTGCTTAGTTCACCTAGCTAGTTTGATCAGATCAGGAAGGGAAAAAAGGAAGTTCTTAAATTGTCAACTGTTAGAATCACATCATGTGATTTTTTAAAGTTTCACAGAGGGTTAGTAGAGAGATGGTCAATTTCGGAGGTGCAGTCAGCTTTGAACTCCACTAACTCTAAACAGACCACTCTATTTGCACCAAACAGCAGCACATAGAACAAGGTTCAAGCTGGATTCCTACAGGAGGGGAAAAAGAAAGACAAGCTTCTTTTTACATGTCTTCTTTGGAAAACATCATGGTAAAGAGAGAAACAGTAATTTCTTTTCCTGACAGCAATTCCTTTTTTTCTAAACTTCCGTGGAGACGTAGCTCATTTTTACTGCCATAGAGTTTCCATATATTCTCAACAGTAGCTTTTCTTTTTTTTTTAAACACAGAACACAAATAATTATCCTGGGGTTGTGTCTTCTTATCAACAGCTTGCATATTTATTTACACCATTTAATTTGAGATTTCCTTTCTCCTCCACAAATAATTCCTTTTATATAGATATAGTTAAGTATTTATAACAAGTCTTTTTCTTGAGAAGCCTACTTCTTCAGGCAGGGGCTGTTTTTGCCTCTTTGTATCTCTAGCACTTAGTGCAATGCCTGACACATTGTAAATGTTTGTTGACGGACTGACCCCAAGACTATTCAAAGACGGGGGGGGGGGGGGGGGGGGGGGGGGGTTGTGAAAGGAGATGAGGGAATAAGCATAGGTATAGCCTCTGCTATGCTTCATACACTGTGCTAAGCACTTTACAAATATCTTATTGATGAGGTGAAGTGCCTTGATTTCTTTGTACTGAAAGAATAGGTTGTTGCTATAGCCTTCCCACCTAACACCTGAACCTGAGGCCTGGAGGCCACATGTGGCCCTCTAGGTCCTCAAGTTCGGCCCTTTGAATCAAAACTTCACAGAACAAATCTCCTTAATAAAAGGATTTGTTCTGTAAGACTTGGACTCAGTCAAAAGGCTGCACCCAAGGACCTAGAAGGCCATATGTGGCATCAAGGTTGCAGGTTCCCCACCCCTGCCCTAGACACCGGGCTTTTCAGTGTTGAGTGTTCTTTGTAGGGGAACAGGGCAAGTGGGTGTTCCAGACAGAGATAAGGAAAAGAAGAAAGTTTTTCTAAAGCTCAAGAATTAAGAACATGATTCTGTTTTACTGTATTTGTATACAGGCTGCTGGCTGCTTCAAAGCAAAGAAAGGCATGAATCTGACTGCTGAAAGATGCTTAGAAAATTTTTAATGTGTGCAGCAAAAATCAAACAAGAAGTAATAATTTTCTTGGAAGAGCTCATTGTTGGTTATTAATATGTTTTTAGCATTGTTGTTGTTCAGTGATTTTAGTCACGTCCTACTCTCTCTGACCCTAATCTTGGGGTTTTCTTTGGTAAAGCGGTTGGAGTGGTTTGCCGTTTCCTTCTCCCACTCATTTTATAGATAAGGAAATTGGGGCAAACAGGCTTAAGTGACTGGCCCAGGATCACGCAGCTAGTAAGTGTTTGAGGCTAGATTCAAACTCATCTTCCTGATTCCAGGCCTGGGGTTTCATCCACTGTGCCACCTAGCTGCCATTTATAGCATTATCTATCAATTAGTAACTTATTTACTAATCTGATCACCTTTGTGTACTATGCCATTGCCTTTGTTCACCTCTCTAAACCTATTCCATCCACACTTCTTAAAATCCTGTCAGTCCTTCCGGACCCATTTCAAATGCTGTCTCCTTTGCAAAATGTTCCCTGGTACTCCTGTCTTCTCTAACACCTCATAGCATGTTGTTTGTATCTCTCTCATGGCAATTATTTTATTCTTTCTTATACTGCAGGTATTTCTGTATTTGTTTTATCCCTTTTACTAGATCATAAGCTCCTTGAAGGGAGAGGTATTAAATCTTATCCATCTTTGAATCTCTCCGCAGCATCTGCTTTGTACAGTGTAGATGGCCAATAAATATTCTTTGACTTGGACTGAATCAGAATTCCTCTTAAATAGTAACAATTTACCACCATTCTCCATTTATGAGGAAAACACAAGTATATAAAATAGGGTACATAAACCTATTTTTATTCTTAGTATTTATTACTGTTTTCCTAACAGTGAATAGAGTATTGGGCCTGGAGTCAGGAAGACTCCTCTTCCTAAATTCAAATCTAGCCTCAGACACTTACTAGCTGTGTGACTCTGGGCAAGTCCCTTAACTCTGTTGGCCTCAGTTTCCTAATCTATAAAAGGAGTTGGAGAGGGAATGGAAAACCACTCCAGTATCTTTGCCAAGAAAACCCCAAATGGGGTCATGAAGACTTGGACCTGACTGAACAACAAAGATCATAATTTCCTAATTTCTGCTGTAGTCTCTCTTCTCCCTCTAAGATATTAATCAAATCTTTTAGACTGGAATTGTACCACAGAGAGGGAAGTTGTTGACATGAAGAAAAAGAGCACCGAATTTGGAGTAAAACAACTTCAGTTCTTGTCATAGCACTGCCATGTGTTCCTGGACAAATCATTTAGCCCCAGTGTACCTCAGTTGGCTCATTCCTGAAAGAGGTACAACAACATGTGAGCCATTTAATTCTCAGGATTGTAGGGAGGAAAACCACTTTGTAAATTGTAAAGTATTATCTAAATATAAACTATTTCTTTAAAAATTACTTATTTTGAGAAGAGAGAAACTGAGCTAGAGCCAAAGACCTGGCAAGAAAATGGTTAGTGTAGTGGTAATCATAATTTTGTGACTCCGGAGTCACATTTGCAATGACTGTTAAAAAAAAAACCCAAACCTACCTGATAAATGCAAGCCTGATCCACTCTAGTATTTTGTGACATTCCAATATAGAAATCTGGGGTCTTAAAGAGAAAGTTCAATGTGCAGTTTGAGAGTCATGATCTAAATGTCACTGGGTAGCACTGCCAGAAACTGTCCCTGGGCTGCCCACCAGTGGCCCCTAAGATACAGCTTGGTGATCACTGCTTGCTCAGAGTACACAGGACCTAACTGTATAACTTGGAGAGTGGGTGGTGCTCTTAACAGAAGAGCTTCTGGGAATTTCCTACTGCTTAGAAAGTAGGGTTTCAGATGGGAAATAATTAAACCAGAAAAGACAAAGTCTGTGTCTGGGTAACTGTGCTCTGCTCTGGTACCCTCAAGAGAAAGGCTTAGTGGGAGTGGGAGCTGGTCTTGATTACTAAGAGTTTTTAAATTTGATGCTGTTTTCTTGGGGAGGTGAAATCTTTGGATAATCAGCAGCTTTTAGGATATTGTTAAGTGGAGTTCATCTGGGCTTCACAATGAACAATTCAGTTGAATTCAGTAAATATGTATTAAGTGCCTACTGTATCATACATGATTCTGAGCTAAATGCTGGGGATACAGAGAAAAAAAATGATTCCTGCCCTCAAGGAGCTTACATTCTCCTGAGAAGATTTAAAATGAGTCCAGATTAATAAGTACAAGATATTTTGAGGAGGGAGAAAGCACTAAGAATGGAGAGGGAGAGGACTGGGAATAAGAAGAATAACATCTTAAAGGAGAAGTAGAGATGAGAAAGGAGTCCATTCCAGGCTTGGAGAAGTGACTGCAAAGGGCATGTTAGAAGGGAAATGGGGGAGGCAGGGATGGTAGGGGCATGGCTTGTAGTCCAGTTTGGTCAGAAACCATATTGCATCAGCAGTGATAGAAAATAATCTCACTTTAAAAAATCTAGGTTGTTGTTTCTTGAAAAACAAGGATGGATTAAACATTTTTGTAGCAGGAAGAAGCGCTAAGAGGGAGAGTGGGGGATGAATAAAACAATGAATCCTAGAAATGAAAAATGATAAAGGGGTTGATTTCTATGAAATATCTATGAAAAGTTAGTGACTCAGATGATCATCTATAATCAAATCCAGCTAATTCTAAGCATGAAGCACTGATTTGAAAACAAAACAGTGTAACTTTTTCCGAAGTCCCGAATTTTAGGTTCTTTTTTATTAATGCTTTATCAAAAGATGATCATAAGACAGTGTAGAAGTTTCCTCCTATTACTTTACTAAATAAAGAAGGGAAGTCATTCTTGATACACTGTGACAAAGTGGGCTCATGTCCCTTGATAATGGTGTTGCTGGAAGATGTTAAAAAATATATGCCTTGCTTGACTGCTTTTCTTTTGAGGCTACAGTGGTAGAAATTAAGAGTGATTTCAACTGGCTAAGAGAAAGCTGATATATTACCTGTTAAGTGAGTATGGCTACAGAGAGTTGGCAAAGAACCAAGCACTGCCCCTTAAGCTTTGTTTTGTTTTTATGGCCATTGGGCAAACAAACATCAGACATTTGAATAAGCATGTATACTGTCTTCTGAATTGTGACCACTTCCCTGTCGCTAACCATCAGAAAGTTGTTGTTTGTCCTTCATTCTCAAAGAGGACCATGACATCAGGGAAGTGATGCAGTTGGATTTAAGTGAGGGAGGGCCATGCAAAGTCACCAGCCTCACTGGCTCCTCTGGAGTCATCTGGGTCCAGTGGGAAGATATAGATCAGGACAACTGGAGATGGTCCCCAACCATCAGAAAGGCCCTCTGCTTGATGGCAGAAAAGTTGTAGGAGCATAGACATGGGGTTGGGAGGCGACCTCAAAGCCATCCAGGCCAATCTTCCTCCTCCCCTCCCCCCCTAACCATTTTACAGGTGAGGGAAATAAAGCCTAAGGAGATCAGGTGACTTGCCCACGGTTCTACAAGTAGTAAGGGCAGTGAGGTGCTGTGGTGGATAGAGTGCTGGCCCGAAGTCATAAAGCCTCATCTTCCCAAATTCGAATCTGACTTCAGACACTCACTAGCTGTATGACCCTGGGCAAGTCACCTAACCCTGTTTGCCTCATCTGTAAAATAAACCGGGGGAGGAAATGGCAAGAGTCAGACACAGCAAAAATGACTGAACCACAACATACACATAGTAAACATCAGAGGAAGAGTTTGAACTCGGGTCTTCTGACTCCAGAACCAGTGCTCTTTCTGCTGTACCCCTCCCAGGGGTAATAGTGATGGACAGAGTGCTGGGACTTGGGGTCTAAGAATTCGGGTGTTGTTACTTCCCAGCCTTCTGACCTAGAGCAAGTGTCTTAAACTCTGCTCCCTCATCTGTAAAATGAAGATGTTAGATTGACTAACCTGAAAGGTCCCTTCCTTTTCTAAATCTTATAAAAGTATTTCAACTGCCCTTCTGAACTCTAATTTGTTAGAGGAGGACACCTCTCCAGGCAGGCTAACGATGCACACCAGCACAATATCCATTAACTTGATGTCTAAACTAATGATTCCAACCCCCAAATTAATATTGCCACATTCCACCACACAAGGCAACCGAGTACTGAGATCTTCTAGCTGCCCAGGGTGCTTCAGATGTGCTTATTTGTTTGATTTTTGGAGAGGCAGGAGGCCTGAAGATCAAGAGGAAGCCCCCAGCACTTACTAGGACCTCACCAAGACCTTTTTCTCCCAACCAAAGTAGCTTTATTGTTTTTATGGCTTAAAGTTTTTATTGTTGATATGGCTTAAAATATTGCCCTTCCAAGGGCTTTTGCATTTTAATAGGCCTTTAACAAAATTCATCTTTTTGTTTTGTTTTGTTTTTTTGTCAGGGCAATTGGGGTTAAGTGACTTGCCCAAGGTCACACGTGTCCAACCTAGCTGCCCCAAAATTCATCTTTAGATGGTACTGCATTGATGTTTTTGCTCAGGAGCTTTCTTGGTTTCCCTGAAATCATACCACACCCGCACGTTGCCAGGCCTGTGTTAAAGTTCCAGCTGGCCCCGGGAAAAGTTTTAATTAACCGTTTTTTTAAAGTCTGTGACTAAGTAGTGGTAGACTGCTCTCTTTAACCTTCTGCCACCTCCCCTTCCTAAAGCAGGACAGACTTCCAGCACAGCATTTCTCAGACTAACTCAGCCACAGAACAGAGTTCAATGACAACAGCTGATAGCAATAAGTACGATTTGTATAGCCCTTCATAATTGCAAAGTGTTTCGTATGCCTTATCTCATCAGCTAGCTTCTCCTAACAGCTCTGTGAGGTATTTCTATTTTTTATTATTTCTATTATTATTATTTCTATTTTCCAGATGAGGAAACTGAAGTGGGGAGAAATGAAGTGATTTCCCCAGGGTCACACAGTTAGCCTAGTGATAGAGCTGGCCTTCAGACTCCTTCCAGTTCTTTCCATTATACCACCCTGCCTCTCACTATACTTTGCTATCATTTGGGATTAAGATTGAGTTAGAATGTAATCTTTTTTAATCTTCTTGTAATGGCAAGCAAAGTGGGACGTTTTGCTGTTTTTCTTTTGGAATGCATCTCAGCACTAAGGCAATCAAATGCCTTTGATTGAGTCTTGCCTTTGTTTCAATCAAGAATTTTTGATTGAATCAAGAGTCTCTGATGCCCTGCTTGAGTCACAAGAAAGCCTAAGTCACATGAGTTTGAGTCACGTGGTTGGGACACCCTCTGACCCTGAAGAAGTGTATATATACTCTGAGGTTAGCATTTTGCAGGGGGGCTCACTCATTGGAAGAGTATTCCTGTGACTCGGCGAGACCAGACTCTAGGTTAAGGAGCCCCACCCCCAGCTTTGAAAACCCAGATGTTTGTGCTTCTCTTTGGTAATTATGTATGTATTGCTATGGACAGACAGAAGCCCTGTCTGCTGATTTGTGTTATTTGCTCTGTTTATATAATTTCTGCTTGTAATTTCTGTTTGTGTTTTCTCTGAAGTTCAGGGTGCTGACTTTTCCCCCTGAACTAAGTGAATAATATATGTATGTTCAATTAAAGTGAGATTGTAAACCCCTTAAAGTTGCTTTCCTTGGAAAAGCAGATCAAAGAACCTGTGCCAGCAGCCCTCCTGTGTGCTGGTGTTGTTGGTCTTACACCTCCACAGCAGCTGCTAGCAGCATTGTTGTTACACTTATCCAGTGCCATTTCTTAATCCATCTTCTCCAGAACCATTGACATTTTTTTGTGATGGTTGAAGAGATTCCATAAGAAAATTTCAGTGTTTTCTCTCTGAAATATTAAATATGGAATTACATGCCTATGTAATTACATATGAAATTTGTGGGTATAAAAATAGGCTTAGTTTCCTCCATTTTTCTCACCAAATTTCCCAAATCTCTGAATCTCAGAGTTACCCCAGACCTCACTCCCAAGCATCTATGGAGTCCATTATTATAAATTCAATCCCAAAACTGTTCTGGGGCCTAGAAGGGAAATGCTGTGCTGGAAGTCTGTCCTGCTTTAGGAAGAGGAGGTAGCAGTAGGTTAAAGGGAAAAGTCCACCTCTACTCAGCCAACAACTTCGCTGCTTAATTACAAGCCTTTTACAGAAAAGCCAATATAACTTTAAGCCAGAATGGTTGATTGCACATGTGGTGTGACTTAAGGAAAGCAGAACAAATCTCCCCTCACAAGATGACTGGTCTCTGAAATGCCATCTCTAAAGATGAGTTCTTTTGATCTAAGCCCTGTTAAAGTGCAATTACCCATGGAAAAAGTAACATTTTAAACTTAAATTTTAGTATCAATGAGTTTATCAAATTATTTATTTAGAGCAGTTTTTGCTAGGGGAGAGAGAGCATGGGAACATGAGCTCCTGAAAAGGTGGGGAGGGGGAAGCACCCCATCAAGACCTAGAAAGAAGAGGCTTGGGTAGGAGACCTTGTCTTTTCTTACTTCCTTGTTTTGTCTAGTACAGGGCCTGGATTAGCCCACAGCAGTCAAGACTGACAATACAAAATATGAAAAAGAGCCATCCACATTAAAATGTGACACTTAAAAGGGTGGTTTCACAAAAGAATGATCACACTAATGGCCATTTAACTGCAATACTGAAAATTAAGTTTGCCCTGATTTTTGAAGCAACTAGTATAGAAACATTAAAAAATATATAAATGTGTTTCAGAAAGTAATTTACCTTCCCTGAGTTGTTATTGGGATAAATCTAACAGGACTTATATAGTGTTTAAAGATTTGCAAAACCCTTTACAAACATTTTATGAGAGGCTAAGTGATTCACCTAGGGTCACACAGCTAGGGTATCAAAGGCTGGATTTGAACTCAGATCTTCCTGACTCCAGGCCCAGTGCTCTAATCCATTGAGACAGCTATGTAGCTCAGGGTCATGTTGTTGTTCAGTTGTAATGAACTCTTCATGACCCCATTTGGAGTTTTCTTGGTGAAGACTTTCTTGGCATGGTTTGCCATTTCCTTCTCCAGTGTGTCCCCATTCTACAGATAAGGAAACTGAGGCAAACAGGATTAAGTGACCTGCCTAGAGATCACATAGCTAGGAAGTGTCTGAGGTCAGATTTGAACTAAGGAAGATGAGTCTTTCTGACTCCAGGCCCAGCACTGTATCCACTGCACTACCTGGCTGCCCCATGTATCAGAGGTCAAACTTGAACTCAAGTCTTCTGACTTCTCTCTACCTGTGCTCTACATAAATGGAGATCTTTCAGTTGAGCTCTTCTGACTCTTCACTACACTATAGAATTGTAGAGCTCAAAAACACCTTCATTTTACAGATATGTAAACACATTTGACATTAAGCAAAGCGACTTGCCCAGTGTCACACAGCTCATTCATGGCAAAGCTGGCACTACAACTCAGGAATCTTGACTTTAAGTGCAGTGCTCCTTCCCTTGCAAAATAGCATTCCCTGGGCTGCCATTAAGGCAAGAGTAGAGTTCTCTTAGGTAAGCATCTCTAAAATGTCCAGGTTTTCAATCTATGTAGCATTCCTACCTTCATACCTCTGTGCCAAAGGTAATTTAGGTGCCTGCTTTGATGTGTAAGAAGCCGTCTAAGGGTTTGTTGATTTCAACAGCATTGGAAGCCCAAACCTAAAGTGAATTGCACGGTATTAGAACATAGGAGTGTTCAATTCCTTCCGCTACAAGAATTCTAAGCCTGAGAGGAGCTACCTTAATTTCTTGTTGTCTTTTGAATTCATGGAATCACAGAACCTCAGAGGCAGTGGCGTGCGTGCTGGTAAATATTTAACAGTGACTCTGTGGGCAAAAAAATTACCATGGACACACTTTTAAGTTTAATTTGCATTATTACAATTTTTTCCATTACTCTCTTACATCAAGGCAATCAACAAAACATATCAAGCCATGATTTGCAGCATTTGCTGATTTCCAAGGTGTAAATAAATGCTTACACTGAGAATTTAACCATTGACTCTGCTGGTATAAGCTGGCTCCAGCACTCCCCTGCTTAGAGGGCCTTCCAATTCTCCTCCCCATTCTTCAGCCTATTTTACAGAAGAGAAAACTAGGGAGTAAGATTTAGGTTGGAAGTTTCAGAGAGGCAGAGACATTGGCTTAATGGAAAGACAAATTTCCTAACAATCATAGTTAACCTATATGCAATAGGATCCTTTGGGAGGTAATGAACTCCTCACTGGTTTTTGGTAATGATATAGAGGAGAATCTTGGTCAGGTACAGATTGGCCTGGATGGCCCCTGGGATTCTGAGAGTTTCCAAGGGTAGGGAACCTGCAGCCTCAAGGCCATATGTGGCCTTCTAGGTCCTCAAGTGTGGCCCTTTGACTGAATCCAAACTTCACAGAACAAATCTCCTTAATAAAAGGATTTGTTCTGTAAAACTTGGACTTAGTCGAAGGGCCGCACTTGGGGACCTAGAAGGCCAAATGTGGCCTTGAGGCTGCAGGTTCCCCACCCCTGGTTAAGTAATATCTAAGGTCACACTGCTAGTTATTGGCAGAACTGAGAATAAACCCCAAGACCTCCAACTCTTAGTCCAGTGTCCTTTCTACTATATTGGCATATAAGAAATAAAAATAGAAAAGATCCTAAGTATTTAGATATTTTCATCTTTTTCACACTAGTATTCTTTTAGTAGTAAGTGGCACTATGTAGCTGCAAACCATAGAATACTGTAATCTGAAGACTGAATGAAAAAACTGAAAATAACTGAAAAAAGTATTTATGAGGCACTTACTATGAACCAAGTGCAATGTTAAATGCTGAGGATAGAAATAAAAAACCAATATATTCCCTGTCCTCAAGGAGCTCACATTCTAATACAAATAGGCAACGCATAAAAGAAGGAAGAATAGTAAGTACCAGAAGGTCAGTGAAGTGTACTTGAGAAGGGTTTAATGGATCAGATGAAAAGGTAAGACCCAGTGGTCCCAACAAGCACTGTGGCAGGGTGTATGGCAAGGCCATCAAAACAAATCCTTTTTGGTCACCTAAAGGTAATGGAGAAATAGACATGAGGTAGACACACATAAGATCATCAGTGGCGAATTTCTGGCAAGAATAGGTGTAAAAATGTCGTTAAAGAGATATATTACTGGGAAGATAGGGAGGGTTAGTCACATAGCAAGAACAAAGGATAACAGATACAGCCCATTTGCTTCACTGGTATCCATATAATTAGGAAATAAAGAGTAAAGTACATTGAGTCGACCCTCCCTCCATACAGGATTTATGGCAAGACAGGTACAATAGTCACATAAGGTTACAATGTGTGGGTCGGATTCATTCTGGCCCTTTGGAGGAAGTACTCACAATTAATTAAATGACCAATCTATAGAATTATTGAAGCATACAAGAATTTTAGCTTTTCTTAAACTAAAAATTATTTTGTTATTGATAGTCTGGAATAAGTTAATAGATTTCCAGTTAAAATATGTGGTCTTCTGAATCCATCTTTAAAAAATCATTTGCTTCATCCCAGATCTAATGGTTACTACCTGTGTGAGCTTGGGCAGGTTACTTTCTGGGACTCTGTGGAACTCAATTTCCTTAGCTCTAAAATGAGGGAGTTGGACCAAATGGCCTTTGAGAGCTCCAAATCTGTGATCAGCTGATGAACTGTGGAATTTTAGATAGATGTATTTAATTTTAATATTTTCTTCATCCCTTCCACTTAACATCATTTTAAAAAATACTTGAAAATTAAGGTCATTTAGTATATAAGTTGATATAAAATTCAGTGGAACATATCTTAAACTCAAGGACTTAATAATTTCAGAAAAGTTGTCATTATTAAGGAGGAAATTGTACTCAGTGACACTCACGGAGTATTAGCTTAACAAAATGTTAGTCTTCAATAATATTGGAGGAACAATTTCTCATTTCCTTTTAATCTCAAATGGTTACAAATTGGCATATGGGTTAATCAGTCAACCAACTACCATTTATTAAGTACTTACTATATACCCTCAAGAAGCTCACATTTTAATGAGAGAGAAACCATGCAAACAACTATGTATATACAGCTACGTTCAGGGTACAGGGGAGGAAATCTCAAAGGGAAGACATTAGCATTGGGGAGGACCAGGAAAAGCCTCTTGCTGAAAATGAATTTTCATCTGTCTTGAAGGAAGTCGGAAGCCAGGAGGCAAAAATGAGGAGGGAGAGTGGGCACAGGCAATGAAATAGCCTGAGGTCAGGAGGTGGAGGTCTTGGCAGAAGAACAGCTAGCCGGCCAGTGTAGCTGAATCGTACAGTGAGTGAGAAGCCAGGAGTAAAGTGTCAGAAAATTGGGAGGACAGGATGGGGCAGGTTGTGAAGGGCTTTAGAAGCCTAACAGAGAATGTGGCCATATTGGATCCTGGAGGTAATAGGGAGCCATTGGAGTTTTTGGGGTAGGGAGGTGATGTGGTCAAACCTGGGCAACTTTGACAGCTAAGTGAAGGATGGACTGGAGAGATCTGAGGCAGAAAGAGTTGGCCTTAGAGTTAACCTTTCATGTTCTAGTTTAGATAACTCTCTAAGACTGGAAGTTTCAGAGACAGTGCCAACCTGCATTGGTAGAGATGGGCTCTTCACTGTGTTCCCTTACCAGTCCCTGTCCCTACATAGGAATATAATTCTTTATGGAAAGGCGGTGGGAAGAAAAGAAAGATTTGAATCATGCTAAGGGAGACAGCATTATTTTAGGGAAAGAGTCTCCTGAGTGAGGATCAAAATACTAGTATTCCTTTACTCATTCTGCCATTAACTAGTGACCTTAGGCAAGTCACTTAACTTCTGGATTTCAAGTCCTTTGTAAAATGAAAGGGCTAGACCAAGGTAAGGTATTTTCCATTTCTAAAATTCTGTTCTTTTCCACTATATAGTATAAAAAAGCCACTTTGAAACTGAATTTAAGTATTACTTAATTTTTGAAGTTACTACTGAAGTTATTACCTTAAACATGATCTTACATTATAGCTAATTTTAATTCAGTACATCGGCGGTTTTGAAACCAAAGGCATTTTTGTGCTAATTGGTACAATGAATGTAGGTTGCTGTGTTGTGTATGTCCTTCATTCTTGAAGAGGACCATGACATCAGGGAAATGATGACATGACTTGCACTTGACTTTGATTTGAGTAAGGGAGGGCTGTGCAAGGTCACCAGCCTCACTTTCTCTTCCAGAGCCATCAGGTCCTACGGCCAGATATTCACCAGGATGACTGGAGATGGTCCAGGATGCATTGGGAGACCTTGGCCCTTTTAGGCTAAGGTCTTTTCATGTGCTCACTGTGAGTGAGGTAATGCCCATTAAGTGAATAGGCCTCTTTAAGAAGTTAATCAAGGGATGGCTCCTTTAATCAAAACTCCAAAAAAAAAAAAAAAACATTCAAACTGGGAGGGGAAGACCCTTAGGCTTCCTGGCCAAAAGAGAAACAGCTTCTATTTAGTATTTATGTTCACTTTGTGCTAGGAGGGCAGGGACCTATTGTCCAATCTATGAGCTCCAGAGTGAGGTGGGTTTAAGGCTCGGCAAATCTAGCCAGTAAATCCAAAGTAAAGGAAGCAGCTTTCAGCTATCGAAATGTGCCTTCAGAGGAGAGGAAAAGAGAGGTGAGGCTACTCACGGGTTGTGTTGTTGTTGTTGTTGTGTTTGTCCTTCATTCTTGAAGAGGACCGTGACATCAGGGAAATGATGACACGACTTGCAGTTGACTTTGATTTGAGGGAAGGAAGGCTGTGCAAGGTCACCAGCCTCACTTTCTCACAATGAAGGTAGGTAGGTTTGTGCTAAAACAGATTAATTGAGATCAGATTTAGTTTGCTTTTGATGCTTTTTACAATTTTTGTTTTAAACACAGCACAGTGACAGTTTTTAAAAAGGCAGATTTTGACCAAATCCAATACTTTTCTCTCCTTTAGAAACATCCCAGTAATGAAATTGCGTTTGTTCCCTGCATCTCCCCTTCTCTTCCTTTACTTACTACTGTAATCATTGCCACAGTTGTGGCTGCACTGGGGAGAATACTTACTGTTGAAGCAAAACAAAATGTATATAATATTTTTATTTTGGGATTGGACAAGACTGAATAAAGCAATTTGTTAGGCAGATAAAATAATTCTAGTAATAGTATTAAGTTTGTGAATATTGTTACATGGTTAGTGATTATAAGACAGATGTAGTATTAATCTTGTATACAGTTTAATAAAAACCTACAGTTTCCTGTTTCTATTATACACAGTTTCTATTGATCATGACATTGTGACAAATACAATGCTTAACTATTTGAGGGCTATCAGCGCTATCACTGTCAGTTCCTCTGAATACCCATTCATTTAAAGTTGCTACTAAGAGGCAGACACAGTAACAGTTGAGAATCAGAAAAATTCTTTGATTCATGGAATTTGTTTTTCTCTAATGAATAACATTCTGTGAAATATTTGGATGGTTTAACTGGCATAACCTTTAAAACACCTTACATCTATTGTAAACTAAAATATTGCAGTCTTCCTGTTTATCTTGTATTATGGCTCAAGGGCAGGTGTCTCTCCAAATGAGACCAGCGTATTATTGTTTTGAGCCCACCTCTAGTTGCAAGGTTAACTGTTTAAGCCAGGTGTTATGATTTGAAGGTTGTGAGTTCATGAACATGCTTGTTGAGCCTGGATGCCTTTTGTGAGATGTGCTGGCTAGGTAGTACCATGGAGAAAGTGTTCCCGCAGGATTTGGGAGTTCACATTTTCACTCTGAGTTCACATTTTTCCTCATTGGCTTTGAGACCCTGAGAAGTCATTTAACCTCAGTCAGTCTCAGTTTTCTCATCTGTAAAAATGGGGATAATAATAGCACCTACCACCTTCAGAAGTTGGTGTGAAGTTAAAATGAAATAACAGTTCTAAGGTCCTTTTGCAAACCTTCTAGCACAGCATAAATGATGGCTACTGTTATGCTGTGAGGGAATGAAATGCAGCTGCTAAAATGGAAACCAATTTGTTATTTATGAAAAAGCCTTCATCTAGGCCAAAACTGCTCCTTAAACAGTTAGCTTTAGGCAAGATAGAGCCAGAAACAAGACTCTTGCCACCTAGTCTTCCCTGTGGTAGACGTGAGCCACTGTTTTCACTGATCTATGTTCTGTCTTAGTGAAGCAGGTAAAAATGGAGTAGGGGGAGCCCGTGGCTTTTGCTTAGCCCTGTGGTATGAACACTATATGGCATAAGGCAGGCTGTGATGTGACAGTGAAAAATTCACTGGAGGACAACCTAAAGAGGCCTGGAGAAATAAGCAAAGTTGCACGAGAGACATTTAATTATAGCATGGTATTTTGCAAGTGCCTTTCTAAAGAAGTTATAATTGTTATTTCCAAAAAAAAAAGAGAAGAAAAAGAAATGCTACATTTAAAAATCCCTAAACCAGCCAGTTTCCTCTATATCTCTTCTCTCGTTTTAAAATAATTCTTTGCCAAATAAACTTTGTGAAGAGTGGCACAGGATGGGTGTGGGTGGTTAGTGAGATTTCAGAATGTACCTTGAAAATGTTTAAACATTATTTCAAAATATTTTAGTACTTGCATTCCAAAATAAATGTTCACATAGGTCTCCTCAACCTTCTTCTTAACCTGTGTGTTTATTTACCTTCCCCTTGCAGCTACATGTCTGTTTGATGGTATTCCTAAGCTTTCAGACAATTCCAGCCGCAGGTTAGTTTGTTGTTTCTCCTTTCCTCACTTATGCTCCCTACTTAAAGAACTCCATTTTGAGTTAGCAGACTAGATAAAGAAAAGTCTGTGAAGGAAAAAGATGGAAAAATTCAGGGCCAGAAAGCCTTGGTTACCCCGTTTTTTTCTTGTTTTGTTTTAAGATGCTGGTTTAATCATATTTCTTTTGTACAAAAAATTTTCAACCTCGGGGGGTATCTGCCCAGGTGATATGTTCTCTTCTCTTATGTAATGCCACCTTACACAATCTGAGTCCCTTTCAATTTACTAGAGAATTACTGGTTAAAAAAAAAAGATGCAAAAGGTTCCACTCCAGCACCATTAAACTGGCAGTCTGCCATCTTCCCAGGTCAAGTCTTCCTTGCACCTCCATATCAGAACAAGGTATTTGGATTCCACAGTGAAGAAAGGAACACGTTAGTGGTTCATCATTTTACTAGTTACTTAAAAATATTTTCCATTTTCCCAACCATAACAAGTTCCTGGTCTTCTAAAGCAGTGATTGTCAACCCATGGCCCAGTAATTCACAAATTTCACTACTGCTCCTGGTCCACAGGCTGGTCTTGTGTGATATTAGCAAGTTTTATAATTGTGCATGACATTATCTATATTTTTATTTCCGATGTTGCATGGATGAATAATTTATTGATTACATATATAAAAAACATGTATCACTGGGTCAACAACCTGGCTGGCAGCTTCTGTGGGGGTATAAGATTCACCCACAGCCAGCACCCAGAAAGCTGCCAACAGCACAGGTTCTTTCGATCTGCTTAATTAAGGAAAGCAAGGTGAAGGGGTTGACAGGCTTACTTTTAATTCAAATATCATTCAGTTCGTTCAGGGGAAAAAAAACAGCACCCTGAACTTCAAAACAAAATGCAAACAAATTACAGACATCAACAGACTTTGTCTGATTCAATCCCAATACATAGTTACCAGAGTTCAACAGAGTCTCAACCTCCAGGTTTACAAGCTGGAGGGCTCCTTAGCTACAGCTGCCCAGAGTCTCCTCATCAACACCATCTCCAGAGCCCCGCACCAATAGCTCTGTCCTCCCTTCTTATAGGGCTTTAGACATCATCAGACATCATCTGAATCACCAGAGCTCAGGCTCTGGTGATTGGTTCTTGAGTTGGCCCCTCCCCTTAGGACCCTGGGATGTTCACATCCACATGGATTACATTAACACCTAATGGGGTTTGGGCCTGGGGCTTAGCACCTAGTAAAGCTCACTGAGATAAATTGAGTCACTCAAAGAAAACAAAGACAATTCTGGTTACAATCACCTCACTGGTGTCTAATCAAAAGCAATTTTTCCTATTAATGTGATTGGATGTTTATAGGGTTTTTTGTTCTACCATGATAGAGTTAGTAAGCAACTTGTACTGCTGGAAGTCTCAGAAAATCAACTTCCAGCCCCATAATCTTCAGAGTCAGATAATAACCAGGGAACCAGGGATCATTTGAGTATCCTTCTGGAAAGAGTATAGCAGTTGTAGGAAGTGTAGAAGTCCCTAGCCAGGGGTGGGGAACCTGCAGCCTTGAAGCCACATATGGCCCTTTGGGTCCTCAAGTGTGGCCCTTTGACTGAATCCAAACTTCATAGAACAAATCCCCTTAATAAAAAGATTTGTTCTGTAAAACTTGGATTCAGTCATACCCAAGAACCTAGAGGGCCATGTGTGGCCTTGAGGCCACAGGTTTCCCACCCCTGCCCTTGGCCCACCTTCTAAACATTTCTCCAGCTTCCATTTCTTTTTGGAAGACCAAAGGGGAGATTTTACCTACCAAGGATAGAAGTGGAAAGCTTCAAAGGGAACTTCTGGTGAAGTCCATGGCCCCCTCTCAGAAGAAAACCTATTATGGTGAAATACGATTAGCCAAATTATTATTTTTTTAAATAGTTCACAGATCCCAGGTTCAGGACCTCTTAGACTAGATGATCTCTGAGATCCCCTTCCAGCTCTAAATCTATGATCTTTCCTGCCCTTCATATTGGTCCCTTTTCCCTTCTCTTATTTCTATAATCCTTTCCATTTTTGCTTTCGGAGAAAGTAACATTTAGGTCTCCCTCTTAGTCTTGTCCTCATATGTTGGGTCTTGTGGTTAAAATCACCATCTAAGGAAGTTAAGCTGGGCTGGGTAAGAATGCTAAAGAAATCCCGGGGTGCATCTTTAAATCCTTGAGTGGAAACCATCCAGTACACAGCCTAATCCCACAGGGAAATAAATGGTGGAAGGCCCAGGTTTTTCAAAGTTGGATCTAAGCCCCAGTGCATCCACAGACCACCAAATAGGCTTAAAAGATGCAAACCCAAAACTATGGTTTTCCTGCCTCTTAGAGAATTTCAAGTTCACATCACTGGGTGTTCTAGAAACCTCTGGCTCCACACTGACTTTTTTTTTTTAATTGTGTAGTGTCTCAGTTTTCTCTCCTGAAAAAGGAAGATAGTGACTACTCCTTCTTCCCTCACAGAATTCTTACAAAGACTAATGAGGTAATATTTGTTGCAAAATTCTTTTAAGACCCTGGGAGATAAGAAACCGTGTAAATTCCAGGTATAATTATTGTTATATATTTTCCCAAGTGCATTCACATTTGGAAAGCAGTTTTTCCAGTAGGTTGATCTTATAATAATTGCCTTGGTGTTTTGTTTTGTTTTCACTCTTGCTAATGTACAATATTTATTTAAGATATTTATCCAGGAACAAAGATGTTGTCTCCTTTACAGTGTAAAAATTGTGAAATGCTAAGGAAGGTGTATTTTTCAAGACTTTCTTTATTGCTCATTTGCCTTCTTTATAAACTTTATTTAAATGGTTATCTGCTCATCCATCTGCTCTTGGATAGAAGCACTTTCACCAGCTAATGTACTCCCTGAAAAATCCTTAGCTCCAGAGTCACAAATCTACTTTGTTGACACTGGGACCAACAATTTTGCTGCAGGTCACTGTTGGCCACCGCAGAGTTCACTGACCACATTTTGCTTCTGGCAGTCGAGGCTTTGGCCCCTTCCACAGATCACTATCAGGCTGACACCGAGGAATCAGGTCTCTGCATCCAGAATAATGTACCCCCGTATCAACATGACCCAAAAATCGAGGGGAAGAGAAAAAATGATGGATCAGCATCTTCTGAAGCTAAGGATAGTAACAGCACCAGATTTCAGAGAGTATCTGCAATAGACCTTTGATGTGCCAATCAATAAAACATATGATCCATTGATTCTAGTTTATGAATATAGAGCATAGTTCATTTTTATTTTGATTGCCCAATATGTTTATTTGAAAAAGACAACTCTGATTTTGCTTTGTAACAGATGCTCATTTTATTAAAAGCATCCATTTTATAGTGCTAAAGGGAATGTTTTTACTTCTTGGGAAAGTCAGATAGGCCATTTTCAAACTGTCTTAGGAAAGCACTATTAGAGTATCTTTCTGGAATAGGCACTTGGCCTCTTAGTCATGTTATTGGGTGAGACATTTCTTTGCATCACCAGGCACCTTATATTTTACTTTTTTAACTGGCCAAAAGCATACTCTTTTTGTTCAGGAACTTTTAATGTTTAATGTTGTTGTTTTTCCTTATCATTCAGCTTTTTTTTGAACCTTTCAGATTGTTTTTCACTAATTCTTAACTTCATCAAAATCATGTTGTATTTCAATCTTGACTGCCACTGACTTACTTAATAAGGAAAGTGTTTGACTTGCCATCATTTTTGAAGTCACAGAGCTTCAGAACTGGCCCTTAGGGAGTATACCTAATCGGCTCCTCCACTCTCACCATTTTATAAATGAGGAGACCAAAAAATGATTGTATTGAGTCATAAGGGAAAAGCATTGGCTAGAATTCAGGTCTCCTCACTGTCCATGACTTTTGACTATATCGTATGTATATGAAAATGTTTTGGAAATTTTATCAGTGAAGATATACCATTTAAAGCCAGGGTGATGGTGCATACCTTTAATCCCAGCTAAAAGGGAGGCTGAAGCCAGTGGATCTCAGGAGTTCTGAAGTCTGGGCTAAGCTGACTAGGTAGGTGTCTACACGAAACTAAGTTTAGCATTAATATGATAAACCCTCCAGGATCGAAGGGTCACAAGATTGCCTAGGGAGAGGTGAACCAGCCTGGGTCAGAAATGAATCAAGTCAAAGCTCCTGGGCTGACCAGAGTGGGACGAGGCCTGTGAAGGGCCACTGCCCTTTTACCCTGGGTGAGAATGGGATATTCAAGTCTTTTTATTTGAGAAAATAAAAAGAAAATACAAGATTTGAGAAAGTTAGTTGCAGTATAGCTAGTACCCTTCTCTAAATGAAGTTTAATTCCAAATATGTGATGTATACAGGCAAAATACGAATCCCCTTCTTCCCATTCCTTTATGAAAATGCAAACAAAAATCTGAACTTCCAAAACATAAATTAGAGGACAGTTATTTAGTACAAAGGGAATCTTTGGCTTATCAAATGGTTCACTGGGCATCTTAAAAAAATTCCAGCGTCTAAAAGAGGTTTTGACTTACAAAATTTGACATTCTAGAACTTCAAACTCAGCATATCAAAAAAAAAAAAAGAACTTAATCACATGCCCCTGTCAAACCTACTACTTCTGATTTTCTTATTTCTGTTAAAATAATAGTTTCCCCATTCACCAAGGACAAAGAGCCTTCCTTTGTGCTATTCATTCATCTAAGGTTAGGCACTCCTTATCTTTCATCTAGATTGTTTGGTTTTTTAAAAAATCTTTTTTGTGCTATGGACAATGTTTGGCTTTCTGGTGAAGGCTATAGCAGAATAATTTTTCAGAAAGAAATGCTAAATTTCAATTAGAGATTAATGAAAATAAATATGTAAATTTTTTTCCCATCCAGGTTCATGTCATAGACCCCATGAAATCTATCTATGGACCCCTTTTGATCTTAGAACCACTGGCCTAGATTAATTGCAATAGCATGCAAACAATTTTCTTTGCCACTGTGCTCTTTTCCCCTTTAATCCAGCCTGTATTTTACTACCATATTAACACTGTGGCAGCTGTGATTATGTGACTACTCTGCTCAGAAACATTTAATGACTTGCCAATACCTACTTCATAAAGTATGAACTATTGATCTGGGTGTTCAGGTCCTCTATTGCATACCACTCCATTCTAAGGACTCTACACTACAGTCAAACTGGATTGCCTGCATTTCCCAGAATACTCTCCACACTTTCCTGCTTTTGTACCTTTTCTTCTACCTTTCTCCATGCTGGGAACGTGTTTACACTATCTTTACCTGTTGAAATTCTAAACAGACTCCACAAAATAACCCAAATGCCACCTCCATCATAAAGCCTTTCCTCCAAAGCCAAAAGTGGTTCCTCTATCCTTTGGTCAGTCATACCACTTTTAAAATATCTCATAGATTTAGCACTTATTTTCCTATTATTCAATTGTGTGCCTGTATATTATTACATTTTTTCTGTCATTTATTTATTTGTGTACACGACTTATGTAGACTATGTACATTATTAAAATTTGTATTCCCAACTAGCACAGTGCTTTCCCATAGTAGGTGCCCAAATGAACTGAATGAATGTAACTCAATTATATATGCCTTCTGATATCACTTGTACTGATACATTTTTATCTACGTGGGACTTGTCTGCTCAACTGAGTTGTAACTTCGAGGTCAAAAGCCTTCTATAATGTATCTTTACACTAACACAATCCTGTTCATATGATTGGTGTTAAATACCTATCATTGAATAAACAAATAATTGAATGTAAATTTTGCAGGATTGTATCTATTGTGTAGATTCACCTGCTTGTAAATATGTATGTTTGTGCATGCCTGTGTCTATAAACAAACACGGTTGTTAGCAGGTCTTAATTTTAATAGATTCTTATCTCTTGTCTCACAGCTCTTAAATTCATTCTTAAAAGTCATTGTACTAAAGCATATTAAAATATCAGTTATACCTGTTCAAAAAGAAGTTCAGGAATATTCACCTATTTCAGGAGAGGGTTACAGAGTTTTAATTTATCCTGACTTGGAATTTAAAAAGCTAGTTATTATCTATGTGAATCACTGGATTAGTCACCTCACTTTTATGGGCCTCAATTTCCTCATCTGTAAAGCGGAAATAATATTATCCTACCTCCCCCAGGGTAGTTGTAAGGAAAAATCTTTAAAGTGCTCTATAAATGTGGATTATTATTATTCCCTAAAATGTGTTTCATCCTTGAAATTACACAGGGTATCCCAAAGGTCTTAGCAAAGTTTTAAGCATCAGTAAGCTTTAGTAAGTTTTTAAGTGCACTAAGACTTTTGGGACACCCGGTATTAAACAATTTCAAATTCAGGGAACCATTAAAGCAAATTTATTATTTGATTCAGTCATTTCCTATGGTCTATTAGCTTTCTTAAGGAACCAAGCTAAGTGACCACTGTCATGGATTAGAACTCCTTCTAGACCAATTAATTGTGAATTCTTTGTGGCTATATGCTGCACTGAGTACAAAGAGCATGGATGGAATGGTCAATGCAAATCCATTACCATCCCTGGAAAAATAAAATGTGCATCCTGGTGATGATGGGTAAATAGAATCATCTTTCTGTATGACAAATAGCACACAAAATACAAATCTGTGAGGAAATGATCTTTTCTTCCTCACACTTCAGATATGTTCAACCAAAGTGCTGTTTTGTATTAGGGCTCTTTGGGCACATATTTTAACTTTTTTTCCAGAGTGAAAGCTTAAAGACAGGGACAGGATCTTACTCATTTTTGTATCTCCCTCTAGCATCTAGTCTAGTGTTCTCAGTGTTTGTTTGATGTACTAAATACAATCTTGGGTAGCTGTAATTTGACCTTTGGACTAATTCCTAATAAATATAATAAAGTAAGTATTTGTTGCAAAGCAAAATCAGAATTATCTTTTCAGGTAAACATATTGGGTAATCAAGACTTCTGAAAAGTCACTTTTCATGATGATACTTACAATATTTGAAGGTGTGGTTCTTTTAAGCTGGAAATTAGGGTATAGTGCTCTGAGATCCAAGATCAGAAAGCCCCTTGAGAAGAATAAGACATTGCTTAATTGTCAGCATTCAAAGCCCTTTCTACTTTCCTTCCCAAAAGATAATGTATATAGGAGTAAACACCATTATGTAAAGCTTTCCTAAATCCCCACAGATGATTGACTTCAGGAAACCCAGTGATTGGTGCTTTGATCTCTCTTCCTGTTCTATTAGAAAGTTGGCATGGTGGGGGGCGGGGTGGGGAACAGGGCAGGCAGTGGATACTAGGGGACTGGACAAACCATAACATTATTCCCAGAATGGCAAATATGTAACTATACTCTTATGTCTTAGCAGAATTTCAAATCCAAACCTCCTAGCCTTTCATTTCTGGATTAAAGCTGACTTGCTCTTTTACTCTGGGCAAGGCATTTAATCTTCTATTCTACAGTTTTCCTCTCTTGATTGCAAAATTACAGCATTTTGCATAAACGAGGAACTGTCCATAAATTATTACTGCTTCTCTCCAACCAACACTTTTCATTGTAATTTTCCTTTTTTGAAAGGAGAATGCTATAGTTAAGTCAGGCAGGAACCATTTAATGTGAATTTATCCTCTAATGTTGCCTTTTCAGACTAAGAAATGCATAAAATGTCAAAATTTGAAATATATTAGAAAGGGTCTCCAAAAAAGTATCTGAGAAGTATTAATAGAGAGAAAATTTCCATAAATTTGTTTTGTGCCACCATAAAAGAAGACATAACCGAATTTTATCTGAATTTTCTCATATATAAGCTTATTTTCTTCTGGAGAATGAGTAGATAAATAGAGTAGACAAATAGGTCATCATTCTCCATATGATTACCTGACATTCTTTTCTTCATTATATTCTACAGTTTGGGGGGAAAATTGTTTAAGCAACAATATGTCAATTTATATTTACCTAAAATGTGTCTTGTGGATAATCTATGTCTGGCAAGAGATTTAGCATGATTCCTTGGCCAAGTTTACAAGTGAAACCCATCGTATGTTGATGGTGGGCAAAGTGGGTCATGAATGAACTCGTTGCTTTACTTACCTCTCTTTTACAAAGAATTTGTGAAGCTTTCTGTTTTATGCCCCTATGATTCAGCCTATATAGATTTATCTGAAGAAGCTTCTTTTTCTTCTAGATTTATTCTACTAGCCAAGAGTTTCTAAAGCAAATTGAGATTTATATGTTTATGCCTGCCTTTCCAAACCTGGTTACTCTTTACTCTCTAATTAATAATAATTATAACAATAATAATAATTACTTTCTAATTGCCTTTTTTCCTCTTTTTTTGCCAACCATTTCTGGTTTCCCACACTTCTAAGCATTCCTTTCTTCCCTTAGCCCAGCCCTTTCTTTTTGGGTCGTCCCTATCCCACCCATTCTTAGAGGCTCAGCTCAAGTTCTATTTTCTGAATAAAACTCATCTGGATCGCCCTCTTCTTTAACTTTTTTTCCTGTTTGTTGACAGTACTACACCATTAGCATCTTGTTATATGTTGCCCTGTTCTCTAATTGTTTTGTGGCAAGAGTTATTGCTCGCAGTGCCAGCATAAATGCTCTCTTGTTCCAGAGGTCACTTCATTCATTGGAATGGAGCCCCTCTGTAGTATTAAAGGATCAAACCTTTAAAGCTGGAGGAGACATTGGAGGCCATGTGGTTGAACACACTCTTAGAGGTACTTACCTTGTTGGGCATATGATATAGTATTATTAACTCATTCATTGATTAAACTTGGTTTTTCAAATATGAGATCATATTACTCTAATATTAAATAATAAATTATTACATGTAAGTGGCCTGATAACTGAAGCGTACCTCTCTAAGTACCAAATCTCTATTTAATATTAGCCACTTTAAGTAGATATCAAATACATATTGTTGTAAAGATGGGATTAAAACCACCCTATCCCATTTTAGCTGTGATGCTTTAACCAGGTAAGGCTATGTCTCAGTCAGTCAAAAGATCTTAGGCCAGGGGTTCTTAACTTGGGGTCCACTAACTCGTTTTTATATATCTGGTTTGATAACTGTATTTCAGTATAGTTGGTTTCCATTGTAATTCTATATATTTTTTTCATTTAAAAACATGATTGTGAGAAGTGATCCTTAGGTTTCATCAAACTGCTAACAGGGTTCATGGGTACAGAAAAGGTTAATAAGAACTCCGAACTTTAGCATGTCAAGGATAAACTGACACCCAACAAGAAGTCTGTTCCAATAGCCTGTGAAACTAGGTCAGACCCCCAAGATCTATCTATAAATTATCAAATGAGCTGATAAATAAAAGGCTTTTCTAGAAATTGGAGAACTTTGCTTTAGTAGCACATTCCTGAGAAGTAACCACCTGGATTGAGGGGCTGGGGAAAGGAGAGACCTTGGCTTAGTCAGCCTTGCTCCCCAGCTCCTCAAAGGGCCTACCACCCTTTGATTACCTTTCTCACTTCTAAAGGTCCAGAGGATATTGGATTTCCCATTTTCCTATTGGCATCCTAAATAGCATCCCTGATCAGCTGGTAACAGTAATAATAGTAACAATGATTCTATGATAATAGTAATAGCTAGCATTCATATAGTGCTTAACGTTTGCAAAGGGCTTGACAAAGATTATTTCATTTGATCCTCACAACCTCCCTGGGACATAGGTGCTATTTTTATTTCCATTTAACAGATGAGGAAAAAGAGGCAAACAGAGGTCAAGTGACTTGCCCAGAGTTACACAGCTGGTCAGTGTCTGAGGCGTGATTTAAACTTAGACCTTATAGATGCGGTGTCTGCAGCAACAGCAGCCAAGGGCAGAGTGGACCCCGAGAACTCCAAGGGTACTAGCAAAGAAACTACACAATCTCATGCCCCCAGATTGGCAATTCTCGTCTTCCCATCAGTGTTCTGTTGGTATCCGCATATCAGCTGGCAGCAGTGTCTGCGTCAGGAGCCCAGGATAGATGGATGCTTACAGGGAAATTCCTGCACACCCCACAGATGGGAGAAAAGGACTTCTAGCTGCCGAGAACTGTGAGTTACCCCTCTGCCATATGTGCTCCCTAAGCTCCAGCCCACTTTCTGTGGAGTCTGGATGTATGCAAGAATGTGTCACTGTCCTTTGTGGGCATGTTTTGTATCAACTTTTCTTATTTCACAACTTTAGAGAATACCCCTTTTCTAAAATCTACTTTGTCCTGGCTGGTAAGGTATTCCCAAGAACCCTCAGGGAAAGACATAGCTAGCTACAGTCTGGGTCTCACTCTCAGTGGAGATGGGAACTGAGATAACGATGCTCAGATCTTATATGGATGACATTTTAGTAAGGCAAATTCTATCTTCCTAGGAGAGGAAAACTATAATTTGATATTTGAATATAATTCAGTATAATTTAATATTTATAATTGAATATGGGCAGCTAGGTGGTTTAGTAGATAGAGTACCAGGCCTGGAGTCAGGATACCTTGATTTCAAATCCAGCCTCAGACACTTAAGAGCTGTGTGACCCTGAGCACGTCACTTAACCCTGTTTGCCTCCATTTCCTCATCTGTAAAATGAGCTGGAGAAGGTAATGGCAAACCACTCCAGTATTTTTGCCAAGAAAACCCCAAATGGGGTCATGAAGAGTCAGACATGACTGAAATGAATGAACAACAAACTGAATATAATTTGACATTTTCTTGATGTAACTTATAATTGAGACATAATGTATGGAATGCTAGAATCGGAAAACCTAGGTTCAAATCTTAGGACTAGCATTTTCTGTTTGTGTAGAGAATTCATTTAATCTTTCTGAACCTGTTTACTTCTGTAAAATGTAGATAAAAATACTTCTGCTACCTATCCACACAGAATGGTGGGGTTTTTTTCTCTCTCTTTTTAAAACAATTTAATTTTTTTTGGTTACATTTTAAGTTCCAATCTTTCTTCCTTCCTCCCTCCCCACTCCGCCCTAGAGAAGGCCATCCTTTGACTTATACACATACATATATATGTATGTAGATGTATAACCATACTATGCATACTAATGTTTATCAGTTCTTTCTCTGGAGGTGTATAGCATCTTCCTTCACAGGTACTTTGTAGTTGATTGGAGTATCTATAATACTCAGAATAACTTTGTCGTCCACAGTTGTTCTTTGAACAATGTTGCTGTTACTGTATACAATGTTCTATTGGTTCTGCTAACACAGAGTGGTTGTGAGGTTTGTAAGTGGTTGGTAAGTCTTTAAAGTGCTATTTCTATAAAGGTTATTATAAATATTAGCTAATAGGCTGTAATATCCCAGTGCTCTAATCTCCACTGAGATGTGTGGGGCCCTGCCTCTGCAGTAAATGGCTCAAAGACTGCTATGGTTTCTAAGCCATTTTTATCTTTTTTAGTTTGCCTCTTCCCTTGTTGTCATAGCATTGCACAGGCAGACATCTTTGTATCTGACCTATGGGCATATGGAGTAATAGAACAAGTAGACTTTTTTTTTTTAGAACAAGTGGACTTGATGTACTTGGTCCTAGGAGGCAAAACTCAGGCCAATGGGAGTATGGTATGAATGGTATGAATATTTCAATTCATCCTAAGGAAATTTTTCTGATACTTAGAACTGTCCAAAAATGGAATTAGCCTCAGACCTAGGGAAGAAAAGGAGTTTCCTGTCACAGAAAGTCTTCAAGTGGCAGTTGGAGGACCACTTAGTAGGGCTATTTTCATAATTTGGTGACTTCTGCACTACCTTTTGATTGTTAAGATTCTGTGAATCTAGAAGTTACATCTTACTACATTTTATGGGAAGTGTGCCCAATGGGCCTTTTCCCCTTCTACTTAATTGTTTCTGATATGCTGAGGTATCAGTGACTTCCTTGGTATAGAAATTGCCTTTAGCCAACTCATCAGGATCAAAATAACTTAGTGATAAATTATACCTGAACTCAAGGTTCAGACAAGTTAAGTGATTTGACCATGGTCACACAGCGGATAAGTATCAGATGGAATTCAAACTCAGATTTTCCTAGCTACAAGCCCAACACATATATTTCTCAGTGACTGGGTGGACTTTTAAATGAGAACTCCTAAAAATGAGGTTCATGGGCATCTGAAATTTGCTTTGGCTGCTCTGAAGTCTTTCTTGCTTGCTTCTTTCTGGTTCTTTTCTGTGTTCAAATGAGTGATGTTGCTGCTTAACTTACCTCCAGATAAGTGCTGGGTTACCATACTTAAACTAAAGGGACTTGGGAAACTTTTTGTTGCTTTCCTTGTGTGAAATTTTGGGGAATGATTTTATTTTTTCCCCTAGGCATATTCTGCTTAGCCAAAGTCATCAGAGAACACTTTTACTTTGTACTTTTATGAGACCTCTTTTAAAATTTGTTGACATTGCAGTTAGTTGTCTTGTTACCAGACTAAAGATTTGTGGTAGGTAAAGAAAGTGCTGTATTTCTAAGAATGCATATGTGAGAGGTCAGCCAAGACACTTTTACTGCCCCATGGACAGAACATTCCCAAGGGAAATAATACATTTCCAACCTCCTTGGATGAACATCCTGGCCTCAGACAAGAACTTGCATATGTGGGTTTGACCATCAGTTAACCAGGAAACACAGTTCACCAAAAGAGCCCTGTTCTTAATCATTCCAGATTACTGAGGTATTGATGATCTGCTCCCACAGTATATCTTTATGGATGCCTACCCTAGCTAAATTTTGTGCAAACTTTGTAATCTTGCTCAAAGTCCTTTCCTGACTGTCACTTAATATGGAAAATGAAAACTGTTTCAATACACTAATAAAATTACCCTGTTGAAATGCAAGTCTCAGGACAGCTAAAGAGTCAGCTTATTTCCACAGTGAAATAGTTAGTAGCCCACCATCATAGTGAAACTTGACATGGGGTATATCCCCAGCAAATAAAGTCATTACCACTTTCAGCTGAAACTTCATCTCATTTAGTCCAAGGTAGTGCTCCCCAGGCTCCCATTTGCATAGCGTACAGCAAGGTTAGACTTAGGATCTGGGGTTTTCATCAGATTCATTTGAAAGGTGGCTAAAGCCAAGTATCTTCCAGAAAATCATTGATATTGGGCAGTTGAGATGGATGTACAAAACTAAAAAAAAAATTTTCAGACACTGTCTGATATATGGAAGTTTTAAAAACATGAATTGATCAGCCTGACAATCTATGAACAAAAGAGCAATCAGAAATGAAAATATCAAGGAAGCCATTCCCTTCGGAGTTTTTTGGTTTTGTGTATGGCTTTTTGTTGTTGGTGGTGGTGGTGGTAGTGGTGTTTTGGTTTGAACTAGGTTTCTTAGAGTGTCCAGGAAAAGGTGGTCAAAATTGAGTCCTTCTCTTCCTCCTACCTCCCCCCCTTTTTTTCTTTACAAAATGTGATACCGCAAAGAAAAACACATGATAATTTTTTTAAAACCAAATACTATTGCTTTTGTAAGAGCCATTTTATGATTTGAGTTCGTTTCTGTTTTCGTCTCAATCCATAATCTCAGTAAAGATGTACAGAGGATTTTGTAATGGTCACACATAAATGAGTTGCATGCCTAAGCAGCAGAGTAATGGCATTTAAGGAGCAAATCAAAACCTAGCTTTTAGTAAGCACCTATAACTAATTCCAAGTGCTAGTCCACAAGAATACAAAAGTAAAATGAAAAGCAGCTGAGGCTTACCTTCTACTGGGAGAATATAGCATTTTCAGGGCTAAGTAGACGCAAGTTCATCTAAAGAGAGAGGGAACACTGATAGGGAGGGAGCCCAGGAAAGATTTCTGGAAAAAGGGAACACTTGAGTCGAAACTTGAAAGACACTAAGGATTCTAAAAGGTGGAGGAAAGGAGGGAATGCATTCCAGGCATAAGGGGTAACCTGCACAAAAGCAGGAGTCCAAGAGATGGAATAACAACTTTGAGAAAATGTAGAGTATGTGAAGGGGAATAATATGAAATTAATCTAGGAAGGTGGATTGGTGCCAGATGGGTGAAAGCTTTTTAAAATGAGGAGTGTATTTTATCCTAGTGGCAATAGGAAATTGTAATGACAAGTAAAGTGGGACTTTTTGTTTTGCTCTTTTTTTCTGTTGGAGTTCTAGTGTTTCTCATCACTAAGGCAATCAGGTGCCTTTGATTGAGTCTTGCCTTTGTTTGAATCAAGAGTCTTTGATGACCTGCTTAAGTCACAAGAAAGCCTAAGACACGAGTTTGAGTCACATGGTTGTGATGCCCTCTGACCTTGAAGAAGTGTATATGTCCTCTGAGGTTAGCATTTTGCTTGGGGGCTCACTCATTGGAAGAGTGTTCCGGTGATTTTGCCAGAGGAGACTCTGGGTAGCTGGTAAGGAGCCCCCTGGGCTTGAAAACTGAGATTTTTGGTGCTTCTCTCTCTCTCTCTCTCTCTCTCTCTCTCTCTCTCTCTCTCTCTCTCTCTCTTTAGTAACTATGTATGTATTGCTATGGACAGACAGAAGCCCTGTCTGCTGATTTGTGTTATTTGCTCTGTTTATATAATTTCTGCTTGTTATTTCTGTTTGTGTTTTCTCTGAAGTTCAGGATGCTGACTTTTCCCCCTGAACTAAGTGAATGATATATGTATGTTTAATTAAAGTGAGACTATAAACCCCTTAAAGTTGCTTTCCTTAGAAAAGCAGTCAAAGAATCTGTGCTAGCAGCCCTCCTGTGTGTTGGTTTTGTTGGTCTTACACCTCCACAGTAGCTACTAGTAGCATTGTTGGTACAGAAACCACCAAAGACTCTTGGCCAGGTGAGTTGTAGGCTGATATATGCCTTACTAAGACTGTCTTGGCAGCTGCATGGAGGAGGGACTGGAGTGGGGAGAGACTGGATGCAGGAAGACCAAATAGGGGAATGCAGTAGTCCAAGCAAGAGGTGATGAGGGCCTAAAACTGGAGTAGTTGCTATGAAAGTGAAGAGAAGGGGATGATGGGAAGTTAATCAACATGACGTGGCAACTGATTTAATCCAGTATCATAGATTTTCAGAGTCGAAAGAGAGCTCAGTAGTCATCTGGCCTACCTTATACCTGAGAAACCATCCACTACAAAAGCCCTCGCTTGAAGACCTCTCCAAGAAGAGAGACTCACTGCCTCCCAAGGCAGCCCATTATGCTTTTGGAAACCTTTACATGTCAGAAAGTTTATCCTAACATTTGGGTCTTAAAGTTTTTCCTTACATTAAGGCTGAGGAATTGTGAAGAGTCAACAATGCGTCCAGGGACCTGAACCTGCGTGGCTGGTTGGAGGGTGATTGTGTTTGTCCTTCGTTTTCAAAGAGGACCATGGCATCAGGGAAATGATGACATGACTTGCAGTTGATTTTGATTTGAGTGAGGGAGGGCTGTGCAAGGTCACCAGCTTCACATTCTCCTCCAGAGCCATCTGGGTCCAGTGGCCGGACAGTCCTGGAGGGAACGTGGCCTGGAGGGTGCTGGCCTCAATGTAAAGAAGGGGAAACTTTAAGAAGAAATGGGTTTAAGGCAGGGATTCTTAGCCTGAGGGAGGGAGGTGGTGGTCTATAAACTTGTTTTTTAAAAAAAATACTTTGATAACTGTATTTCGATATAACTGATTTCCTTAAAATTCTTGTTTTATTAATTTAAAAACATTCTGAGAAAGGGATCTGTAGCTTCATCAGACTGCCAAAGGGGTCCCTGACATAGAAAGAGGTTAAGAACCCCTGTTTAGATAGTAAGATTAGTTCTATTTCAGACACGTTGAATTTGAGATGCCTATGGAACATATTTCTAAATCCTGAGTTCAAATCCAGTCTCAGATACTTACTAGCAGTGTGACCCCGGGCAAGTCACTAAACCCTGTTTGCCTCAGTTTCCTCATCTGTTAAATGAGCTAGAAAAGGAAATGGCAAACCACTTTAGTTTCTTCCCCAAATAGGGTCACAAGGAGTCAGAAAAAGACTCAACAGCAACAATAAATAGAATATTCAGATAAAGAGATGTTTAGCAGGAAGTTGATTCGGGAGCTCAGGAAAAAAATTAGGGCAAGAGATACAGATTTGGGGGTTATCTTCATAGACATAAATGAACCTAATAAGTACTGATGAAGTAACCAATAAAGACTAGAGAGAGGGAGGTGGGGAGAGACAGACAGAGAAAAAATGTGGGATAGACCCTGGGGTGAGAAATAAAGGCGGCCAGGGAGGAATGATCAAACAGGAGCAGAACCAGGAGACAGCAGTGTTTTCAAAGCCAAAGAAGAAAAGAATGTCCTAGAAAACAAAAGTGTCCAGAGGATTGAAGGCTCATAAAAGGCCATCACATTTAGCAATTAAGAGATTGCTGGTCACAGTGATCAACCACAGTTCCAGAGGACTCACGATGAACATGCTGCCTGCCTCTTGATAGAGAGGTGAAGGACTCAGTGTGTAGACTGACCCATACTTTTTGGGGGGGACATGGCCAGTGCAAGACATTGTTTGGCTCGACGTTACATGTTTGTAACAGAAGTTTTTTGTTTTGGATTTTTTTTTTTTTGCTTTTTCTGCAGGATGAGGGTGGAGCGGGAAATGGAAGGAAGAGAATGCGGATCTTCGTGAATATAAAATAAAAGAGAATTAAAAAAAAAAAGATTGTTGGGGGGGTGTGGAGCCAAGATGGGTGCTTGAAAAAAAGATTATTGGTAACCTTGGAGAAAACAATTTCAATTGAGTGGCGAGGTATGAAGCCAAATTACAAGGGATAGAAAAGTTAATGAGAAATGAGGAAGTAGAGATGAGTAGACAATTTTTTTCTAATAATTTGGCTGTGAAAAAGCAAAGAGAATTCAGATAGCTTGAATAGGTGTCAGGGTCCATGTAAAGGTTTTTTTTTTCTTTTTAATGTTTTTAAAGGTTTGGGGTTAAGGGAAGAGACCTAGGTTTGAATCCTACCTTCAGCTTTTACTAGATTGTGACTGTCAGCAGTTACAGCATCTGAGCCTCCATTTCCTTGTCTTTATAAAATAAGGATTCACATTTGCATTATCTACCTCACAGATGAGGAAACTATTCTGTAAACGATATAGTGCTACATAAATACCATTTATTAGATCTTAATTCTTGTATATTTGACTCAGTTCTTTCAAAAGTTGTCCCAAGTAGCTTCATCTGAATATTGGGGAATGAGTAATTCAGGCAAAGTGTGGAAAGAAGACTATTGAATGTCTTTTTCCCCAAACGTTAGAATTTTTTTTAACATAAATCATTGTTCACCTAACCCAGGGATTTTCAAAGTACTTCAGAATCATGACAATGGTGATTGCTAGCATTTATATAGTGCTTTAAGGTTTGTAAAACCCTTTACAAATATTATCAATTTCTATCCTCACAACCACCCTGGGAGGTAGTGTTATTACTATCAGCCTTCTCTTCCTGCATCATCCCCAGAGGAAAGAAAAGCAGTCAAATTTCTGTGATGCCAGGATAGTGATGTCTTTTCCCAAGGAGTGGGAAAGAGATGTTCTGACCCACTACCAATCAGGAAAATGTGTGCTTTGAGTTGTTTTTCCACTAGTGTTGATGGATCCACAGTCTTACTGGCCAGCACAGTCTATATCTTTGAATAGCTTTCCTGTTTAAAATGATCAGGCTTATGCAGCATGAGATGGTGTTGGGGGTAAGTGGTAAGGAGAAGACTAGACAAAGTAATAAGAAAAAATGTTGGACCAACTAAATCTGTGATTGCCACTGCCAAACAGCTGTTCTGGGCTTCATGGGTGTCCACTGCCAAGGTTGGCCTTAAGGGCAGGCAGCCGTGTACTCTAATGATTACCTCAGTACCCACAAATGATCCCATCTCCCACCCTGTCTGAAATGTGACCATTGGAGAGTCCATTAGCAAAATATAAGTACCTCTTAGAGGAGTAAAACTTTGTGCCCCTTCAGGGCTTATCAGCTTAGCCTTGGAGGGAATAGGAGGAAGGGACAAGAGGGAGGGATGGGAACATAGGGACATGGGAGAGTACCGGTTTTGCCCCGTTGGGGCCTGTAACCATTGTGGAACTTTCTCGTTAACCTTAGGGATTCATAACCCCTTCTTTGAGAAGCACTGGTCTAATTTTAGCCTTTGGAGCTTCTGTATATTTATGATTTACAGCCTAAACGGCATATACCCCAAGAAGTCTGGAACCCTTTAGGTGATCTGCTATGCTTTAAATTCGTCTCCTATACAGTCCTTGCAGTGTTATAGCTCCACTGAATGAGGTCACAGTCTAACTACAATATTAACCCTGCAAATCTGTTCATTTTCTCCTGAGCACCCTCAGGCAGGATATAGAATGTGTCCAATTGAAAAACTATTACAGACTCCATGGTGCTGTGATGTGTTCAGTTGGAACAGTGAGAGAGAGAGAGAGAGAGAGAGAGAGAGAGAGAGAGAGAGTTAGCCACAAAATCATTCTCTAAAAGGAAGTAAGGTAGCATATGTTTTATGTTTCCATTTTAAGAAGAAAAATTTTAAAACATTTTCCAAATGTTACTTTTCTCTTTGTGTTTCTTTTCTTTAGCTGTTTATTTTTACATTCTCTACCAATTTTGTGTCTTTGTTTCATATTTCCTCTTACCCACCACCTCTTTAATTCCTCTTCTTTTACTATTTGTTGGCCCTCTTCAATGCAGCATATAGAACACAGATGGTAAACCGTGTGTACAAAAGCCCAATCACTGCTCCATTCATGGGAGTGGCTGAGACTTCTAAGAAGCATGTGTATTCTGCATCATGCCTGGACATGTGGTTAATGCTAAATATTCCAGCAGTTGTGCCCCAGGTAGCTCCTAAAGCAGTTCCAGATCATAAAACGGATGATGTTTTGCAAATTTATATTTTATCACACAGCATTTTATGGACAAAAGCTAGATGACTTTCCCCCTTATGATCCCTATCAAAAGCATTTCTTAGCCTTATTACTGTACTTGACCCACATTGTCTGCCTATTCCAAAGAGCAGTCTCTGTCTCTGTTATAAGTCTGTGACTGTATTTGTAACTTTCATCTTAAAGAGACCATGCATTAAATACTCTAAATTTATTACTGGGATGAAGACCTTAAGTCCTAGGTCCCTTCAATGAATAACAATGTGCCAGATCCCTGACTTTAGCTTTCTTTGTAACTTGTGCTTTAATTTAAAAGCAATAAAAAATGTTCAAGTGGCGTTTGAAATATTTGTATCATACACTTGGGGAAAAAAGCAACATTTCATGGTCTCAGCAATACTTTTTCTTAATCCTAGCAACCCAGAAATGTTCTGGCTACCAAGATAAATGGCCCTGGGTCCTGTCTTATAGAAATTAAACATGTTGGCCTTTATGACATTACACCTATTCCCATGTGACTAAACCTTTGATACATCAGCGTTTACTTCTGTTCTTCTTTAGAAACATGACTTCCTTAAGAAGTTACATACTTACCCTAGTGGCTAGTCTCTCACATGTGCCCCATAAGGATACATTTATCATTTGGGGTGTAGTTTGGTTTTTTTTTTCATGGAAAACGTTTTTTTTTCATCATGTCACAAGCCAATATATTGACTATAAAAGACACAAAGAGTAAGATTGGGTAAATAGTAAAAAAAAAAAATGTGATGTACATTTTAGTAATTTTGCACTTCCTAAGTGGTTGGTTAAAAACACAGTCGGTTGGCTTTATTTTCAGGGTTACTTTAAGTACTCAAACAGCTTAACTAGTTCATTTGACTCCTGATTTGACAAAAAGAAATTCCAAAAAAGAGTCTGTAGAACATAAGGGCTAAAGGTTTGTATGCATCTAGTCTAACTGTATATCAAAGAGAAATCATGGACATTTTTATTTAAATGCTTATTGTTTTAGGCTTTGATTATCCTCTAGTTTAAAGTGATTAATGATTTTTCATGTGCAGTTAACCATTGTTAAATGTAAGCTGAGTTCATTAGTATAATGGGCCCTCCTATTTCACAAAATTATTTGAAATAAATATTACTTAAGAACAAATCTTTATTATTGAACATGTAAAAGCTTCCTTTCTTTTCTCAGTTAAAGCATTTATTTTTCTGTCACTCATTATAGTACAAATGAGAACTGGTAAAATTTTAAAGGCTTACTAGCTTTCAGATTTTAACATAAAGAATGTCAGCTTTAATCATTAACTTGTTCACTATGTTATGTATATTTTCTTTTTGCCATTTAAAAAAAGAAAGAAAAAAGAAAAATGTCTAAACTTGCTTGTCTCTCCGTAGGACAGTCGGCCCAATATGTCAAGACCTCTGATCACTAGATCCCCTGCATCTCCATTGAACAATCAAGGCATTCCTACTCCAGCACAGCTCACAAAATCCAATGCACCCGTCCACATTGATGTGGGTGGTCACATGTATACCAGCAGCTTGGCCACACTCACCAAATACCCTGAATCAAGGTAATTTGAAAACTGGAAAGTCAGTTGACAAAGTATATGCATTTGGTAATCTAACTGTTTTTCTCATGGCCAGACACAGTGGAACTCCTTCATAACACTGGTATTGGGGAAGAGGATTAACGACTTCCATATAGACTCTCTGTGTAATAACAGATTTTTACTGAATCCAGTTTTGTTCCAAGGGCCATGAATTGACCCATAGTACATCCAAATCCATATTATGATGAACTACATTATGATGGAGTTCTACTGTATTTAGCTTTTATAAAGAACTTCATATTTCTTAACGCATTTTCAAAGGAAGTGTTATTTCTCTTATTTTCCTTCCTTCTGTCCTCTCTATGACACAGTTCCTTATAAAATCCCTGTACTTCCAGATCCAGGTAGCTGGTTCATGAATACAGTAGGTAACCAGATTGCAAAGTGGAAAAGGGAGATACAGTATTTTTCCAGTGAGGGAGGATTTTTCAGGACACCATGCAGAAGTCTTGGAACACAAGGCAATCTTGCAAAAATGGTCACAGACTCTGAACAGCTCAAGCAAAAGAAGTATTTGCAGGGGGAAGGTTGTGTTAAATCTGGCACTATAAATGCTTGTGGGATTTTTTTCCCCTCGATTCTAATGGAATCACAAAGAAGGGATTCACTTTTGCTCTGGGACATCCACTCATGGTCTTGCTGACCACTCTGGCTCTCTGCTCTGCTTCTTCAGAACAACAGCTCTTTGCTAGTCCTGTCAGTTGATGAGTAGGAATGAGCTGACATGGGGCTACACACTTCCTATTTCTGTTCCTACAAGATGTTGTCTGGTTTCTTAAGACAGGAGGGGAATGATTCTTCTTCTTTTTTTTTTTAAAAAAGCCACCACAGACACTTGTCTAACTCCCTGACGTATTCTTTGGTATGTATGTTTATAAATGTGCAATTCCCGTATCAGTCACTTAACACCATTATTGACTGAGTACTTTTCCCTGGAGCACTGAACTATATGCTGCGGTCTGTTGCCGTAGTCATGATTACATTTTTGCACATGTAAATACTTGTGTCTAGGAAAGAAAACTTTTTTTATTACATGCTCCAGCTGAAAATGAAAAGATCAGTGCTTCTTTTGCTGAATACCAGGGAGAGAAGAAAAGACCCCATATTATATGTGTCAAAAAAAAAAACCATACATTTTGAAGCTCCAGCAAGATGAGCTGGCATAGTCTCTTTCCTTGGGTTTGTTTTTTAAACTCTTGATATATGTTACCTTATGATCACACGTTTATATACAACAAGAAACAGCCTTCTTCTGATCCTTATTGTTTTTAAATTGGTTATAATTCTTCCAGTTGAGTAACCTTCCGTCAGCTAATTTGCTCTTTGAGAAGATCACTCCTATCACTTAGTTTTCTTTGGCACTAATGAAAAATTGGAGAATTTATTGCTGGGGTTTTTTTTGCCACTTTAATTATTCCGGAATTATTAGATATTATCAGATAGCATTGTTATTCCTACAGTGCCTTCCCTGAAGATCTGTTTCCTCACCAACCCACTCACTGGCTTATGGATGGTCTCAAGAGTTCTTAATCCCTTACTCAAAATCCTGAGCAATGGCAGCTGCTCTGACAGGTTTAACTACCATCCACATCAAGGGGACACACTTGATCCAGAGTGGCCACTGTGCCTCAAAGACATCGTGACCTGCTAAACAGCTTCACCTATTTGGTTGGAAAGAAGCAGAGCTATACATCTTCTTTTCACAATCTTTCTCCAGTATTTATCTTCCTTGTCACAGTAGGTCCTACCACATCAACCTCTGAGTTATCCTTCTTTCATTCCCCCATTGCCTTGCCATCTAGTTCGTTGCTAAGTCCTTCTATTTTTTTTTCTTTCAGGCTGTCTGCTAAGTGCCAAATAGGTCCCTTATCTTTCTCCTTTTTTAAAAAAAAATTAGATAATAATTATTAGCAATAATGAACATCAATACAGTCAACCAAGCTTCCATTACAACTAATGCATTTAAATGGATGAAATTCATCCCATAAATTGTCATTGTCCTAACTTATCTTTCACTCCCTCCATGTCTTCATCAGCATTCTTCAAGCATTCATTCCTATTCATTTTTCCTCATAGATGCTCACAGTCAGTGTGTGCTCTACTCTGATTTTTTCTTTTGTATCATTTCACAAAGACCTTTACACATATCCTTATATTCCTCATACTTTTCCATCTTAACTTTGGCATTGATGTACCACAATTTTGTTTAATCATTCCCCCTGTATTGTGCATTTAGGTTGCTTCTTGGTTTGTTTGTTTTTTTACATTGTAAGTAACGCTGTTATAAACATCTTTGAAGAAATCACTCCTTTAAACTTAACAGCACAGGGCATATTCCCAACCATGGAGTTATTTGGGTCAAAGAATATAATTATTTTTGTAACTTTTTTCCTGCATATTGCCAAAATGTTCCCAAAAAAAGCTTCTACAAGTTTACAGTTCTTCCAGTGATGCATAACTTTTTTCTCTATAATAGCACAACCAACAGTTTTGATGTTCTTAATGATTTTTGTCAATTTGGTAGGTAAGGTGGTACCTCAAACTTGTTAGTTTATATCTTTCATTATTAATGAAGCTATACATTTTTTTCAAGTGATTGTTAACAACTGGTGTTTCCACTTTTGAAATGTCCAAGAACTTCTGAGAAAACTAGAAAGCAGTTTGCAAAAATGAGGTTCAGACTAAGTAGCATCTTATGCCATGTGCAATAAGCTCAAAATGGATGACTTGAATATTAAAGATAGAACCATAAAAAAATTAAAAGAGGACAAAATCAGTTACTTTTAATGATGGCAAATGGCAGGATTCTTAATCAGATAAAATAGAGATTACAAAACAGATAATTTTAGTTGCATGACATTGAAAAGCTTTTTGCACAAACAAAAATCAATGAAACTAAGAAAGGAAACCACAGACTAGAGGAAAAAATCTTTGCATGAAATGTCTCTGATATCTAAGATACATAGGGAATGAACACAAATCTATAAGAAGCCATTTCTCAATGAATAAATGGTCAAAGGATATAAACAAACAGTTCTAAAAAGAATTTTAAACTATTAAGAACCATATGAAAGATTGCTCCAAATCACTGCTAGTAAGAAAATGCAAACAAAACAATTCTGAAGTTTCACTTCACACCCCACAAATTATCAGAGTACAAAAGATGTTGGAGGAGCTGTGGGAAAATAGGCACATGACACTAGTGGTGGAGCTGTGAACTGGTCCAGTCATTCTAAAAAATAATTTGGAATTGTCCTAAGAAAGTGGCTGAAAATGCCCATCCTTTTGACATAGAGATCCTAGTGCTAGGAATATATCTCAGGGAGATAAAAGACAGAAGGAAAGGTCCAATACACACCAAAACATTTATAGCACTTTTTGCAGTAGCAGAAAAGTAGGAAACATAGTAGATAAGCACTGATTGGAGAATAGCTAAACAGACTATAGTATATAAACATAGTTGAATTTTACTGCTTTGTAAGAAATGAATGTGGAAAATTCAAAGAATCACTGGAAGATTTATACGAACCTAGAAGGAGTAAAGTGAGTAGATTCAGGAAAAAACTATATACAATGACTATGACAATGTAAACAGAAAGAACAGTCACACAACAAAAACTCTGAATAAGATGTGTAAATGCAATTTCTAATTGTTGCAAAAGTGGAGGTCTACAGATAAAGAATATTGCATATACTGTCAGACATGGTAGATATGTCGGCTAACTTTGTCTGCTTTTTTACCTTAATTCTTTCGCTTCTTTTATAAAAAGGGATGGCTTTCTGGTTAAAGGAGTGGGGAAAAGCATACCTGGAAATGAATGTGATATCAAAACAGAAGTATCAATGAAAATAAGAAAAAAAATTTATAAAAAAGAAAATAACATTGTCTCTTCATATTGGTTAACCATGTATCCACTGTAGATTAGGCTCCCCTTTTTTCTTTATTCCTACAGCAATAGCCTTACTCTAGGCAAGATGTGTTGTCTTGCCTGTGCTATCTTACTATACTCTCTGTTTCCAATATCTCTACTTCTATCCATCAGTCAGTAAATATTTACTAAGCACCTACTACGTATCCGGGCACATAGTAGTAAGTACTGGGGATACAAAAAGAGTCAAAAGATGTTCCCTGCCCTCTAGGAGTTTACAATCTAATGAGGGAGAAAACGTGTAGACAAATATATACAAAGCAAGCTCTATACAGGATAAAGAGGAAATAATTAGCAGAGGGAAGGCCCTGCAATTAAGAGGAGTTGGGAAAGGCTTCCTGTAGAATGTAGGATTTAAGTTAGAACTTAAAGAAAGCCAGGGAAGTCAGGAGGCAGATTGGAGGAGAATGGGCCAGCGGGTGGGGGGGGGGGGTGGGGAGCAGCCAGAGAAAATGCCCAGAGTTGAGAGATCAAGCGTCTTGTTTGTGAAATAGCCAGGAGGCCAGTGTCACTAGATCGAAGATTACATGTTTGGTTTTTACTGCAATTGACACAGTTATCCTTTCTACTCATCATTCTGCTCTATTCTAATTGTTTTCATAAATGATTAACAGTTCTAGCCTCTCCCCTCAGATGCAGCATGTAGGGTTGCTGAGTTTTAAGATCAATACCACCATAAAAAAGCATTTTAAAGCATGCATGTAGTGCTATCTTCAGTTCTTTACAAAATGATCTGCAGCTTTTGAGCCAAAGCAGGTACACATCCCTAAAGTTCCTATAAACAAGTGAGTGTTGAATTGCTTACTTTAGATTTTTTAAAAGATTTGAATGTTCCTTGGAAAAAAATTATTGAACTTGTACATAAAGTTTTAGAAAATAAAAGATCCTGCATGCTGCAGTTAACTCTCTGCTCTGGATCTCCCCTCTCTCTACTTAAGAGAAGATGAATAGGTTAGCATGAACATACAAAGGCATGACCTTTATGAGTATAGGAGTCATCCCCTCTCAAAAAAACAGCTTTTCATAGGATTACAGAATTTCACAGCTGAATGACTGAATCTAGAGTACCTCTGGATCAAGTGTCCTTTGTACCCTTTAGCTTTTAAAAGCCCTTCACATCCTCGACCCAACCTACCATTCCAACATTATAGATTAATTATTCTCCTTCCAATACTCTACTAGCCTCCCTCTTGCCATTCCTCACACACAATCCTCCATCATCCCTCCCTCCCTGGGCCTTTGTGCTGACTGGCCACAATGCCTAGAATACACTCCTACCTCACCTCCATGTCTTCAATTCCTTTCCTTTTAAACTCTGTTCAAGTGGCTACATGAAATCTTTGTTGATTCTCCCAACTTCTGAAGCGCTCCCTGCTTACCTGTCCAAAAAAAAAACCCAAAACAAAAACCCTTGTGTATATTTTGTTTGTTGTTTCTCTGATAGATTGTAAACTTCTTGAGGTCAGGGCCCGTTTCTTTGTCTTTGGATCTCCAGTGCCTAGTCTAGTACCCAGCAAATAATAGGTGCTGATTAAAATGAGCTGAAGCAAAAATAGGGATAGCTATAAACTCCAAATATGACTGTCCTTCCTAACCATTTTATTAGAAAATACAACAGTTACTTGATGGTGTTTTCTATTATGATGAGGTAGTTCAAACCCACTTCTTCATTTTATAGATGATGAAACTGAAGCTCAGATAAGTGATTTGCCCAAGTCCACACAGCTGGACAATGACAGTTCCAGGAGCAGAAGTGTTCTAGATGTCAGAGGACTTATATTCAAATTCCAGCTCCGCCTCTCACTCCCCTTGACCTCAAGCGAGTCACTTCACTTTTCTTAGTTTTGGTTTCCACATCTGTAAAATGAGGACTAGGTGGCCTCTGAGATCTCTTCTAGCTCTAAATCTATGATCCTATGAACTCAGGTTTCCCAAATCCAATGTTCGTTTCATTATACTAGGCACCGTCTTTAAGTATGGAAATGGATTGCAGATAGGTCCAATTCAGGTGTCTGAGCATCAGGCTCAGAACATCTTCCGTGGCCCGTGGGTCTTTTTCTGTGTTCATCCTCCAAACATCATCTGCCTTACCCTCATTTTGGAGCTGTAGCAGAAGGGGCTTTTTCTTGTTTTTGTCCTCTGAGTACAAAGGAAAGTGGGCTTGATGTGGTTAGAAGGTTATGATCATTTAGCAAACAAAATATCCCAGAGGAATAAAATGTCCCTGCAAATTAAAAAAAAAAAATCTGGCTCTTTCTGCAAATACAAAAAAAATTCTTCAAAGAACTGGTACTGTCTTGTGTACTCCTAAATTTCTGAGACATCATGCACCTAACTGTGCCATTCTCCTGCTCAAAAAACTTCAGTGTCTCCCTCTTGTCTCTAGGATAAAATATGAGCCCCTGGGCCATCATAGCCCTTCAGAATCTGGCTGCCACCTCCCTTTCCAGACTCATTACATATCACTCCTCTTCACACACTCTACTTGCTAGCCCAATTCAGCTACCAGCTCTCTCCAAACTCAGCTGTCAGTCTCACATCCCTGAGCCTTTGCCCTTGGAATGTCCTCCTCACTTCCACCTTGTCCACCTCCCCAGCTTCTCTCATGCTCAGATCAGGTGGCCCCTTCCACATGAAGCCCCTCAGGGTTGTGTGTTCTCCTGCTGACATTTACCTTCAGTTCATTCAATGTTTCCTTAACAGAGACTCCCAGTTTCCCAAGGGAAGAAACTTTTGTGTTTATCTTCCCTGTGTTTTGCACATGGCAGATTCTTGATAAATATTTGTAGAACTGAATTGTTTGGAAAAAAATTATTTTTTTGTCCAAACCATTAATTTCATTGATGTAGGAACTTCACAATGAGGAAAAGAACCTCCCTCTTCCAATTCAGATCAGCACCTCTTCTTCCACTTGTCTCTGATGGTTGCATAGGGTACTGGGCAGAGGTGGGGCTTTTACTCCTGTCTTCTCTGTGCCAAGGCCAGCTCTCTATCTAGTTCCTTCCTGTACTCTGCTGCCTCTCATACATATTTTGATGTGTGTGGGTTTTTGCATACTGGCTTCAGACTAGACAAAATGTTTCACCAGATAAATATAGGTCTTGGCCTTTTTTTAGTCATTACTGCAAGCTCTGACTTCATGGTCATTTCACCAAAAGAAAATATCCATTTTTAAAGCTAAGCAGGATCAGCAGTAGTTCTCGCGTTGCTAGGTTTGTGGGGTTTTCCCCCCTTCTTGACTAATAACTAACTTAGTAGTGATGCTAAAAAAAAAAACTAGCTGAGTTTTGTCTTTTATATGGAATCCTGGCCTAATATCTCAAGTTGATATCAAGTGATATCACCTCCAGTCTCAGTGGATATAACTAATGAAACTAAATATAAAAAAAAGAAACTAAAGTATACATATGAGCTGAAGAAAAAATAAATAGTTATGTAATCATCTTTCTTGAACTTTTTTTAGTATTAGAAGGTGAAACAATTATTCTTGCTGTTTCATAGAGGTATATTGATCCCTAATTTTTTTTTCTAGTATTAAGAATTGATCTTACTGGAGGAGTCAAAAAGTCTCAGGTTTTTATTTACTTATAAATTTTTTAAAGCACAAAATTGCAGTATAACTGATTTGATGGTCTGTGGCAAAATATACTAAATAAATAGGGGAAAATCACCCCATATGGAAAAAATATTAAAGAAATACATGTACATACATAAATGTGACACAGGATATATACAAATCTAAAGATTATAAGACCTCCTTTAATAATTACTATTTTTATTATTTAATGATAATGTGTAATCTGGTCTCTCTATTGTTAACATCTTGACTCTTCAGCACTTTGCACTGTTAACTCTACAATACATCCTTGGCAATGCATTATATGACCATGAGGAAGATAATTTCTCTTTTCAAAGAAGATGGAGACTTTCAATTTGCCTTCAAACTTAGACTCTCTCCTGTCTGACCTTTCCTCCCATTTCCAGTAAGAGCAATGTTAATTCCAGTTTTGTTTATGGTTTCTATGCTGTACTCTTAGTACTCTTAAAAAAAAACCAGGAAATGGACTAATACTGCTAATTACCTAAAACTGTCAGGTGGTAACTGTTCAGTTATTAACAATCAGGGCTGAATATGAACCAGTGACCTAGAAGTGAAAGACTGGATCTCAGGTTACGAATCCCTTGAGCCATCCAACCTCACTGCTTGACAAAACTTTTGTATATTTTAAACCTAGGACATGGGTAAACTCCCACATAAGTGGATTATGCTAAATGGGGCTCTTCTAAATAGCAGTGCAGTTACTAAGCATACTGGCATATGTGTGTAATTGCAAAACTAAATTGACTCAGCTTCCAGCATTGAAGTCAACACCCATGGCCACCCATGGGGTGTGCTTGGAGCTTTCGGATACAGATGCCAAGACATGGAATAGATGCTTTTGCCAGAAACCAACTGCTTTCTGGCTAGCTTACAGCCGGATGTGTTGGCCATTGTAGGATTTGTGTGTGTGTGTGTGTGTGTGTGTGTGTGTGTGTATGAGAAATTGTATTTAAAGGAAAGTAAAATGAATGTGATTAAAGGCTCTTACTATATGTAGTCTGAGGATGATTAAATTTTTAACGTTTGGATTCTTTGTGGCTATTTTGTGCCAGATTGGAGAATTTTCCTTAATCTTGTGTTGGGCTCAGTGATTCTATACTTTGACTTTTTTAGGGATAGAGACTAGATCTTGCATTTCATTAGTACAAGGAACTCCCAGGGGAAGAAAGTCCCTCTGCCAATGCAGGTGGGCACCCTCTCTCTGCATCTTAAAGAGAACTGCCTAGAACATTGTGAGATTATAGAATTTGCCCCAGGTCGCACAAGTATGTATGAGAGGTGGGTCTTAAACCCAGCTCTTATCCATCTTTGAAGCTGGCCTTCTAATCTACCATACTACACTGTCTTTTACTTTGTTATGATTTTATTACTTAAGCTTAATGCAAAAGCTACAAAAAAGTTGCACCCTATAGAGCTCTAAAACTGACATTTTTTCAGGATCTTGATAAAAACTGGGTAACAGAAGGCCATAGACCCAAATGATCTCAGCATCATCCAAGCACTGTTCCTCTCCCACCTTTCTTTCTTCTTCACACTGAACTGGATAGGATAAATTTCTCTTGGTCTGCTCTTCATTCCCTAACTCTCTTCTTTTTCTAATAAAGTATTGTTTCTATCGAAGTAAAGATTGACAGGCTCATTTTTTTTGTTACTGTTTCAAGTTGGCAGAAATTCCTAGCAAGGAAGAAAACAGAAAACAAAGCCCTGGCCCCAAGGAGCTTATAGTCATAAGAATGGCAGTGGTCAGAAGCGATGGTCACTAGATTTACTAAAGGCAAGTCAGTTTCAGGGAGATTTAAAGGAGGAAAAATGTACTCATCAAATAAAAAATTGAAATATTCTCCAAGTTAGGTTATGAGGGGACATTTTTCCCCTCTCTCATTTTCATCTTACAGTTTTGCTATACCATTTTTTTCAAAAGCACTTGTCACAGGCCAAAAGTACATGAAATTGGTTTTGAAAGACCTTTTATGATGAAAGACACTTTTCTTGTTTAGTCCTGAAAGGCAAGCCCTTCAGTAACTTGCATTATACTACCTGACTCAGCAAGGTTCTTTTGCCATTAGGAAACAAAATCAGACAAACAAAATGTGTTCTTCACGCTCTATTCTAAGTAATCTAGCTTGTAAAGTCTTGCCCTTGAGCATAATTTGGAGGATATAGATCCATATGGCACCTGCCCCTTTCCTTGCTACCGCAGAGATCTCACATGGGAACCAAATACCATTTTGGATACCCTATGAGCTTGCCTTCTACTTCTCCCCCTTGAGGGTTACATTAAGGAGGAGGTACTTTTTTAAGAGAGTATTTTCAGTTCATTTTGTAACTAATCTATGTCCATAAATGCCCATTTCTTTATTTTGAGCTTTGCAGTTAGGTTGGTTTGCTTGAGTGACTCAAAATAATACCTGAACTATTTTACCAATTATCTATTTAGAGTTCTGTTAGTTTTCTTTCCTGTTCTCCAGCATGTGGTAAATACATATGTTTATACTTCATCCCCACTATTTACATAACTTAATATATAACCTATAAATTAAGCCTAGCAACATTACTGTTAAAACTTTTATTTTTGCCTTTGGTTAATATAGATGTTTGGGATTAACTAAGATAGAGTTGAATGGGAGAGATAAAAGAGTATTGAAATAAATGTGAGAAGAGAGCTTATACTACTCCCAGCTCCATAGATATCTAAAAGAAAAAACTTTATTTAGCAGAAGTGCTGCATGAGATAGGAAAAGGCTAAGGCATCCTTGCAGAAAGACTTCAGTCTACCTGAAAAATCTGTCTGAAAATATTTTCACCACTTGAGTCAGTACACATTGACGTAATAGGCATTTAATAAATGCTGACGTTGGTCGTATCATTTGAATGAATTCATTCAATTGAATGAATGAAATATACTACCAATATCAGTGAGTACATATATCCTGAGAAAACAGTTGCCATGTTATGTGTTGTATTCCAATTGTTAATAATTTTCAGTAATCTGGGCTTAATTTTAAAGGCATGGATTTTATTTATTTATTTTATGGCTTAATTTTAAAGATATGGCCTTTGTGGACCTATTGCCAAATTCGTATCTGGATAAAGATTAAAAAGTACAAGGTTCAGAAGTAGAATCTTTGGAAGAACCCTTGGAAGTGGTCAGAGTAAAGCTACTCAGCACACACTAAGAAAGGAAAGACGTGACCATCACATCTCTTCCTCAGTCCCATAGCTGTGTCCGTCACAGATTAAAAGCTTCCCCACACTTTGGGACGTAGAGGACAGAGTTAGTCTTTAGTCAAAAGGGAAGAACTAGTCAAGAAAGAGGAAAATCATCTGCAGCATTGTAGGCCCATGTTTACCTAGAGGGTGTCTTCAAGAGTCATTCGTGGGCACTGTTACCACCTCATGGGGAGCTGCTTATTGTAGAGGTGAAGGGGGTCGGTGAAGAGTATGATGTACAGGAAAATATTCACCAGGTCTTGGTCCTGTTTCACTTTAAAACACGGTGGCTCTGGTGAGGAACTGAGGGGAGCAAATCCCGTCCAACACTTAGTTATTCAGAGGCTGATTATCCGATGTGTGGTTTAGCCGCTGCTATTGCTGTTCCTGCTGCTGCCATGAAGCTACTGCTTCTCCTCTACCTGCTAGGGCCCTGTGTGGATCTTTGTTCTACAGAGTTCCCAAGGACAACAGAGGGCCCCAGGGAACCCAGGCCCTTATCAATAAAAATAATTTGTATGGTAATAGATGCTTCTACAAATCAATTAAATTTGCTGCAACACTTTCTAAATGGCAACTCCCTATAAGTAACTCCAATATTAAGTACTCTCCAATGATAAGAAAGATAAGAATCCTGCTATAGTCCTGAAGCCTTAAGCAACTTGTTCTAGTCACTCAGAGACTGTAGCATCTTGAAGGTCAAAGATTCTGAGCCCCATTGGCCACCAAGTCATGTGGATCTGTACCTCCTACTTCAAATCCAGAGCCAGGAAAGGATCTTTCAGCTTGATTACACCAAAGGGAACATTGTAAAAGTAGAGTAAACTTAGCTAATCCCACCCTAGGAACAGACCCAGCCACCAACTAAGTGAAAGATTTCCTTCTGAATGTTTTACTGTTCCCTGGCACCTCCATTAGAATATGTGAGTACAAAGAGGTGAAGAGATGAAATTTAAATTGTTCCATATTTCTATTTCTGCACTATTATGTGACAGACGTTGACTCAGATCAATAAACATTTGCTGAGCACCTGCTATGTGCAGTGCATTGCAGGGTAAACAGAGACAAGAGCTCACCCCTATAGTCAGAGAGCTTAGAATCTTTTATGGGCCCAAGTGAGGCTTTGGGTTATTAATTCTTACTTACAGCACGTTTGGTTCAAACCATATTTACAAGGGACCAGTCAGTCGGAACGCTAGCCATCATGCATTGCAAAGGTAATTTGGGGAGTGCCATTTTGAAATCTTTTCTAATTTGTGGTGCAAAAGTAAAACAAGTGCTGGCTTTGGATATAGTTTCAAATTCTGCCTCTGCATGACTTTAGGCAAATCTTTTCACTTCTCTCAACCTGACAAAACTGGACCAAATGATCATTAGGACCCCTTCTACCCCATGGCTTAGTGGAAATGTTTAGTGTTTTCTCTTTTTACTCTATACATTTTTTTTATATTTCATAGTCTGTTGATTACTTTCTTAAATGGTTTCTAGTTATGTTACAATAAATATGAGTAAAATTCTATCTCTATAACAAGGATAAGTAATGTAAAATATCTTCTATTGAACAATGTATTTGAAAACAGTTCTGTGATCTTTAATAGCAACAACAGTAATAATAATCCGTAGCAACATAGCTCTTTTAGGAGCATCCCATGGTCTTTTAAGACGTCCCATTTTCATAGTTAGATTATATATACATTTTGCTATTTCTGTAGTATAGTAAGAGGAAAGTTGACTAATTTGAAACAACAAACATATACTGAATACCTACTCTGTGCAGTCCAAGGTGAACAAAGATAAATTAAAAACTGACCCCTGTATTTGGTTATGTTGCCCATTTGGTTAATAAGGACAGACATGCTCCAGCATCATGGTGCTGTGAGCATGTAGATGAGTGTTTTAGTGAATACTCATTTATCTTGAAAAAAAGGCAAATATTCATCTCTTTACATAACAAAAAATATTATTTCTTTACAATTATTTTTGTGCCCATAGGACAAATTGTATATTCTTCTAACCATTCCAGGGCAAATACACTAGCAAGAAAAAAAATTTTTGTCTAGATATGAAATATTTAATTATCAAGCACAACAGTAAACCTTGGCCTATTATATAGCACCATATCTGTACATTGGAAAGTATTCATTTTAGTACTGAAGGCTCCTCTCACAATTCTATTCAGTAAATTTTCTAAACCAGAGGTTCTTAAGATGCAGTTCAAGGAAGCCTCAGTGGTCCCTGAGACCATTTAAGGCACTCTACAATGTCAAAACTGTTTTCATAATGATAAGACATTATTTGCCTATTAAAATACTCTTTTCCAATTCCATACCTGTATGAGACCAGATTTTCTTCCTATACATTAACCAAAATAACATACTGCAACAGATTGAGTGCAGAAGCAGATACAAGAATCCAGCTGTCTTCTATTTAGCTAAACATTAACGAAATCTGCAAAAATGTGTAAAACAATGCCACTCTCCTTACTAAATTTTTGTTTTAAAAAATATAGTTACTTTTCATAAAAATGTTATTTGATGTGATTGCCTTATTGTTATTTTAAAATAAATATTTAAAATTTTTCCATTTTAATTTCCAGTATCATAAATGTCAAAAGATATTTCATATCAACAAAAAAATCAACCTCTTTGAGGTCTTCAGTCATTTTTAAGAGCATGAAGGGGTCCTAAGACCAAAAACTCCACTATTTCAAAACTTAACCTCTTTTCACAGGCTCCCAATTTTGCCTTCAACTCCCACACATCCAGTAGATGACTTAGCCTCATACTTCACTGAGGCCATTAGACAAAAGTCTTCAAAACATCTTGGCATTATTACTCATCTTCCCCTCTTCACTTCCCTCCTATTCCAGGAGAAGTATCTCTGTTCTTTGCTAAGGATAACTTATCCACCAGTTTACATGACTCTTGTTCTTCCTTCCTCTCTCAAGAACTTGTTCCATCAGTCATTCCCTCTTTGTGTATCTTAACTCTTAACTTTCTCACTTGATTCCTTTTCATCTGCTTATAAATTCTGGGTCTCCCCAATCTTCACATAAAAACTTTTCATTCGAGGATTATTTATCTTATCTTTCAAATTCTTTTACCCTTTTTTCATGTTCTTTGACCTCCTGCCATTATACTGTCTTTCTCTTCTTTATAGCTAACTTTATGGAAAAAGTTATAGACAACTTATCCGACTAATGCCTCTAGTTCCTTACTACCCACTCATGTCAGCCTCTCATAGTCGTAACTTCCATTCCCATCTCTCTACTGAAATGCCTCTCTTTAAGGCTACCAGCAACCTTCATATCCAAAATCCAAAGGTCCTTTCTCAGGCCTCGTTTTCTTTGACCTCGTGCAGCATTTGACACCGTTGAAGAACCCCTCTTTCTCATAACATCTCCTCCTCTGGTTTCTGAGATACCACTACATCTCTCTGGGTCTCCTTGGCTGGTTCCTTATCCTTTTAAAAATCCCTTGAGGGGGATGTTCTCCAAGGTCCTCAGCCTTTTTTTTCCCCTCTCCCCCTTGGCAATCTCAATCTCCTTCACTCCCTTGGCTTTAGATATCTCTAAAGATATGACCCAGATCTAAAGATCTAGCCCCGGAGTGCTCTTCTGAGCTCCAGACCCACGTATCCAACTGCCTACAAGACAAGCTGGACATTCCACTTACACCTCCAGCTCAAATGAGTTTTATAATAAAATCTTTCAACCAAAACCCATTCCTATTTCTGGCTTTGCCATTTCCATCAATGGTACCATTTCCATCTTTCCAGCCTTATCCTGAATGACTTCCCTATATATACTTTCTATTCCAAACAAATTGAACTTTGTGCCAACCTCCATAAGTACACCATGCTTTTTCACTTCCATGGCTTTGCTTACACTGATCACTCTGCCTGGAGTGCCTTCTCACACCCTACCCATTTGGTTCCTACTTATGCTCTACAATTCAACTCAGATTCTTTCAATCCAATAAGCCTTCCATGTCCCTCTGAGTCAGTAACAGCCTTCCCTCTAAGAAATTTAAATAGCGATTTGCTTGCACCTCTTTTATGGAGTCTATCACTTATTATTTTGTATTGTAGTTACTTCCATTTGTGTCACTATCACCTGTCCAGCCTGTTAAACCATAAGTTCCATGAGGGCAAGACCTACCTCTTATCTAAACCTTAGATCCATCCCAGTATCTAGCCCAGTGCTGTGGTAGTAACCTTTTGTAGAATTGAACTTGGCATGAGTCAGATTTGATATTGATGTCTTTTGCAAAGAATTGAATTTTTTCTGAGTACAGATAAAAAAATTTTAATTTTCAAATAGAATTAAAATGCACATGTGCACAAATCTTCAGCCATGAAATTGTTTTTAAGGGATTTTAGGACTACAATAGCTGGAACTAATGATGGATCAGGTATATTGTATTAGTTCATTAATATGTAAATGTATTTGGGTTGAAGCATAACTGAGGTGTGGTCCTAGACTATTAAAATATATCACATCTACCCTTCAGTTTAATGTATTATTATCATTTAAATGATGTACTAAAATGTCATTTCTTTTCATCAGAAAATCAGAATTCATAGTCTCTATCAATATATGAATTATCAGTGTTCTTCTAAAAGATTGCTGTCTTTATGCCTGAAGATAAAGTAATGCAACATTTCTCACCTGTTCCCCAAGCATCCTATACTGAAGTCCATACTTCATTCTCAGCCAACACGCCCCAAATGGCACTTGTAGGACCAAGAGATAAAGACTAGAGGAGGAGAAGAAATCAGGGCAAATCACTTCATCTTTTGGCTCAGTTCTCTGATCAGTAGAGTAGGAACATGAGGATCAAATGGGTATGGAAAGTACTTACCACACTCTAAGTGGCTAAGAAAATGTGAATGATTATTGTATTACACTATTAATAGACTTTATCCATCTAAACTTCAAAATATTCTCACCCTCATCAGTGCAATAGGTTAAGTACATAAGACACAGTAATCAATGATTATAGTAATCAACTGTTTGTTAAACCCAAAGATTCCAGCTTATGGGATAAGAACTCACTATTTAGCAAAAAATGCTGGGAAAACTGGAAAACAGTATGGCAGAAACTAGGTACAGACCAACACCTTACACCATATACCAAGATAAGGTCAATATAGGTACATGGTTTAGAGATAAAAGGTGATACCACAAGCAAATTAGGAGAGCACGGAATAGTTTACCTGTCAGATCTATGGAGAAGGGAAGAATTTATGACCAAACAAGAGATACAGAACGCTATGAAATGCAAAATGGATAATTTCAATGACATTAAATTTAAAAAGTTTTACACAAACAAAAGCAACACAACCAATATTAGAAGGAAAGCAGAAAGATGAGAAACAATTTTTACAGTGTTTCTAATAAAGGCCTCATTTCTCAGATATATAGAAAACTGAATAAAATTTATAAGAATACAAGTCATTCCCCAATTGATAAATGGTCAAAAGATATGAATGGGCAGTTTTCAAATGAAGAGATTAGAACTACCTATAGTCATATGAAAAAATGTTCTAAATCACTATTAATTAGAGAAATGCAAATTAAAACAACTCTGAGATACCACCTCACACCTATCAGATTGGCTAATATGACAGAAAAGGAAAATAATAAGTGTTGGAGAAGATTAGGAAAATTGGGACACTGATGTAATGTTGGTAGAGTTGTGAACTGATACAACCGTTCTGGAGAGCAATTTGGAACTATGCCAAAAGAGCAGTCAAACTGTGTATACCCTTTGATCCAGCAATACCACTACAAGGTCTGTATCCCAAAAGAGATTATAAAACAGGGAAAAGGGGAATGGGTGAACAAGTTGTGGTATATGAATGTAATGGAATTCTATTGTGCTATAAGAAATGATAGACAGGCGGATTTCAGAAAAACCTGGAAAGACTTACATGAACTAATGCTGAGTGAAGTGAGCAGAACCAGGAGAAGTTGTACACAGTAATAGCAACGTTGTACAATGACCAGCTATGATTTTTGACTTAGCTCTTCTCAGCAATACAATGCTCCAAGACAATTCCAAAGGACTTATGATGAAAAATACTACCCACATCCAGAGAAAGAACTATGAAGTCTGAATGCAGGTCAAAGCAGACTATTTTTCACTTTATGTGTGTGTGTGTGTCTTTTCCATTTTGTTCTGTTTCTTCTTTCACAACATGACTAATGTGGAAATATGTTTACAAGAAAAAAAAATATTCCCACTCTCACCCCGAAGCTCTTATACCCTTACAAAATGGTTTTAAATTCCAGTGATTTCTTTTGCAAAAGAAAGAGTTAAATTGTATTTTCTGTTCCCCCAATCCCATTGGCTGTTAACTGAGTCGTCTGAATCTAATCAAGATGTGCTGTTGGTGGAGCAGAGCCCCCTGTCATGGGATCATGGTTTCCTGCTACTACATAAAGGCCACGTGTCAGTTTGCTTAGTAACGACCTTGCTGCTTATCTTCTTTTGTGGTAATGATTATTTTTTACTCTTGTGCAACTCTTCTTATTGTGTTTCCCCTATGCAGAAGATAAATTATAGCTGTGCAAAACAGTTAACCACCAGTTTTAAACAGTAGCAAATATTTCTGGGCTTGGAGAGCTTCCTCTTCCCTGAAAGGTGAATTGAAGCTCGCCTGTACTTGTCCTCATGATCCAAGCTGAATGAGTTCCAGAACTCCTACCCAGTCTCATTAGGCTTTCCTAGGCCTCTTCTACCCATCTGAACATTGATTTCTTTTTAACAGTTTAGAAAGCCCTGAGGGCCTCGCACAAGCTTACATAAAAAATGGAAACTCTTCTAGTCTGAAAGCACTGGGAACAGTCAATACAAAGGAGAAAAATGATCTTTTAAGTGTGTCCCACTGAATCCATTATGCTGGGGGCCCTGGGTGAAATGCTTCATCAGAACATCATCATCTGGATGATGTAGTGCAGGTGGTATTAGTGAAAACTGTTACAGCACATTAAAACAGAAGAGAATAAAGGTTGTAGTTCAAAATCCAGGGAACCAAATTAAAGGTAGGGAAGAAGGCTGGGGGGAATAACCATTTATATAGCACCTACTGTGTTCTGGGCACTGTGCTAAGCACTTTACAAATAGCTCATTTGATCCTTGCATCCTTGGGAGGTAGGTACTGTTATCTCCATTTTACAGTTGGGGAAACTGAGGCAAACAGGTTAAGTGACTTGCTCAAGGTCACACAAATAATAAGTGTCTGAGGTTGGATTGGAACTCAGGTCTTCCTGACACCTGTCTCAACACAATCCGCTCAGCCACCTAGCTGCTGGTAGGTTAGAACATGTTCCATTCTTCATGAATCACTATGTAGCGATGAGTACAGCTAACAGTTTAGAAAATGCTTACCTTTCAGAGTCAATAGGAAGGCAGTTTGCTTCATATCAACGGTATCATCATTCTTAATAGCTGACAAAGAACATTCTTCTCAACAAGCCTGAGAAGTACACAGAGCAAGTGTTGCTAGCCCCATTTCACAGAAGAGGAGACCCAGGGACATAAAATGACACACCTGAGGTTACATGGGTGGGAAGTGGCAAGATTAGGACTCAAAGCCAGTGTTCCCAGTTCAACACCCTTTCTGCTATCCATTCTTTGTTTAGATCATTTCTTTGCATTTGAAAATAAGGGTCTTGGTCACAGCCCCGTTTTCATCTCCTGGGTTTCCCAGATTGTGACAGCATCATGCACAAAATATATCAAATGATTATCTTCATGAGGGAATCTGAAGCAGTAGCAATAAATGATGGCTACAACATTCTCTTAAATGGATAAGAAAAGGAAGAGGTTCTTTTATTTTTTCATTAGAGTTAGGGAAAGGAGGGTAGATTGTTTAGTTAGACAGGATTACTCAAGTAGATTTGGGTAGGAGATTGTTGTTTGGGATTTACTTATTAAATGCCCCCATGTCCTTATGGACCAATTTGGTTTCCCTGGATAAATCCTTAAACTTCATACACTGGGCATAAGGCACAGTGGGGTGTGTACTCTTGCTTAAGACACATCCACAGTGGCTGCATTGTTGAATCCAAAGCAGCCAAAGGCAGAATGCTGTCAACGTTCTTCATTCATGATTTCCCAATAACACATACCTTGGAGGGTTGTCCTTGAATCATAAGACTTGATTTCAACTTCATCTTTTTCGTTTATCATTTTCCTTTCACTTAGTGACTAACCAGTCTTGCCATGTATTCACTAAATCTTAATTTACTCAGAGAAGACGCATTAGGCCAAGCCTGCTTCTCATGCTACCATTTTGATCTAATGATGCAGGAGGGATTCTTTTAACTAACTAATCATTAAGGTGGGGCAGTGAGAGAGCTAGATGGCTTTAAGTATTTTAGGAGGGTTTTTTTTTAAATTTATGTGCTTTTAAAATACTTATAACTCTTGTCCAATTTTAGCTTACTTCTCTTCTTTTAAGGAGGTGCATAACTCATAGTCCTGAGACAAAACTCCTCCCTTCTGCTTTGTCTTCCTAGAGTCTTATTTCAATCTATGTTTGTGGAAGTTTATGAATCACTTGAAGTTCCTTCTCCCCAGAGCTTTTGTTCACATTTAACAATGGGAGAATGAGAAAGCAGAAGTAGTACTCTTTGCCCTCGCCTTTTTGAAACGTTAAATCCTTGAATTGTCTCTAGGATCTGTGCCTTTGCAGGAGAGAAAAGGGGTTAAGGGGAGGAGCTAACCATTAGTCAAATCTGTTTCTTTTTTTATTTGGAGATATTTCCATATGCCTGCTGTCAAGTTTTCAAAAACCTTTCAAGTTTTTACCTTGTCCCAGGTAAAATGTTTTAATTGACCTATTTTTTTTTTAAGATGAGAAAAGAGAAGTTGTCACTCCTCTGACTTTTAACTTATTAGAGTGAGTTTTTTAAAAGACCCATTGAAAGCCACTGCTTTGCTGGCACTATTACAAGGGGAAGAATTGTTGGCTTGCAAAAAGAAACAGCTGGCTTGGCTGGAGCTTTCAATAACACTTTATCCTGACTGGGACTCTTTAGCTTTTATTTTCTGCTAAAAGGTTAAATTACAGGCAGGAGGCTTCCCACAGTGTCATATCTTTAATATGATTGTTTTCTAATTAAAATAGCTCCTGTAAAGAATTCCATCAGTCCTGACTGATGTAGAAACAAAGGAGACTAATTTGTAAACAGGATTTTCCACTGTTCAAATACACTACTTTTCTTCATTTTCTGGCTACAAGGTTTTTTAAATGATATTTTGGAAAGTTCTTATTCTCCTAACATTCCATAGGTAAGAAAGCGGCAATTATCCTATTTTTGAGTTAGATGACTAGCCGATTCTGCTGTTTCTTCTGTCTAACCAACTTGTTTTGTGGATCTGAATTTCTGTCTCTGCTTGAATATGCAGCTTGAGTCGCTTTTGATAATTAATTGCTTTTTTTGTAGCATTCTACTTAAACACACATAGAAATTCAATTGTCTCTTCTGGGCTTAAGACATGACTGCCAGCAGTAATTTTAGTATTTGATCTGATTCTCTTTTGCCTTATGATGTGGAAGTTCCTAAAATACTTAAAATTGATTCTACTTTACTTAGTTTCATATTTATTATCCTCTTAGACTCACATTAATTATGGCTTAGATTAGAACAATTAGATTAGAAACAGGAAGACCAAAACCTGCCAACACCGAGGAGGTACTAATTTGTTTACTATTATTTTCCTCTTGAACAGCCCTGGTGTTCTATCAAAAGCACCCATTGTTCAGTATTTGCCTGAGAAGACTTCAAAATTATTTAAAATATTTTAATATATTTAATGTTTTAATATCTCATTTCTGCAGCACTAAATGACCCTCACATATTTTTGTTAATATTCAGATGATATAAAAGGGAATGGCAATTTGATTTTCAAAAAAGTAATACACATCAACACAGCTAGAGAGCAAGCCTTGAAGTCAGTAATTTGTTGTGGTTCAGTCGTGTCTGAGTCTTCTTGACCCCATGGACCACACTTCCGTGGGATTTTCTTGGCCAACATACTGGAGTGGTTTGCCATTTCCCTCACCAGCTCATTTTACAGATGAGGAAACTGAGGCAAGACAAGGTCAAGTGACTTGCACAGGGTCACACAGCTAGTACATGTTTGAGGCCCAGCACTCTGTCCCCTGGGTCACCTAGCTGCCTCCAAAGCCAGTAATACTGGTTCAAGTCCTACTTGTGATGACCAAGGCTGTGTGATGCCCTGGGGCAAATCCCTTAACCTGTTAGTACTCTAAACAACTTTCCTCCGACTATAATTTGCTGAGTTAGATCTCAAACTGAGTTGATAGAATTTCCTCACCTGGGAGTTCCCAATATACAGGAAATCACAGGTCCAGCCCTGTCCATATCCACTGTCTAGTTTTGTTTTAAAACTTCCTTTACAGCATAGACCATGGAAAGTTACTGAGGGGGAAGCAATTTCAGATTTGTTCATTTTGTTCCTCAATTGTTTTTGGTTCTCAGTTTAGTTGGTGGTTTAAAATCCCCAAGTAGAAGTATATTATGACATTTAAAGGACAGCTAAGTGGTGCAGTAGATAGAGCCCAGGGCCTGGAGTCAGAAAGACCTGAGTTCAAATCCAGCCTCAGACACGCACTAGCTGTGTGACCCTGGGCAAGTGACTTAAACCCATTCGCCTCAGTTTCTTCATCTATAAAATGAGCCAGAGGAGGAAAGGGTAAATCACTCCAGTATCTTTGCCAAGAAAACCCCCAAATGGTCACAAAGAGTCAGACACAACTGAACAACATATCATTTGAAATGTTTATTTTTAACATTCATTTTTTAAAATTTTGAGTTCCAAATTCCCTCCCTCCCATGCCTCCCCCACCCATTGAGAAGACAAGCAATAAAGCATTTAAAATGTAGAGTTAGATCGTTTTACCTGGCACGAAATGATTTCTTAACTGTTTTTAATGTTCAAGTAGAAATGGAAAAATCTGATAGTGCTACTATCAAGGTGTGATCTTGTATGATGCATCTTTTTAGGTCACAGACATATCCAGAATTCACGTCTTTATTTTTCCCATGTGCTAGTATTACAGTTGTGTGAAAAGAAATCACATCACGGAGATGTTGGAGTTTTAAAAAATAGAAGTGTTGATTGAAACAGACTGTTCACACCCAGGATCTAAAGAACAGTAGGCTCACTTCAGCATTTTCTGCAAGCTTTTATTAGCCAAGCAATTTTGTACGCACAGAGATTTTTGCATGTTAGTCTAGGACTTTAATCATAGTAACATTGTCTGCATTTTTTTACCATTCATATTTGTTGAAATCAATTCTGTAAGCCCTTTCACGACTCATTTTTTTTTGTTGTTGAGAAGTGAATTGATAGAAAGTCACTCTGATTTTTTTTCTTCCTTTTCAAAAATTTTCTGTTATTGATCCCTGGGAATGGGGAGGGGGAGAAATACAGGAGGAAATAGAAGTAATGTAAAAACAAAAGATAACAGTGGAGATCTATAATTTTTTTTTAAGTCAGCCTGAACACTTGCGTGAGACTTTTTCTACTAAACCCTCCATTCAGGTGGTAATGGAAGCATGAATGAATCAACAAATCAGAGATTATAAAAGCACTTACTATGTGCTAAGCACTTTGGATTTAAAAAGAACAAGCAAGAAGCCCTCAAGAAGCTTTTGCTTATGGGGGAGACAACGTACACAAAGTGGGGTGGTGGCCAGGGTGCAACACGTTGGTCCAGAAAGTTTATGGTGATGGTGAATAGGACCAAGAATAGATTGACAATTCCCATCCAGAAACATACACAGAGTTGATTTGGTCACAGTTCATGGTTCCTGAACTGGAGGGGGAGGGGAAGAATACACAATGCAGTTACCAAGGCTGTGGAAGAGATGACCCAAGAAGGCATGAAACAAAGCATAGCAGCGGGGGCTTTCCTGAAAGAGTGGCCTAGAAGAGGCTGCTACCAGTCAAGATGAAAAGCCAGACATTCCATGGCAAAGAAATAATAGAGTGAATCTAAAACTGGGATGTACCATTCTGCAGAGCCTGCTGACCTGCACTGCAAGGGTAGGTCAGCACTCAGGAAGGCACCGTAATGAGAGCACCAGTCTCTATTTTTGAGAAATCATTAAAATTTCTTGAGAATTAGAAGAAGGGAAATTTCATCTCTACTTTTAAAAACAGGAGGATACTACTGTAAATTGGCATTTGGGAAAATACTAAAACAAGTAATAAGTTTATGTGTACAAAATGCTAACAAGTGTCTAACATTTTCCTGGCAAACATGCTAGATCAATTTATTTTTTCCTGTGACAGAAATGTTGGGCCACAGAGTCAAAGGAGGAAGTCATATGTGCACTGATTTTGATTTCAGGAAGGTTGTTGACTTCATCCTATGTAGTATTCTTATCCATAAACAAGAAAATTGTGAAAATTCACTATGAATAGCATGTTGGTAGGATGAACAGCAGACTCAAACATAGTTGTCAGTGGTTTGTTTGATGGCATTTTTGGGGTGACATCGCTGGTGGTATCCTTCAGGAACCAGTCCTAAGGCCCATTGCTGATGATCTGGCTGAAGAGATCAAGGAATGAGACCGAATAGGGAGATCATATTAGTTTGCTAACATTCAGAAACCCAAGAATAAAATTCAAAATGTACATCAAAAATAGGATGTAACTCAATGTGGACAATAGGGAAAGATTACATACTTGGGAAGAAAACAAAATCTCTCTAAGAAATATAAGAGAGAGAAACACTGACTAGAAACACATATAGCAGTAAAAGACTTGGGGTCACACATTTGACTGCAAGCATGTCTTTTTTTTAATTTCATGAAAGCAAAATGTAGCAAAAAATATGACACTCAAGAACAAGGAGATAATCCTTCTCTTCTGTACTATATGAGTCAAATTGTGTCCAATTTGGTCAATTTACTTTTTAAAAATTTTATTGCCATCTCTTAGTTTTTTATATCATAAAAAAATTTTCCCAGTATCCTTTCCCCTCCCCACTAGCCACCTCACATAATAAATGCTATTTTTTAAAGAAAGAAAGAAAAAGAGGGGAAAAAGAAAGAACTCAGAGAAACTGGTAGTCAGTGCACATTTTTCTTTTTTATATGCATTTTTATTATCTTTTGTCTTTTACAGCACCACAATTTCCTCCACTATCACTCCACCCTCTGAAAGCCATCTCATATAATAATCTTTTAAGACCAAATAAAAGAAAAAGAGAAAAAAGTCAGCCTAACTGATCAATACATTGAAAAAGTCTGACAATATGTGCAATATCCCACACTTTTAGGATCTCCCATTTTTGCAGAGGGGTAAGGTGGAGGCATCTTCTCATCCCTTCTTTAGAGCCATACTTGTTCTTTGTAATTCTGCAAAGTTTTGACTTTTTTTATGGTGGTTCTTTCCATTTACACTGTTGTAGTCATTGTGTATATTTTTTTTCTTGGCTATGCTTACTTCACTCTGCATCCATTTATTTTCCATGTTTCTATTCTATTTTTTCTATTCTGTTTTTCCATGTTCTTTTCCATGTTCCTCTTTATTAATCATATTTATCTTTCCTTATAGAACAATAATATCCCATACATTTATTTGCCACAGGTTGTTTAGCCATTCACTAGTTGATGTATATCTTTGCAATTAAAAAAAAAGTACTACTATAAATATTTTGGTGTGTACATGAGCACTTTTTCCTTAGCAATGGTCTCCTTGTAGCAGTAGCCTAGTAGTGTAATCCCTGGGTCAAAGGATATTGATATTTTAGTCACTTTATTTGCATAATTCCAAACTTTTCCAAAATAGTTACACTGATTCACAGCTCTACCAACTATGTACTAGCATGCCTATCTTTCCACAAGCCCTCCAGCATTGACTATTCCCATCTTTTGTCATCCTCGACCATTTTCAAGGTATGAGGTAAGACCTCTAGGTTGTTTGCATCTTTTTAATTATTAGTGATTTGGTGCATTTTTCACATGATTGTTAATAGTTTGCAATTCTTCTTTTAAGAACTGTTTGTTTATATCCTTTGACCACTTATCTATGGGGGAATGGTATTTGGTATTTTATGTATCTGTGAATTGTTTACATATCTTGGATACCAAATTCTTATCAGAAAAATTCAATACAAAGATTTTTTTCCCCTTAGACTACTTGCCTTCTTATAAATTTGTACAAAAGCTTTTCAGTTTCACATAATCAAAATTATCTATTTTGTCTCTTATAATTGCCTCTATCACTTGTTTGGTTAAGAATACACTTCCCTGCTATAGGTATGAAAAGGATTTGATCTGCTTCTCATCTCATTTTTAATAATATGATCTTTAATATTAAAGCAGCATATCCATTTAGACTATATTGGGGAATAGTGTAAGGTATTGGTCTAAGCTTCATTTCTTCCAGACTACTTAATGGTTTTCCCAATAGTTATTATCAAATAGGAAGTCTTTCCTAAGTAATTTAAGTTTTGTGGTTTATCAAACACTGGGTTGAGTTCCACTGTTTCTGATTCTCTCTTGGCTAGTCTGTTCCATTGATCTAACTCTATTTTTTAACAAATATCAGATGGTTTTGATGACTGCTGCTTTATAATATAGTTTGAAGTCTGGAAGTTTTCTTCCCCTTTCTACCTCTTGTTTTCATCATTTCCCTTGATATTCTAGATCTCTTATTTTTCTAAATGAATTCTGTTATTTTATTGAATTCTATAAAGTATCCCTTTCAAAATTCAATTGGTATAGCATCGACTCTGTATATTAACGTTAGTAACGTTGTCATTTTTATTATATAAGCACAACTCAGCCACAGGCACAGAATATTCCTCTATCTATTGAAGTTATTCTTTGTTTTTTAAGGGGCTCTTTGTAATTTAATCTATGTAAGTATTTTATGTGCTTTGGTGAATTGTGGTGAATTATTTGCTCAGACATGATGAAGCAGATGTAATGCAAGATCTGAGTTCAAATCCAGCTTCAGATATTTACTAGCTGTGTGACCCCAGGCAAGTCACTTAACCTCTATCTGAATTCAGTTTCCTCACCTTTAAAATAGGGATAATCCTGGCACCTACATTCCAGGGTTGTTGTGAGGATAAAATGAGATAATATTTCTAAATCATTTTATAAACCTTGAAGGAATCTGTAAATGCTAACTATTTTATGCATTTTGTAGTTAGTTGGAATGGAAGTTCCTTTTCTATTATTGCCTCTTGGATTTTGTTATATCACATAGAAGTGCAATTGATTTGGGGGAGTTTATTTATGTAGCCTGTGAGCTTGCTGAAGCTATTGTTGAGTATCTTTGCTGATTCCTAGGATTTTCTAAGTAAACTATCATGTCATCAGAAGTAGCAATAGTTTTATCTCTTTACCTATATTTATGCCTTTAATTTAATTTTCTTGTCTTATTGCTGTTGCTAGCATTTCCAGAATCATATCAAATAATAGGAGGGGAGAGTAAGCATCCTTGCTTTACTCCTTACTTTATTGAAAAAGCTTCTAGTGTGTTTATATTCCATAAGATGCTTGCTTTTGGTTTGAAAAGGATACCCTTTATGATAATAAAAAAAGGGCTCTCTGTGCCTATATTCTGTAGGGTTTTTAGCATAAACGAGTTGTGTTTTGTCAAAGACTTTCTGAATCTGTTGAGATAATCAAGTGGTTTGGATGTTTTTGTTTTTAATATAGGAAAGCAGGAGGGAGACAAAGATTTATTAAGCACCTACTATGTGCCAGCCATTATGCTAAGCACATTACAGATATTATCTTATTTGATCCTCACAACAACCTTAGGAGATAGGTGCTATCATATTTTATGGTGAAGAAACTGAGACAGACAGAGAATAAGTGACTTGCCCAGGATCACACAACTAGTAAATATCTGAGGCCAGTTTTAAACTCATGTCTTCCTGACCCCAAGCCCAGCACTTTCTCCACTGTACCACTTAACTGCCTTGGATAAGTCCCCATGTATTTAAACATTTTAATTGATATTAATATTAGTCAGTAGTTCTTTTGTGCTTTATCCTTTCTGATTTAAGTACTAGGACTATATTAGTCTCATAAAAAGAACTTAGTAAGGTGCTTTCTCAATTTTGGAGAATAATTTGTGTACTTTGGTTGCTACTTTTTCTTTCAAAGTTTGATAGAATTTTCCTGCAGATCTATTAGGACCAGGAGGGTTTGTCTCCCTCCCCGCTTTCCCTCTTGATCGTCTCTTCACAGCTTGTTCTAGAACTGGCTTATTTAAAATCTCTATGTGGTTTTCTGATAGTTTGAGTATTTTATATGGTCAACACATTTTTAAAATGAAAGGAGAAAAAGGAAAATGTTAGCACAACAGAAACAAAGAAATGAAAAATAACTTCTGAGGTCCGAGAGAAGAGACAACTAAAGGTTGACAATGTTTAAACATGTGAAAGGTCTTGAGGAGAAGGATGCTGCTCGGTGGATTTTCCCATGTCTCTGTGGGACCAAACATGAGAACATGGGTTGTTTCAACAGAAGAGATTTCACTTGGAAACAGTGAAATGGGCTGTCAGTAGTGGCTGTTCAGTCTTCGTCTGCAGAGAGCATTAAGGAGAGACTAAACAGCCACTTGCCCTGAAGGTTTCACTTTAGACATTCATCTGCCTAGAGCTAGGGGGCAATACCAGATGTCCTCATGTGCTCTCAAGGTTTCTTCCAACTTCAGCATTCTATGACAGATGTTTTAGATATATAAATAAAAGCTATAAGGAAAATAAAGTATTTTTTTCTTTTTCAGATGTTTTATTTCCTTGCATTAGAATATTCCTAAATTCTGATATTACCACAGGTAAAAATGTCCTTATAATGAAGATGATTAGAAAGAAGCTATTTCCGTGTTCTGTTCAGATTGCCTGTAGCAGCAGTGTTTGCTTGATCCATTTATAAATTCTTCATAAAGAATAATTCTTTGCAACAAATATTCCCTCTGGTGTCTCCAGATGTAGACCAATCATTCTGTATAAGAAAAATACTGTTTGCATTGTAGGTCAGAAGGGGAGAGGGCACCTGAACCGTACCCGAACATTTTTACAGTTGTTTTTCCCTGCTCTGTAGCAGAAATTACCCTTAATTCACATCCTGTCAAACATCCCATCCATTCCCACCATAAGTGTTTACCACCCTCCTGCAACAAACTACATCAAACTACACAGCTCACCAGGAATCCAGCATCTCCAAAGATTAGAGGGGTGTCACTTCTTTGACTTTCCTCCCTTGGATTCAATTATTTTTACTTTTATTTGTTTATTTATTTGTTTGCAAAGCGCGGAGACATTTGGAGGCAGCTAGGTGGCTAGACTAGATGTCAGGAAGACCTGAGTTTGAATCCTACCTCACCTACTTACTTAGCTTCCAGACCCAGGGCAAGTCACTTAACCTCTGATTGCCTCAGTTAACTTTACTTATTGTTATATGGGTGATAATAATAGTACCTACCCCTAAGTGTTGTGAAGATCAAACATGTAAAGTGCTTTGCAAATCTTAAAGTACTATATAGATGCTAGTTATTATCATTATTACAACCAACATGTTATCCATGTAACTCCCTGTGTTTTAAAGTTGTCCTAGGCTAAGGACTTTAAATATTTCTGAAGGATCAGTATAGCTGATCAGTTTAATGCCCCAAACCTCAACCTTGGGCCATCAACTATATATACTTCAGCCATTAATTCTCCAGGAAATTTCCAATTCCTTGATTTATTGCTGTTAGCATTTTTCTTTTTCATTCATTTTTGAATGACTTTTTCCATCTCCTTTTCTGCAACTATTTGTGCTAAATCAAGGAACAGATTCCCAATATTGCATAGTGCTTCCCACCTGCCTAGTGTATATAAAAATTTGACCTGCTTCCACTTAGAAGGTATTTCCCCTAGAGCTTTTAATTGCTTCAATCAGCTTTCATAACAAGCTCTGTACAAATTTATATCATTAATTGGTGTATATTTATCTTTGATTTATGCACATAAAATAGATGGAAAATTTCAAATTTGGAACTTTAAAGAAATATCACTGGCATTCATATAATTACAAAGCCACCTTAAGTAAATCCAGTTCTATTTGTGAAAACCTGGGCTTAAAACAAGTCATTTAGGATGTGGTTGCTGACATTTAAAAGTATTTTCCATAAGATCCCTTTAATTGTTAATAATAACTCTTATGGTGCTTTCAGGTTTAAAAAGAACTTTTCTCACAACAAAATATAAAGTAAATAGTACAAATATGGTTATTCTCATTTTTCAGAAGAGTAAAGTGGCTCACAGAGACTTAAGTGACATATTCATCATCGTCCCAGCTCATAAATGTTCAAAGTGACTCAAATCCAGTTCTTTTGATTTCAGGTTCAATGTTCTACAATGTACCATTCAGCAAGCCCCCTAAAATATTAAATTACAAATGTTCATTATACAATCGTGGAGAAAAACATTAATTAGGTAAAATAAGATGATCCTATAAAATAAAATTTTCTAAGAATGTATTTCAAAGATAGAAAAAATATAAAGCACCGCCCACCCCCACCCCCACCCCCACCCCACCCCCCCCCCCCCCCCCCCCCCCCCCCCGCCCCATGCCGCCCCGCCTTCTCCAGGAAGGCAGGCAACAACAACCAAAAAAAAAAAACAACCAAAACCAGCATACGTAAACAAGAACCAGAAGAATCAAAAGTACTAATAGAGTGTTCAATAAACCCAAGAATATCAGTTACTTAGGAAAAGATTTCTTCTTTTATGAGAACTGGAAAGTGTTCTGGCAGAAATTAAGTTCAACGTGTTATACCACTATATAACAAAGAGGCTCAAAATGGATACATAGCCATTAGAAAAGGTCATATGATTTAAAAAAAATAGAGCAGAGTAGGTGAGGATCACAACTCCTGACCAAACAAGAGACAGATGTGATCATGGCAGAATAGAGCATTTCAATTATGTAACGTTAAAATTCTTTTGCACAAATGAAAGAAGAGAGGAGCTACTGAGGGGGAAGGAATCTTTGCGTCAAATACCAGATAAAAGCCTTCATAGCAAAGATATATAGAAAATTTACATAAATATATGGGACCAAGATACATTCTACAGTAGATAAATGGTTAAAGGGTACTAGATGCGGGCAGAATTTTTTAAAACCTTTTAGAAAAACAAAACGACTAGCATTTTTTCCAACTATAATAGTTTTGTTTTTCGGTCATGTTCAGTTCAGTTCAGTTCAGTTAATTGTTTTTCAGTGTATGCTGTTGCTGTTTAGCTATTTCTGTTGTATCCAACTCTTTGTGACCCAATTTTTGGTTTTCTTGGCAAAGATCCTAGAATAGTTTGTCATTTTTTTTCAAACTCATTTTACAGATGAGGAAACTGAGGCAAACAGTTAAGTGGCTTGCCCAGGGTCACACAGCTAGGAAGTATCTGAGTCCAGATTTGAACTCAGTCTTCCTGACTCCAGGCCTGGCATTCTATCTACTGTATCACCCAGCTGCCCCTTTCTAGATTCATATATTTCATTTTCTTTCAAAGAGAGCTCACTTCGGGGACAGAGATATCTACATCCAGAGAAGGAACTATGGAGACTGAATGCAGATTGAGGCAAACTGTTTGCTCTCCTTTTTTTTCTTTGGGTTTTTTTTTCCTCTCTTTTGTTTTTGGTTTTTTTTGTTTTGTTTTTTGTTTTTTTGGTTTTGTTTCTTCTTTCTCATGATTCATTCTATTGGTAATAATTCTTCTTTACAACTTGACTATTGTGTAAATAAGTTCAATGTGAAGTCATATGTAGAAGATATATTGGATTCCATGCTGTCTTGCGGGGGGGAGGGGGAAAGGGGAGGGAAGAAAATCTGGAACTCAGTATCATTTAGAACTGAGTGTTGTAAACTAAAAATAAAAAATCTTAATTAAAAAAAAAAGAGAGCTCACTTCAGGGATGTAGCCTGTTTTCAGACCAATAACATAGATGATGGATAACTAGTAACATGAATTACAGTAGCAGTAACAGTGGATAATTCACTTCATATCTGTGGGTTTTTTTTTAACGAGAAAAACATTGAAAAGGAAAAAGCAGAATCTGCATAACTGGCAAAATAAATTCTACTTCACTATGTTCATATATCTCCCCTTAAATGGTAAATTGTGCTGAATCTGTATGTAATGCTAGAATCAAAAATTAAGGAACTTATTTTTAAAACCAGGTGCTGTAGCGAGAACTCACTTGCAATGTATAGAAGTCCAATCAAAAGTCTCTTGTCTTGGTACTCTAGGTCAATGTGCAGTGTGTTAATGTGACTGAGAAGTGACATGTAAAGCAGATAAGCTTTAACCTCTTTTAGGTTTCCCTGCCTGGTCTCTGATAAAAATCAAAGAGGCTACAAGAAAGAGAATGTAAGCTTCTTGAAGGCAGGGACTATCTCATTTTTGGTCTCTGTATTTCCAACACCTACTGCAGTGCCTGGCACACAGTAGGAGCTTAAAAAGCACTTGTTTGATAAAAGGCAATAATAATACTAATCACTTACTTTGGGTTGTAATTTATAGTCACAAAGAGCCTTACATTCTTTTTTTTTTAAGGACTTTACATTCTTAATTACATCTGAACCTTATAATAAACCTGTGTGGTCAGGTATTAGTGTACCTGTTCTACAAATGAGAAAACTGAGGCTCATAAAGTTAAATCATTTGCCCAGGGTCACATGACAGGTAATCAGCAGAGGTGGGATGAGAGCCCAGCTCTTCTAACTCCCAGGTCCAATACACTAATGTATATTTCCTCTCTTTCAAAGGAAAAAGAAAAAGAGGAAAAGCAATAGAAGATGGGCAAATAAGATGATAGCCTTACAGTTTTATTTCTAGGTAACACAGTGTGACAGTGCCTTGCCACAAATACATACTTGTTCTATTGAATTTGCTTTTAGGCCTGGGAAAAGCATCCTGGTTCTAGAGGCACTGAGGTGTCTGGGCCTGGAATGAGGAAGACCTAAGTTCCAATATAACCTCAGATTCTTACTAGGCACTTAACCTCTGTCTGCCTCAATTTCTTCTAAAATGGGGATCAATAAAAGCACCTGCTTCACAGGGTTATTGTGAGAATTAAATGAGGTAATATTTGTAAAAAATGCTTAGCGCAGTTCCTGGCATATAGAATGTGAGCTTCATGAAGGCAGGGACTTTCATTTTTGACACATAGTAGGCACTGTATAAATCTTTATCCCCTTTCTTTCTCTACCCAAAAGAGAAATTTTTGAGAAAATGAATCCCAGCCAACTGGCTAAAAAAAGTTCTTGCCATTTTCATGAGTCCTGACTCCAGGGTTCTGTCATCTCTCTTGCTACTCCAGAAATACGATCTACTATCTGTAAAAGAAAGGGGAAGGATACAATTGAATGTACATATATAATGCTTCCCAAACCTACCCTGCTGTTAATATTTTTTTCTTTTTTTTCCCCTCTTCATCCCCTAGCTCAATATCTGGCAGATAGTAGGTATTTTATAAACATTTGTTGAATGAGTGAGTGAGCATTGGTTGAGGATCTCAGGTACCATAACTCTTTTTTTGATCTAAGTAAAATGGTATTTGCAAAACCACTGCCAAAAACACAACCATCATCTTGCTGAAAAGTTGATACTTTTCTCCTAAACATTCTTTGACTCAATGTTCTTTACATAACCCCCTTGGCTGAATCAAGATGCCCCTTCTTCAGTCCAGTCCAGGTATCTAGAGACCTCCTTCATCTTCTGGCCATCACGCCTTCTATTCATGCCCTGCCACCTGAATGCCTCTCCTTCCTAGAGCTTTTCAGTTATGTCCCCCTAGTAAAAGTTTTTCTCCACTTTCTCCCCTGCCAAAATTGGCACTGATTTGCCTCTACCAGGTAAATCTGCCCGCTGGGGAACTTTTATCTGTTTAATTGATTAAATAAAGCCCTGGGGCAGGACCCAAGTCGTCTTCCCCTTCTTTAACAGCACAGAGTACTTTGCTGGCATGCAACAAATAATAAAACTTCTCTGTTGTGATTTCTGGTCAGACAGGTAGTAGCGAATCTCTGTGATCAGCTTGCTATCTTTTATTATAGTTAATGATTCCTCCTCACTTGCAATTCCAGTTATCTCCATCTGCTATTTCCAAATCTTTCTTTTGCAAAACAGTTGTTCTCATACAATGTATAGTCTCAGTCAACCTTCTCACAGTATGCGATATCCATCTATATTTACCTCCTACTGTTTTCTTTGCTTTTTTTCTCACTTCAGGGTGAGTCTGATATGAAGATGCCTTGAACTTCATCTATTTCCAGTTTGCTAGAAGAGGGTCATTTTTTCCCTTGATTTTCTAAATGAAGTTTGAATGATGTTGTTCTGTGAAGTAACATAACCACAATGCATTAAAAGTTCAAGACAGACAAGTTAACCTTACCACTAAGATTCTTCTTTCTATTCTTCCATCTTTAAAGTTGTTGTCTAGCAGCAGCCTTCCCAGAGCTGCTCCCTGAGTCCTACATACATCCCTGGGTCATTCATCTGATGTGTCCTCTTGTATCACTCAGTCACTTTGGAGCTCTCCTGTTCTCCTAAGTGTATGCATGGAATGGTGATTTTTGCCAGTGAGCAGTAATTTTCCTTAAGGAAAAGATATTTGCTATCTTTATCCCTTCTTAAAAGAGAACTAAATCATTGATAACAACATATAGTAGATGACAAAATAGTCAATTAATTAAGATCTATCAGCAAGCTTTTTGAAGGCACCAGTTATGTTGCAGGGACTGTTGAGGCACTAGAATACAAAGACAAAAATGAAACAATCCCTGCTCTCAAGGAGTTTATATGCTGTCGATGGAAATAACACATACACATATAAGTCAGTCCCAAAAATTTTATTTAAAAAAATACAGGGTAATTTTGGGAAAAAGGCACTAGAATCTGGGAAGACACGGAAAGGTCTTCCTATAAGAGATGGCACTTGAGCTGAGCTTTGAAAGAGGCTAAAGATTCTAAAAGGCAGACATCATTGTAGGGAACTCCAGGAAAGGAAATCCCCTTTTGTCGATAGAGACCAGCTCTGCAGCTTATGGTCTTAGAGAGTTACAAAGAAAATGAAGTCCTTTCATTATAACCTGGAAAGACTTATGTGAACTGATGCTGAGTGAGGGGAGCAGAACCAGAAGAACATTATACACAATTACAGACACATGGTCTCCATAAGGACTAACTTTGATAGACTTGGCTCCTCTCATTAACGTAAGGTTCAAAGACAGCTCCAAGAGACTCATGATGGGAAAAGCTATGCACATCCAGAATAAGAATTACGGTCTGAATGAAGATGGAGGCCAACTATTTGCTCTGTTTTTTTCCCTTCTTTTTGAGTTTCATTTCTTCTTTCTTATGATTCATTCCATTGGTTATAATTCTTCTTTACAACTTGACTATTACGTAAATAAGTTTAATGGGAAGGTATATGTAGAATCTATATTGGATTACATGCAGTCTTGGGGAAGAGGGGGGAAAAGAGGGAGGGAGGGAAAATTTGGAACTCAGAAACTTGGGGAACTGAGTGTTGTATACTAAAAATAAAAAATAAATTAAAAAAAAAGAAAATGAAGTCCTCTGTAGACACTTCTAAAAAGCAAATGTAAATTTATTTTTCCAAAGTTAAAGTACTTTACAATGACCAAGACTGCCTGGAGAAAAGATTTAAAAATGCCCTTCCCTTCCTTCTTTGCAAAACTGGAGGACTCTGAGCTGTTGATAGGTTGATTAATTTTACCCAACTTTTTTTATTTTTACTTCTTTGTTACAAGAGATAGCTGTCTGAGTAAAGGAGAGAAGGGTATATTTGGAAATGAAGGTTATGTTAAAACAAAAAAAATTTTGCATAAAAGCCTTAAGGGATTGAATTACCATACTATCATTCAGGCAGACTCTCCTACACTGGACAGATATGCTCATCTTCCATTCATCGGACACATGTTGAAATTGTAGTTTTGTGTTCATAGAGGCAGAGAGTAGTACAGTGGATAGAATGCTGGGCTTAGAATCAGGAAGACTTGAGTTCAGATGTGGCCTCAGATACTTAACTAGCACGTGGTGACACGCAGGAAGTCACTTAAACTGTCTGCCTCACTTCCTTTGACCGTAAAATGGGGATAATCACAGCACCTACTCTCCAGGGTTGTTCTAAGGATCAAATAAGATAATATTTGTAAAGTGCTTAGCACAGTGCCTGGCACATAGTAGGTGTGATATAAATACTTATTACCTTCCCTATCCCAATAAATGGGGGAAGAAAGAAGAGAAAAGCAAAATGACCCACAGCAGCTCACATCTTAGAATGGATCAAGTTCCTTATATTCCATTATAATAATCGTGCTTTTAGTAGCTGGCATCTCCTGGGCAATTTTTAATGACTCATTAAATGTTTTCTTGCCATCACCTCTTCTAGCCAGTCAGGAAAAAAAAAGGATGGATTCAAAAAAAGCTGGATGTCTAAAAAGCTGGACCGGGTGCTTTTGTGCCAGAGATATTTTTATTTTTCTTCCTTCTAAAAAAAATGTTGAATGTAGATGATAGCTTCCAGACACTGTTTTGTGCTGAGAGCCCCCTGGAAGCAAATTTCTTGAAGATAACTAATTCTTCCCATTTTTAAAAAATGGCTTTTCAATTGCAAGGGGTGAAGAAGTGAGTGAAAGGAAAGGCTGGGTCTCTATGCAATCAGGCCTACCTTTCCTCGCTTATTTCACATGATTCCTTTTCCTTCATTACTGTTTTAACCAGACTAGGTTATTTGATGTTTACAAATCTTGACCTGCCCCCTCCTATTCATTTACCTATGTTGTTAGAATATACTCCCACCTGTCCATCTATCACGATCCTTCTCTTCCTTCAAGGCCCAGCTTACTTGCTCTGTCTTCCACGGAGCCTTTTCTGATCCCCCTAAGCTTTTAGCTTAGTGTTCACTCTTACCTCTTCTGATTTCCTACAACCCCTGCTCCGGATCTCTTTTTGCCCCTTTCCCATTCTGCTTTGCCTTATACTTATTTGGATGCATCTCCTTGGGAATAAGGACTTGGTCATTTTTCATCTTTGCATTCTCTAGCAAATATAACAGGCATTTATTAATGTTTTTTGGATGGAAATGAATTGTTCATATAAAAATAAGACAAATAATTCAGACGGTTCCCTGGAAGGCTCTTTGGAGTCATGGTCTACTGGTTTTAAGATCCACAGGGATACCCACGTTTCTCCAGTGCTGAAGAGGCATCTTGTCACAAGCACCATCAGAATGTTCTCTTTAGAAGTGGAAGCTTGCTGCCAGTGTGCTTGCTCCAGAGTGCTTCCGCTTGTCTGTTCCTGTGTTGTTTCCCCGGTAAAGACCTGCATGTCCCTGTTACTGTAATTGCTCAAGTGTCAAGCCGAGCTCTGTGATCATCTGAACTTTTTTGGTCTGGATTCATGATTTCATCCACAGAGATTTCATTCCTCCCTGACAAGGAAACAAACTCCTTCTACCAATGAGCCCCTCCTCCAAATCAGCCCCTCCTCTACTCCTGTACTTTGACAGTTACTTGAGGAAGGAGAGAGAGAAGAGAGAGAGAGAGAGAGAGAGAGAGAGAGAGAGAGAGAGAGAGAGAGAGAGAGAGAGAGAGAGAGAGATGTAAGTGACATTCTGGGGGTTATGTAGCCACTATGTATTTTGGAGGCAAGTGCCACCTGACTCCAAGGCCAGCTCTCTAAACATTCCCCCATGAGGCCCCTCCTCCTTTTTTAGAATGATGGAAATCTGTGGCTTTCAGTCTCAGTGGCTGAATGGAATATTGATTGTAATTCTGACCTCTCTGTTCATTCACTCTTTTCCACCACAGAATTGGAAGACTTTTTGATGGCACGGAGCCAATTGTTTTGGACAGTCTCAAACAGCATTATTTCATTGACAGAGATGGACAGATGTTCAGATATATACTAAATTTTCTACGAACATCAAAACTACTCATTCCGGATGATTTTAAGGTGAGATTTCTGTGTTCAACTACAGACAATATAGACATATGATGTGTTTTGAAGTGGTGAGAGGAAAGTTTTAGAATTTCATATTTTCAGTGTATTTGGATCAGATTTCTTCTGAAAGCATATAATAATAATAATAATACTAATAGTCAACACTTAAAAGCTCTAAAGGCACTTTACACTTTACTACTATCATTTAGTTCTCACCGAGAGGAAGTAGGTACCCTTATTATCCTCATTTTGACAGCTGAGGACACTGAGGCTCATGTAAAGTGGCTTGCCCAGGATGATGCAACTAATAAGTCTCTAAAATAGGATCTTTCTTCCTGCCTCCAAGTCCGTCACCAGCCCTAAATGCGCCGCCTCCCAACAATACATTTTTAGTACTTCAGTATTGATGAGAAAGTCTCTAAGCCCCTTGAAGGTAGGCCCTGCCTCATTTTTCAACTTTATATCCCCAGAGTAGAGCCGAGTATCTTGCACATACTATGTATGAACTTAATAAACCTTGATCGAATTAAATTAAATCATTAATTTTGGGGATGACTAAGTTAGAGTCATCAGTCCTATGACTTGGACAACTGAATTAGAATTCAGAAATACTCCCACAAGTTGTCAAGAATGAAGCCAAGCTATGTTAAATATAGACCACCACATTTAGGACAGGAAAAGAAAGCACATTAAAACCTCAAAATATTTTCTATTTTGCATATCCAGTATAAGGCAGGCCAGACACAGACCACATCTCAGCAGGTTTAGTCACTGAAATACCAAAGGATCTTATCACAAGCTACCTTCCCTGTAAGTCAGCCCTTCAGCATGAGCAGAGCTATGGGAAGATCCCAGTTAATCAGTCAATCAGCAAACACATTAATCCCCTACTATATAGCAGCCATTGGGCTAGGCCCTGAGGACACAGATACAATAGTGAAACAGTTCTTACACTCCTGGGGACAGGAAACAAAATGTTCACAGATCAGTAAATACAAAATACATAAAAAATCAGTACAAATTGATTTCTACAACTGGGGGAATCAGGAGAGGTCTCTTGAAGGATGTGTTGAGTGGAGTCTTGACGATGGCTAGGAGAGTGCATTGAAGGCATAGGAGACCACTGGTACAAAAAGCCCCAGGGTAGGACCTGGAAAAAACAGGGCAAAGAAGTGTTTGAGGAGGAGTGATATGGAATCAGTCTGGAAAGAGAGGCTGGAGCCACATTCTGAATCTTTGAACATCGAAGAGAAGAGTTTTCACTTTATCCTAGAGGCAAAGCCCCGAAGCCTCAAGCAGGAAAGTGAGATGGTCACACGTGAGCTTTAGCGCTGTCAGTCTGCCAATATAGAGCTTAGAGATGAGAAAGACCAACTAGAAGGCAATGGCAAATAGTCCATGTGACGGATAATGAGGGCCTAACCTAGGGTAGTTGTAGTGTGAGTGGAGAGAAGGGGACAGATGCAAGAGTATTGAGGAGGTGAAGTCAACAAGATCTGGGAGGTGAAGTCAACAAGATTTGGGAACTGTGTGTATGGGGTAGCAGCAGGGTGAATAAGAGGCAAGAATTGAGAATTTTTCCTAGGTTGTGATCTTGAGTGGCTACAAAAATGGAGATGTTAAGTTTGAGATGCCTATGGGACATCCAAACAAGAGATATATTTGCAGGCAGTTAAAGATGCAGAACCAGAGCCCAGAAGAGAAATAGGGAGGGATTTGAGAGTCATCTACATAGAGATTAGCTGAGGACATGATCAAGAAAGAGAATACAGAGAGTGAAAGCAGAAGGGTCTGGTACAGAGACCTGGGATACATTTCTCTACATGGAGAGGGATGGGAGTGATGATCCTACAAAGGAGACTTAGGAGAATCTATCAGACAGATAGGATGAGAACCACAGGGGGAGAAGAGAATATAGAGCAGGAAAGCTTAGTCAGAAAGCTACAGAAGGATTTAAAAAAAAAAAACAAGAGTACTGTGAAAAGGCTATTGGATTTAACAATACATAAATCGTTGATGATCTTGGGAAAAGCAGTTTGAGTTGAGTGGTGGAAGAGGAAGTCAGATTTCAGAGGTTATAGAAATGAGTGAAAGGTAAAAAATGTAGGCAATCAGTTGAGTTTTTTTCAAGGTGTTTGTGAAAAGGGGCAGGGGCATGCAGTGATAGCTTGAGATATTTTTTTTAAAAGATTGGAGAAATCTGGGTATGTTTGTAGGCAATTCTGAAAGAGGCAATGGATATGGAGAGATCGAAAATTAGGGAGAGGAAGACAGAGGAAGAGATGGGCTGACGGGCACAGGTAGAGGCATTGGTGTTGGTCAGGAGGGCCATCTCCCCTTCTGATAGTGGAGAAGAGAAGGAAAGAATGGAAGATGTACACAAATGAGAAATGACTAGATAAATGTAAATTTAGCACCAGACTTGTTTATTATTATTTAGAACTCTGTAAATGTAAGAGGGATACAAAAAACTTAGTTATCTAGTAGCACATAAGATGACCTCAGGTTATAAAATATGATCTACAAGGAAATTATAAGTAAATGGGAATTATATACCTTGAACTGAAGGCTGAAAGGTACCTTTAGCTCTATGAAGTTATTTAGTGGAAGATGGTGGCTGTTTCTTTCTCATTTCCACAAAAAAAAAAAAAACTGAATAAGAAGTGAATTTAAATTGCAAAGGAGAATTTAGATTTGATTCGGTCTATGGGGAACTTGTTGATAGTCGTTAAGCCCTGGAACAAAATTCCCGAGAAATCTCTTTCCCTGGAGATTTTTAGAACTCAAACACATAACCTTCTGTCTAGAATTAAGGTCCCCTCATCCAGATTTGAGGGCCCTATTCTAAGGCCCTTCTAGATCATTATTCGCCAATTCTTTGTACGGAATAAACCTTTTAAATTGGCTTAGAATTTATCTATAGCCTATGGTTGTGTTGTTTTTTTTAAGGAACATAAAACCTAATCCTTGAGATAATTTCCTTGCCACCTATGTATTAATAGCATTAAATTACAGTACAGTGGGTAGTGCAACAGATAGAGTGCTGCACTTAAGAGTCTGGGTGACTCTGGACAAGTCACTTAACCTCTCTCGGCCTCAGTTTCCTCAGCTGTAAAATGGGAATAATAACAGCATGCTAGTGATGATGATGATGATGATGATGATGATGATGATGATGATGATGATGATGATGAAGTTGAATATTTCTAGAAGGATCACTGGAGGATGAGAGATATTCTGGGCCACTACACAGTAGGAGCTGAGAACTGAATAGCAATATTCCCTGGATGTTCAAGATAGTTTTGCGTCTAGAAAAAAAAGTGGAAATCCTCTTTTTGCCCTTCCCTAAACAATCTAAGAAGTGCTTTCTCCATATCACTCATTCCCTCCTGACCCTGACAAAGGAACAAGGCATTTTCGATGTGAAGGGATCATATTATGCTGGGGGGTGGCAAAAAGGGTAGTTTTTTTATTACCTACTTTTGGTTCCTTATATTTAACACTATGATAATTTAGTAAGTGTATTAAATCTGCAAAGTATGATGCCTGTTAAGTCTGTAAATTATCCATTGTCCCTTATTATTTTGTTTCTATAAAAGCTATACCTGAGCCAGATTCCTAATTAGCAGCATGAATAACTTTATCTTTAAAACAACCACCATTTGTTCTCCTTTTCAACCATTAATTGTCTTTGGAAATTTTGGAAATGTCTTTGGAGACCATTCATTCCCAAACTTTTCTGCATAGATATCTTGAATGTGAATAAATTTCACAATTTTTCCCCTTTTTCTTTAGCATTTTCTACTTAACTCTTTTATTCATTTCTCTAAGGTCTTGGTCTTTCTTAGTCCTTGGGTTTTGTTTTTTTGTTTGTTAGTTTTTTTACCTTTATGAGCCCTACTTGCACCATTTTAGAACCAAGAGCCTCATTTTGGAAAATAATACCCTGGGCCAGGAGTTCTTAACCTGGGGTCCATGAACTTTTTTTTTTTTTTTTACATTTTGACAACTGTATTTCAATATAGTAGGTTTCTTTTGCAATGCAATGAATTTTTTTAATGCATTTTCACACAATTATCCTGAGAAAATGTTCATAGGATTTACCAGACTGCTGAAAGGATATATGACAGAAAAAAAAAATCCCCGCTTTAGAATTAATATATTCTCGGGTTTACATATTAAAATATACAGGTGTGAAGTCAACTGAGACTCAGTGATTACATGTATGTTCAGAATAATATCATAGCCTTTAATTGGACAAAGGGACGGATAGAGATTACAGTCAAATCCACAAGCATTTGTTAAGCAGATAAGAGATTCCATACTCTGTGCTAAGTGTTTGCACTACAAATACAAGCAGAAAGACAATCAGAGACCTCAAAGAGCTTATATGGAAAAGGAAGGCAGGATTTGGAGGTGGGGGCAAGGAGGAGGTACCTGCTTTCTGGAGTGGAACCTGAAGAAGAATAAAGACATGGCGAGCCTGGGCATTTCCCTTAACATGGAGGCTCTGCAATTTATACAATAACAATGACAAGACAAAAAACTTTGAAAGACTCTAGAACCCTGATCAACACAGGAATCAACTATAGTTCTAGAAGACTCCTGATGAAACAAGCCACCCCCCTCCAGATGGAGGTGATGGACTGAGAGGGCACATTGAGGCTTTTTTTTTTTTACCTTTGGACGTGTTCATTGTGGGAATTGGTTTTGCTTGACTATACATATTTGTAATGGGTTTTGTTTTTCTTGCTTTCTCTATGTCGGGGAAGAGGAGGGAAAGAATCAAAAGCTGAAAACAAAATAAAATTGCATGTTGAAAATGTTAATGGAGGTTCTGGGAGTTGGAACCACCCAATTAGTAGAAAGGACCATGGGGACAGAGTGCAATTCAAGTGTGAGAAGTTCAAGGGAGTAGCAAACTTTTAGGGTGAAAATGATAGAGGGGCCTCTGATTAGCCACAAAAAAAAAATCTATTGGAAATTTCCTCTTGCTAAATCAGGCTTTCTGATAAATTGTTCACTTAACCTCATGGACAACCTCACTTCTCAGAAGTAGGAAGAACAAGAAGGGCAGTTGCTAAGCTGGATTTAATTTTAATCAGAAAGGAGAAAGAACTGGTCCGTGATATGACAGGAGCGGAAGAAGTGGTTGTGCCCTCTTAAAGTCCACAATCAGACATGTACCCAAGATTCTGTGGAAGCATATTTCCAAAAGTCCAAAGGAACAGTAAGCATGATCTCATGACCAAAAAATATGACTCAGTAAAGGAAAGCTCTAAAAATGAAATTCTAATAATATAATCACAGATGATCCTCAGGAGAAAGAAGTGGGGCAGCCATCTAAAGAAACCAACGTGGCTATGCAAGGAAAATCTCTAATAGGCTCTAATTTGGAGAGAATGTGTTTAGAAGATGGTGTGAGTTCCAATAACCAAGAATGAAGACAAAAGAGGAGCACTAACTGTAATGATGGCAGGAGCAAGGCTAATGTCCAGAGGGAGTTGAGGCTTCCTAAGGGTCACAGTCATGAAAAAGGGTTTGTTTGGTTTTTTTTACCCCCTTCCCAACAGCTAAATAAAGTAGGAAGAGAGAGAGAGGCCCATTACTTCAGAAGCCTAGGATAATGTCAACAAACGACAGGGGGAAAAGCAACCAATTTTTCAAGTCCTGTTTTGATCTTTCTTCATATTGAAAACGTAGAGTTCCCACATCTACTGACTCCTTCTGCATTGCCTAGGAGCTATCATGGATTCTCTAAGAGTAAATCATGACAAACTGGGTTCATTTCCATTAAAACGTTTTATTATCAATTTAATAGCTGTCAACAAAAGTCAAACAAATATGCACCTCAAAGGGCAAAATCACACATAAGACCTTTAGCCTTTAAAAAAGCAGAACCAATTGAATTCACAAATACCCAATCAGGATGGTTCCTTGCCAAGCCTCTCCAAAGTGCCATTACCTTTGGCCTTCTTTTCCTTCTTTCTTTCTTGTCTTAGGTGATTATAGTGAGAAAGAAGGCATGGTCTAATGGTAAGAGTATTATTCCTAAAGTCAGGATTCAAGTCCCATATCTGACACTTACTAGCTCCCCAATCTCTGTGAGCCTCAGAAAATTCCCAAAGACTCCCCTAAGTGACCAGTAAATTGCAATCTGCATCAGCAGAGGAATTTCCCACAATGACAAAATCACTTATACTATAGTCCGTGCTATTTCTGTGTGCTGGGGCTAAGTACCAGGGATACAAAGAAAGGCGGAAACAGTCCCTGCTTTCAAGAAATTTAAATTCTAATAGTGAAAACAACATGGAACTAGGCACACATAAGATACATATACTGTAGATGGAAGGTAGACGGCTAAAGATCAGCGATCCCTGAACTTATCTCACAATCCTGCTACTACTGGAAGGAGAACAAAGACCGCTGGTACATGTATCTGGCTGTAATGTAGAGTTAGAGTCAATGAGGTCTGCTGATTTCACATCATATTATCCCATATAGGCTTCTCCACATTTGCATTTCAGTATTTATTATTATTTATGATACCATGATATTCCATTACATCAAATTTTTTTTGGATTGCATTGGTTATTTCATTGGTTTAGGGAAGTCCTAGTGAGAAAACTTCCTCCACAAAACAGATTCACAACTGTTCTGTAGTTCATAGTCTTAGATAATGGGCTTGCCAATGAAGCCAAACCACTTCCCCAGGGTCACACAGACATATAATATAGTATAGTATGTTTCAAAGGCAGGACTCAAACCCAGGTTTTTGTGACTCCAAGTCCAGTTTTCTATAGAGTAATGCTGTGTCATTAATATGTTATCATTTATTCATCCATTCTCTAACTATTGGATAGATTGGTTGTTCACCATATTTTACTATTACAAATAGAGCAACTATAAATCCTTCTGTTTAGATAAGTTGTCATTTGGATTTCTTACGAAATTATTAGACTAATCCACAGAGAAATACAATTTTGTTGTTGTCATTCAGTCATGTCTGACTCTATGTGATCCCCATTTTACAGATAAGGAACCAAGACAAATAGGGGTTTAATGACTTCATAGGGTCACACAGTACACGTCTGAGGTTGGATTCAAACTCAGATCTTCCTGAATCCAGGCCTACTGCACCACCTAACCGCCTTGAGGGAAATACATTAGATATATATCTGAATTTCACCAAGATATTCTACAAAAACCCCTATTATATGTTTGTTCACATGATAGAGAAACATACGCAGTAGGGTAATACAGATGTATTCATAGCTGATCAAACAACTATATCCATAGAAGGTTGGTAGTGGATTGATATTACCCTGGAGGAAAGTCTGGTGGCAGGTCAAAGGGCCCTGTAATTGGTCCTGTCCTATTCAACATGTTTATCAATGGCTTGGATAAAGACTGAGAGGGCATCATTTCATCAGATTTGCAGGTGACACAAAGCTAAGGGGGATAGCTAATACATCAGATGACAGAATCAAAATGCTGTGGACAAGCTTAAATATAGGGATGAAACTAACTAGAGGAAATTAAAATAAGATAAATGTAACATCTTGCACTTGAGTCTGAAAAACCAACTCCACAACTACAAAAAGGAGCGACCTGGCTTCACGTCAATGTGAAAAAGACTCAAGGGTATACGTTGACTACAATTTCAATGTGAGTCACCAGTGTGATGTGGCTGCCAAGAAAGCTAACACAATCTTAGGTTCAATGAATAAAAGTATGATGTCAACATCAAGGGAGATAATACTTTCATCCTACTCTGCACTCATCAGACTTCACGCGCCTCATCTGGAGCACTGCGTTCACTTCTTAGTGACACACTTGAAGAGGGACTCTGGCAAACTAGAGAATGTCCTGAAGGAGACTGACAAGTCACTGTTGAACCTTGGGAGGAGACATCATGGCCATCTTCAAATATTTTAAGAGTCATCATATGGTTAAAAGATTAGATTTGTGTAGCTACAGAAGGCATCTGAGTCTCCCGTGCCATTTGGGGCAATGAATAGAATGCCAGGCCTGGAGTCAGGAGACCCTGAGTTCAAATCCAGCCTCAGACATTTACTGTCTGGGCAAACCACTTAACCCTGTTTGCCTCAGTTTCCTCATGTATAAAAGATGAGCTGGAGAAGGCAATGGCAAACCACTCCAGCATCTTTGCCACAAAAACCCCAAATTGGGTCATGAAGAGTCAGATACAACTAACAGACCAAACAAGACTAGAGCTACAGAAGGCAGAAGTAGGACTAGTAGATGAAAATTAAAAGGAAGAAGACTTTGGCCTAAAACAAAGAAGAATTTTTAGTCAATAAGTCTGTCCAAAAATGAAACGGTCTTCCTTGTGCCCCTGACTCTAAATTCTCCTAGAGTTTTGCATCTTTATATATTTATCACATTCCATTTTGTTTTCTAGCTGTAGGTGTATATGTGCAGTTTACATGCATGGAGGGGTAGGGGTGGTGCATATATCTTAGCTGCTTGTTAGCTTGAAAGCAGGAATCATGTTTTATTTGTCTTTCTAGCACACGTGCATGTGTGTGTGTGTGTATACATACTTCAAGTATATTATGGTATAGTTTATTAAATGTTTGTTAAATTTAATTTGGAAGTTTCCCATCACTAAAAATCTTCAAGTAGAGGCTGAATAAATACCTCCTGGGGATGTTAGAGACAGGATTCCTGCATGAGGTGGGACTGAAAGGACTTCCAAGGTTCTTCCCCTCTCTAAGATTCTGTGTTCTAAAAAAACATGACCTTTTCAGAGGGCTAGCATCTGAGCTTCCCATGCCATACCATGAAATTAAATCTCACAGAAGCAGGAAAAATTAGCAGAAATGTGTATCTTCACTTCGTTATGGCTTTCCATTTTTAAATCCTTTTGATGCCTGTAGTCTTTTCTAATAAGGGAGAAGTTTATCTAGGTCAATACTTAACTGTTGTCATAAAAGAGAGGATCACCAATAAAAGGGGGAGGCCCAGGCTCCAGGAAGTTCATAAAGACCCACTTGGAAAGATGATTGATACCCTTCCTCTTAGGATCGAGTTGGAATCCTCTTGTTGCCCGACGACTCTAGCTCAGCTCAGAATGCCATCTCCACCACTGCTCCCAATGTCAGTTTTCAAGTATCATAAACCTGGGCAATAGCCCTTGTAGGCCACACTCCTGTTCATGTCTCGATGCCGTCTTTTAAAAAAAAATGCCATATTGATAGTTTTTTTTTGTTTAGTATCATTTCCACTTCCCAACAGAGAAATTCGAGTGAAGCAAAACCAGCACACACTTTGGCCACATCCATTAACACATGCCTTATGGACCATCAGTCTGCAGCCGGCAAGTTAGGTCATTGCATTGATCAGAGTTCCAATGTCTTTCAATGTTCCTTTTACATTTTTGTGTTCCTTGGCTCTCTTTGCTCTGCATAAGTTCATACAAATCTTGTGAATGGCAAGTAAGCCCAAGAGCATGGGAGGGGCAGTACTTCCAGTTATCTGATTTGTAAGTGAAACCTTGTCTATGTGATGTCACTCACATTAGAAGTAAGCTCCTGGGGAGCGGGAACCATCTTACTTTTCAATCTGTATCCCCAGCATTTAACACAGTGCCTTGAACAGAGTAAGCCCTTAATAAATGCTTATGCATTCGTTCATTCAATTCTGAACTCTTCTTCTTTTCTTAGGGTGCAATATTCCATTGCATTCATATACGACAGTTTGCTCACCCATTGTCCAAATAATAGGCACCCATTTTACTTGCATGGCTTTGCTAGTACAGAAAATATTGCTATAAATAATTCTGTGGGTGCTATATTTCAAGAGGAACACTGACAAACTGAATTGGTTCAGAAATAAGGCGACCAGGCTGGTGAAGGGCCATGTTATTTGGGGAAAGGTTATAGGAATTAAAGGTATTTAGCTGGGAAATGATCGGGCAAGAGAAGAAATAAAAGTTACCCTACCATCTGTGGCTGTTTTGAGACTGACACTTTCCCTTGCCTTTTACTTGGTAAAAGTTTCTCATTTCATGCAACTCTTATTTTATGACTTAAAATCATGTAAAATCATGTGAGTAAAATGCTGGAAAAGAGCTCATCGGTGCTTTCCTGGAACCACATTACCTTTAAAGCCCTGGGGTAACTCTGCTTCTGGTCAACTCAAAAGCAAAAGGGCAAATGGAAAATAAAATAAAAACAGTTTACTCATCCCCATCCTCTCCTCCATATACTCCAGCATTGGCCATGCCAAATAACAAAGGCCTTTTTGATGATTAGCACTTGGGCCAAAAAAGATTTCAATCATCCTCACCTGGCAGCCCCAGCCCATTGCATGGACTATTCAGTGACTGTGCCAGAAGGTGGAAACTTTCACCGTGAACATGCCCAGGCAGGTTGGCCCTCATCTCCCACCCCACCATGGCTGTGGCTATAGCTACCATCGAACACAATATTGACCTTGTTTCTACTCTCCCTCCTCATTCCTTTTTTGTCTCCATAAGCCCTCTCTCCTGGGGAGTTTATTTTTAATTAATACCTGTTTGCTAGAAGAACTTTTAAAATCAATATCGACTTTTTTTCCCCAAGAGACAGAATTATGCAAAAAATCTAAATGGCTTCCTTTTCACAAACACCTGAAAATTCCTTTCCCTTCTCCCCCCACACCACCCCGTCCATGTCTGCCTGCCTTGTGCCCAGCTGGGAGAAGAGACCTGATGTTGTTCTGACCTGTCAGCTCGGTGATCTCATTACTTTGCCACACCACCACTGAGTTGGCAGGAGGCACAGGCTTTCTGTGGAGCTCATTAAGAATGGCAAAGGAGATCTCTTCCTGCAGGTGTGCCTCACTTTACACAATAAGTTTTTCTCCAAACTTTGAACATAAACATAAATCAGATTCTTGTCAATCTAATGAAATTTAAAATGCACTAGAGGGCTTATTACTTAAATTGAAAAATCTCCCCAATTATATCAGCTTTATACATTCTAACTTGGGACACATTGAGTTTTCTTAGAGCAGAACACACATCTATATCTGTAAAATCTCTCTTTTCTAAATTCTTTACATGCTAAAACAGGTTTTCCTACCTTGTGTTTGTCATTATACAGACTATGAACTATCCCAAAGGCGTTGACCCTTTCATTATGTGGCACAGACTTTGTGCAGGCTAACTCTGAATTGCACGAAATGATTTTCGTCTTTACAAACTTGAAATAAGAGAAAAAGATGTAGATGATTTCATTAAAAGATCTAGTCAACAAAATGCACAACAGCAAAGGTCAAAAGTGATTTTTTACACAGAGGCAGGTGTTTTTTTTTAATGCTCGTAGTTTGCCATACTGTTTATTACAGTTTAGCACAATGAAATCTCTCTCTCCCAAACCCTTCTCTTCTTTCTCAGGACTACACTTTGTTATATGAAGAGGCAAAGTACTTTCAGCTTCAACCCATGTTAATGGAGATGGAAAGATGGAAGCAGGATCGGGAAAATGGTCGCTTCTCTAGACCCTGTGAGTGCTTAGTGGTACGAGTTGCCCCAGACCTCGGAGAGAGGATTACACTCAGTGGTGATAAATCTTTGATAGAAGAGGTGTTCCCAGAAATTGGAGATGTGATGTGTAATTCGGTCAACGCAGGTTGGAATCATGACTCAACGCACGTCATCAGATTTCCACTGAATGGATACTGTCACCTCAACTCAGTTCAGGTACGCAGTGTATCAGAGATCGACTTAAGAAGACTACACTATGTGACCATCGGTCCATTTAAAGTTTATCAGATTTTGAGATCCTTAGGACAGGGACTGGTGTTGGTTGGTTTGTTTCAAATTTGTATCCCCAGTGCCTGCTATTGTTCTTTTGTAATAGTAGGCGCTCAATAAATGTTTTCTGAAATTGGATATAATGTTACTCCTACAAAGATCTCAAAAAGTTTATACATGCCCTTATCTCTATAAGGTAAGTAGGTATCTCTGTTATCTTACAGAAAGAAACTAGGTCACAAAAAAGAGGTCAAATGATGTATCCAAGCTTACATAATCAGAGATAAAGGCAGACTTGGTTGGAGGCCAATACTATATCAGCTCATCTATGCTGGATTCATGGACAAAATCACTTGTAAAAGTTGTAAAAGTTGAATTAAAAGGAATAAATGGTTTCAGCTCTTCGTCAAGATTAACTATGCAAAATATCAGTTGACATTCCCTCAAAGTCCCTTAACCCCCTGACACCTGCCACCCAGCTCTGCCCGTAGCAAAGAGACCCATATATGTGGCAGAATCTGAAAAATCTGAAGCAGATCCTTCCCAGGGCAGAAAATGGCACTTCAGAAAACATCCCATGGATGTCTTTGCACAGGGCGGGCACCACTGGAGATTAGATACCTGCCTCCTCCCTGAACCTCTGAAGCTTTTTGGCCTCCCCTCCATGCTCCACTCCTTCCCCCAAGGGAGAAATGGAGCCATCCCTGTGTGCCCAGGACCCTGCAGGTCCATCATGCCCTCCTGAACCTTTGGCCCTTCTCCCAGCCCAGTGAGTCAGTGACTTAAATCCAGTTGCATGGCAGGTTTACCAGATCATTCCAGTTAGATCAGTAAAGTGGAGCTTTCCTCCTGGGTCTACACTGTAGGGCACAGCTGTGAGCCACAAGTCCTGCCTGCTTTACCTCCCAAAAAGTGACAATGGGAAAGGGGAACCATCCTGGCAAGCCAAAGCTTGTATAGTATCAGATGTGAAAATGTAAGTCACACAACCATCGTTCATTGGCAGCAAGCACTGGGAGCATTGTTAGAAACAGTTTTCAAGCAGTCGAAGTTGGGGAGCACAAATTTGGGGCTTAATTTGGAGGCAGGCTAATCTTGTAACATTCTAATTCATGACAGTATGATTGTTGGGCTTGTCTGGATTGGGAATCATCTCACTCATAAGTCTATTGGCATGATCCTGCAGAAGACACAGAGGCTGTCGGGCTGAATGGCTTTCCCCAAAACCTTTCTGGGCTTTTGTAGCTGTTTTCCAAATAATGTCAAAGAAACTCTTTTGGCAAAATCCTAGTAGCCAAGTTTCACAGAGATATTACATTCCTGTCCATGCTAGGAACTTCTCCTTAAAGTGAGCTCTTCTTTGGCTTCATTTGACACCAAACATCTGAATAGGTTATGTTTCTCCTCAAATACAGTTAAGAGGCCGCTCAATATGGTGGAAAAACCACCAGTCTTGTAGTCAGGAGACTGCTGATTGAGTCCTGGCTCCACAGCCTCTGCATCCTCATCTGTAAAATGGGGATAATGGCACTTATAGTCTGAGTTATTGGGGGGAAAGGGTTTTACAAACCTTAAGTCACCACATAAATTTCAAGATTTTACCATATAGATATAAAGACTTCAGAGCTCAAAATGTGAATTTTTTATTTAATAATAACAAAATAAAAACTTGGAGGTTTATTTCTTCAGTTCAATTACTAAGTAAATTAGTACACACATAAATTTTGAATTTGCCAATAGAATCAAAGCACTGAGGGGTAACTTGATAAATTTCCTTACAGCAGCTTATCTCTATTCTATTAAAAAAAATCAAGTCCTCATTTGCAAGCTTTGCAGTTATAATTTTTTATATACATATTCACTCTCTGGTCTTACCTAATAAACTGTTTGTCAGGTTGGTGGGTCATCATCCTGAGGAATGGTAGATGAAGAAATAAAGTTAAGAGCAAACTTTTTCATCAAATTGTCACTTTTTAAATGTCATGAAAGCCCTTACAGTGATTCAGAAGTAATTTAATTGCACTCAGAAATCCTTTTAAGTGCTGTATATGTTGAATTTCTAAATGAAAAATGGAGGTCCCTCCCTGGCTCAGTTTTCTAACTCGTTGTGTATCTTAAACTTCAGGAGAACCAACATTTTCCTATGTTTGAAAATACCAGATAGGCACTAGCTAAGCCAAAGTTCTTTTAAATGCCTGATGCTCAATTCTGGAGACTGGAGATCTTTATTTGCTTGATCTTAAATAACATAGAGTAGTAACATTTGTACATGCCTGACTGCAAACTTAGACAATTGCATATGCATACATGTGTGTATGCGTAAATTTTATTTTATACATATGGAAAAAGAAACAGAGAGTCAATAGATGCAAAGAAAAACATTGATGGATGCATGATCTGCCAGTACAGATTACAGCCTGTCCATGGCTTCTCCAGCCCGTGTGATTCCCATTCATATCTCTCTGTAAAACCATCACAGATGATCTACTCGATATGCTGAAGGTCCTCTTCTGATTCTTTTTCTTACCCTAGTGGTATACCCCACTCATGTTTCATGATTGATCCACCTCCATGTCCAGTCACACCTATATTTACTGATACCTTTTACGTCATATCTTGTATGCAAGTCATTGCTGGCAACACACTGCAGCCTTTGCTGTCTCTACTCTTCAAGGTTCCCAATTTTGAGACAACCCATGCAGTTTCGAAATTACATAAATCATACAAATTCAGGTATGAAATATTGTCTCATAATTAGGAACCTTGAACAATAGTAAGAAAAGATAAAGCACGCAATGGGGGATAAGCTGAAAAATTCGACAAACTGTATTGTCATTACCTAGATCATTGCTGGCTTATTGCATTTCCATGTACAGAAATACAATTTGTGCTTGGAAGTCTTTGCTGCTTTCAAACCAATTTACCTAGCCAGAGTGCTCTAGTTTTAGGAGCTAATTTAAATTATTAGTCTGGCACTCTTCCTCCCATCACTTCCTAAAAGGAATCACCTGTTCAAAAGATGTAATTTCAATTCCTTTAGCTCATCACAGAAAATCATCTTCTGCAAGTAAAAATTGTGCAGAAGTAAATACTTCACTATATGTAGATGAGAATTGAATCACTTTAAAAAGATAAAGCATTAAGTGAATTTTTGCCAGTATCAAAAATAAAAAAGGAAAATTCACAAGTGAAGAATAAAGGATATTATTAGAAACTAGTTTGCCCTGTGTATCCCAATAAAACTGACAACTTAAATGAAATAAATTGGTATTTGAAAAAATATGATATCCAAAATAACAAAACAAGAAATGAAGAATTTAATCCAATTTCAGAGGAAGAAATTGAACAATGAACCTGAAAGGGGAAAAAAACTCCACGGCCAGATAGAATCACAGTGAATCATATCAAACATTCAAAAGAAAATAATTCCAAAATTATGTAAACTGTTTGGAAAAAATAATAAAAGAAGATATCCTACCAAATTTTTTCTGTGACACAAATATGATCTTAATACCTAAGCCAGGGAGAGTCAAAACTGAAAAAGAAAACAGCAGGCCAATATCCCTAATGAACATTGATACAAAAAGTTTAAATAAAATATTAGCAAAGAGGCTAAAACAACATATAACTGTAATCATGTTGGATTTATGCCCTAGGAAAGCAAGATTGGTTTGATATTAGGAAATCTGTAAGCTTAATTAACTACATTAATGACAAAATCAAAAAAATTACGATTAAATGAATAGAGGCAGAAAAACTTTTGACAAAATACCTATTTCTATTTTTAAAAAACACTAGAAAACATGGGAATAAATGGACCTTTTCTTTAAAAGGTAGTTAGTATATATCTAAAACCAAGAGTAACCATCATATATAATGGAAATAAACTAGAATACTTTCCAAAAAATTATGGGTGAAACAAAGATATCCATTGTCACCACTTCTGTTTGGCATAGTACTGTTAATACTAGCTATAACAATAAGGCAAGAAAAAGAAATTGAGGGAATTAGCATAAGAAAGAAGAAACAAAATTATCACTTTTTGCAGATGACCCTAGGAAGTCAATTAGAAATTAATTGAACTAATTAGTAACTTTAGCAGAATACAAACCATCCACCCACATCATGAGGATTTCTATATAATACCAATAAAACCCAATGGGAAGAGATAAAATCTTATTTAAAATAACTAGACTGTATGAAATGACTAGGAATCTACCTACCAAGATATACACAAGAATTGTATAAATACAGTTGTAAACCCCCATTTACAGAAATAAAGACAGACCTAAATAATTGGAAAATATCCATTTCTCATGGGTCTGAGTCAATAAAAATGAAAATACTACCTAAGTTACTTATTCAGTGTCCAACCAATCAAACTACCAAAGAATTACTTTATAGAACTAAAAAAAAACAACCAAAATTAAATGGAGGCCCAAAAGACCAAGAATCTCAATAATAATGATGATGATGATGATGATGATGATGATAATTGGAAAAAGGGAAATGAAGGGAACCTAGCTGTGCCAAACCTCAAAATATACTACAAAGCTGAGATTTTCTTTGGCAGGGCAATTGGGGTTAAGTGACTTGTCCAACATCACACAGCTAGTACATGTGTCAAGTGTCTGAGGCCAGATTTGAACTCGGGTCCTCCTGACTCCAGGGCCAGTGCCCTACTCACTGCACCACCCAGCCGCCCCATAAGCTGAGATTTTCAAAACAATTATGACCTGCTTAAAAAATAGAGGGCTCAATCATTGGAACAGATTAGGTACACCACATACCGAAGCAAACATATCTAGTCTCGTATTGTTTGATAAACACAAAGCTTCTGGGATAAAGACTCACTATATGACAAAAGGCCAGCTAGGTAGTGCCACAGTACACAGAGGATAGAGTGCTAGCCTGGAGTCAGGAAGATTCATCTTCCAGAGTTCAAATCTGGCTCCAGACATTTACTAGCTGTGTGACCCTGGGCAAGTCACTTAACCCTGTTCACCTCGGTTTCCTCATCTGTAGAATGAGCTGGAGAAGGAAATGGCAAATCATTCTAGTATCTTTGTGAAGAAAACCCCATACAGAGTCACAAAGAGTCCGGCATGACTGAAATGACTGAACAACAAAAAATTTGACAAAAACCTCTGGGGGAAATTGGCAACAGTATGAAAGGAATTAGATTTAGACCAATACCTCATGCCTTATACAAGATAAGCTCCAAATAGATACATGACCTAGATATAAAAAGCCAATTGTAAGCAAAGTAGATAAATGTCAAAAAAAAAAAGTATGTATCAGATCTGTGGGTAGAAGAAAAGTCTATGACAAGGAATAATAGAAAGGATCACAGAAGATGAAATGTATAATTTTGATCATATAAAATTTAAAAGTTTTTACAGAAACATCTAATAAAGCTAAGGTTAAAAGGGAACCAATTAACTGAGAAAAAAAATCTTTGCAACCTCACAGAGGTTTAATTTCTAAGATATATAAAGAACTGATTCAAATTTATAATAGAAAGAGCAATTGCCCAATTGATGTATGGTCTAAGGATATGAACAGACAGTTGTGGAAAAAATATTCCTAATCATTACTAATTAAAGACATGCAAATTAGAGCAGTTATGAGATTCTACTTCACACCTGTCAGATTGACAAGCCAAAAAAGGAAAATGATAAATGATGGAGGGGCTGTGGGAAAACAGGCACATTGATATATTGTTGGTAGACCTGTGAATGGGTACAACCATTCTGGAAAGAAATTTGGAATTATATACACAAAGTATATGCCTATTGAAGCAGCTATACCAGTGCTAGGTCTCTGCCTAAAAGAAATAAAAGAAATAGGAAAATAATTATAAAGGCTTCCTTGGTGGCAAAAAAAACCCTGAAAACTAAAGGCACGTCCATCATCTGATGAATGGCTGAATAAATTGTGGCATACTGAATGTGATGGAGTACTCTTGTTATAAGAAATAAGGAATTAGATAATTTCAAAGAGACATGAAAAGACTTTTCCAGACTGATGCACAGAGAAATAAGCAAAATTAGAAGGATAATTTGTACTGTAATATCAATATTATGAAAATGGGTAATTTTTAATACTTTTATAAACTGACAAGGAATGAAATGAGCCGAACAAGGAGAATACAGAGGAACAACTTTGAAAACTGTAAGAAATATGATGAATGCAGTGACCATTCATGATTCCTGAGAAAAATGATGAAACATGCCTCCTGATAGAGAGGTGCTAGATTTAGGGTGCAGAATGACACTATAGACATTTTTGTATCTAGCTAGCAAAGGAATTTGGGGGGGTGGTTGGTTTGTTTGTTTAACTGCATATTTGTTGCAAGGAATTTGTTTTTAATTTTTCTTTTTTCAATGAGGTAGGTAGGTGATAGAGCAAACAGATTTGTATTGATTTTAAAAAACTCCAAAATAGAAAGGTGGTGGTGTTGGGGGCGACAGAGATTACAGATGTGGAGTGTTACATGTACTTTCAGATGATGTCACTGCATTGTTAGATTTGTTTAATTGTCTTACTTTGTTATAAGCAACCTCTCATGGAGTAGGGGTAACCTGGAAATGTTTGTCATGTAAAACAAAGCATGTTAAAGATGGGGTGAGGTTGGAAATAAATGAATGAAGAAGAATCAGATGCCTTGCACAGTGAAAAGCAAGGAGAGACAGATGCAAAAGTGAGATAGTTCTTACACTCAAGAAGCTTATATTCCAACGGGGAAAATGTCCTGTGGAGTCACTGCGATTGTGAGCAGGGCTCTAGGGTGGTCCTCACACCCTGGACAGCAGCAATGGTAGTACTGATCTGATTACTGTCCCCAGAGCAAGAGGGGACACGGCAGATGACAAAATGCCAGGGTAGGCCCTGGTGGATATCTGGATAGGATGTAGAGCATGGTCTGGGGCTAGCTAGATGTAGAGCATTATTAAATGTGGATGAAACTTCACTTGAGTGCTTTTGTCTGTCCTGAAAATTGGAATTAGTTAACATCAGCACATAAGCTATTTGAGGGCACTGTGTTTTTGTCTTTCTTCCTTTTTACGTCCAGCACTTAGCACAGTGCCTAGCAAGTAATAAGCATTTAATAAATGCTTCTGGACTTGAAAAGACTGCCTGGGGCTTTTATGAGAACTACTAGACCTGAAGATTAACAAAATAGGCATCAGTGTCACCCTGTTATATAGTGACAAGACCACCTCAGTGTTCCTCTCATTCCTAGAGGCCAATGGCCTATTTCCCTCCTCACCTAAATATGTACCTTTGTCTTTTCCAGGTACTTGAGAGGTTGCAGCAAAGAGGCTTCGAAATTGTGGGCTCCTGTGGAGGAGGCGTAGACTCTTCCCAATTCAGTGAATACGTACTGAGGCGGGAACTCAGACGGACGTCTCGCGCACCCTCCGTCATTCGAATAAAGCAGGAGCCTCTGGACTGAATGGACATGTTTCTTATGCAAAAAAAAAAAAAGAAAAGAAAAAAAGGGACATTCATGTGCAGTTGGGACAACAAAGCAAGTCCTGGAATGAAAATCGAATAAAGACACATTTATATCAAATAGAGACCATACCTGTATTCATATGGGAACAATTGGAATAGTAATAATAACCTCAAGGTGTAAAAAATATATAAATATATATATATGTCAAAAGGTAGGAAATGCAAAAAATAATAATGATGATGATGATGATGATGTGGTAGCTGAAGTTGGTGCTGTGATGGCCATTAAGTGTCCTAGGCCTTCCTGAGGCCCGCTTATCAATAAACAAGCCATGACCGGTGAGGACACAATCTCCTTACGTTTTCCATTGCCAAACAGCCATCCATTTTCTCTCTTTGTCTTTCTCTCTTTCTCCCCTCACTTTTTCTTTTCTTTTTTTTACACCTTGAATTGAGTTCCTTTGCAGATGGAGGCTCGGAGGCCTCTCTTGAGGAGGGGACAATTCAAGACTTCAGAACCCCATTCACAAGCACATTGCATCCGAAAGTTGTTAGACTGAAAGTTTAAAACATAGCTTGTACAAAGTCTCACCTTTTTCGTCTGCCTCGCCAATGTGAACATCACGTTGTTTTTAAACTGACAGTTTTGCAAAGGGGCCAGAATTATTACTTGTTAGAGTTTGCTCTGGTTTGAATCTGCGGCTTTCCTACAATTTTTCAAATTTTATAATGTATTAAATACAATAAACGCTGTTTAAAATAATCAGGGTCTCCATTGAACCCACAAGAGTGGATAAGAGGCTGAATTCAAATGATGCATTCTTTTTAACTGACTGTATTGTTTATCAAAAGGTGGCCCGAGAAATGGTGGCCATTTTGCAAACTTAAGTCTCTGTTCCCACTGGTGGGAAAGATGAGACAACAGGCAGATCCCTTTGAACAGTGTTCACCTAATGCTACATTGCTGGTAAGCACAGAAACACTTCCTACTTCCTTTTCGCCGCCCCCCCCCCCCAACCAGACCACCCAATGAGTAAAGCAAACCCGTCTACATCTCAGGGGGAAACTCTTATTGTCAATAAAGTCATTTTATGGCTATGGTGTGGAGGTGAAGGGGCTGAGAAAGCATAGCTCATAGGGACCTCACAGGCCACACAAGCCATACAAAGAGAAGTGAAATTCGAACCTAGGCCCTGTGTCTCCACAGTATTGTGTTAACAGGCTTATTTCTGTTGTTTTTAGTCATTTGGGAGTCAAGCCCTCCATTTTCTTTTCCCCACTTTATCCACACACCTTAAATGTTGGTAAGATTGGCAGGTAACCTATAATGTCTTTCTACTTCAGAGAAGTCCCCATGGAAATAGGCTATTTCCATCCTGAATTTTTTCCTTTTAAAATTTCTACGTTGACACCCGGGAACACCAGTGAGGAAAACATTTCTGATATCAGAAACTAAAAGTAGCACTTTGTACTTCCTGTCACACTCTCAAATGCACAACCTAACCACAAAATTATTTTGCTTTAAATCAGTGTAAATCAGGCATCCATATTTTGCTCATCCTCTCTTCTCTGATGTTAATACACAAACATAGGTCCATGCCCTTTAGTCTTCACCTCACAGTCAACCACATTTCCGTCAAGACAGTAAAATTGTTGGAAGATTTGTCCATCTTCCATATTCAGATACTCAGGAAATAGGTCAAACAAGGGCTGGGCTTAGAAGGACTTGAACAACCATCCTCGGTTTACATTTATTAAGCACCTACTGTATGCCAAGAGTACTCTCCAAACTGAAGGCAGAATGCTCTTGTCACCTAAGAATGAATCCACCTTCTTCCCACCCAAACAAGTCTGGTCCAAATGCAATGCACTATCATGTATTTTGGGCATGTAATGGGCAGACAAACTATTTGTTAGAATTTTTTTTTAAGTGCCGGGAACCTTCAGGTTGTCCATACACTGAAGTATACTGAAGAAAGTACTAGGAATTCCAAAAATGTCATTGAGCTACAACTGTTTTAAATGAAAACCAATGGGGTTTCAAATGATGATAGTCCTTAAAAAAAAAATGAAAACAAAAAACTTCCTTTCTATGCCACCTGGCTCTCTCTCTGCCCGTTTTCCTCCTCTTGTTGCTAAACTTCTTTATAAGTTCTCTATATTTGCTGCTGCCACTTCCTCACCATCCACTCTCTCTTCACCTCCTTATAGTCTGGTTTTGCCAAACAAAATCTGCTACAACAGTTCTGTCAAAAGTCACCAGGGGCCTCCTAACCACCAGATATAATGGCCATTTCTGATCCCTCCTTGTCATCTACAGTTCCTAACCCTTAACTACTCCACCCTTGGCTTAAGAAATACAAATACTCTCCTGCTTCTTCTGAGACTTCTTTCTCTGTCTTCTTTGCTGGCGGCCTCTTACTCCTCTTCCTCATTGTGTGGAGTACTTTTCTTCCCAAATTCTGACCCTGTCTCTCTTCCCTCTACACTCTCTCCCTTGGTAATCTCATTCACTCCCAAGACTTCAACCATCGCCTCTCTGCAGAAAAACTCCCACCTATGCATCTCACCTCTCTTCTGGGCTCCTGACCTGCACCTTTACAATTGCTTACAGGTTATCTCCATCCAGAGCTCTCACAAGAATCTCAAATTCAACACATCCCAAACCAAGTTATTGTTTTTCTTCCTGAACTATTTCCTTCACTGTTTCCAACAGTGGTAGGCATGAAGCAGGGTAAATGAAGGTATGAGTCATGTTGAAAAGATAAAATCCGATTTGGCTAAGTCCGCAGTGCATGGAAGTAAATGACATGAGTTTGTTCCATCTTCCATGGTCAAAGCTTTGTGTTAGCTTTGACTCGCTCCTCTTTTCTTTTTTTTTGGAGGGAGGATGGCAGGGCAATTGGGGTTAAGTGACTTGCCCAAGGTCACACAGCTAGTATGTCGAGTGTCTGAGGCCAGATTTGAACTCAGGTCCTCCTGACTCCAGGGCCGGTGCTCTACTCACTGTACCACCCAGCTGCCCCTCTTCTTTCTTGCCTCTTACATCCAGACCAGTTAGTTGCCAAGTCCTGTCCATTTTACCTCTCAATCTGACCCTCCTCTCTGTTCCCCAAAGCCATCTCTTTGGGCACAGGTTGTCCTTATTACCACCTGGCTGAACTGTTAACACGAGCCTCCCTATAGGTCTTTGAATCCCTGCCCAACTGAACTTCCATACTATTGACAGACTAATCATCTTTATTCACATATTTATTTGGTCATGTCATCCACTACTCAAAAAATCTTTAGTGGCTCCCCACTACCAACTGAAGTTCAGACTCCTTCACCTGCCATTGAAGGACCTACATGACCTGATGCCAAGCTCTCCAGTCTTAACTCATATCATTCACTTCCATGCACTACAGACTCCAGCCGTTCTCTTTATCTTTTAAATGCTACTAGTACCTTCATTCACCCTGCTTCTCTGCCTAAAGAAGGGGTCCCTTACCTTCGTTGCTTATTACATGCCTAGCCATCCTTTAAAGACCAATCGAATACCTACCAGGAAGGCTTTGCTTATCCCATTTCTGTCTCCTTCCCTCAGACTTCACAGAACACTCTTATTTTTCAGTTTTCAAATACTTAACATGCAAGTGTGCATTAGTTAATCTGTGTTGGTGTCTTATCCCCCCCTAGACTGAAAGCTCCATAGGGGCAGGAACAGTGTCTCATCTAAACTTTTTACCTTCCCCCTCCCACTCCTACTGCTCTGCACACAACAGGTACTTAATAAATGTTGATTGGCTGGTTGAATGAATGATTGATAGGAAAATTGAAAAATGTGCATAAAGTACAGTTCAAGTCAGATCAGAAAATGTTGGCATTACTCCTCCCTAGGAATGTTCTTAGAAAAAATAGATAAAAAATAAACTGGTTTTAAATCATCTTCCCATGATGAATAACTGGTTTATTTACTGAACCTGACTTTACCAAGACTGAAAAATAGCTAACTCTCTGAAATGAGTTTTAATATAATGCTTCCTCAGCAAAGCGTATGTGTGTACATTAACACAAATATGCATATATTTGTATATGTATTATATATTTACACAAATACATATATATGATATATAAAATAGTGAAAGACAAATTTTCCTACTAAGTTGTTAGAGGTAGAAATTAAATGAGCAACAATTGTAATTTACATTTGTAACCAACACTCATTTGTTTGATCACCAAGTATTTATGAGCCATTTATATGCAAGGCACAGTATGAGTTACCGTGCAGAACAAAGAAATGTATACTATATACAAGAAGACAGAATCTTTCGGTCTTCTTAAGGGAGATAAAATGTATACACAAATAATTGAAATCCAGTGTGTGATAACTAACACAAGTGGCCCCAACTAAGTGCTGTAACAGTACAACACAGGAAGCAGTTGCTTCCAGGTGACATAGTTGGGCATAGCGGATGCATCATTGGAGCTGAGTCTCAAAGCCCAGCTCAGATGGGCCAAGATGGAGATTGAGGTGATTCTAGGCAGAGGAAATGGTATAAGCGAAGACATGAAAGTAGGAAGGCACAGTGTGTGTCCAAAGAACGGCAAGTCCAAATTATTCAAATTTTAGTCCTATTACTGATTAGTTATTGCTTATATTTCTAACTAACAATTAGAAATGGATACCTGTGTCACTGCAAAGACCCTAGATGTACTAGACCCCAGCAAAAATTCTGTACTGCCTTGGGAGGAGGGGTTAAATACTGAAGCAATAACAAATATTAGGACTAAAACTTTACTGCAGTTTTTTTCTGATTAAGAAGGTCAATTCTCTACATGAATGGCATGACATTGTTAATAGGCTGTTCTTAATAAAGAATGTTTAATATAGCCATGTAATGTCCACCAAAAGACAAAAGGGTTAAGCTAATGACAGTGTTTCCTCTGCAGGTACATTTGCTGTATATAATTTTTTCAAGTTTTTTTTTAATGTCTTCACTGATACCTCAGTTAACAATACTGTCTCTCACACCTTTTTGGAAGCCAAATAAAACAGTATCAGCCGGAGAGCTTGGAGTGGGGGAAAAGGCCTCAGCAGTCATATGGAATTGAGAGGGCTTTATCCTTTACCAGTAAGGTAGAGAACCTGCCTGTTCTAGATACTGCTCTGGTCTGTTGGTGTCCCTAACAAAAGCGGAGTAGTTACAGAAAAGGTGACGTGACCTGCCTTGTGCCACAAACTCTGGCTTGTAACATCATGTAGTCCTGGCTGACATCAGCATCCATTCTCTCATGCTTTATATGCATCACTCTCTCATCTGGGAAATTTCACATTTCCCTTCGATCATTAGTATCAGGATATTTGTTTCTATGAAGTTCAAATTCTCTTGGGCCTCTTCTGGCTCCAGGCCCTGTGATGGATCTCCTTTGCCCTCTATAAAATCAGGGATTTGGACAAAGAGGCACCATAGTACAGTGGGGAAGGGAGGAGTGCTAAATCTCAATTTGAATCCTGGCTCTGCTCACTTATTGGTGTATGATTGAGGTCAAGACCTTCCAAGGCATCAGTTTCTTCACATTTAAAGTAAGGGGGTTGGACTAAATGTCTAAAAGGTCCATTTTAGCTCTAAATCCAATCACATCCATGACCCTTGTTCACAGCCTACATGGTTTAATTGGCATGAAACATATTTCTCTCCTTACACTCTATCCCCACCATGTGCTTTCCTTTAAAATTTCCCTGGCATTTACTTTCTTTGACGTAGGACACAGAGCTTGGTCAGACTATCTCACATGATGTCAAGTAGGGAGCAAGCTCTCTCTGTCCATCTGTGTGTGTCTCTCTGTCTCTGTTTCTCTGACTCTCATTTGGTAAGCAGACTGGGAGTATGAATCACCCTGTTCTTCATCCCCGCCCGCTCCCCCCCCTCCCCATCATCAGTCTCTCAAATTGTTCTTGTCAGGATAAGGAACAGACAGAACAGGCATTTAATCGTGCTGTTGATGAAGAAACGGGTCGAGAGGGCCAGAGAGGCAATTGCGGTTGGCTCACTAGAACTTGACTAAGGCAGTCAAGCCAAACCCAGGTGATTAAAAAGCTTCCATTACTGGGGAAAGATGCAAGACCAGTAGAGGCAGCTTGACATGTGCAGCTCTACCCAGGGCTACAAAGGATCACCCAAAAATATGTGACTTGAGCAACACTGCAATCTCACCTCTTCATCAACATCCATGGGACACTTCAAATGGGGAATGGGTGAAGGAGGAAACATTTATTCAAGAGCCCTAAACATGTTTTAAGAAGTTATTTGAGCTTTAGTTATGAAACATGAGTTATCTTCTCAAATTTTCAGTCTCTTGATTTGGGTGCTCTCCCCTCACCCCCAGAGATGTTGAAATACTGTTAAGCAAGTTGCATTTTTGCAAAAATAATCCTCTTATGTTACCTTACTTTACATAGGAGATGTGCCCCCAGAAAAGTTGCATGTTACTCGTCCGAATTGATCTATCTCATCTGTAAGATTAGGGCTGTCCTTGATGTCCTCAATGACCCTTTCCAACACTTAATCTATGATCCTAGGAATATTTGACAATTGAACATTAACCCATTCGTTGCCATAATTTCACAGATCTGTTCACACAAGGGAAAAAATGACCTCAATAGGGTCTAGACCTATGATTTATTGATTCAGTGAACTCCCAGACAAAGAAACTCCCTCTATCAATTTAGCTTAGCACCTTCTCTGCAGTTTAGTCTTAGAAAGTTGTCTAGGTTACTGATGGTTCAAAGGACTTGCCTAGAGTCACACAATAAGCATGCATGAAAGGCAAAACTTAAACCCAGATCTTCCTGGGCTCAGATCCAACTCTGCTATACCACAGCTGCCTCTAATGACTTCAATATATAATAAAAATAATATTTAGAAATCCTAAAATTAACTTTTTTTGTTTGTTTTGGGTTTTTTTTTGAGGCAATCCAGGTTAAGTGATCCACCTAGGGTCACACAGCTAGTAAGTGTCAGGTCCTCCCGACTCCAGGCCAGTGCTCTATCCACTACACCACCTAGTCGCCGCCTAAAATTCACTTTAAAGAATCCTACCTTTGATAATGTACAGTCTCTGTGCATTCAATTCTCCCCCAACAACTCCCACAAGAAAGTTTAGCCAAGAGATCAATCCACTTGATCTTGGCACTGTCACAAAAAATTCACATGCTGACTATTAAAATAGTTTCTATTTTATTAGGACTGTTTACCGACTCCTCCCTCCCGCATGAGACCTGGCTAAGCAGCCATACAGGTAGTCAACAGATATTGAGCAGAACCCTCTGTGGACACAGGACCTTGGAGGAGTGGTCACAAAAGCCCACTGGCTTGTTTAGCGCCGGCACAAAGTTTCTCTCCTTTAAGTGAGGGGACAGTGGCCCCCAGATCTGAAAGAAGGGACAATAGGAAGGAGCTACTTTTAGTAACTGACCAACAGTTGAGGCACAATCACTAGTGCTATTGGTCTTTGAAGTTTGTTTTGATTTTAGCCCAAAAGGAAGAAAAGAGCACACTCTTGGAACTAACTCTTCTTGCATCTGTTTTGAAGCACATTTGCACAGAGAGATTCAGCTCCCAGAAACAGAGCGATGATTGGAAGTAGCAAGGGTTAGTTAGCTAGGTCAGTGTTAGAAGGTGAGAATGCCCACATCAAGGTCCAGCCACCACCATCACTTGTTAAATGCAATACTGTGAACTATGTAATGCAAATAGCCAAAAGTCAAGGTTGACCTTGGTGTGGCTCCATGATCATTCTGCTTTATAGCGTATCCCCAACTCCTTTCAGTGATCCTCTGGCATTTTTGTTAACAATTTAGCTATCTGGACAGAACAAGATCAGTGTGCCTCCAGTAAAGTTAAGCCAAATGCACTCAGCCACAGTTAAATGGAGGCTTAGCCAAGATCTTTTAGGACTGATTGCCAACACCACTTCATCAAGGGGCACTAAATCCACCAACTGAAGCTAATTTCCTAGAGCCCTCTTCTTCCTCCTCCTCTCCAGTGACAGCCTCATTTCTCACCTCAAAGCAGAAACAAGCATCTGTGTGCAAAGAAAACAAAATCACGTCTATGTCACATTAGTTGTAAAGACAGACATTTTATGAAAAAGTTGAGCTCAGCCTGCAGTAAAAGTTTGCCTGGGCTCCTGTTTCACTAACATCAAAACAAGAGCCTCCAAAGTCTAGATTCCCAACCGGGTAAACATTTGGACAGTGTCACTTACTGAAATGTCCATTTTTTCATTGCTCTCTGAATGAAGCCTCTGTAATCACCAAGAAAAACCAATTTCATTGACCTAAAAATGGCCTACATTTTGACATCAAACCAATCAAAATGAATTCCAATCAAACCAGTCAAAAAGAATCAAAATGACTCTTTCAATTTGTCATCTTTCCAGGTTAAAAAAATACTTTGTGGGGGGCGTGGGGGGTGTTATGTTTTGTATTTCAGAAAAGCCTTCAATCTTGAAACCTGTTATAACACGCTCAACTTTTCTGTGTTGGGAGACTGGATTTTAAAATCCTCTTTCCAGTCGTCTTCAGTCTGCACTGCTTGGGTTAACAGTGAGTGGATGATTGAAGGTTGGAGAGGGGATTGGGAGGGGCATGCAGTCAGAAGAATTTTTAAAGACTAATCTGTTCCTCTGTCTCTTCAGCCTGAATAGAGCTGATAAATGAGTTCATCTATGGACACAAAATAGCCTTTGTTTTATCGTGTAGGTCCCCTGGCTTGCTGCTCCAGTGGAGGGAGGGAATGAATGGTGTAACAAGGTTTGCCTCAACATGCCTAGTCACTGTTTTTAAAGAAAAGGTTTAATTTATAGGTCCACAGCACAGTAAGCCGACTTCCCGACATTTGCCTCTATTTGGGTGTTGATTGCTTTTAACAACCCATGTGAAGTGTGTGTGTGTGTGTGTGTGTGTGTGTGTGTGTGTGTGTATCTGTTCAGATCTGCCATTCTCCTCCCACCACTTAGTAAGACTCCAATTAATGGAAGCTTGATACTACAATTAAACCAAAAGTCATGGCATTTGCTCCATCAGCACACGGGACGCACTGTTCCAAAGATCTGAAGCGGCTCTGTTGCCCATCATCTACTAAATCAACAGGAGAGCAGAGGGACAGGGCATTACACTGGAGAGAAGCAGAGAGGCTGCTCTTGTCTTCTGCCAGACCCTGAATGCGAAACACTGTCATTTGCTGGTTGGCTGGTGGCTGACACAGCAACCTCAACAGCTCCCAACTTTTCATTTTCCTCACTAGTTACCCACAATAGACTCGATGCTGCAGAAACCTCAAGTACTGCCTGGTTTAATCAAAGGATCCTAGGATTACTGACCCCACAAAAAAAATCTAAACATGGGGTCTTAGACATGGAAAGAATCTCAAAGGAAATTTAATTCAACTGCCTTTTAATGTGTGAATCTCCTCAACAACTTTACACAAATATAGTCATGCAACCTTTACCTATTTACCTCCAGGAACAAAGAACTCACTACTTTAGGAGGTAGAATTCTACTCTTAGAATCATAGAATCTCAGAATTGAAAAGAATGTATATCCCTAATATAGCATTAGCCCAACACTCTAATTTTTTTATTACAAATTTGTCTTATTTTCAATTCACGGAACAAAACAAGCATTTCCATAACATGGTACAATATGGAGGCCCAAAACAGGTAACTTTCACAAGGTCATACACACATAAATGACCGAGATATCATTCAAACCCAGCTTCTCTGACACCAAATCCAGGGTTCTTTCCACCACAGCACATCGCCTTCCCATTTTAGAAAGTGTATAGAGCCTCCTTGTGGGATTCCACCAAATGGTACTAGTTCTGTTCTCTGGAGCAACACCAGGTATCTACTTACTCTCCCTCATGACTGCCCTTTAAATATATCATGTCTCCTCAAAATCTTCTCTTCTCCATGCTATACACACCCCTAATTCCTTAGCGACTCCTCACACAGCATAATCAAATGACCCAACCACTAGCCATTACTGACAATTCACGTGGGGAAAAAAGATAACCCCAGAAGAAACCTGGAAAGACTCTCTGGAGGCTCTGAATTTCTGGGCAGGAACCTAAAGGACTAGAGTTTTCATTGCTTCTTCTAGTTGAAGTTTAGAACTTTGGAAGAAAAAGGACAGTGTTGAAAATGAGCGTCAGGGGAGAAGATTTGGCTTTCTGGACCATAACTTAAGACATAGCAATGATGAACCTGTGGTTAAGAAAAGAGTAGATATTACAAGAACTTGCTGATCTTATCAAGAGAGCCTGAGAGGTTTAAAAGGGAGATGGAAGAAAGTGAGGAGGAAATATCCAGATAAAGCTGCCAATCTGGATCGTGTAGATAAAATTAAGGGCAACATAGGAAGAATAATGAGTGGGAATGTCCAGAAATTCACAAGAGAAAGGCATCATGAACAATATCGATGGCTTTTGGTGTCTATGTCCCAATATGCAGGAAAAGCCATGATAAAATGAGTATGATATATGACTACAAGAATGTAGCCCTCTTTATGTAAGTCTCCAAAGTCTCCTTGAAATTTTTTTAGGATGGTACTCAAGGCTCAAATATAGCAACTGACGGGTATAACCTTGAAGAGGTGGTAGGAAACCACTGCATAAGTATGAATTTCTTCTTCCGTAACATACAGATGATAATAACAGTCAGGAGCTCCTACCTCCCAAGGTTGTTGTGAGACAATATAGGTAGTGAGACAGTAATAGGTAAAAATAGGTAAATGAGATAGCATAGGTAAAATTTTCTGCAATAAATGTCAGCTAAAAAAAGACCTCCACCTGTGTCAAAATCTGCAAACCAGAAGAATGAAACCTAGTAGAGAGCCTTTGGGTGAGGATGAAGGGAGAGAAGCAGGAGTTTGTGCCATGAGGCCAGATAGAGGAAACGGATGAGCCCTAACTTAGTTCCCAAAGCTGTTAGGGAGGTAAGAATTGCTCAGGCACCTGCTACAATTCATATTCCACACGGGATAAATTCTTGATCTGTTTTGCTAATGAATTCTTATCTCTCCGAAGAGAGATGACGTAACCAGGAAGCTGCCACTCTGTACCTCTTCTTGGCCAATGAGGAAAATTTGACTGGGAAAGTAAAAGTGACAGGAAACTTGGGGGAAAGTGAGCAGATGATGTTAAAGTTCATCACAGATGAAGCTGGGAATTCTGGGGAAAGTAGGATGTGCGCCCACATACATTCTGAAAAGCAAATTAGAAAAAAGGCAGAGAAAGAATACATCTTGTCCCATGGCTTAAGATTCTAAAAGGGAAGATGACTCAAGAAGGAGAGGAGATGTTCAAACAATAAATTCTGATCTCCCCAATGAGGAAGAAAAGAGGAGACCTTTAAAAATTGACTATAAGCTCAGATTTTAAGGCAGTGTACCTAAGATGGAATCAGAGACACAAACACAAACTTGAATAAATACAAAGGAACTCTGTGGGCCTGTCACAGTAGCAGCACAGAAAAGGCAAAATACCCAAATAAACTGAGATTTACAAAAATACCAAAGTTAAATAAAAATAATTTTAAAGCTTTGTTTGGACAAAAAAAACAAAACAAAGAAAGGAGGAGCAGCTAGGTAGTACATAGAGCACTAGCCCCGGAGTCAGGAGGACCTGAGTTCAAATTTGACCACAGACCCTTACTATATGTATGACCCTTGGCAAGTCACTTAACCCTGTTTGCCTCAGTTTCCTCATCCGTAAAATGAGCTGGAAGAGGAAATGGCAAACCACTCCTGTATCTTTGCCAAGAAAACCCCAATAACAACCACCACAACAAGGAGTACTGTTCAATTCCTCTTTCGCTTCAGAGAGAATGATCACGAGACTGGACAAGACAGAATAAAAATAGCTAAGAGGGAACTGAAGATCGTGACAGGTGAGGACATAGTAATAGGGCTTTATTCTAATAGCTGCTTTAAGTGAACTCAAGACACCCAATCCATATGAATCACATTCCGGGGACAGGTAACAGCAGTGACAATCACAGCGGCTGACACTTCTATAGCACCTTAAGTTTTTAGCTAAAAGACTATCTTATGGAGATCTCCCCCAAGGCAAGCACTAGCACAGAGGTGAGAAGAGGCAATGCAAGGACACTCTCGAGGTCTAGATTGTGTGACACGTGAGACACTGGCACAGGACCGCTCAGCGTGGCGTGCACACGTCAGAAGTCACTATGCTCTGTAAGCAGAGCAGAATCACAGTAGCACAAAGGAAATGCAAGATGCCCAAATCTAGAGACACTCCACCCCAAGTGTTCACATGGACTATTTGTGCCCGACCTGTGGGAGAGCCTTTGAGCTCATATGGGTCTGATGAGCTATAGTCAGACGCACTGAAACTTGACTCTGACACAGTGATGTCATTTTGGTCCTCTTCTAGAATGAAGGATGAACAGCGACCTTAAGTTTTTCAAAGTACCGTGCCTACGTTATGGTGATTTGATCTTTACTACAATCTTACGAAGAAAGTACTTGCAACTATTATCTACATTTTCAGAAGAAAAAAAAACTAGAGCTCAGAGCAGTTAGATGCTTTGCCCATAGACACACAACTAGCAGGTGTCAGAGGCAAGATACAAACCCATGTTTCTCTCCTGAGTCCCAATCCAGTGATTTGAGGAGTCATGGAAGAGAAGTACCAGGAGCTTACTTCAAGGAAAATACTGCTTCAGTATTCAAAAGGGGGAAAGAAGGTAGGCTTTGGAAACTGTAGACCAGTGAGCTTGATTACAGAATTAAACAGATTATCTGTGATTACTTAGGAAGGGGAGAACTGATCCCTCCCAAACGAGTCTGGGTTTGCTCTGTACAGATCAGGCCAAATTAACAGCCCTTTTTTGACAGTTTGCAGAATGTGTCAATCAGGCAAATGATGCAGATATAGTCTGGATTTTAGGAAGGCACCTGACAAGGTCTCTCCTCGCAACTTTGTGGACAACATCCAGAGATGCAGACCGCATGATAGCATGGTGAGATGGATTTGTAATCGCATCAAAGACTACAGATGATTAGAAAGATGTCCACATTATAATCAGTCAGCAAGTGTTTACTGTCTATTATGACCCAAGTTGCTGTGCTAGGCCCTGGCATACTAAGACAAAAAAGGAACAAGAGCTCTCCTGTCCTCAAGGCGCTTACGTTGTCGGAGAGATGTGTAAACAAATAGATTGATGTAAATATGTATGAAATAAAAGCAGGGGAGAGGGGGAAGAACAGAAAAAGCTCCTTATTGAATTATTTGATTCATTATTTGAATTCTTTTTAAAATTTATTTAGTATTTTGTTTTTCCCCAATTACATGTAAAAACAATTTGCAACATTAGTTTTCAAAATTTTGAGCTCTAAATTCTCTCCTTCCTTCCCCACCCCCTTCATTGAGAAGGCAAGCTATCTGATACAGGGTATACATCTGCAGTCATGCAAAACACACTTCCACACTAGGCGTGTTGCACAAAAATAAAATTAAGAATGTTTAAAAAAGTACACTTCAGTCTGTATTGAGACTCCATCACTTCCTTCTCTGGGGATGGACAGCATTTTCCAGCATGGTTTTCAGAGTTTGCTTGGATCATTGTATTGCTGAGAACAGCTAAGTCATTCACAGCTGATCACCTACTGTGTATAACATTCTTCTGGTTCTGCTCATTTCACTTTGTATCAGTTGAACAGAGTTTTGAAGGAAACAAGGGAGGCTGAGAGAGAGACGTGAAAGTGCATCCTAGGCACGGCAGACAGCCAGCGTGCAAAGGCGTAGAGGTGAAAGATAGGGTGTAAGCTATGAGAAATGGCAAGAAGGCCAGTCTGGCTGCAGAGCGCAGGAGGGGGAGTCATGTATAAGGTGGCTAAAAATATGTTGGAGGCAGATTGCAATGGGCATTAAAAATGAAACATTTTCTATTTGATTCTAGAGGCAACAGGACACCAGTGGCATTTATTGAGTGGGAGAGTGACGTGGGCAGACTCATTTGAAGAAGATCGCTTTTGGCAGCTGTGTGTAGGATGTGGATGTAGGATGTGGATGTGGAAGGAGGAGAGAAGGGAAGTATGGAGAATACTCAGGATGCAATTGTAACAGACCAAGCGAGTGGTGATGAGGGCCTGAACTAGAGGGTCAGGGCTCTGTTAGAGAGGAAGGGAAGGAGGAGGGATATGGCATAAAGGTAAAAATGACGAGATTAAGCAACTGATCGTATATGTGGGATGACAGAGAGTGAGGCTAGAGGATGACACCAAGGTTACAACCCCGAGTGACTGGAAGGAGGGTGGTGCCTCCTACAGAAATGGGAAGGTAGGGTGTGTTTTGGACATGTTAAATATGAGATACCTATGGAATATCCAGTTTAAAATGGAAGAGGATGTAGGACAGAATATCTTGAGGAATATCTACAGTGAAGGTGCAAGACTTGGACGATGAAACAGCAGAGGAGACCGGGAGGGAACGCTGAAACAAAAGGGGAAACCAAAAGAGCCATGCCATGAAAAACTAGAGAGAAGAGAATATTCAACAGGACATGAAACAGAATTGGATGCTCCAGAGGTGCTCAAAAGGATGAGGGTTGAGAAAAGGCCATTAAATATGGCAATTAGGAAGCGACTATATTTAACCCTCTGGTTTCCCTTCTGCAAAGTGAGGGTTTGGGACTAAAATATCTCTAAGTTCCCTTCAAGAAATAAAATTATACGATTCCCTGGCTTGCTCTAATAGAAGGTCTTCAGTGGAATGCCACAGGGCATCATCCTTGGCCCAGTTCTATTTTTCAGTTTTATCAATGGTGAAGGCATAGAGAGAATACTCACCAGATGTTGTTTGTTCAGTTAGTTCAGTCATATCCGACTCTCCATGACTCCATTTGGGGTCTTCTTGGCAAAGATAATGGAGGGGGGTGCCATTTCCTTCTCCAGATCATTTTACAGATGAGAAAAACTGAGGTAAATAGGGTGAAGTAACTTGCCCAGGGTCACACAGCCAGGAAGTATCTGAGGCTGGATTTGAACTCAGACCCTTCTGACTCTAGGTCTAGCACACTGTGCCATCTAGCTTCCTGTATAGCTGCTTATATAGTAAACTGTATACACTTCACTCTTTGGAGCACCCATGATTTTGGGGACTCTCTCCCCTGAGGCTGATCAAAACCCCTCCAAGCCTCAGTAACCAGTCCTGGAGATTTTCGATGACTGAAAAATGTATCAGCCTGCGGCCAACCTAGTGATGATTGGCCCTGGATGACAAACAAAAGGTCCTTTGCTAGGGGCCTATTAAAGATTTTTCCAGCCTGGCAGGACCTGCTCAAGTTTGCGCTCTAAGAAGTGAGCCTTTAAAAGCCTAGGATCACTTCCATGTCACAGCGAGACATTGTCATAGGACACCAGAAGGAGAATGCACCATCAGGCTGCATTCATAGAAGACTAATGTGTCAGTGATGATGGAAGTTAACATCTCTGTGGAGCTCTGTTGATTGGGTCACTCCTGGAGAACTGAGTCTTGTTTTGGCCATCACATTCATATTACACAATAGTATTCCATTACATTCACATACCACAATTTGTTTAGCCATTCCCCAATTGACAGGCATCCCCTTGATTTTCAGTTCTTTGCTACCACAAAAAGAGCTGCTATAAATATTTTTGTACATACGGGTCCTTTTCCCACTTGTGCGATCTCTTTGGGACACAGCCCTAGAAGTGGTATTACTGGGTCAAAGGGTATGCACATTTTTATAGCCCTTTGGATATAGTTCCAGATTGCTCTCCAAAATGGCTGGATCAGTTCACAACTTCGCCAACAATGTAACAGTGTTCCAATTTTCCCACATCCTCTCCAGCATTTATCATTTTCCTGTTTTGTCATGTCAGCCAATCTGACAGGAGAGATGCGGTACCTAAGAGTTGTTTTGATTCATATTTGTCTAATCAGTAGTGATTTAGAGCATTTTTTCATATGCCTATAGATATCTTTAATTTCTTCCTCTGAAACTGCCTGTTCATATCCTTTGACCATTTCTCAACTGGGAAATGACTTGTATTCCTATAAATTTGACTCAGTTCCCCATATATTTTAGAGATGAGGCATTTATCAGAGACACTGGTTGTAAAAATTCTTTCCCAATTTTCTGCTTCCCTCCTAATCTTTGTTGCATTGGCTTTGTTTATACAAAAACTTTTCAATTTAACATAACCAAAATTATCCATTTTGCATTTTGTAACGCCCTCTATCTCTTGTTGGGTCATGAATTCTTTCCTTTCCCATAAATCTGATAGGTAAACTATTCCTTGCTCTCCTAAATTGCTTATAGTGTCAGCCTTTATTCCTAAATCATGAATCCATTTTGACTTTATTGTGGTATACAGTGTAAGATATTGGTCTATGCCCAGTTTCTGCCATAGCATTTCCTAATTTTCCCAGCAGTTTTTTGCAAAATAGTGAATTATTAACCCAGAAGCTGGATTCTTTGGGTTTATCAAAGAGTAGATTGCTATAGTTGTTGACTTCTCCATCTTGGGTACCTAACCTATTCCACTGATCCACCACTCTGTTTCTTAGCCAGTACCAGGTAGTTTTAACGACTTCTGCTTTATAGTACAGTTTGATATCTGGTATGGCAAGGCCACCTTCCCTAGCATTTCTTTTCACTAATTCCCTTGATATTCTGGACCTTTTGTTCTTCCAGATTAACTTTGTTACTATTTTATCCAGCTCTGTAAGGTAATTTTTTGGTAGTTCAGTTGGTATGGCACTGAATAAGTAAATTAATGAGGTAAAAATTAGCATTTTTACAAGTTTACTCGTTTCCATTCAAAGAAGGAAAAGTCCAAACTGGAATGGACTCAGAGGAGGGGGTTCAGGATGGTGATGTGACTTGAAATCACTTCATTTGGGGACTTGTTGAAGGAAAGAGAGACCTTTAGCCTAAAGGGACAATTTAAGGGTAACATAATAGCTTTCTTTGAAATCGGAAGAAGAGGAAGTTACATCAGGTAGAGGAGTTACAATTCTATAGGGTCCTAAAGGGAAAAACTAGAAACCACAGATGAAAGCCGCAGAGGCATATTTTGGCTCAGCATAGGTAAGAATTACCTAACAATGAGAAATGTCTAAAAATCCTATTTTTAGGATTCCCAACTGCTCTTAATTCTGGTGCTTTCTCTCTTAATTATTTCCTATTTCTCCTACATATCATTTGTATATATTTCTTTGCTCGTCTCCCAGGTTGGAATGTGAGCACCCTGAAGGCAAGGACTGTCTTTTGCTTCATTTTCTATTCCTAGCATTTGGCACAGTGCCTGGCACATAGTAGGCACTTAACAAATGTTAATTGTCTGACTGAAAATGAAATGGGCTGCCTCATTATGTAGTACAGTCGTTTTAAAATTTTATGCAATTGCTGCCCCCTTTTCATATATATATATATATATATATATATATATATATATATATATATATATATATATATATATATAAAAGTTGTTGCAGCCTCCATACTTTTCATGCAAAAATCTATACAAATAATTTTCTTAGTTCATATTTTATTCAAATAAAATGAAAAATTTATTATAATTTTATAAGAAAAAAGATCAAACATATAATAAAATAACAAGTAATAAAAGCACTGTATTCCCTGCATAGGATCAAAGAAACAAAGGGGACCTTTGAGTTCACTTAGTCCAAAGTCCTTTTTGCAGTTGAGGAAATTTAGGCCCAAGGGGGTAAGTGACTTACCTGGGAACAGAGCTGGGGGAAGGTTTTGACCCAGGCCTGACCGCTACCCCAGTGGCATTTGGTCTCAGGAACTACCTTCACCTGCAGAGGGGATGGGAATAGGGTGGGGGATAGGATGGAATGGAAGGTGGGCAGAAGAGGGGCCATATAGCAATGAGACCCCAGCATTTTCTGCCAGGGCACCTCTGCAGAGGTCCAGGGTATAGAAAAGATAGGAACCTGGGCTCCAGCTTCTCCTACCACAGCACAGGGCTGGTGGGGGCATTAGATCCTCAATGAAGCATACCCCAGCCATAAATAACCACCCATCCCTTTTGCCCCTCTCACCTACCCTTTCTCTTTGTTACCCTGATAATGGATGGAACAGAGATGCAATAGTGGAATCACCTCCTACTCCCTTTCCGGGACTGCTACCTGTGGCTACAGGAGAGCGCACACTTTTTGCTACCCCCACCCACCCACCCCCTCAATTAGAGCCCGTGTGTCATGTTAGGCTTGCTTTTGCTAACTCTACTTTGAACTTCATTTGTATTGAAAAAAAGTATATGTATTTAGGAAGGACTTGTAGTCAAAAATAGCTAATAATTTCAGCTATCACTTCACACTTCACCTCCTCTACCCACCCCAGTACCACCGGAGTCCTGCACCCCCTTGCAGTTTGGGAAACTCTAATGTGGGATGTTTCCCATCCCTGAAGCCATTTTAGATGAGATTAAGTGACCTCTTAGAGAGAGGGATTTTGAGTGGTAGGGAGTTGGACCTCCAAGGTATCTTCCAACTCTTATAGTCTATAAATTATAATATACCATATCTCCTAGATAGGTTTGAACTTCCTGCTAAAGATACATTCACAGAATGGCTAATACTTAAGTTTTGCCATTGGGCAGTAGTCTTTCAGCATGGTGTAGACGCAAGGGTGGGGAACCAGTGGCCTCAAGGCCACATGTGGCCCTCTAGGTCCTTAAGTGTGCCTTTTGATGTTGTTCTGTAAAATTTGGATTTGGTCCAAAGGCCGCATTTAAGGACCTAGAGGGCCACATGTGGCCTCAAGGCCACAGGTTCCCCACCCCTGGTGTAGAGTAAAACACCAAACTTAGAGACAGATGATCTGGTTTTGAATCCCACCTCTTCCACTAAAATGAGAATAATACTTGAGAAGATCAGCTAAAATAATGCTTCGAAAGAGCTTCCTAAGCCTTAAGCATTATGTAAACGTGGGCTATTATCATCATTACCATCATTAATAATGCCATTAATAATAATTATTATGCCATTGCTTGAAGTAAGAATTGGGATGATTTTCTCACCATGATAAGCCTTCCTGATAAATTCTTTTTTTCCCTTTAAATAGTATTTTATTTTTTCTAATTACATGTAAAGACAATTTTTAATATTCACTTTTTAAATAAAAATCTGAGTTCCAAATTTTCTCCTCTCTCCCTTCCCTCCCTCCTTCCTAAGATGGTATGCAATTTGATATAGGTTTTATATATATCTATATCTATATATATCTATATATATGTGTATATATATACACATATATATGTGCAATCATGTAAAACATATTTCTATATTAGTCATGTTTTGATAGAAGAAACAGAAGGGGGAAAAACTATGAAAAATAAAGTGAAAATTTGCTTCAATCTGCATTCAGACTCAATTCTTTGATAAATTCAATGAATAAGGGAGTTTCAGGTTCTCCTGAGAAGTAGGAAGTCTCACATCTTCCACTCCTGAATTCAAAACTTGCTTGTTGTTCAGTCATTTTCAGTTGAGTCCAACTCTTTGTGACCCCATTTGGGGGTTTTCTTGGCAAAAATACTGGAGCGGTTTGCCATTTCCTTCTCCAACACATTTTACAGATGAGGAAACTGAGGCAAACAAGGTTAAGTGACTTGCCCAGGGTCACACAGCCAGGAAGTGTCTGAGGCCAGATTTGAACTCAAGAAGACTCCAGGCCTGATGATCTCTATCCACTGCGACATCTAGCTGCCTCCAAAACTTGCTTACAACTTTTCTTAGACCTTGCCAGAAGATCAGTCAAAACGAATACCAAAGGGCTAAACTCATGGAACTGAACCTTTTTAGAATTGGATTCAGAGTCAGGAAGACCATAATTTGAAGCCTGCCTCCGTGACTCTGGGCAAACCACTTACTCATTCTCTGCCTCAGTTTCCTCTTTTGAAAAAATGAGAATAACAACAGAGTTGCTGTGAGAATCAGATGAGCTACTATTCTACGTGAAGTACTTGGAAACCTTAAAGTGCCATAAAAACGTGAATCATTGCTGTTATTATAATCATCCTGACCCTGGGACTCAAGGGCATAAATCCTGGCACTACTAGTAAAGCATACCAACTAATCGAATCCCATAACTTGCTCCAGAAAAAAAAAAAAAAACTCAAGTAGAAATGAGCCTGTCTGGTTGTGTGTGAGAGAAATAAATGGGCTGAATGATCAATACTTTGCTTATTCCATAAGCAGGACTTTTTTTCTTTTTTAGCATGATGGGAAGGTGGGGGTGGAGGTTCACTGGGTAAACTTTTTAACCAATACAATTATTCTAAAAGCAAAAATTCCTTTTTACTCACCTGAGCCCCGTGAACTTCCCCAGGTCCCCCAGCTGTGTCTCTGGTCATAAAACTCCTAGCTTTATCAACCAGTATCTTCCAAATCCAAAGAACCCGTGCAATAGCCCAAACGTAATCTACAGCCCCTTCAGTGATGGATAGCAAAACAAATGCAAGGCTAATGAAAAATTAATGAAAACAGTTACTTCCATAAGAAAAATGATCTGTTTTCCCCTACCTTTGTATTGATTTTTAACTGGCCTTGTAATTGGAAAAGTATAATTTTATCCTAAGGTAAAGGGAGCAGGGAGGGAAGGGGGAAGGAGGACAGGATTCTACTCACGTGGGTGGACACTTTCAGACTCCCCTTACTGCAAGCTCATGGCCTTTAACACACTCTTTGTGTTCAGACTAAGTGCAAATGCTTCAGGTTCCTTGAAATCAAATCCTTTTAATACCCAAGTTCTGTGACTTTCTGAAGGTCATTGATGACCTAACACAGCTGAGTTAGAACAAGCATAATAGGGCTGCATTTGTATCATGGTAGGGCTTCCGAGCTAGAAGGGGCTCCAATGCTCCATTTTTGTTGTTCAGTTGTGTCTGACTCTTTGTGACCCCATCTGGGGTTGTCTTGGCGAAGACACTGGAGTGGTTTGCCATTTCCTTCTCCAGCTCATCTTACAGATGAGGAAACTGAGGCAGAGTTTAGTGACTTGCCCAGGGTCACACACCTACTGAGTGTCTGAGTCTGGATTTGAACTCATGAAGGTGAGTCTTCCTGACTCCAAGCCAGATGCTCTATCCACTGAGCCACCTAGCTGTCCCTTCAGTGGTCTGTACCTAAAAGAGAATCTGCCCAACCAGTGGTCATCCTGGCACTGCTTCAAGCCCATTCCTTTGGGAAGGCTCTGATTCTTAGGGAGGATTTCTTGTTCCATTTGCTTGTTTGTTCACATCAGATCTGAGGGCACCTTCATGGCTGCCACCCATTGCTCCTCGTTCTGCCCTCTGGGCCCGAGCAGGATAGATCCTAATGGAGAGACATTCCGTCCTCAGGAGAGGAAGGCTGCCACACTCACCATCTACCCATTCTTTGCCCCTGCACCGATCCAGTAATCGTCATTTGGGTAAAAGGGCCTTTTAGAGATCACCCAAGGACCAGAAATGACCTAATGAGGACTCTTAATGAGTGGCAGAGCTGGGGTCTGACCCCAGGCGTGCTGGCTGCTCTACCACATTCCCCATTGCCCCAGGCACCCCAAGGGACTGAACTGACAGTGCTCTCCTGACCTCATCCCTGCTACAGCGGCTGCCATTTTGCTTCAATTACAATGCAAATGTTCTCTCCCTAATGAGCTGGGTCAAACGTACAGTTATTGGAGTCAGGAAGATCTGTGAATACTACTTCTGGGACTTAGAAATTAATTGTGTGACCATGGGCAAGTCACCTGAAACTCTGAGCCTCAATTTCCCTTATATGTAAAATGATGATAATACAGCTATGGCACCTCTAGCAGGGACTGTTGCAAGGATCAAATGAGATTATAAATACAAAACACTTTGCAAATTTTAAGGTGCTATATTCAGTTGTTTTCAGTCATACCTAGTTCTTTGTGACCCCATTTGAGGTTTTCTTGGCAAAGATACCAGAGTGGTTTGCCATTTCCTTCTCCAGCTCATTTTACAGATGAGAAAACTGAGGCAAACAGGGTTAAGTGACTTGTCCAGAGTCACACAGGTAGTAAGTGTCTGAGGTCGGATTTGAATTCATGAAGATGAGTCTTCTTGACTTCAGGCCTGGCACTTTGTACACTATGGCGCCACCTAGCAGGCCCCTGAGTTGCTGTAGAAATGTCAATTATATTCAAGAGCAGGAACTTTTTTGTTCTATTTTTATATCCCAGTGCCTGACATCGAAGCTTATATGGGGTGGGGTGTGGGGAGGGGGGAGGATGTGAATTTAGATCCATCATTTCATCAGTGTAGGGAGGGAACTCCTGATGTGGATGTTCCCTCCACCAATTCTATCTGTCAATGATCTCTATCTTGAACTTACAGTCTTAAAGAGTCTGGAACACTGACAGGTTAAGTGACCTGCCCAAGGTCCTACAGCCAGTATCTATCATTAGAAAGGCTTGGACCAAGGGCTTCCCAACTCTAAGGCTGTCCCTCTACCCACTAGGCTACACTTCCTATCACCTTATACAATTATGTATTAAACAAATATTTGGTGAATTCACAATCTCATGTCGATTACTCATTTTTCCTAGCCAAGTATACCAACTAACCAGAACTTCAGACCTTCTAAAAGAAGGCTCAGACAGGAAGGCATTATTTGGGCAGCCATGCCAAGCTGCCCTGCCAATGCGACACCTCTCTCCTGCCCTGCAGGAAGAGTATCCCTGGCCTGGATACAGGATATTATCAGACCAAAATCTTCCCCAGTGGCTCTCCTTGTGCTCTACAGGAAACTGGTCTCTGTTAGGGTGATCTCACGTACCACTTTCCTTCTTCTGGAAGGAACAGAGAGTGCCAGGCCCTCTCAGACAGGCGGTGGTTAAACGCCTACTCAAGAAAACACCCGAGAGCTGCTCTCTGCCAGCTGCCACCCCATCCCTCACCTCTCTCCTTCAAAGAAGAGAGACAGAGAGTTATTGAGAAACAACCGCGGGTACATTTAGAAACTCAGCTGTTCCACGCCCTCTCAATCTTGTTTCGGCTCTGGCTATGGGATCCAAATGACAGTTTGGGTGGCTAATTTCTTGAGCAATAGACAACAATGGAGGTTTGCCCTGCACCGTTTGTTCAAAGAGAGGCAGCCCGTGTGGTAGCAAGAGCCTTGGCCTGGGGATCAAGACACCCGGATCATAGTCACAGTGGCTCCCTTCTTGTGCCAATCCCTTAGCCCTTCTTCATTCAGTTCCCTCCTTTGTCAACAGGTTTGTCCACAGGGTGTTGGGGAAGTGTGGGGGGGGGAGGGGAAGCAACCATAATCCTTCAATCAATCAACAAGCATTATTAAATGCCTGCTATAGTAGGTATAGGCAGGTAGGCAGAGCTCAGGACTTTGTCAGGAAGACCTGAGTTCTAACTTTTGCTGTTGTCGTTCAATTGTTTCAATTGTGTCCGACTCTCCATGACCCCATTTGGGGCTTTCTTGGCAAAGATACTGGAGGGGTTTGCCATTTCCTTCTCCAGCTTATTTTACAGATGAGAAAACTGAGGCAAACAGGGTTAAGTGACTCAGCCAGGGTCACACAGCTGGTAAGGTGTCTGAGGCCGGATTTGAACTTGGGAAGAAGAGTCTTCCTGACTCCAGGTATTGCACTCTATCCACTGAAGCACTTCAATGCCCCATTCTAATCCTACCTCACACGTTTACTATCTGTGTGACCCTGGGAAGGTCACTTAATCTCTCAGTTCCTCAGTTTCTTCATCCATAGAATGGAGATAATAAAAGCACTTACCTCACAGAGTTAATTTATGTAAAGTGCTTTGCAAACCTTAAAATGCTAAATAAATGCTAGCCTTTTTTTTAAAAAATACAAGTACAAAGAATGAAGCAAACCACATTTGCAAAGCACTGACATTCTAATGGGGAAGACACGAAAGGTATAGATGTATATACGAAAACTATATATGTACATAGATCTGTATAAATTCATACATGTATACATATGTACACATATACATATATACATATATAGAATACCAATATGAAGAGAATAAATAAATGCAATAAATGAAAATAAACTAATGAAAATAAATGCAAAGAAGAGAAATACAAAGTGATTAGGAAAAAAGGACACGAGCAGCTGGGGATGGGGGGTGAGGAAAGATTTTGTGTAGAAGGTGTAAGGAAAGAGGATGTCCGTGTGACTAACAGAAAAGGTCAGTTTGACTAGACTGTAGCTCCTAAGAGTAGTGACGGAGAGGCTGGAAACCTAGATTGGGATCAGGTCTTTAAAAGCTAAACAGAGGAGCTTACGTTTTATCCTAGAAGCAATAGTGAGTCATTAGAGTTTATGGAGTCCGTGCAGATAGTACAGGACCTAGAGTCAGAGGACCTGCCTCAGATATACTAGCAGTGTGACCTTGGGCAAGTCACTTAATCCTGTTTCCTCAGGTGAATTTCCTCATCTGTAAAATGAGCTGGAGGAGGAAATAGCAAACCTCTCTAGTATCTTTGCTGAGAAAATCTCAAATGGGGTCATGAAGAGTCGGACATGACTAAAACAACTCAACGACAAAAAATAAGGTAACCAGATTGGCCCAAATCATTTTGGTGGTATTGTGTAAGATGGTCCAGGGTGGGGAAAGACTTGAAGCAGAGAAACCAATTCGGAGGGCAATGGCAGAGACCAGGTGAGGAATGATGAGGGCCTGAGCTAAGGTCCCGTAAGGACTGTGCAAGTACAGAAAATGGGTCAGATTTAGGAGGTAAAGGTAGAAGCAGCAACAGAGTAGAGTGAGTGAGGAAGAGTAAGGAATCGAGGATGACACCAAGGTTACAAACCCCAGGAAACGGGATAAATAGACAGAAATAGGGCTATTCAAAAAGAAACGTGGTCTGGAGGGAAAGATAATGAATTCTGTTTTGGACATGTTGAGTTTGAGATGTTTACAGGACATCCTGTTAAAGATGTCTAATAGGCAGTTGGAGATGGGTCTGAAGCTCAGGTGAGAGAGCAGGGCTTAATTTATAGGTCTGGGAATCATCTGCTTAGAGATTGTACCCATGGGAACTAATAAGGTGAGAGATTGAAAGAGAGACAGAGGCTGAGACAGAATAGAGAGAAAAAGAGGGAGGAGGGGAAAGGAGAGAGAAAAAGAAAGGGGGGAGGGAGACAGAAAGACAGAGAGGGAGAGGGAGAAAGAGTGGGAGAAGGAGAGAGAGGTAGAGAGAGAGCAGAAAAGAGAGAGAACGAGAAGACAGGAGGGCTGCAGACTGATCCTTGAGAATCACCCCCAGTTCTGAGTGGCATGAATGATGAGCTAGCGAAAGAGACAGAAGAGCAGTGAGACAAGTAGGAAGAGAACCAGAGAGAAGACTCAGAGAGGCACCAGTGTTCAGGAGGAGAGGATGGTCCATAGTCAGATGCAGCAGAGGAAAAGGAAAATCCCAATTGGGGCTGGAATCAAAGATTAACTGGCCTCAATCTCCTTCATTCCTCAGGAGCTATAGCTAACCAGCCTGAGAAAGTTCTCATACCAGAGAGGAAGCTAAAGGAGGCACAGTGGTTGGTTGGCCATTCAGTTGAGAGGGCACTACCTTAAGAGGTCCAACAGGGTTGTCTTTAGTCACTCCTACGGATCCTTATCAGGGCACCTAGGTGACACAGTAGATAGAGTGTGGAGCCTGGAGTCAGGAAGACTCATCTTTCTGAGTTCAAATCTGACCTCAGACACTTACTAGTTGTGTGACCCTGGGCAAGTCACTTAATCCTGTTGGCCTCAGTTTCCTCATCTGTCAAATAAGCTGGAAAAAGAAATGGCAAACCACTCTAGTATCTTCGCCAAGAAAACCCCTAATGGGGCCACAAAGAATTGGACAAGACTGAACAACAACAACAGATCCTCATCAAGGAGGTCATTTGCAGACTGAGAGGCTTTTGGGAGTGCAGATTCATGCAGGAAATATCCTTTCTATCCAACACCAACAGGACAGTTTCACAGCTTGCTCAATACCTGGCAGGCCTAGATGAAAGTGAACTGGCTAAGGTTGATTCCAGATACCAACCAGGTGTGATTAAATAGATACCAGATCTCCCTCCTACCTCTGCCCCCAGGCTGGTCTGACCTTCTGCTGTATGGTGCCTGGGGCAAGGTCAAGTAGGTACTTTCCTATTTTTCCTCCACACCTCATTTCCCTCTAGACACTGAAGGTAAGTGGCCCACGGAAGTTAGGGGAACAATACTGGTCCACACATCTACAGACCAGGTTAAGGTTAGTGCCATGGGAAATCAGAAAGTTAATGGGAGAGTGGGATTGCATTGGATAATGGGTGAGATTAATGCAAGGTCTCTGGGCTGATGGTAACTTGTAGGCCAACAGCTCCTGACATGCAAAATAGGATTTCACTTTGCAAGTGCAAATCAGATGCCAGCAAAGGTAATTAAGCACCTTGAAGGTTGGCCCTGACTATTTACTGTTGCTGTTGCTGTTTGTCTTTCATTCTCAAAGAAGACCATGGCATCAGGAAGGGGGTGCCATGACTTGCAAATGGATTGGATTTAAGTGAGGGCTGTGCAAAGTCACTAGCCTTACTTTCTCCTCCGAAGCCATCTGGGTCTAGTGGCCAGATATAGATCAGGACGACTAGAGATGGCAACTATTTCCTAATCTATAGAATGATGCTGTTGGACTCCTAGACTATCCCTAGAGCTCCTTCCTTTCACAATCTCTGGCTTCATTTGGCCTCCTTTGAGACTCAGCTCAAATCCTGTTGTCTGTACTTAGGGATTTCCCTCTCAGTACCTTCCTACCTTCAATTTCCAGTGTATATATCTTTGACAAAAATAGCTATTTGCATAAAAACTCCCCTATTAGAATATGAGCTCCTTGAGGAAAGGAACTTTGTCTTTGTTTTTCTGTGTATCCTTAGGACCTGGCACATAATAAGCACTTAATAAATGCTTGTTGACTGACTAACTGTGATTTTATGACCTTATCGGTCTTTCCCAGTTGCCAATCCCCGCTCAATATTTTATCAGCTAAACACACTTGTACCACCAAAGGCCCTTACCTCTTAAAAACTACAAACTTTTTTTTAATGACTCTTCACTTTGTTCTTGGTCTTTAAGCAGAAGTCAGTGACTGCTATCAACTATGCATTGTGGTGGAGACTGTCTTTTGGGTACAGGTTAGACCAGATGGCTGCTGGGGTCTTTTCAGCTCTAAGGTTCTATGACTCTCCTTATATTTCCTTCTCCCACCTCAAGCTCCTGGTCCCTTTCATCCCTTACTCTCCCACCCTCTTTGGTGAGGATGTAGAGGGCAGGATGATCCAAAGCCAAAGATTTGCAGAATTCACAAAAGTCTGCAGAGTATCAAAGCTGGAAGGAACCCCAAAGGGTCACCAAGTGCAGCTCCCTCACTTTATGGACATGGAAACTGAAGCCCAGAAAAGTGAAATGACTCATCTAAGGTCACACAGTAAGTGACAGAATTGGGACTTGGATGCCAATGCCTTTTCTATCATACCAGATTGCTTCCCAAGATTCTTACTGGTGAAGAGTAGTGTTAGTGCTAGAAAACACTGTTGTAGATCAAATTCTCTCTTCTCCAATCTACCATCCAGACAGCTGTCAAAATGATATTCCTAAAGTATGGATCTGACCACATTACTCTCCTGTTCAAGATGATTCAGTAGCTCCCTATTGCCTCTAGAATAAAATGCCGGCTTCTCTGTTGAGCATTTAAATCCCTTCACAGTACCAGTACACACACACTTACTTCTGCACCCTGAGACTCTTGTGTTAGCATTTTATCTGGATTGTAGCCTTAGATAGAGAAGACTGGCAACTGCTACCTGGAAAACACAGAAACATGACTGTCCATCCTGTCAGAGGCAGAGATAGTATGCGCAGTCCTTCATGACACATGAGGGTGGACGAGGCCACCTAGGGTTTCCTTGTCCAACCCTCCCCCCCTTTTAAACTAGCCTTCCACATAAAGAGATGACTCATTCTAGCTCTCCATTTAATAAGCAGCCTTTTTGAAGAAAGTGCATGATTGTGCAGGCAGCTCTAGGACATCCCTAAAATCGTCATTATAAAGCACAATCTTAAGGCTGCTTTGAGGAAAAGATCTCCAAGTACTTTTTTTCTATAAAGCCCATGTTCTACTTACCCTTGGATTCAAAGCAACTCCTAGGTTCAATGTGGGGTGATTTTAGAAATCATCGCATCTCACTTGTCTTGAGCCCCCAGCCTAGGACACACAGGAACCACTAAAATCATGGGGATTCAGTTTGTACCTTACTATTAGCCAACCAGGAAAGGGACACACATTCTTAAAATAAAACATTTAACCAGAATTAAAACAATTAATAAAGTAATAAGAAAATGTATCACACATATCACTCCCAAATGAGTACAAGCTCTACCCATTCCCATTAGAGGAGCCTGGAGAAACCCCTTGAAGAAAGGGTCATACTTCGAACCAGCACAACAACACAACCCAAAGAGATCAAGGAAATAAAACAGGAAAAAGACCCACATGTGCTAAAATATTTATAGCAGCAATTTGTGATGGCAAAGGACTGAAAATAAGGGGATGTCCAGGAATTGGGCAACGGATGAAATAGAATACTATTATACTATAAGAAATGAAGAAAGAGATTGCTTCAATGAAACCTGGGGTGACTTGTACGAACTGATGCAGAGTGAAGTGAGCAAACCAGGAATAAGATCAAAATTATTAAAAAAAAATTCTGAAAGACTTAAGAACTCTGAGCAATACAATGATCAACCATGAATCCAGAGGACCAACGATGAAAAATGCTACCCACCTCTTGATAAAGAGGCAATGGATTGATATGCTAAGTGAAATACATTTTTAAAAATTGAACCTCTTTTCACATTAATCATGTTGTAAAGAAGAATTAGAACCAATGGAAGAAACCATGAGAAAAAAGAAGAAATGAGAGAGAGAGAATAAATAATATGCTTTGCTCTGCATGCGGATTCCATAGTTCTTTCTCTATGTGGACAGCATTTTCCATCAGGAGTCCTTTCGAATGGTCATGGATCCTTGCATTGCTGAGAAGAGCTAAGTCTATCAAAGTTAATCATTGCAAATTGTGGCTGTTACTGTATACAATGTTCTCCTGGTTCTACTCATTTCACTCAGCATTAGTTCATTCAAGTCTTTCCAGGTTTTTCTGAAGTCTGCCTGCTCCTCATGAAATACATTTTTTAACAAGAGTAATATGGGAATTTGTTTTGCATGAGTATCCTTTTTTTGTTACAAGGTTTTATATTTCTTTTTCCCACCTCCAAACCGGGGTACAGGGGAGGGAGAAATAAAATTCAATGCTTGATAATTGAAATATATATGTGTGTGTATTATATACACACATGCACATATGTATACACACATATGTAAACAAAAAAGGAGTCATACTTTTTTGATGAGGGGAAATACTCTTTTTTCCTTTGAGAGAGAATATATAGGGTTCCAGACTCTCTTGGGGACTAACTTCAGACATGTGGAAGAATAAAAGATAGACTTCAGAAGGAGCAGAAATGTAGGGAAAACTGCCTCCTCCACACCTCCCTGATTATCCAACTTCCCTCCCTAGACTTTGGGGAACTTCCCCTTGGCTGAGTTTGGTGTCTCTCTCTTGGACAAACTGAGATCTTATCTTCCCATTTTGAAAGTTCACGTGTATTTACCGGCATTATGTGTTCTGTGTATTTTTTAGAATATTCTAACCTAAATACCTTCTCCAATTTCTACTTTCTATATGCCTGGATAAGTGGGTCTGCTTATTATTCAATATTTGATATTGACTTTTATGTAAATAGCATTATGTAGGAAAGAGTGAAGTCTACATGTGTAAGCTTGAGATACCTCCCCTGCCCCTCCCAGCCTGAGGGATCAGGGAAATGGCTTTTTGCCCCTAGAACAGAAATATTTAGGGAGGGAAGTAGAATTGTCAAATCCCTCTCAGAGACTAGAAAACAAAGCAGCCAACCTTTTCCCTTCTCTTGCCCTCCTTAAGACAGGAATCACAGTCTTCCTTGGAGAGGGGTGGGCAAGGCTCCAGAGATATCTATCAATGTCTTCCATGAGCCACATCTAGCCAACCTAAGTAGACATACATAATCTGTGTGGGCAACACACACTTTATGCAATTTAAAATTTTTACCCATGGTTAGACCTACAACAACAGTGCTCCCAAGGAGATGCAAGTAGCATTCCTGGGCACTAGGAACATAGCACTATAAATGTACATAAACTACAGCTTAATATTTGAAGACATATTTCTAGGTTTCTTCATTGAACACTCCTGCAGGGATCTAAATTAAGGAACAAAGGGCCATTGCATTGGGAAACATAGGCTTGCCAAATGGCTAGCATTTGACTGGCTTGGCCAATATTTTTTCTACAAAAGCTGCTTGGTGGTAGAAATACACAACCAACCCTACACTGTGTCAGAATTATTTTAATAAGCAAACAAAAAAACTTATAACATTGTTTAGGAAACAAAATATGGAGAAATTTTACTGTGGTAGAGTTTTTAATCTTCAATTAAATCTATATATTAGTTTCACTACCCCTGCCATTCCTCGACACTTTTTTCTTTCAAGAGACTTACCAGGTCCTACACAATGCCTTCCATTTGATTGGTGTAATTGTCTTAGTTCAGCTGCCTCTCGGAATTTTGAAAGTACAGTTTTAGAAGTACGCAACCTTCAAAGTGATCTGTGGTATGTGTACATTTAAGTCATTTTTATCTTAATGGTAATAAAAGATAGTCCACTAACATTCTCTGCCTCACTGTGATAGGAGGGTGACACTGAGTTCTTGAAAGTTTTGCCAATTTTCCCTTTTGTCCTTTTTCTTTTTTCACAACATGACTAACATGGACATATGTTTCCATGATTGCACATGTATAACCTATATCAGATTGCTTGACATCTTGGAGAAAGAGAAGGAGGAGAGGAAGGGAGAAAAATTTGGAACTCAAAATTTTATAAAAATGAATGTTGAAAACTATCTTTACATGTAATTGGAAAAAATCAAATACTATTTACAAAAAAAATAACTAAAAAGAAACAAAAAAGAGAAAGTTTTGCCAATGACAGGTCCTACCAGGCTAGAAAAGCAAATTAAGGCTGGCATTCGATTTAATTAGCACTTATTCAGTGCCTGCTGTGTGCCATGCATTGTACTAGGCACTGAAGTTACAAATACAAAAACTAAGTCCCCAGCAGCTAGTCATCTAGCAGCTAGACACAGTGGCTAGAGTGCCAGGCCTAGAATCAGGAAGACCTGAATTCAAATCTGGCTTCAGACACTTACTAGCTATGTGACCCTAGGCAAGTCACTTAACCCTGTTTGCCTCAGTTTTCTCATCTGTAAAATGAGCTGGAGAAGGAAATGGCACACTGCTCCAGTATCTCTGCCAAGAAACCCCCCAAAAGGGTCACAAGGAGTCAGACAGGACTGAAAAACAACTACACAGTAAGCCCCTTACCCCCAAAGAACTTCCACTCAGCTGAGAGGAAACAACATGTTTGTAGAAACATAAAAACAAAATCTATGCCACCAAATGTAAAATACTGCACTAACATCTGGGAGAACCAGGAAAGGCCTCTTTTAGGAAGCAGCACTTAAATAGGACCCTGAAGGGAGCTACAAGGTAGAGGGAAGAAGGAAGAGTGTTCTATTCATGGGGTACATGGAAACAGGAGTTGGAATATCAGCTGTGCAAGGCTTATCACCAGGTCGGTTATAAGAACAATGCTCATCGTTCAGGTGTTTTCAGTTATGTTCCACTCTTCACAACTTGTTTGGGGTTTTCTTAGCAAAGATACTGGAGTGGTTTGCCATTTTCTTCTCCAATGGCAAACAGAGGGTAAGTGACTTGCCCAAGGTCACACAGCTAGGAAGTTTCCAAACTCGGGTTTTTTATTTGAACTCAGATCTCCCTGACTCTAAGCCTAATTCTCTATCTACTGTACCACCTAGCTGTCTCATGTTCAAGTTATAATCACATGTAAAAATATGGTTGTTTCCAGTCCAGTGGAAATAGGAAGCACAAATTCAAATAACGCAACCACTTCCTGGAATTCATTATTTGCACCAGTCAAGACCTAGTTGTAGTCTAGGATTTAGTTGATTATCATATTTTTATTTTATTGAATAATAAATGCCATTTTTACAAGCCTGCACCTTGCTATTAGTAAGGGAAATGTCCCCTTTGTTTAGATTTTTGTTACTCCTTTTTGAAGTATACTTAAGGTTTGATTTGCTATAATAATTAGTTTTTACTGTTTTAGCTTTATTTGTATTGCCATTATTTTTCATAGAAATCTTATAGGTAGTAAATGGTGTAGGATACTTAATAGTCTATGCTGTTTTGTCAAGACTCGGTTTTGTGGGTTGCTGTCATCACTGACTTTATCACAAAATATCCAATGTCCAAGCGATGAATCTCTGCAGATGTATTGCTCAGCTGGGTTTGTCCTCTGACAACAGGCACAGTCTCTGTCACCAGGACCAGATTCAAAGTCTTTCCAACATGTTAGAGTTCATGCTTTGATTTTCATTGCCTTTGAGATTCCAGAAACATGACCACATCTCCATAAAACAACAGAAGAGGCTTTGTGGAAGAATGAGGATATATACAATCAGAAATGGGGGCGGGGGGCAGGTATGTACTGAGAGTAAGAAATAACATATGACCAGCCCAAGTGTTACTTTGATAATCAACAATCATTCATTGAGTGCCTATTGTGTACCAGGAAATGAGGATACAAAAAAATTGAAAGTCCTTGCCCATAAGAAATTTATATTCTATCAGGGGAAACAATATGTACATATGGGAACAAATAAGAGAGACAGAGAGAGGGAAGGGGGGAGAGAAATGGAGAGAGAGAGAGAAGGAGAGAGAGGAAGGGATGAAGGGAGGGAGATAGGGAGGGGAGAGAGGTAGGAGAGAGAGAGACAGAGAGAGAGAAGGAGAGAGAGAGAGACAGAGAGAGAGAGAGAGACAGAGAGAGAGAGGGAGGGAGGGAGAGACAGAGACAGAGAGACACAGAGAGAGGAGAGAGGAAGAGAAGGAGAGACAGAGAGAGAGACAGAGAGACAGAGACAGAGAGGTCGGAGAGAGGGGAAGAGAGGGGAAGAGAAGGGGGGGGAGAGAGAGAGAGAGAGAGGGAGAGAGAGAGAGAGGGAGAGAGAGAGACAGAGAGACACACAGAAAGAAACAGAGAGAAAGAGAGAGGGAGAGAGGGATGAAGGGAGGGAGGTAGGGAGAGGAGAGAGGGGAAGAGAGGGGAAGAGAAGGGGAGAAAGAGAGATTGAGAGAGAGACAGAGAGAGAGAGAGACAGAGAGAGAGAGACAGAGACAGAGGAGAGAGGAGAGAGGAGAGAGGGGAAGAGAGGGAAAAAGGGGAGGAGGGGGGGAGAGGGAGAGAGAGGGAGGGAGAGAAGGGGAGAGAGAGATGAAGGGAGGGAAGTAGGAGAGTGGGAAGAGAGGGGAACAGAGGGGGAGAGAAGGGAGGGAGAGGGGGTGGGGGTGGACAGGAGGACTGAGAGGGAGAAAACTCACTAAGCACTTACTATGTGTCGAGCACTGGTGCTAAGGGCTGGGAATACAAATACAAGCAAGCTTCTACACACAAATACACACACACACACACAAATACAAGGAGCTTATATTCTAAGGGGGAAGACAACACATAAAAGGTAGATGGAAAGGTAAAGGATGGACGTGTGGTAGAAAAGTTTACAGAGTGAAATGTGGAGCCTGGATAAAAGTGAGCATGGTGAGCATGGATGGCTCGAGAATTCCATGAATTGGTGGCTGGCAACTCACCGATCCTAGGAGGGTGCGTGTGGGGCAGGGGCATCTCCTAGCTGAGGAGGAGATAGAAAAGTCTGGAGAGCTCGGAGTGGAGCCAGGAAAGAGGTAGGAAGCAAATACAAGATAATTTCAGGGGGAAGGTACTGGTGGCTGGAGGAGGGTCAGGAAAGGTTGTACAGAGCTGATGGCACACAAAGCATAAAAATACTTAGAGGGAGGACTTCAGCGCCTTGGCTGGATACTTTGTGGAGGCTCTACGGGAAAATATGGACAAAAATTGCTCAAGATATAAGAAGATCTGGATGGGTTGTGATCTGGATCAAGGGAGAGAATATCAGTGAGATATATATAGTTCTTTTAAAGATCCACTAAGCCTACACTTGATAGCGTAGAAGATCCTTTTGGAATTTTTTTAAATGCACTTTTCGTCAAAGTAAGCTCCAAATATAATTCCTTTCAATAATGGTTCATATCTTTATGAAATGAAAGACAGATAAAGCATTTATCAAGTGCCACATGCCAGGCACTGTGCCAAGTGCCTGGGATACAAGTACGAGTAAGTCAGACAGTCCGTGTCCTCAGGGAGCTTGTGTTCATTCTAGAGGGGGACCAGACCATACACAAAGGAGGGCTGTAAATGCCGAGGGTGGGGATGGTTCTAGGCAAGATGAGATGGAAGTTTGCCTGTGGGAGATCAGGGTAATTCCTGGAGCTTAATCCAAGTTTCCAGTGAGGAAGAGATAACAATGAAGGCCAGACTAGAAGCCTTGTAGCTAATCTGAACTCTTGGCTATTGTTTTGGTTTTTTAATGTAATCCTCAATAATTTAGTTTATTATTCAATTTACATTGTAGGTTTTAATCATATAAAACTACAGGTTATAGTGGTAGCTCAATAATATCAATAATCCAAGTAGTATGGAGGGCGAAGGGAACAAACATTTATTAAGTGCCTACTATGTGCCAGGCACTTTCCAAATATCATCTCGCTGGACCCTCACAACAGCTCTTTGAGGTAGGCATTGCTATTATCCCCAGCTTACAGCAGAGGAAAGAAAGGCAGAGATGAAGAGACTTTCCCAGGATCACACAGCTTAAGTGTCTGAGGCAGGATTTGAACCCAAGGCCCTCCCGTTTCCAGCTGCCTAGGTGGTCATGTCCACACCAGGCTAAGAAACTTTTGGCCCCTTTCTTAGCTCTACCCTCTAGCCCCTGCTTTAAGAAAGGTCCCATGTGGGGTATAGGAACTTTTTTCCCCCTAATTCCCCCGCATCTCAGATGAATTAAGGAATTATAATAATTTCTTTGCCAGAGGGGTGATGGGGGAGGGAGAATGAGCAAAGGGACGGGATGGCGCTGCTGGTAAGAGCCAAAAACAAAGGCATGAAAATAGGAGAGGTTAGGGTATCAAGCCCCTCAGAAAAGGATTATCTCCAAATGAACCAATGAATGCCCGTCGTGTTTGCCCCACATAGCCGGATGGAACCAGTTTGCTTTTGGCAGGTGCCCAAGGAAAACCCCACTGGGCCAGGTTTCAGAATGCCCCAGGGGAGGTGCCTGCTATGCGGGCACCTTGGAAAGGAGAAGAAAGGGCTGTGCCAGCTCCTGCCCATTTCTTAGCCTAGCGTGGTTTTTTAGCATCAATTAAAAATGCCTCCATCCTGTTTCGCCTGTCTGCCAGGGGACAGGGTGGACCGACGAGATCTGCCGCTCCTAATACCAGAGAGAGTTCTGCCCTAGCTTTTCCAAAAGGCAGCGCTTGGCAATGGCCTCCAGCGGGAGGCTCCTCCGGAAGCATTCACCACGCACCTCAGGGCGGGCAGGTGGGGCCCAGAGAGTGAGTGCTTGGGCTGGAGCTGAAGTTCAGGGCCCTCAACTCCTCGGCAGTCGTGGGCTCTAAGTGCGGGGGAGATGTATAATGGCAATGGGGCTCAGTCAATCCGAACCGTGTTCACACTCAGGCTGTTTGTCTTTTCAAATGACATTTACCTCAAGAACAAGTCAAGTCAAGAAACATTAAGTGCTTACTATGTCACCAGGCATTACATTAAGCATGGGAACATAAATATAGGCAGAAAGATAGTCCCTGCCCTCCAGCAGCTTTCAGTCTAACGGAGGAGGACAACACAAAAAAGAAAGCTGGGGGTGGAGAGATGAAGATACACTGGGAAAAAAAGACACTCCGGCCTGGCCATTTGCCTTAAGATGGAATTTCTACGGGGGACCAGTCAATCAGAGGAAGAGGCCAAAGGGCTGAGGGGACTTCCATTGTGAGAAGTCCAGGGGCGAAGTGAGCTTCCAGGTTCAAAAGGTTTCTGTGGCCTGGTGGGGGGAGAGTCAGGAATGCTGCCTGGGGATGAGCAGTAAAAATGTTCTTAAATTATTCGGTGAAGCAGGCCTTGTGATGCAATCATTCCAAATGAGATGATTGTTATTATTTGTATGGTGTAGTAAAGTTTGCAAAATGCTTTATAAAATAACTCATTTTATCCTCACAACAACACGGGGAGGTAGGTGCTACCTATTATTATCCCATTTTACAGGTGAAGGGAAGTGCAGCAGATCGATTTGCCCCCTTGGTCACCCAACTGGTGTCTGAGGCTGGATTTGAACACGGGTCTGTCTTCCTGACTTCCAGATCCATCCATTTATCAGCCAGCTGTATCATCTAGATGCCTTAGTTATAAACATCCCCAGGCTAAGGTAAGGATATTTCATATATCAATGTAATACAGTTGCTTTTGTTTCAAACAAGGAATTTGAAAAGACTAACAGATAGAAAGCCTCCCCTCTTCACTATCAGAGAGTCTCCATGTGGGTTTAATGATTATAATAGAAAGATCACTGTACTTAGAGTCAGAAAACTGGGTTTTCTCCATTTATTTGGCGAAGGGATTTTGTTCCTTTGTTTCCTCATCTGGAAAGCAGAGAAACAAAGATTATCTAACTCAGGGCTGTCCAAAATGCAGCCAGCCCACAGTGCGATTCATGCAGCTGGCCTACAAGCATAGAAATTTATATAAATGCTTTAGTAAACGAAGCCGAGCTACCATAGAACTCTCACTAAAATGGCAAGTCAAAATATATTGTCTATTGTTTCAATAAAAACCTAAGGTTGCACAGCCTTGATCTAACTAATTCCCTTGGTTGTCTTAAAGATCAGATGAGGAAACATGTCTATAAAGTGCCTTAGAACTGATCAACACTACGTTAGTGACAGTCAATAAGCATTTATTAAGCACCTGCTCTGTGCCGGTACTGTGCTCAGTATTAGGGAATCAAAAAAAGGCAAAAATATTCCCTGTAGTCAAGCAGCTCACAGTTTAATGGAGGAGAAAATTTGTCAACAACTACGTATGAACAGCTGGGTGGTGCAGTGGATAGAGCACCGGGGCCTGGAGTCATGAAGTTCAAATGTGACCTCAGACACTTCCTAGCTATATGACCCTGGACAAGTCTCTTACCTCTATTTGCCTCAGTTTCCCTAACTGTAAAATGATCTGGAGAAGGAAATGGCAAACCACTCCAGTATCACCACCAAGAAATCCCCAAATTGGGTCATGAAGAGTCAGACACAGCTGAAAAATGATTGAACAAGGTACAGACAAGCTATATATAGGATAAATTAGAAATAATCAGCAGAGGGAGGGCACTAGAATTAGGAGGAATCTAGAAAGGCTTCCTGGAGAAGGTGAGACTTTAGTCGGGCTTGAAGCCAGGAAGCAGAGGTAAGGAGGAAGAACATTCCAGGCAGGGGAAATATTCTCAGTCAGGAGCTAGCGTCTTCTTCAAGGAACAGTAAGGAGGCCAGTGTCTTTGGAAAGGCAGAGTGGCCAGGTTATGAATGACTTTAAGGGCCAAACAGAGAGCTCTATAGTGTGATCCTGGAGGTGACAGGAAACCACTGGAATTTATTGAGTAGAGAGGGGAAGAGGAGGTGACACACAGTCATAAAAGCATTTAAGGAAGCTCGCTTTGGCAGCTGAGTGGAGAATGGCCTGGAGTGGGGAGAGACCTGAGGCAGAGAGACCCACCAGCAGGCTAATGCAATCATCCAAATGTGAGGTGATGAGGGCCCCAACAGAGGAGAGAAGGGGGTGAATGTGAAAGATGTCAGCTATGAAAATGACAGGGTCGCATAAGTGAAATGGTAGATACTGGGTGATTTGCTCCTTTAAAATAAATTTCCATTCCCCCCACAGCATGACCACCAAGGTATTGGTCAACAGTCATTTGTGGATTTTGGCTAAGCTCATTTTTTGCCATCAGCTTACAGAGCTCAAAGGCTACAGGCTCTACCCAGAGACCTCTGAGCTCAGGATATGGCTGTGGCCTAGACCTTCATCGGGAGGTTAGTACAAAAATTCAAATAAAAGATTAAGACTTTAAAATCCAGACTGGGGGAGATTCACAGAGTACTGTCTACTATAGAGCTCCTCTCCAGAGAACTGTACTTATTAGATTATGGAGGGGAGGGTGTTAGGACCAGAGGGATCTTGGCTACAGACACTGTAGTGTTTTGTTGTTACAAACCCTCAAGTAATGCCGCGTCATGATGAGACTTCATAGGAAAAAAATAGTTAATGTGCCTCCTTCCCTCCCTCCCTCCCTCAATTCTCCACCCTGAAAAAGGATGTCTGTGCCTACTGTGTCTGCTGGGATAGATATCCTAGTCTGTGACTTCCCTTGTCGTTCAGTCATTTCAGTCGTGTCCAACTCTTTGTGACCCCATTTAGGGTTTTCTTGGCAAAGATACCAAAATGGTTTGTCATTTCCTTCTTCAACTCCTTTTACAGATGAGGAAACTGAGGCAAACAGGGTGAAGTGACTTGCCCAGGGTCACACAGCTAGTAAGTGTCTGAGGCTGGATTTGAACTTGGGAAGATGAGTCTTCCTGACTCCACACCTGACACTCTGTCCACAGTACTACCTAGCTGCCCCTGATTTTCCTTTGGTCCAACAAAATTTCCTGAACTGGCAAGACCGAGGAAGGAACCACCCATGGTGTGTCCAGTCTTGGTTAGAATTAGTATTATGTCTGCCTTGAGATGTATTTGTAACCAATGCCCAAGCAATGCACTCTTGTTTATTTTAATTATGGTTATTTTCTTCCCATGAGCCCAGAGGAAAATAACAGTGATTTTAAATAGAGCAAGTGGTGCCAGGGGCAGAGAGGACTGCCTTCTCCCTTCTGGAGGGTGGGGTGGGGAGTTAAGTCTTAGATCATCTCCATTGTTCCCCAGCCCTAGGAATCAGGGAACACAACCTTTTCTGGATCAATTGGGGAGTGAGTGAAGCTAAGAGAGGGAACAGGGTTCTAGTGAAGCTGGTTCCTGGCTATGCCAGATTGGTTGATTGGCCTTTCATCTCATTTGCCCTTGAGATTTGGATGAGATTTCTCCCCCACGATTGGGGAAATGGAAGCACTTGGCTGCTGCTGGGATAACCTACAGATAACCTACAGTCCAGCAGCTGGCTGCCACTCCTGTTAGCAGCAACTGAGGGTGTACAGTCAGGGCTACCAAAAGATCTCAATGAGAACGGGATGCATTTCCATGAATAGAGGATGGAATGTTGTGTATAAGGAAGAGCAAAAAGACTAGTCTGGATAGATTATAGAATGCAAGACGAATAACATATAAGGAAAAGTGGGTTTGAACCAGCTGTGAAGGTCTTTAAATACTCAACAGTGGGGTTTGTATTTGAGCCAAGAGGAAATAGGGAATCACTTGAATTTGTCTCGTAATTCTACTTAGCTCATTCAGCTATCCGCTATCGTCTGCCCTTGAATCCTTCACCCTACCATCATTCCCATCTTCTGACTTCTCTATTCATACTCTAAGCTGCTGAACACAGTCAGAGCAAGTCCCATCATGACTCTGCCCATCTATTCTAAAGTCCTGTTGCTTAATCTCAAGTGGGCCCTCACTGCTGTAAGACTCACTGCAAGACTTTAATTTTTTCTTCATTGGCTCTCCATCCCACTGTCTCAGTGGTTGGTTTAACTTTTCTAAATCCCACAACTCCCTGCCACCCTCTCCCATATCACTGCAGCAGATGTCCTTACCTGCCTCACTGGGACAATTCAAGGCCATCTATAACAAGCTCTCTCACTTCTCCTACTGCATACCTCAAAATCTTTTTATATCCTAATCTCTCTTCTTCTGTTTTACACATATTTTGGACCTCCTTGCTGAGGTCATCCTATTTATACCCTTGACACCATCTCTGACCATCTCCTTTTTGCATGACTAAATCATTCCCTCTACCTCCTTACCCCTCTCCTCCTCTATCTCTACTCCAGTCTCTTCCCACCTTCTAGGTTTTTCCCGGATGCCTAAAAACATACTCAGATCTAGCCCATCCTTAAAAAAAATCTTCACTTGACTCTACCATCCTCTCAAACTATCATTCTCTTTTCTCCCTTTCTTCGCTAAACTTCTACCAAAAAAACTACTTTTTTCTGCCTCATTATTCAGTCGTTTAATTCTTCACAACTCGCTTCTAGTTCTACCACTCACTGAAACTGCCCTTCCAAACTTTACCAGTGATACTATAACTTTAAATCCAGTAGCCTTCTCTCAATCCTCACCCTTCTTGACCTCTCTGCAATGTTAGACACTGTCAATGATGCCCTCTTCCTGGCCACTTTTCTCTGCTTCAGTGCAATGCTTTCTCCTGGTTCTCCTACCTGCCGGACCCTTTCTCAGTGACCTTTGCAGGCTTGTTCATTTCCTGTTAATGTCGCATGTCTCCTCCCTTTCCCCCAGGGCTCTCCCATCTTCTTTCTCTATAGCCTTTTCCCTGACATACTCATTTGCTCCCATGGATTCAAGTGTTACCTCTATGTAGTTTCTCTCTATACATACTTTCAACCTCTCTGCTGAATTCCAGTCCCGTATCATCAACTCCCTGCTGGATATTCTCTCCTAGATGTTTCACAGACATCTCAAGTTCACTATGTCCCAAACTGTGAGTTTGGGACAATTCTTCGTAAATGTGCCTTCCCTATTTTTGCCGGAGGCACCACTATCCTCCCAATCACTTAGGTTCATAACTGAACAATTATCATAGCCTCTTCCTTCTCACTCATCCCCTAAGCCCAAGCCCTGTCAATTCTACTTTCACAACATCTCTCCAGTGCACCCCTTTCTCTCCTGTCACAGTGCTATCAGCTTGGTCCCATTCTTCACTGCCCTTCACCTAGACAACTGTAATAGTCCTCTAATTGACCTTCTGGCTTCCAGTGCCTCCTCTCCCCAATCCAATCTTGACCCAGAGTCAAGATAATCTGATTGTGCCACTCCCCTGATCAAGAAGAGTCAGAACTCCCTATTACCTATAAGAAAAAAAATACAAGCTATGTCAGCTTGGCATTTAAGAGCCTCTACCATCTGTCTTCTAGCCACCTTGCCAGCCTTGTTGCAGACAATTCCTTTTCATAAACTATATTTCACCCAAACTCATTCAAACTCTTCCCCTAACTTAACCTCCTTCTGTCTCCCAACTCTTCACATGTGCACCAGTGCAGTCCGCCATATTGGGAATACATTCACCCCTTCTGCCCCTTAAAAGTCCTCGAATGTCTTCAAGGCTTAGCCCAGTGCTGCCAACCTCCTCCATGGGCTTTCCCTGTCCCTCCTCCCCATTGTTAATGCTCTCTCCCTCCCCAGCTTTCCCTGTTCTGTGTTGTCCCCTCCAGTAGAGTGTAAACTCCTTGAGGGGAGGGACTGGTTTTTCATTGTTATCTAACTTCAGCACTGAGCAAGCGCCTTGCACACGGTAATCACTTAGTTCAATTCTACTAAATTATACTGCTGTTAGAACAGAATGCCGAAGGGCAAAGGCTCCAAGTCAATTAAAATTTATCCAATTTACAACAAAATAGAACGATGATAGCTCCAGAAACTAGATCGAAATCTAGGACACAAACATGAAATGGGCAACAGAGTCTGGGATAGTCCATGAAGTCAGGTAAAGCTGCGAGCCAACCAACCACCATTCTCCCCTCTACTCCCAAGGCATGAAAAGTACCTGTTGCCCCAACGGGCCCCTAGGCAAATGCCCAATTGCCCTCTGGGCTAGCTTAAACCTGCTGTGCTGGTTTGAAAACATACTAACTGTTCTCGACCTAAAAACAAAATATATTTGGTTTGATTCAGTTGTTGGTTGCTATGCAGTCACTTCCAGTTGTGCCCAACTCTTTATGAGCCCACGTGGGGTTTTCTTGGCAGAGATACTGGAGTGGTTTCCATTTCCTTCTCCAGCTCATTTTACAGAAGAGGAAATTGAGGCCAACAGGGTTATGTGACTTGCCCAGGGTCACACAGCTGGCGTCTGAGGCTGCGTTTGAACTCAGGAAGATGAGTCTTCCTGACTCTAGGCCTAGCTGCCCTAGATTGATTCAGTAGTGTAACATAAAGATCACTGCACCAGGAATCAAGTCCTGAGTTCTAATCTCAGTCCTGCCACTCACTCGTCCTGTAAATCTGGAGAATTCACCTCAAGTTTCAGGACTTCCAATTTCCTCAATAAATGGGAGGCTTTAGAGAATATGGTGTCTCAGAGCCCTTTCCAGCTTTCACTTTGATTTTATGGCTCTACTACTGTCAGAAACCAGTGGGATGAACTGTAACTACCATACCTGCAGTCTAAAGACTGTAATTTCATATCTTGCTAATGTATTATTTAAGGGTAAAAATGGATAATAAGTGAATGATGACACCAAATGAAAAATTTAGCACATCATAGAGTTTGTGATGGTCAGTCTTTCAGTACCACAAAGGTCACCTTACTCTGTGCTCTCATCTTCTTTAAAATTTATCTATAAGCTTTTTGTTGCTCAGTTGTTTCAGTTGTGTCTGCCTTTTCTTGACCCCATTTAGGGTTTTCTTGGCAAAGACACTGGAATGGTTTCTCTTTACCTTCTCCAGCTCATCTTACACATGAGGAACCTGAGGCAAACAGGGTGAAGTGACTTGCCCAGGGTCACATAACTAGTGTCTGAGCCCAGGTTTGAATTCAGGAAAAGGAGTCTTCCTGACTCCAGGCCTATCACTATCCATGGGGCCACCTAATCGCTCCTTATAAGCTTTGCTATGCCTAATCCGTGTTTTCTTTAACACACACACACACACACACACACACACACATCACCATGACCACCATGACCACCACGACCACCACCACTTCATGTGGCTCAAAGAGAGGTGGAGGATTCCCCTTCCTTGGCGGTATCTGAGCAAAGGTTGGATAATCATTTGTTGGGCATGTTATAGCAGGGATCCCATTTGTTGATGGATTGCATAATAATGACTGCTAAGATGTCTTCCAACTCTCAACTTCCAACTCTCAAGTTCTGTGACTGCGAAATTCAAATAAAGGCAAAAAAGTGGAAATAAAATACTAAAATGAATAAGTGTGAAGTCTTGCTTAGAAACAGGAGAGGCACCTGCTACCTTTGTCTTAAGATAATAAGACAGTAAAAATGACAACTTGGCTACAACCTACTGCAACAGCCCTTACCATTCCATTTTAACCTACCAATTACACTTATCCTTCTGTATACACCTATCCAGACAGTGCACTTTTCCATACATCAAATTATCATTGTATATCCATTTATGTCACTTTCTTGGAATGCTCCCACATTTTAAGCCATGAGAAAGTGAAGCAGTTTTGCAGTTTACTGGGCTCATAAAGGGCAACTAGATGGCACAGTGGATAGGCTGCTGGGCCTGAAGTCAGGAAGAGCCTGTACCTGATCCTGTACCTGATAACTATTTTGTACATTGAATACCTTTCTATAAAGGACCCTTTTTAATCTTTTGGGGGAAGACTCTAGATATAAACCCCACCTAAATTTAGAGGTATTTTTTCTTCAGGACTCCAAAAACTAGAAGAAGGTGGATCCCTTAATTTAGGAGAAAGGCTCCTCCATAACTGAACCCAGTTTGTGGGAGTTCAGAGCCCCTTTGTGGGAAAGGTCAACACAATACCCTACTATGCCAAGGATGACATTAGACTTTACCAAAGCATTGGACTCAGTTTCTCATGCAATTTTTGTGGAAAAGGTAGAAATGTATGCTGGATGGTAATAGTTGAATGGACAGACTCAGAGAGCAGTCATAAATGGATTGTCATATTAGAAAGGTGTCCCCATGCAGTCCATCAAGGATCCACACACAGTTCCACACTACTTATCATTCAGAATCAATGGGAAAGCAGCATGGTGTGGTGAAGTGGTAATAAGCTCTTGCCCCACCCTCCAAAATACAAGTCAGATTAAACTGCAATTGGGAAATGTATAACAAAATAAAAAGAAAATTATATATATATATACACATACATACGCACGTATACATATATACATATATATATATGTATATATGTATAGTTACTTTGTGGTTTCCTAAGTCAATATGCCATAGCAAGAATCCACTTCTATTTGAATTTTGACACCACTGATGTAGTGGGCAGAGGCTTGATCTCAGGTCAGGAAGACCTTTGTTCAAGTCCAATTGACACATACTAGCTGTGTCACTTTGAACAAGCCAATTAACCTTGCAGTGCCTCACGGGACTCTCTAAGATTGTGAGTTTCATAGTAACGATTGGCATTGGTAGCATAAGGCTCCTCACTGGGATACTACCTACCTATACGGGAGCAATCATAAAATTGCAGGTCAAAACAAAAAAGCGTGCCTTGGAAAAAGCCATAGATGGTATACTTATCAAATTTATAGATGATACAAACCTGGGAGAGCTAGCTAACATACTGAGCAACAGTCAGTATTCAGAAAGATTTAATAGGGTAGATAAAACATTAAGCCAAACACAATGAGAGGTACCACAAGATAAATGTAAAATATCACACTTTGATTGGAAACCCAACTTAACAGGCACAAAATGAGAAAATTATGACCAGACATTTTATTTTTAAATGATCTGGGGACCTTAGTGAATTGCAACCTCAATAATTCAACATTTTGGTTTGGTAACCGAGAATCTAATGAAATCTTAGACTGCATTCAGAGCTTGGGACTCGGGAGGTGATACTATGGCTGCATTCTGCCCAAGTCAGTCCCATTTCGGAGTTTGACATTCAGGGTGAGATCCTGCATTTTTAAACGGACTTTCATAAGCGAGAGAGTTTCTATAACAAGACAAGCAGACCTGGATTTCATGCCACATGAAGACTGATTGAAGGAAGTAGGGGGTGTTTCATTCAGAGAAAAGAAGGCTTGGGCCAGGGGAGGGAGACAAGTCAAGTGTTCAGGCATTTGTAGTATTGTAACATGGAAAGGATTAGGCTTATCTGCTGGACCCCAGAGGAAAGAAGGATCAGTTAGATGGAAGTTACAAAGATTCAAATTTAGCCTTAATGGAAGAAAAAGTGCTATCCAAAAGCGGAATCAAATTAGCTACCTCCAAAAAGGTACACTAGATGTCTTCAAGTAAAAATCAGTAGGCTGTCAAAGAGATTCCTATTCATGTATGGGTTGGACTAGCTGACCATTGAGGGTCCTTCTAACTCTGAGATTCTGTGTTTGGTTTTAGGTGCCATGTTTTAAAGGGGACATTTGCTAGAGGAGGACAAGAATCAGAAAAGGTGCAGTAAATCATGTTTGAGAATTCTTTTTCCATTTGAACGTCTCACAGGGCATGTCCCATGATGGTAGTGATTTGGTGAGCATCTGGCTCTCTGTTATACTATTCTCTGGATACCAATTGGAAAATTATTGGGAAAAATTATCATTGCAGTTACATCAATGTTACTCAGATGACCTTCAAAATATTATGGCTGTATTTTGCCTTTTCTTACATAGGGTATCCCAAAAGTCTTAGTGCAATCTGAAACTTAAATAGCTTTAATAACTTAAATAGCCTCAACTTTTAGGACACCCTGTATTGATAGGAGATAAGAGGAAAATCTTGACTTCATTGCTTCCTCTGGCAATTACAGAATTAGAGGAACTGGGCTAGAGGCAGGGGGATTATCTAAGAGTGGCAATCAATACAGTGGAAATGATGGCAGGTTGAGTTTTGGTGGTGGAAGCTATCCTAGGGATATCTATCTCTATGTGTTTTGCCTTCTCTACTATTTTAGAAGAGACTTTCTATAATAACCCACTCCAAAACTAAGAAAAATAAGGTGCTTCCCAAAATTCCTCAGTATCCTCTTATTGTGATACTCCTTAGCAAAAATTTAGGATCACAAGTAAACCAATCTATTCATTTAATGGGTCTTTTCCCCCTCTGCTCAACCTTTAAACCATGTCAACTCTACCTCTTGCCTTTATCGTAGCATCCCTTTGGTGGAGCGGACTACTAGATTCTCCTCAGAAAATAATAAAACTTAACAACTAAATTAAGTAATCAGTAACTTGTTGCCTTCCAGGGATAATTCAGTTGCCCGTTTTCTCAAGGTTTGCAGCCAAAGTTTTGGACAAAACAAAGCACATTAGAATCTTGCACGTTCCCAAATTTCATAGGAAACTCAATTAGCATGAGTTTTTACTAAAAGTATGTGATAGAATGGCTGCCACATTGCTGACTATATTCTACAAGCCCCGTCCCCACAATACATAAATAACCAGATTATTAAACCCGAATGACCATTACTAACCCATTAACTGAAAAATCATACATGTTCAAAATTAAAAACACCACCACACTGATTAGAAACACAGCAAGAAGTAGCCACCCAATCTGGCTACGTGTAGACAGTCTAGCATCAAGCTCCCACTACCCCATGCTGTCACAGTTGGCAAAACAAAGGGCAAATGTCACATGTCCTTCAGTTACTACAGTAATAGTAGACATTTCAGCTTTTAAGGCTGCATAGTGCTTTCCTCACAATTGCCCTGTAAGGAAGGCTTTTGAGGTCATGGTTTTTTGGGGGATGGACTATTTCATACCTATGAGCTCATTGCTGGGCAGGGGAGGGGGGGGAAGACTCTTAGTGTGAACAGTTCCTCCATCTACACGGACAGGTAACTAGTCTAACAGTACAAAAGGGTTTCTGAGACCACTGAAAGATTAAGTGACATGCCCATAATCCCTGATCAAGTATGTTCCAGAGGTCCTCCTAACTCCAAGACTGGCTCTCTCTGTCCAAGACATGACACTGCCTCTCTGTAAGGCAGTTTAAAGAAGAAGAACGTGAAGCCTATATATGGGAAATGACTTGACAAAGGTCACACAACTCATGTGACCAAACTTGGACCCGAGTTCGGGTCTTCTGACTCCTTTCCAACCATTTAGCAAAGAACAGTCTCTCTTCTTAATGAAACTCTTCCAAATATGAAAAGAACAGTGAGTTATGCCATAATATCCAAAGAAGAGCTTGATTTTTCTCCCTAAAGCATAAAAATGATAAATACAAATGTGACATCTTGATGGTTCTCAGAAAACAATTCCACAGAGGGTATTCCCAAGTGGTAGGGGAAAAAACTTCAACAAGGAAATGCAACGCATCGATGTAGGTCAGCTGAAACAAACATCAAAGGACTGATGAACGGCACATTTAAATTCACTAAGAAACAGACGCTAACGTGCTGAACGCCACCCTTCCAGTCAGGCAACAGGGACGTGTGAAAGTGTTAGTGATGCACAGCAAAATTTGCAAAAGAAAAGTCTGTCACACCCTTAAACACATGGCACACCATCATGATTTCATCTCTAGGAAATAGGCTGGTCTTGTCAGGGTTGGTTTCCCATAAATATTTGGTTGCTGAAAGGCACATTTTAAAATGTTGCCCTTGTTAAAACTCAACAAAACTTCTGTTCAAATGGGCACAGCTACCCAATATACCAATATTTTTTCTCCCTAAAGCATGAAAACAATGTAAATGTGACATCAAATTCTTGATAGTTCTCAGAAGAAAAATTCCACAGGGCATATAGTCAATTCAAATAGTGTCTCATATCATGTTCTAAGAAAAGACATAGGGAATCATATTTGCAATTTCCAAGGTCAAAGGATGTAACTGTGGCATATACAGTTGACATAAAAGTTTTTTTTAAAAAAAACATCCATCTATGCTGAAAATTTAGGGATTCCCCCCACCCCCACCATCAACTGTTGACTTGTACCAATGTTTCAAAGAAAAATCAAATAACTTTTTTTTTTAAAGTTGAACTGGGGAGAGAAAGGAGAAATCTTACTTGGGCAAGGGGAGAACAAGGACACAGCAATTTTAAAAAATTTAACTGTGCCCAGACACTGTTTCTGGCACTACTTTTACTTTTCAATATATTTACCCTATTGCTCAAAATTTAATATCTCACTGATCATCACTGAGACATTCAAAAAGGGCTGAAATTAGCTCTTGTAGTTAAAGTAGCATTCAAATTTCCATTTCCCTTAAATGTGATGCATCCCACATACATACAAAAACTACAGTTCCTGGAACCCAACAGCCAAAACTCAAAACTAGATGCAACTGCTGAGACAGGCACCAGAGAATGTGCTTATTATGACATATTCCTATCCACAAATCCAAGAAGCCATTAAGAGCCATGTTGACAGTTGACTGCCAGTTCCATTTGTCTACAAATATTAATGATTGACTAAAAGTTGCCACATTATTCTTTATAATAAAATAATTCTTTTAATGAAGTATTTAAAATAATTTTAAACATCTGATCAATAAGATACAATACACAAATATGGGAAAATGCTACACTTTACAAAAAAAGTAAAGCCAAGCATTTAATTATACAAAACAACTTCAGACATGGTCAGTCAGTATCTTGCAAATATAGGTTTGTTTGTTTTTTTTCCTCAAAGTACTGCCTTTTTACATATGCTTATATACATAATTTACAGCATTTTTTTTTAAACTAACTTGCTGAAACAAAAAAAATGTGGCCAATTTAAGCTAACTACAGTGCAGTACATGGCTGCAGAAGTCCCAATGTGGAGAAATGGGATTAAAATGTAATACAGCTTTGAGCTTTATTTTTGGAATTATTTTTCTAGAAGTCCCTGGCATTTCACATTTTAAACATTCTGAGGGAGTTCATTCTCTCCCTCATGTGACTCAGTGACATCAGTCACAATTATTACTTTGCTACGAGCATGTGCCAGTCACATTCAGTTGTGGTGAACCAGAGTTTTACTTTGCAAAGAAGGAACAGATTCCATGGCTATTCAAATACATGCCAATCGTTAAGCAAAGACCCTTCTGAAGTGTGGCCACTGTTGGGATACTGGAATCATCTTTCAAGTATATAGAAGTCAAAATTAGGTTCGCTGTTCATTTCTTCTTCAAAACTCACTCATCGCCAAAGAAGACTTCCGATGCAATAAGAGGCTTTAAGTTCAGGAGAATGAAGATGAGACTGGAGAGAAAATGATTTAGAAGAATCATTCTCTCTTAGGGTAACACAAATAACCAGGCTTCCGGACAGGGGATGCAGTGGAAGTGCTGGCTATATTCTCTCTAGTATGTAGGTTACATGTGTATTTTTTCCTTTTCCTCCAGAAGAACACATGCAGGTTACTTTGGAGTGTCAGTATTTCCCTTTGGGCTCACACAGTACGTTCTCTGTTTTATTACCCTATTTTCATTTCCCCTCTTTCTGTTTGAACTCAGTGCCCCTGCCATTCCTTCCAACGCCCCCTGCGTTTTTCGTTTCCCAATGAGGTATTTTAGCAGCTTCGATTGCAAGGTTTCCTTGACAAGGATGTCCCCTCACCTCAAAAACACAGCAGTGGTGGTGTGAGGTGAAAACAGTGACCTCAGGCATAAACAATCCCCATTTGTCTCTGTTTTGACATCTCTAGGAGACAACAGACCCAAGTCATTGGTGGTTTGCTTGCTGCCACCACTAAGCTGCACAACATGGCTTCTGATTTTAGCTTAGCACTACTAAGGCCAACTCAAGGAACTCTGAACCTCACCTGAGCCAGATATGTTGCACATTAAAGCAGCAATCCACGATTACTCAGGATTAAATCTACTTTTTGTGCTAAGTATCACCACAAAATATTCCTTCCCTTCTTTCCCACCACCTCCAAATTAAATATGGATTAGGGAAAGGCACTACACGTAGAACAAACTTGGTTTGTGCTAATGAAGCAAATAGCAGCTGACAGATTCTTGGCTTGCAGGTAAGAGTTATAAGTAGGTAGGTATGTGCCTATTTCTGTGCACACCTACAACTCACCAATGGAACAGAAGACAAAGCTGAACTCTATTTATTAAAAACTCTACAGGTGCTTAGGTAGGTATTTAATAAAAGCACAAAAGTAAACAAAGATTATCCTCAATGGTGATTATCTTCCAGAAATGGCCATTGATGACATCAGGACAGGGCCACAATGCTTTCAGCATCTTCTTTGGCAGTACGTAGCAAGGGTCTGGATGGAAAGGTGGAGTTGTCACTTCAGAAGAGCATGGTACAGAGCTCGAGAATATTTCATCCCCTTTTCTTGTTCCATGTAGAATATCAAATCCCTGAGGCAGACTCGAGTAATTCTTGGGCGAAATAACTGTCTGGTCACAGTCAGGCTGGATGACCCTGAGGCAAGGGCATTGCCATTTAAACCCTAGAGAAGACATAATCAAGAAAGAAACGGAGTTAAAAAGAATAGTCTTTATCATAGTCCAACAGTATTGCTGACCACATACAGAGGGTACTTAATAAATTCACGTTGAATGAACTCAAGTTCCAGATGAATCACAAAAAATGGCTTAATAAATATTGTTGGCTTGTTGACAAGAAAGAAAGAGAAAGAAAGAAGGGAGGGAAGGAGGGAAGGAGGGATGGAGGAAGGAAGGAAGGAAAGAAAGGAGAATCCTGAAACCTTATATTCAGTATCGATCTCTAAAACTAAACATCACTTCAATTTGATGCTTAAAATTTTAAAAATGAAACAACAATGATTGTGCTATACTATTTAGGTGACCCTGGCGAAGCCATTTCACTTCGGGGGGGGGGGGGGCGGGTCTCAGTTTCTTCACCTGTAAAACAAAGTGGTTGGACCAGATCATCTCTAGTTCTATAATCTATGACCCTATTGAGTAGGTCACTATCAACTGAGAAAAACTTCAAGTCCTTAAAATCATGGCCCCACCTTCGTTATCTTGCTACTGTCTAAAATGAAGTCACATACTTCTTTCTCTCTAACCCTATCCCAACAAAACCTCTGCTTTGAAATCTCAGTATTTGCTGCACCATGTAGTCAGTGGGGGGAAAAAAGATTATAATGGTGTCATTAAAAAAAAAACAATAAAAACATATCCTAAAATATTATAATCATGATCTATAGACATTAAAAAAACTCAATATCTCAGTTGAGGTGCTAAAAAGAGTGTGCCAAAGAGCCTCGGGAGCACATAAGAGCAACTTACACCTGTTGAGGATGCCACTGTCTTTGTAATCACTCAAATTTGATAACCTGGTGTCAAACTCTTCACCCTCACTCCACATACCCATATCCAGTTGCCTTTCAGACATCTCAAACTGGATGCTCACATCAGTTATCTTCAACTCAGCGTGCCCGAAATGGAACACATCATCTTTCCTTCTGAACTCTATCCCACTCCCACCTTTCCTCTTACTGTAGAGGGCAACACCATCCTCCCAGCCTTTCACAACCTAGGAGTCATCCTGGACTCCTCACTATTTCTCACCCTGCCAGGGCCAATCTGTGGCCAAGGCCTATTGAGTTCACCTTTTCAACATCTCTAATACACCCCCTTTTCTTTCTGACATTAGCACCCCTTCTGGTCGCCTCAGGGTTAGAGACTACTGCAACAGCCTGCTGATGGGTCTGTCTGCCTTAAGTTTCTCCACACTCCACTGAGCCAAAGTGATTTTCCTAAAGTGTCAGTCCTACTAGAATAGCCTCCCTACCACAATAAACTCCAGTGGCTTCCTATTACCTCCAGGAACAAATACAAACTGCTCTATTTGGGATTAAACACCCTTCAAAACTTAAACTCCTCCTCCCTTGCAAGTTTTCTTACACCTCACTCCCCCACACTCTTTGGTCCAGTGACACTGAGCTCCTGGCTGTATCACAAATAAGACACTGCATCTCTCGATTCTGGGCATTTTCTCTTACCTGTCCCCCATCTAGAGAGCCTAGAATGCTATCCCTTCTCATCTGTGCCTGCTGGCTTCCTTTCAAGTCCCAACTAAAATCTCATCTTTTACAGGAAGCCTTTCTCAACCCCCCAGTTCCAGTGCCCTCCCTCTCTTGATTATTTCCCATTTGTTTTCTATGTTGCTTGTTTGTATATATTTGTTTATTTCCCCTAATTAGACTTTGAGCTCCTCAAGAGTACGGACTGTCTTTTGTCTTTTTTTGTGTCTCCACTGCTTAGCACAGTGCCTGGCACATAGTAGGTGCTTAATAAATGTTTATTGACTATTATTAGTTGATGGCCCTAAGCAAGCCACTTAACCTTCTCAATGTGTTTCAGGCAACTTCTTAAGACTTATTTACAATATCACAGACTCTCAAGCAGAGAAATCACACACAGTTCCTTGGGCAGATTTGTAAAATAACGTGGAGCCTACTAATAAAAAACATAAAAAAAAAACTAGGACTGTGGAGGTCTCATAATGACTACTTTATTCCAGCCAAATTTCTAGTTTTTTTCAGTCATTTCAAAAAACTATCAAATTATAAAAATATATTAGAAACAAAAGCCTTCACAATATCCAAGTTGACTTAATTATATGAACGTCCACAGAGTGTCTTGGGGGCACAATCTATTCAGCCTTCGAGTCAGTTTTTCTGGAGGGCTACCAATCAATTCTACTAATCATCATACTAAAATTTCTCACAGTTCAGTTAAGATGGTTCATACATACAGACATACATCCACACAGACTAAATTCTGAAAAATCCACAAGATTTGTAAGAGAAAAAAAATAAGATTACTGCTGGCTGCACAATTGACTGGCTACTTATCTTGGAGCCAATCTATACTATACAGCCAGTCTCTTATCACTACTGCAGGGTCCTTGGTAATGAATGCAATTTGTACAAATACAAGTGCTCAGACTCTGTAACTTCAGCTAAGCATGGCAGTCAGCCCTGGTGAATCATTCTTCTCTGCTGGCATCAATACTACTTGGAGGGGGTGAAACTTGGATGTAATCTTCACTATTACAAATTATTGCCCTAAAAGAACCCCCCAAAGACTTCTACAAAAGAGTTCTATCATCTCAGTTCAGAGAAAGAGGATTAAAAATATACATTAGGTACAAAGTTGATAAAACTTGTCACTGGCAGTGATCACGATGTTTATTTGATGGCAAGGCTTGCTGTGTACAGAGTTTCTAGCTTAAAATTTTCATTTAAAAAGTCATTTTTCTTGGCTAAAGACTAGATATAATTGTTCTAATTATATTTCCAAATGTTTCCTACTTAGGAGCTTTCCTACTATCAGTCTCATTGCATGTTATGGTTAAGAGTCCCAAATATGCCATCATTTGAAACGCTCAGTTTGCTAAATGGCTTGGAATAAATTTCACTTAGGGTGCGAAGGAGAAAGAGGAAAAAAGGAAAAGACAAAGAACTGGGGGCAGAGTTTGGGGAAGCAAGGGGTGAGGGGTGTGTGCCATAAAATGTCTCTGAACTGCTGGCCAAAAGGATAAAGAGGGTCCAATAGTCTGGGTAAGACAAAAGGGTCACAGTTCAAGTTTGTCATATGACAACCCTGAAGGATCCAGGGAAAAGAGAGTTCTGCAGTGCAGCTGCCAGCACAGGGTTGAAAAGGAGGTCAGTCCAACAGGATGCAGCAGAAGGCCCAAGGCAATGTTATAAATGAAACAAACCCCAAGGGAGACTCTGAAACCCAACAGAAATGTCCTTTATAATTCAGAACTTTACAAAGGTGACAGCAGTTTCTTTCCCACATAGGGATTAACTTAGAAAGCATCTTTTATCAACTTGGTTATAAATCTCTAGTAGTAACCCACCCATTGTACCCCTCCCCCCAATAAACTGGGGATGTAGGGAAGGAATCCCATCTCAAACCCTTGAGTTTCTTATTGACCTTGAAAGACTAAGGCACAGAAGAAAGAATGAACCCTAAACTCTTGGAGTCAAAAGAAACCTGGATTCAAACCCTGGCTCTGGCACTTAGCTGTGTGAAATTTGGGAAGCCAAATTTCTCTCTGGGCCTCAATTTCCTCACCTCTAAAATGAGGTATTTGGACAAGGTCTCTTCTAGTTTTAATAATCTATGAATTTTACATTTATTATATGAGGTTTATTAGTGTTTAATATACACGCAAAACTCTTAATTATATATATTGAGACTAGAAGATGCATATGGATAACTGAATTAATAAGAAGAACAATAATAGCTAACATTTATATAGCGCTTACTAATGGAAAGATATAAAGGATCCTAAAGCTTCAATTTTCACTGTCAAGTCCAACTTTCTCCCTAATACACTAGGGCTTTCAAGGAGTAGCAAATCACACTTTTCAGTTTCAATATTCCTTTACCCTTACCCCAACAATGACAATGGGTAGTGAAATACAGCTAAAGGGCGAGTACTTGCAGGAGAAGAAATAAGGGGTTTGAATAACCTTCAACCTAGATAATTTACTCCTAAAAAGTCAGAAACCCCAAATTCCCTGTTGTTTCATTCTAAAAATTGAAGCCCGCAGGGTAATACTTTTTAGCTCAAAAATAAATATTTCTCAGCAACTAAACACTTCACCTGAGTGAAGAGAGACCAAGTCAGTGGAAATAAAATAACCCACTCTCCTCCCAGCATGCCTTTGTCCTTACATATAAAATTAGAAGGCTGGACTGGGTGATCCGAGGTCCTTTCCAGCTCTAATAATCTATGAAACTTATGTACCTGTATGCTTCCAGGAAACCTACTCAAGCCTAAGTGTTAACATACTTCCCAAACTGCCAAATCAAATAAGGAACTCCAGATTAGTGTCTTATGTTATATGTCACTAAACAAAGTCTCCATGCATACTTATTTTGTGTAAGGAACACAGAACAACTGTTTTACTTTAAAGGGAAAGGTGAATATAACCATCTACTGATTCCATCTGATAAATGTCAGCCTTTCTAAAAGAATGGAACTGGTTGGAGAACTCATGTAACGATGAATACTAGGGCTTCTGTAACCTGTAGGACAGACCTTTGTTAAAGTCAAATCACAGAGATGCAGGAAGAGAGGAAGAGACTTGAGCAAATTCTCACATGAACACTTCAGGCTAATGATCATCCTGTTTAAGGCTCTCATTTCTAACTTTCCATCCTTCCAGGCTTTCCCACTAGCGTTTCACTATAGATTCAAACCATGAAGCTTTATATATTTAAATGTTGGCTAAGTGCTTTTACATATACTTTCTCATTGGATACTTAAAATCCACTTTGTGAGGTAATTATGTCCACTTTACAGAAGAACAAAAAACAACCTGCCCAAGGTGACACAACCAGGAAAAATCTAGCTCTGCTGACTTCAAAGACAGTGTTACTGTACTAGAGCTGTCTTTTTGCTCTATAACCTTCCTGCAATCACCAACATGCTAAGATGAATACATTTTGCTACTAAGGACATTTTTACGTCTCCCAATTTTAACAGAGTAGACCCCGGAAAAAACTTGTGAAGTAAGCAACTTCTGAGCCCCTCTCTATTTGCCCCATCTTTTCCCAAATTCTCATTCACCCTTTGACTCTAACCCTAAATGCCTCAGACTCTTTTCAAGTTAGGTAGCATACAAACATCCTTTGTACTATAGAGGACCAAATCCTGGCCAGTATCTTTGCTAACTCTACCTGATTGCAAAATTACTCTATCCAGTATTCCCACTTCTTAGGGCTTGGAGAGGAAACTG